>NC_137260.1:9159696-10359696 GCF_053477335.1 Acartia tonsa | reverse complement strand
TTAGGTATAGATATAGGTACTTATATTATTAATTTAACAACAAGAATGGCAATATCCTTAAATAGCAAGCCCTAAAAATCATGGAGTGAACAAACGTACAAAGTGAGTTATAAAGCAGATGTTCAGTTTTCATAAAAAAAGGATAGAGAGAGAATATGCAAAAACTCAAAGAAAATTAGGAAATTTTTAAAATATCAGGTCTATGTCTTTTGACGCTTGACCGACTGACAGACGTACAAAGAATTAATATGCACTTAAACTATATGCACTTATGTAATAGGAATCATCACTAAAATTTCAGCAGTCTATCTTCAATATCAGCCGAGATAATTATATTTCCCTCAAAACGTTAAGAACTGACTGGCTGACGGACTGACAAAGAGACAAAGTAAATTATAGAGTAGCTTTGCTATCAAAAATAATTCTTTGAAGTCAAGCAAGTCAAACTAACAAGAAATTCATGGTTATTCTTAAAATTTTAAAGATTAAAAAAAAAAATATTCAACAAAAAATAAAGCAACAGCGTAACATAGGTGGGGAGGGGTTTTTCATCTCAAGAAAATATTTAACCTTTTGATTAAATAGATTCAATTGTTTTATCAATAAAAAAACCAAAAACATTATCAAAAGGCAACACGTAAAAACATCGATAAAAATGACCGCCACTAAAAAATTACCTAATATTTGGATTTTAAATTTGTGAAACATGACTACTTGAACAAGACGACACTTACAAAAGTCAATATAAAGCAAAAAATTAAATGCTAATTTTGCATAAAAATTACATAATATTGTAAAATATTAATTAATTAAACCTGACTTTTTTAACAACTATGGAATGATAAAAAGCAACAGAACTTCACTTACACATGTGGATGAAAATGATTGTTGCTTTATATAAAAAAATAAATAACTGCTACGCCCCTTGCCTCTCCTGGCTCTGTATCTTAAGGGGTTAAAGAGGTAATATAAAAATAGCTTAAAACCATATAAAGACTTAAATCTGAAAATAAAAAAGCCTGAAACCATCACAGGACCTATTTAAAGCTTAATATTTCATAGAACAGGATAAAACAGCAGGTTTGCCACTGCACAGATGGCTGGCAACATGACATACAGACAGACATCCTGTTACTTTATTACAAGGATAAAACGCCAGTGTTGCCACTGCACAGATGGTTGGACACACAACATGACAAGATCACAACTATAACTGATGAATGGTTCAACATAGAACCATGTAGCCACAGTATCTTTCTATCTATCTACACATATGAGGGAGCCACAATATCTATCTATCTATCTACAACATTTATATGAGGGAAGGGATAGGAAAGGGCATGGGGGGAAATGTAATCCTTGTATCTATGTATGATTCGTACCCCTACCCCCTCCCTCTTACCGTCGCTCAGATGCTACTAAAGGATACTAATACACATGTCAGTGTTAATTCAAAGTTACATTTCTTTAAATAGCAAATCATTCTTACTAAAATTAAATTGGTTTCTTAGTGTTTAATATTCATCTAATTTCTTTATGTTTATTACAATTCACTCGTCGCGTTATTTTAAAGAATATATATATTTTACAAACTGACTTTGCATGAGGAAGGGGACAAATTATACTAGAACCCCAAGTTTCATAAAAAAAAAACTTTCTCACGTTAGTAAGCTCAAAACGTAGGTTCTCATTTACAGTGAAGCTCCTGATAAGTCCTGATTTGGTTTTAGACTATTTTATTTTAATAAATAAGTCTAGGTATTGTTTTAGGCTATTTTTTTGCCTTCCATATCCATTAGAATATAGAAACCCTAGATGCCAGGGGTGCGGGCGCTAGTGCATATTAAAGTAATTGAGCAATTTTGCTAACATAAGATTTAATATTAAGTAATATAATAAAAACACCGTCCATAAATTGGAATAAGTAGAGAGGGACAGAACTAAAGACGGATAAATAGATAGACAGATAGATAGTAGGAACGTCGGAACAGATACGCGCGTAAATGAGCGTTAATTTCTCTTGGACGACGTCGCACAATGGACCAAAATGGTTCTCTAGTAGACAAAAATAAAAATCAGCATTTATTTATCTACTAGAAGCGAAGGTATAGGTGTTGCGTTCATAGCAATTAACTGAGGGATGTGAAAGCAATAGGAGTTTTTTTTTAAAGGGGAGAAGGTAACTTTAAGGGGGGTGTTGACACCCCTCTACACCCCCAGACAGCACTGGTTGGAAATGATCCTTGTATTATTATTATTATGTAGATTTTTAGCAATTTTGCTATCATAAAAGACATTTTTTATTTTCTCTTTAATGAAGAATTCAAAAAGTTTTTCAAACTTAAACTGAAAAACCTTCACGGCACTTCTAATGTCTCAAATTACTAATTTTCATTCTATATTTCAAAAAAATATTGAAAAATAAAGTTGTTTTTATTTGGAAAGTCAACTATGTACCTTTTTGAGTTTTCGAACATTTTTGACTTATAAATAATTTCTGAAAATTTAATCTAATATTGTCCCGTGTTAGACTGTAGTGTTTACAACTGAGATTGGTTTTTGAAAGATTAATGCCGCGTTTTTTGATTGATTGATTGACTAGACAAAGTATACAAATATTTATTTAATTATTTCGCTGTTGTTGGTACGGCCTTCATAGAAGAAAAACAAATTATCTTCAATTCATTTTTGCTGCATATTAATTTATGCATCTTTTTAGAGCTTTGTCAGACATTATACAAATGGCTAAAATAATAATTTAAAATTTTGAATTCTTAAGTTGTATACTCTGTTAAAATCGTACGGGGCATTGATCTTCAAGATCAAATAAGGTTTTTAACAGAGTATACAACTTAAGAATTCAAAATTCTGAAATTATTATTTTAGCCATTTGTATCCTTTTATATAAAGTAGTAAGCATTTTTTCTGTCTGTAGCGAAGGATCTTGCTAACTACTGAACTGATATGAATCTCCTTTACAGTGATGCTTCTTAAAGGTCCTGAGGTGGTTTTAGGCTATTTTTGCCCTTCCATATCCCTTTGAATATATATAGCCCCTAGATGCTTGGGGCGCAGATGCTAGTAATCTATAATTTAAAGTAGCTTGATGTCTGTCCGTCTGTCTGTCCCTTAAGATCTCGGTAACCACTGAACCGATTGGATTCTACTCTTCTAGGTATATACCTATTGGTCCTGTGGTGGTTTTAAGCTATTTTCTTGGGGGGTTGGGACACCCCCAACCCCCCCCAAAAACAAAAAAAAATCCCCCCATTTTTTTTTTTTTTTTTTTTTTGTAAGAAATATCCTTGGTCCTTTGTAGAAGATTTCCTTTGTGGAAGATTTCTTTTGTGGAATATTTTTTTTTACAAATTTCACCTTACACTAGAGGCTAGGGGCGAAGCCGCTAGTGTCTAATACAGATCTAAAAAGATGAATTAATAAATATGCAGCGAAAATGGATTTAAGTTGTATTAGACATTATACAAATGGCTAAAATAATAATTTTAAAATTTTGAATTCTTAAGTTGTATACTCTGTGTTGAAATCCCATAGTCTTTGTTCAATCAAACAATGTCGAAAAAATGTCGAAAAAACGCGGCATTTTTTAAAACCCCATCTCTGACTTTGACCGTGAATGTGTATATAGTTCTCAAAGTCACCATTTATAAATATTTTTTTTTCTTTCTTTCTTTTCCTTTTTCAGCTACTGCACCATTTTTCTGCAGCGCAACTATTCTACAACATTTTTAGAGGTTTGTACTAGTTTACATTTTTACATGATTGGAAGTTGGGACTTTAGATTGTTAATTACACTGGTACCCAAAGTTTTTAGGTACCCAAAAAACTTCGGGGAATCTTATTAAATATTGTTCAAACTTTTAGTGTCAAAATTTTTAATGTAATAAAGCAATAACTTTAATGTATTGCAGGGTTACTTTTGTTTACCGTTATTGAGAGCGTCCATCAATGTATCCCTTTGGATCCATGCACTTTATCAAATTGTAGTACATTATAAACTGACAAACATATTTTTAATTTTTAGATTTATTTATCTTAAAATAAAAAGCATCCATTCTAAAAAAATCAATTATTACTTTCATGTAGGAAAAACAGTACTAATGAATCATTCTATAAAATTGGACAAGCATGTTATTATTATTGGAAGCAACTGTTTCATGCTCTTAATTTGTTTTTGTTTCATATTTACGTAGCTTTTCGTAAGCTGATAATTTAATCATCCTTGTTTAGCTACTGCCACTGGACTATTTTTCAATTTAGGAATTAAACAGGAAGGGAGGGGGACATGGGGCTATTTACTACAATAGTCCCCAAAGTTTTATAATACCGTTTTATTATTTGTTGGCTAAAAAACTTTGGGGACTTTTATTGAATTTTGATAGGTTGGTTTATTAAGTTTAAACCACTAATTGTAATCTAAAGAATGGTAATTTTGAGTATCAATTGGGGATGTACATCATTTCATCGGCCAATGTCTTATCCCATTAGATCCCTGGAAATTAAATCTTGTTTCTAAAATCAATCTTTAATCTTAAAATAACAAATCAAAATAAAATACCTAAAGCTGTAACTTCATTGTAAAACTTGGATATTAAAGAGACCTAGAAAGAAACCATATTATGTCAGATTATACATTTTGGGTTGGTACAGGGATATGTTAAATAAAGAAAAACTAGATTACCTCTAAATTTTAGAAGATAAGTATATTCCTACTTTAAGAGAGAAGCTGTATATTTCCATCTTCAATTTCCATGCTTGTCTGTTGCTTCAGATCTCAAAAATAGATTGAATGATAAATATTGTAATTGGTTATTTTTAGGCCATTTTTATTTGCATGTTTCATTGACTTATTTAACCTAATTCCGGTGGTTTATTTTACCCCGCACCCCCCTAGCTATCTCGGAAACCATAAGAAATGAACCTTTCATAAGAGGCTGAAAACCTTGGGGAGGGGGATCTAGATAAACCTTCCTAGTAATAGGGTTAATGAATGCTTACACATAATGCCTCTGAAACACAATGACCCTAGCTCTAGCGGGAAAATGGATGGAATGGGAAAATATGTCGTCAATTTATCTTGCTATTATGGACCTTATTTATTGGTCAGTTAGATATTTTAGCCAGCTGCGAGCTAAAAATCTAGTGCAACATCCAAGTAACCATTTATCGATTAGCGGGAAGGTTGAAGTAGAAATAAAACTATATAGGTAACATATCACTATCCTTGATGATGGGTCATTTTAAGGTTTTAATTTAGCGGCAAGGCCGGATAAAATAATAGGGGGTTTTATTTTTAAATCAATGTGGTGTCATAAAATTTATTGTGCGACAACAAAATGATGTATGTGTTCCTGTTTAACTTTGTTGTTTATATTATATCTACACAGGTCATAAGATATCTAGCATAACGATATTGCTATATTAATGGCTTCTGTATTAATATGAATCATAACGTCGAAAAAAATCTTTTACAATAAAAATGTCAATAATATGTCATACATAAAATTAAAAACGTTCTAAAGAGCCAAGTTGTCGATGCAAATAAATGATATTGTATGTCAACAGAAAGCCTTCCAATTCAACAGATATGACTTTGACAAAATAGTATTATAATACAATTGTATTTCAATTATTTTAACTACTTGTTTTAACTTTACTAAAACTTGATATGAACGATATTTTACACAAAAACTTAATTATTGAATCTCAGACCTTAAACCTCTAGCAAGCAAATAAAAGTCCATAAAAATCCAATCAATGAAAAGGTAAACGTGAATGGCTGGGTGAAGGAAGACTACATCCTTGTTACAAAGTAGCAGTGCTTTTAGTCATGTTGTTTATCCAACCTATTAACTTAGTTGTAAGGTAAGTACTACATACTTTAGGTGACGTATGGTTGGACAAATGTACAGATTTTTTGAGTAGTTATAGTATTTTTATCCTATCAAATTTCAATATAAGAACGATATAATCGCAAACTAAAAGTTACATATAGGGACATACAGACGATCTACAATCACACAAAGTTATAAAGAAGTCGCACTTCTAATAATGTTATTATCCTATTTATCTCACCAAATAAATACTAAATAAGCACAATCATGCATTCTAAATTACTATACTTTCATACATTCTTTAAAATATTTTTTAAAGCTTTTCTATAATTTGGGTCTTACGTCCGTAACTTTTTTCGTTATATTAGGAATGTTAGAATTGTCTTATCGATTTTAAACTTTGTAATTCAGTTATGCATGATTTACAAAGCGAAGCAACTCTATAATCGTACCAGAGAGTCCGTTTAATTTTGCTTTGCGTGATATAATTATCCTACTCATCTAATTTTGGAATGATTCCTAGGTAAGGTACAATATTACAATATAATCAAGTCATAAAAATGTTCATGTTCGTTTGATAGATTCAGAGCTTCACTTTTATGGATGATGTAATCCTTGTTTTATTCACATTGTACGTAGAACCATAGGTGTATATACACCTTCATTAAAATTAGGAAGGACTGCCTTCCCTATTTTTATCATTCGGGATTCACAACACCTAGCAAAATACTGAGCACGACCCTTCGCCACATTTTCCTTAGTTATCATAAGTTAAAGATGAAAAGGTGAGGAACATTACTTTTACAATATTTCTCGTATTCATTCGAATCCGGTGGATAGGAACCGGTTCTCATCCATACGAAAAAACTATGTCTAGCATCGTATTAGCATCGCCTTCTACGAATATAAAAATATACAATCATAAGATTAAAACCAGTTTTTTAGCCCGTGCCTATCTTATAATTGTACATTCTATATCCGCGGAAAGCGGTTTTTAATACGAAGAAAGAAATAACTATTAAATGTTCCTCATCTTATCTCTTATGATAATTATGGAAAATGTCTTTATTTTTTAACTCAATTTAATTATTAACGTACACATTTTTTCTATGAAACTTTCTCTAATATTTCGAACAAATTTCAATATAGCAAAAGCAAAAGTTGAGTAGGTGATTCTTAAATAATTATAGATTTTTTCATACATTTTGTAAGAACACCAAAGATTAAAGCATGCATGACACGAAGGGTTTAACTTTTTTTAAAGGACACTATTAAAGATTTTTTTATATCAACAGCAATTATATTAATTCCATATTCTTATTTTCACTTTGCTGGAGACAACGAAATTAAATTGGGTTAAATAATTATACATATTTTATAAAATTTTTACTATTACTGGATATTTTTTGCAGTTTGTCTGCTTTTAATAATTCTTTTAATTCATATAAAGTTTTTTTGTTCCTGGATGAACAAGCAATGTTTGCTGGCAACCTGTGGCCGCCAGAATTATATTTGAAATGTACAATCTGTGAGTAATTATCCCTCTTATGTAAATTAGTCAGTCTTTTACACACAGAAAAAAATATAAATGGGGAGGGTGATGTTATTTTGTGTTAATCTATAAGGTTTAGTACCTTTTAATTTGTTTAATTCAAAAAAAAGTAAAGTTACTTAGTGTCCCTTTGGGCAACAATTTGATATGCATTAAAAGTGAAGGAAATAATTAAAGGTTCTTTTCAATATATTCAACAACAAGGATGACTACATTCAAATCTAACATAGCTCACATTTTTTAAGATAAATAAAGAGGATAAAAAGTAAAGACTGACAAAAAGACAGAGACACGGACAATGTCATCTTAGTAGCAGTAGACAGAGAGAAAAATATAAGATAAACAAATTGACAAAGAAAAAGCTTACAAACAACATAATTTTTATTTTATAGTTTTATTCTTATTAGTTGGCTTGCAACTTTGGTAACTGTAGTGAACTTAGAATGGTTTCATCATTAAGTTAAGTCTTCAAACGTTTCAACCAATAATTGTAATCTACAGAAAAGGAAATATAATATAAATTTTATAAAATACAGACAAAGCAAGTTGTAAAGCAGCTATGCTACCCAAATTTAAATTTAATATATGTAAAGCCAGATGGACAAATTTTGTAAAGAAAATCCTAAATGACTTTTCATAATTCTAAATTTATAAAGAATTTCCTTGAATATTTAATGTATAATAACTCTATTCAGAAAAAAATTATAAAAGCTTATTAATAGCGCAGGCACTCTATAATTAAGGTCTGGACGGGCGTTAAGGAAAATTACTGCTTTTTCCTAGCCTAAAACCAGTGTTTAAAAATATGATATTTAAAAACAAAATTTATTTGTATTTTAACGTTTTCTTATTTGTTGGCTTAAAAACTTGTTGGTTCATTCAGTTGGGTATCCAGACGTTTCAACCACTCAACCACCAATTGTTATCTAAGGAAGGGGTAATTTTGTGTATCGTCATAGGGGATGTACAATGTACATCAATTTATCAGCCAATGTCTTATCCCTTAAGATCTCTGACATTTGTACCTTTTTATGGACAAAATTCTCCTTGTTTTCTATATTCAATACATATTCCTTAATTTAAGGTCATTTTTCAACCAAAAATAAAATGTTTTTTCTAAACCATAAAACCAAAATTGTTAAATTGTTTTATAAAAATTCAGTTTAATTTAATTATTATAGAAAATTAAAGACTTAAAAATTTAAGAGTAATTGACTCATATTAATAAAATATATTTTAAATAGAGTTAATCTGAGGTTTCTCGTTAAGTGCCTATTTGAGCAGAGAGCCCCTCCCCCCTTTTTTTCTTAATTTGAAATAGATTGAAGATAATGAAAAAGTTGTGTTTTTTACTTTAGGTTAGGTATAGTTAATGTGTATTAAATACAGGGCAGCCCGCAGGGTTAGAACAACACATATATAGGCACCACTGGATTGGGGCCCTATAATGTGTATGTTAATGCATTACCCTAGGGGTAATGCATTAAACTACCCCCCCCCCCTCCCATTTATCTTTTTTTTAGACAAGGGGTAGGTTGGTATACTGTGCTAGCTAGGAAAGGGAAAGTACCGATAAAATCTAAATGGTCAAGAGAAACAAAAAATCATTTTCAGTAATAAACAAAACATTAAAAATCTGGGAAACTTGATTTAAATGATGCGAAAAGGATGCTCTCATTCCTCATTTATCTTATTCTTTACATTGGATTTAAAATATATGAATTCATCTGGAAAGTAGATGGATTTTAAACTTTAAAATATAAACAGGTTCTCTCAATAGTTTTTTTTAAAACTTTTAGTTTATTTAACCTTTTTTGATTGGGACATTAAAGCATTGTCAACATTTTCATCCAATAATTTTGAAATAAAGAAAAGGTAATTTTGTTTATTTTTATTAGGGATGTGTACAAAAATTATTCCTTTGTTTTTTCCCTTAAGATTTTTGGAATTTAGCCATTTTATACTAAAAAAATGGTAAATGTTGAATATTTTGTTTATTTTCCTATTTTTAATCCTTTTGTATTTGAAAATTAACATTCATATTAATCTTCATCAAAATTTGAAATGTTTAATCCATAAGTTAGATATCCATTAAGTTTTAATGAAGCTGCAAAATTTCTCATTTTTTCAACTTCGTGACGATGCATTTGAAATATTACGGATTTTTCAAAAGAGGTAAAATAGAGTAGTAAATCCACTTTTGCATTGACGGGAAGTATTTCTTATGCACTTTAGAATGATGATATTGTCAAGGCATTTCTCTAAAATTTTTGTAACAGGATTTAAAAAACAGAAAGTATTATTTAAAGTATTAAACCTTTTTAAGGCTATAAATAGGATGACAGACACCAAGCAAAATAATAACCACTAAAACAGTATTTAGTTTTAAAAGTATTTTTGTATTGTATATTAAGTAATTAAATGTAATTTTAAAAACATCAGGTAGTGTTCAAAGTCCAACCACAGCTAGAATCTTCCATAATAACTAGCGGACATATAACAGCATACTATAAGTACAGAAATATTTGAAAATTGTTTTCAGAGCATCTGATCCGCTCTAAAATTATGCTAATAAAATGTTGTTTTAATAACAAATTGCAAGTAGTAAAGTTTATTGACTTGTTGCCATAGACAACCAGTTGTAGATGTTGGTTCAGGTAGCTTTAAATATTTACAATGATTGAAAATGAGTAATCACTATAAATATACATTACTATACAACCAATGTTTATCCGCTGGAGGTGTGGGGTTCGAGCCTGGACCAAATACTAGAGACATTAAAAATTAAACTTACTGCTACTATGTCAGGCGCGTGACATCAATAGGAATAGTGTAGGGAATGCGTTGGCGCCATAAACAAGCGCAACTTATTACGGAGCAAAGTTAGTTGTATATCGGGCGAATGGACGCCTTACACCGCAATATAAGACGTGGAAAATGTTTCAAGGTGCGTGGAGAGGTCTGGTAGAACCCAGAGCGACACCATGCCCCATAGAGGTTCTCATCTTATTTACAAACATTGGTGCTCTATGTAGTTGTAATAATCTTAACCATTTAAGTATAGTAATCAGATATGTATCAGTCGTAATTTCTATTCATAATTGTTCAATGGTTTATGCATTTTGCATTTTTTTGCATAAAAATCCGCAATGCATAAATAATGCGTTAATTATTTACTTTAACTCAGATTATTGACCTAATTATTGATGTAAAGTTATGCAATATTAAAATTTCAAATAGACAAATTTTGTTTTTTATATCATGTGAATATATTTCCTGAAATTTAAATTGTCTTTTTAATTTATTGAGATTTTAAAAATTCTTTACCCATAAACAATAAATCTGTTTATTGATCTTGTAGCCATGTAAATTTTAAACTATTTTCATTAAGATATCTGATTATAAAATTATGAATAAATTGGACAAATCAAAATCTATATGTTTGGGTCAAGGGTGGAAATAAGGACAGGTATTTACAAATTTAATTTATTTCAAATACTGGAATGTTTATTCAAAACTTGATATGAGTTAATTAGTTATTTTACAAGAAGTTTATGATGACCAAAAATAGAGCAGCAAAAACATAATTAAAAATTAAGAAAGAAATTGGTTAGAAATTTACTAAAAAATCCACAACTTTAATAAAAATATATATGTATATTATATACATAAATGTCTGGTCCTACGACAAACGCAGGAGTCCCAAACGTCGGAGTGGACAAATAAACTAACCTAACCTATTCTAGACCATCTTATAGGTTTTTTAGATGCCTAACCCCTGCGGGGGGCTTATTTGTTCATTCATATCTTAACCTAACCTAATCTGTATAGTAATACTTAAAGGGAATGTGAACGTAAAAATTTCTCATCTGATTAACAAATTTTAACATTTTCTAAGCACATTTCACTACACTGATCAACCAAAAACGTCCTATTAACAAAAATATCCAGGAATAATGCCTTGATTTTATGGTATTTTGGGAGGGAAAAAGGAAAAAACAGGGAATATCTGAACGTTTTTGTTTCTTATAATGTTTGTAGGGATATTTAACTTGTCATATATAGTTGAAACAACTTACTTACTGTTAAGGATTTATTTTATGATATAAAATTGCCAATTAGTTTTTTTTATAACGTAGTAATTAGGTAATAAAGACCTATTTCAAATTCCTATTATTGACAAAAAAATACCTCACTGTCTACAAAGGGTTGAATCTCACAGGTTATTTAAAATAATAATATCCTTTTTTATTGTATTAGACAATAAATAACCCACTTTGGAGAAATAGTTTACACTTTTATCAGACTGTTTATAAAGAAATATTGCGTCTTTATTATTTACAAATTTGTAATTAAAGGTGGGCAAGAGATGGGCCACCTAAAGTTAATTGGATACTAATAAAAAAACCTGTTTCTAGCTTTGTTATTGTATTTGGTTTTCAATAAAAAATATTGCTTATTTTATCAATTTCTAAGTAACTATACATTGGTTTAAAGCAAGGATTATGATAAAAGTCAGCTTAACCGTTAGGAAAAATCAAGAACTATGTGAAAAAGTTTAATTTTAGCTATAATGGGAGAAAAAAGCAATTTAATGCACATTTTATATAGTACGGAAAATTTCTTCCTTTCCCTTTACCTTATAAAAATCGTCGGAAAAAGGGTCCTACCCCAAACGTAAGAGTCCCAAACGTCAGAGTGGACAAATGCAAGAGTCCCAAACGCAAGAGTCCCAAACGCAAGAGTCCCAAACGTCAGAGTGGGACAAACGTCAGAGTGGACATTGCTTAAGTAAAACATCAGAGTCTATGCTATTTTAATTATATGACAAAAAATAGACAGTTAGGCCCCCTAGCCTGCCTAGCCGCTGGCGCTCGGCCCCCTAGCCTATAACCTAACCTAACCTAATCATAAAGAAAATGACTCTGGCTGCAGCACTCAGCACCCTGGCCTACCTAGCCGCAGTGCTCGGCCCCCTAGCCTGCCTAGCCGCGGGCGCTCGGCCCCCTAGCCTATAACCTAAACTAACCTAATCATAAAGAAAATGACTCTGGCTGCAGCACTCAGCACCCTGGCCTACCTAGCCGCAGCGCTTTAATGATTATAAAATCGAGACTCATACGTTTTACTTATAAAATGTCCACTCTGACGTTTGTCCCAAAAATCCTGCGTTTGTCCACTCTGACGTTTGTCCCACTCTGACGTTTGTCCCACTCTGACGTTTGGGACTCTTGCGTTTGTCCACTCTGATGTTTTTCCACTCTGACGTTTGGGACTCTTACGTTTGTCGTGGAACCGGAAAAAGCCGTTTTTTAAGCAAACAAAAGCGCGTTTTGCTCTATCTGTGAGGTATTATGAATGAGATAATGTTAAGATTTGATATTAAGATGAGAAAAATTTACGTTCACAGTCCCTTTAATAAAATTAATTTTTTAACACTCCTGCGTTTGTCCACTCTGACGTTTGGAACTCCTGCGTTTGTTCACTCCGACGTTTGGGACTTCTGCGTTTGTCCTGGAACCAAATGTCTCTTTCCTTAACTACTGGAAACTACCTATTGTCCACCTGCAATAAAACAATTATCTGCCAATACCTCCCCCTGAATACGCTTATACTTGTTGTCTTCTGTACACTTGTGAGAAATAGGGGATAGCCAATGACGAATATGATACCAAATTCATTAACATATTCAAAATCGAAGACAAATACATAGAAAATGATGATATTTCTTATCAAATATTTTTGCATAAACCAGCGGGCTCACCTATTCCTTACTCTACATAACCTAAACTACAACGTTGTGGTCCAATTTTTTTTTTTTTAAATACTGAGAAGGGGAAAACTGAATATAGACACCATGCAAAATAATGCTGTCAAAAGATTTTAGGAGTAAATTGAAAATTTACAAAAATTCAAATATAAATTTACAATATCTTAAAATAGGAATTTGTTAATTAAAAGCATTTTTTACTTACATATAAACAAATATGCACATATGGACCATCCCTTGTCCCTGGTAAATATCTGTGAAGGCAGATTTAATCCCAAGTTCAAGGATTTTTCAAATATCATCATCAAACAATTTCTATTTTCCTCCTTTAATACAACAAGGGATAAATATATCAAAGATTTAAATTTATATTTTTAATTTTATCGCTGTCAAATTTGTAATAAAACTTGTGGATAATCCCCAATCTAGGAGATCTGCATTATAATGGGCAGAGAGGGGATGGAAAAATAGCCTAAAGTATTCATATTCCTAAGACTTAAATCTGAAAATAAAATAGCCTTAAACCATCACGTGAGCTATGTGAAGGTCACCTAAAATAAAGCACCCAATCGGTTCACTAGTTATTGAGATCTTAAGCTTTAGACAAAAAAAATCTTACTACTTTATATAAAAGGAATACTCACGATAAATCAATATTTGAAAAGTTTAAAACTGGTTAAAAATTGGTCATTTCTTAAATACTTTCTAAAAAATATTTTGCCCTGAATGGCAATGTTACTATTGCTACTTGACTTTATTACTCTTGGATTATCCTTAGTGTGGCTTACAAAATGCAAGATATTAGTTAAACAAAAGTACCAAAGTCCAAAAGCTCATTTTTAGTTATTTGCTAATAGTTAGTCATTCATCAGAGATATGAAGGGATAAAACAATGTACGATAAATTGATATACAACCCCAATAATGATATAACCCTTTTTTAGGTTAAAATTATTGGTTAAAAAGTTGGAACACTTATTTTGAACCAACCAATCAAAATTAGATGGAAGTACCCAAAGTTTGTGAGTTAGCGAATAAGATGAGGTGTTTATAAAACTTTGAGAACTGTTAGAACAGATTATGACATCATATGATAGAATAGCCAATGTGAGGCCAGTATACACTGTAATTAACCAATGGTAAAATTTATTCTGGCTTCTTATTGGTTATTTTATCGTATGTCGTTATAATCTGTGGAGAGACTATCTTCGTAATGTTACAATTTATTCATAGATGTTCAATTCATAAACTACATCAGAATTCAACATTAAGTTAAAATGAGGATGACAACATCCATAAAAGCGAAGCACTGAAACGGTAGGACAAATGGACATTAACACTTGTATAGTGTCAGAACTGAATAATCATAATTTAAATGTATAAGAGTCAAAGCAAAATTGTAAGTAGAGTTGGGCTGGATATCTGGCCAGGCCGGATATCCGGCCATTTCCAATATCCAGCTGGATACCGGATATTAAAACTATCTGGCCGGATATCTGGCCATATCTTCTTTAATATTATACAACAAAATACCTGTATTATTTCTTAAATTTTTGGTTCTATGTAGCAATAAGTAAGTAACACTTCATTAATATTACAGATTGAGAGACTTACAGACATATAGACGAACATACAGACGTACAGATGGACATACAGACGTACAGATGGACATACAGCAGACATACGGACAGACCATAATTGTATTTTAATTTTAAATTGATTGTTGGGTAAGAAATATTTATCCCTGGCCTATTAGTTAATTTTAATGTAAACAAAACAAGTGTTGTCTGCTAGTTAATAATAACAATCGTTTGAGCACATTTTCGCGCTTACTAATTCATAAGTTAGAAACACATGGTGCATATTGTAGTCAATTTTAAAATCAAAAGTGAGAAATAAATGTAATAACAATGTTAATATAATGATGTATGATTAATTATTCTTGTATTTAATGTTTAAATTTTGTTAAAATAATGTCAAGATTATTCATGCAGATAATATAAAATTGAAACCCATTATTGGCGCCAATATATTATGTCTTAAAAATATAAAACCCTAAGTGCCCATCAAAATCTCAGGAATGGAAAAAAAACGTCAAATCTCCGTTATTGAGTTTTAAATTTAAATAAATAACTTATTTCCTTATTAAGCAAGGCTTTTCTACTATAAGGGTTAGTCTGTGCATCTGAAAAAAAATAAAATCCGTGTCCAATTGAAATTTGACTAGACAAAAACAGGTTAAATCTACAAAAAAAATTACTTTACATGATATTTTGTAAATTTAATTGCCTAAATAATAGTAATTCAGAGTAAACTTAATAAAACAACTCCTTCCCTGGCTAATTGCCCATCAAAACCTTGGAAATGGCAAAAATCGTCAAAATGCCGTTAATAAGTTTAATAAATGTACAACTGTAAATATTTATTAATGACTTATCTTTTGTAAGCAAAGTGTGTCTGAAAAATGAAGGAAGTTTTACTATTTTATTACTGAATAAAACATATACAATTATGATTTATCTACTACAATACAAATATCAATTATACCACTTTCCAGATGTTGAAAAATGAGTACCAAATTTGAAATTTGGAAATTTTTTGTTGTAAACCCAAAAAATGACTGCCTTGCTGTGTGTAATTACTGTTCAGCTGAGATTGCTAGGAATGGATGTAGAATATACACGGATGATATAACAAGAGAAAAATTGTCGAGAATTTTGGTTGCATTTTCCCCTGCTTTTATTGGTCAGGCCGTTTTATCCATTCAGAGGAAAGAGTATGGGATGAGGTAAAGGGAGGGGGATGTTGGAGTTAGTTATTTTAGCCTGCTACAGAGTACACTTTATTATAGAACATAAATCTTATGTAAGATCCAAGTAATATTACATCTTTTTTGCTAGGGGAAAAAAAGGAGTTCCTAAATCCTTCTCTACAACACCAATGTGGAACCACCTGAGAAACAACCATCAAGACTATTACAAACAGATAGGGACTAAAGAGGCAGCTGCTACTGTTTTCGCTAGTGAATCAAAGAAGAGGAAACTGGTTCTACCTAGTATTTCTAATAGCTTCGAAGCTGTCAAGCCTCTAGATCCCAAAAGTGACAATGCTCAGGAAATAACTAGAGCAATAGGTAAGTTTTTTTAGTAGCTAAGCTTCTTTATAATTCTAATTGGTATCTGATAGAAAAATGTGAATATTTTGGCTGCTATTGAAGATAGACAGCTGAATATTTTGGGTCCAGATTCTCTATAATAATGAGCATCTATTATATACATAAATTGATCAATTTGTCCTACTGTATTGTTTTAACAGGCATTATTTTATTTACTTGGCTGCTATTGTATATAGATGGCGTTTTTTTGTGATCATCCAGCTTCTTATTAAGCACCCAGTCCTTAACTATCTTAGTCTGTCTGTCTGTAATTCTGTAGGAGCAAATATGTTTTTTATCTTTTTCTATTTTAGAAAAAAAGATTTTTTGCATCAAGAATTTCATTAACTGTTATCAATGATTGACATTTTAAATTTTGTAAGGATTCATATGACCCATAAACTTCTTTTCTATAGTTTTAAATGAAATAAAATAAAATGTATCTAAATTATTCTCTTGACTAAAATACTACTTAGTCTTACTAACACATGATTGTTTACAGGTGAAATGATAGCTTGTGATGCTGAACCATATTTGGTAGTGGAAAGACAGGGATTTAGAAATCTGATTCATGTACTGAACCCAAGATATAAAATACCCAGCAGAGAGATGTTCTCCAAAACTGTTGTTCCTAATTTTTATGAGGAAATAAGATCTAAGGTAAGTGTAATCAATGGGGAGAAAGAAACTAATTAGATAAATAGAAAAATAGCTAAAAACACTAATTGGATTATATTTGAAAAAGTATTCACATTAGATTGATAAATTGAATGTATTAAAGGGTGTTAAAAAAATAACCGATCGCTCACAATTTGAACCACCATTAGTACTTCAAATCTTGGAGATAGGCCCCATAATCTTTGGAGTTTTTGATGGGGCATGTAAAGACCTTTCTTTAGACACCTTAACAAGGTTTCTAACTCAATCTATACCAATTTGGCATAAAAAAGACATTCTCATCCAACTTTGAGGCATGACGGCTCTGTCTATTCCTAGTTCTTGATGATTGCCAGGTCTTTCTTTTTGATGCCAAATTGGCTAAGATTGTGTTAGAAACCTTGTTAAGGTGTCTAAAGAAAGGTCTTTACATGCCCCATCAAAAACTCCAAACATTATGGGGTCTATCTACAAGATTTTAAGTACTTATGGTGGTTCAAATTGTGAGCGATTGGTTTTTAAAAAGACAAATTTGTAATAAAATATGCACTTTCGGCGTAGGGCAAATTTCTCTGCAAGGGCTAGGTCTTAAGCTCTAGGGCTCTGAAAGGGTGAGTAGATTCAAAATTCAATATTGTTTTCTCATTGTCATTGCTTGGGCAGGAATTGTATTATTTTTTTATTAGTTTTGGACCAAAACTGTAAGGTTTATATTGAAAAAAGTGAAGCGATTGGTTTTTTTTTTAACACCCTTTAGATTCAGAACCAGACAGAAAAAATATAACATTTTTAATTTAGAGAAATATAAAATCGATTTGATGTATTAAATGGGAAAAGAGAAAGATAAACAGATTAGGATAGATCACTTAATTTATTAGAAACTTTTTTTCTGTTTAGATTGAGGCTGAATTAGAGCTTGCCAAGTTCATCAGTTTTACAACTGATATATGGACTTGCAAAGTTACTAATGTTGCTTACATAAGTCTGACTGCACATTTTAATCACCCAGACTTCTTTGAACAAATTATGGTTACTTTGTCTACACAAGTTTTCACAGAGCAACATACAGGAATCAATATATGTGAAGTGTTAGACTTACTTCTTGATGAATGGAAGATTCCAAGAAACAAAGTACATCTCATTTGTACAGACAATGCTGCAAATATGCTGCTTGGCATTGACCTTTTAGAAGTTGATCATCTGAGTTGCTATAACCATACAAATCAACTTTGTATAAATGATTCAGTATTTTCCCAAAAATCTGTAGAGGGTGCAATAAAAGCTGCAAGAAAGATTGTTACACATTTTCATCACTCTGCAAAAGCAGTTCAGAATCTCAAACAATCCAAGAAGAATTAGGTAAACCAGTAAAGAAGCTTGTTCAAGATGTTAGCACAAGGTGGAACTCTACCCTCCATTGCTTAGAGAGTGTGAACGAATAGAAGGAATCATTAGGATTGTATGCAACAAAGTATGATCTTGTAACTCTAACTTGTCAACAATACAACACTGTTAGTGGTGTTATAAGGCTGTTGAAACCTTTTGATGAGCTCACAGTTCTATGCAGTAGTGATACCGAAACTGCTAGTTCTATTATTCCAAATGTAAAGACAACAATGAAATACCTAGCACAACTCTCAGAATCAGACAAAGATATTGGAGTGAAAACAATGAAGAATGCACTATTAGATAGTGTTAAAAAAAGATTTCCAGATACAGAAAGCTCAGCAGGAAATATCAACCTGGCAGACAACAATTTGGTGTATGCAACATTCCTAGATCCCAGATACAAATGTTTGTTCACTTAGGAGAATGAAGTTAGCGACTTGATCAATGCTCTAGTAATCAAGATCACAGAGCTTAATGAGTCAAATGAAGAATCTGATGAAGCAGCAGAAATAAGTATTGACAAGAACAGACCTGGAGAACATCAGAACTTGGAGGTTGTGATTCATGAAGATTTTTGGTCCTGCTTTGAAACTCTTAAAAGATGAAAAAGAGATTGATGATACTGAAGCAAGGTAAATAAATAAATAGTTGATAAAACTCTTTTTACTCTTTTTCTCATTTTGTTCTAGTGCTAAATACTTTACTATCATTAAGATAGATCTGTTATAATTATGAAAAGTTGTTTAAATCTTTCTTCTGATGTTCTCAAACACATAATAATCAATAATTCATCACATTTATTAATTAAACATTATTAAAACCTATTTAAACTAGCAATACATTTTATCTTTTAGTCCAAGTGGCAGAACAAGAAATATAACAAGTCCTATGAAACAGAAGAAAGCCATTATAACTGCCAAAATTCAGAAGTATAAAAATATGCCAAATATTAATAGAAAAGGTAAGCAAAACTTTACACCAAAAACCTTTCATTATTCTAAATTTTCTTTAGATTTTGTAATCAATATTTATTTTATATATTTGAACTTACTACCTAGCCTATGAAAGAAAAAGATTTTAGATTTAGTTGAATATTAAAGTAATTACTTTTCATTGAAAGTTATCCAAAGAGTAAATGTTATTACATACCTATGAGAAATAATTATTTAACATATATTTGAAAGCAATTAAGTGAAATCTATTCTGAAAATAATTATTTTTTAGAGAATCCTGTTAAATGGTGGAAAGAAAATCTGCATTCGTTTCCATCCATGAAGTTAATAGTAATGAAGTATCTGTCAGTACCACCAAGTTCAACAGCCTCTGAAAGGCAGTTCAGTACTGCAGGCTTGGTGATGGATGACTACTGAAGTAGACTTGACAGCAGAAATGCCGACAGGCTCATCTTCATCAAAAGAAATAGGCATTATATCAAAAAGTAATTATTTGTCACTTCTACCATTCATTTTTTAATTTTTTTATCTCAATTTCCATTTTTTTCAGACTAATTTATTACTTGCTTTGTGATGCTCAGTGAAAATGTGACATAATGTTAAATAATGTTCTGCATACTAGTAAACGATTTGAATTTTACCTTCCCAAGAAACTAGAAGTAAGTCAAATGGTAGAAATAGTTTATTAATTGCTTAGAAGTAGGCTTAACTTAATAATAGTTACTTAATTTTCAAGTTTTAACCTTGTTTTATGTAATAAAACACCATTTTATGAAAAAAAAACTGTTTTTGTTACTTCTATATCTGGCCTTGGCCAGATATCCGGTATCCGGCCAAATATCTATCCGGCTCAACCCTAATTGTAAGTAAATTTGTTGAAAAACTGCTTGATTCAGGATAATGTTTATGGACATACTTACATTTTTAGGACTTGATTATAGAGTTGCTTTGCTTATTACTTTATACTTTGTTGTCCCAGGAATCAATATACCAAAAATCAGATCAATCGGATGATTAGATCACATAAAAATTTGTTGTAAAAAAAGTAAAAAAATCAACATGTTTAAAATGGACGTACAAAAATTTTGGTGATGATTATAGAGTTGCTACGCTTTCTAAATCGTACCTAACTATTAAAGGAATCACCATACAAAATTTGAAATCGATAGGACAAATCTAACATGCCTAAATTAACAAAAAAAAGATATCCGTTACGGACGGACAGATCCTCATTATAGAAAAGCTTTGCTTTTAAAAATAGCCTATATCTTGCTAAATGAAAAAGACTAAGAGGCCAGTGTGCTTTGATTTGTAATGAAAATTTTAACATTCTTGCTATTTTTAGGCATGACTTCCTCAAAATTCCAAATCCACTGGTCAACAAATTTGGGCAGAATTTTATTTATTTCGGTATCTTTTTTAATTGTTTTATGAAAAGACTTTAAACTTGAATTTTCCGTTAACAATAAAAGATGTTCATTGGGATAACACGCTTTTTGAAATAGCATAATTTTAGTTTTAAAAGCTTTTCTATAATTAGGGTCGGTCCGTCCGTCCGTTTGAGAAAAATAGCTTTTATTCGTTAGATAGCTTTTATTCGTTTAGTTTGGCATGTTAGAATTGTCCTATCGATTTCAATCTTTTCATGGTGATTCCTGTAGTAGATAGGTACGATTTAGAAAGCGTAGCAACTCTATAATCATTACCAGAATGTCCGTACGTTCATTTTAAACATGTTGATTTTTTCACTTTATTAACAACAAATTTTTATGTGATCTAATTATCCGTTTGATCTGATTTTTGGTATATTGATTCCTGGGACAACAAAGAACAATTTTATAAGCGAAGCAACTCTATAATCAAGTCCTAAAAATGTAAGAACGTCCATAAACATTAACCTGTATCAAGCAGTTTTTCAACAAATCTACTTATAATTTTGCTTTGACTCTTATACTTTTATATTCTGATTATTCAGGTCAGACACTATACAAGTGTTTATGTTCGTTTGTCCTACCGTTTCAGTGCTTAGCTTTTATGGATGTTGCCATCCTTGTTAGGCATGAAATATGGTTTTCATTTTTACATTTATTTACTATAAACTTATATCTACCATACCATTTCCAATTTGGCTCTAAACCGATTAATATCCGCTGGATTAGAACCGGTTCTCAGCCATACTGAAAATTCATGTATAGGATCGCAATATATACTGCTTTCGGCGGATATTACAGTAAAACCATTTCGTTAGCCTTAGCCTTCGCCCCCTCATGGCTAACAAAACTGGTTTTAATCTTATAATTTTTCAATTTAGTATCCGTGAAAAGCTGGCTATAATACTATGCGATAAACAACTATTTTTAGTTTAAATATTTTTGCTACATTTTCCGAACTTGTAATAAATTAATAAAAGGCATTTTTGTTGGTAAAAAGTGTTTGAAGGTAAACTAGGAGCCTTAAGACACAACATTTTATAGGGGCAACAAAAAGCGGAGTTAAGCTCCTATATACACTAGCGGCTTCGACCTGGAGATTCCCCACTCCACCTATATTTTAAATAATTTTTAAAAAATGGCGGGCATCATCTGTATCATCAAAAAAAAATTGGGAGGAACTTTTTTGGGGAGGGTTGGGGGTGTCCCACGCCCCCAAGAAAGTAGCCTAAAACCACCACAGGACCAGTAGGTATATTCCCTAAAGAGTAGAATCCGACCGGTTCAGTGGTTACCGAGATCTTAAGGGACAGACGGACGGACAAACATCAAGCTACTTTGTATTATAGATAATTGTTTTAAGTAAGTGCCCAGGAAGATTTTAAACCAAGGGTCCAAGGAACAAAGTTTTTTATTGCGAAAAAAAAGACAATCAGTGTAGTTACGCTATAGCTTTATAATTTTCATTAGTAAATGTCCTGTAAGATCTCAAAACTAATTAAATTAAGAAATAGTATTTTATTGTTTTTTTAGCGTAAGTGTATTTATGTAAAGGTAAGATGCGAATGGTAATTCGACCATCAAATTTCAAATTTTTTGGTGGGGGCTTAATTATTTGGAGAGTGGAGATTCTCTTCCCCGAAATTAGTTATAAAGCTACTCATGACCTATAAGAAGCCTCACTGTAAAAGAGAACCAAGTGGGTCCAGCGATTAGCGAGATCTTAACCACAGATAGACATCCTAGTACTTTTATATATGGTTAGTTTTGTTATTAATCCTAAATATACAAAGTTTTGCTGTGTAGCTATCTAGAAAATATTTTCTCAATAAATATGTATACCTTTCTTCAATGTGATTTAGCTCCGCCCCTTTCTATATATTTTGTTTATGATGATATCAGATGGGGAAACTCTCAAGGATAATAAAAAGTGTTCGTTTAATCTAGATAAAATTTTGCATTAGCAAAACATAATAAAGTTAAGAATTGCATAGCAATGCAAATGAATCATATGTTGTTTTTTAATCGAACCTTTAAAGCAACAAAGCCCAAAGTGACTAAAAATCAGCCATATGATGTCATAAAAATGAGGGTTATCCATTTCTTTTTTAGCGGTTTTCTTTCCCACTTCTCCTTTCATCGCCCCATTTTTATGACGTCATATGGCTGATGTTTAAGTCACTTTGGGCTTTGTCTTTAAAGCAGCCTAATCCACCAAATAACTCATTTCAAAGGAAGAGTGAGTGGTCAGAAAAATAGCCTAAAACCAACCCAAGACTTAAATTAAAAGTGGCTTGAAACCATCCTGACATTATTGTGAAGTTTTCCTAAAGTTGTTAAATCAGTGGATAGCAAGATCTTAACGTTCAAACAAAAAATCTTACTACTTTATATAATAGAATTATCTATTCTATATATATGGTTTGTATAAATACTCCATAATTAGAGCACTTGAGTTGTGCAGTTGTAATTAACATTTCTTATAAAATGTGTAATTTCAGTGGACTTCTGTATACTTGTCTAGCTCATTATCATTATTCATTAATGTAATAGAAGTGAGGTATTTAAGTTGATTGCTGTGCTCTTGAGTTGTACTCTTGTAATTAACATTTCTTATACATACATATAAGTGTGGAATTTCAGTGGACTTCTGTATACTTGTCTAGCTCAGTATCCTTATTCATTAATGTAATAGAAGTGAGGTATTTAAGTTGATTGCTGTGCTCTTGAGTTGTACTCTTGTAATTAACATTTCTTATACATACATATAAGTGTGGAATTTCAGTGGACTTCTGTATACTTGTCTATCTCAGTATCCTTATTCATTAATGTAATAGAAGTGAAGTATTTTAAGTTGATTACTGTGCTCTTGAGTTGTACTCTTGTAATTAACATTTCTTATAAAATGCAGAATTTCAGTGGACTTCTGTACACTTGTCTAGCTCAGTATCCTTATTCATTAATGTAATAGAAGTGAGGTATTTAAGTTGATTGCTGTGCTCTTGAGTTGTACTCTTGTAATTAACATTTCTTATACATACATATAAGTGTGGAATTTCAGTGGACTTCTGTATACTTGTCTAGCTCAGTATCCTTATTCATTAATGTAATAGAAGTGAAGTATTTTAAGTTGATTACTGTGCTCTTGAGTTGTACTCTTGTAATTAACATTTCTTATATCTATAATACAAAGTAGAACGATGTCTGTCTGTCCGTCTGTCCGTCTGACCGTCTGTCCGTCCGTCTGTCTGTCTGTCCCTTAAGATCTCGGTAACCACTGAACCGATCGGATTCTACTCTTCAGGGTATCTACCTATTGGTCCTGTGGTGGTTTTAAGCTATTTTCTCGGGGGGTGGGACACCCCCAACCCCCCCAAAAACCAAAAAATCCCCCCCCATTTTTTTTTTTTTTTTTTTTTTTTTTTTTTTGAAGGAGTTTCCATGGTCCTTTATGGTCTCTCGCAATAATTTTTTTTTATCACCTCTTGGGCAAAGCCCCTAGAGGCTAGGGGCGAAGCCGCTAGTTTCTTATAAAATGTGTAATTTCAGTGGACTTCTGTATACTTGTCTAGCTCATTATCATTATTCATTAATGTAATAGAAGTGAGGTATTTAAGTTGATTGCTGTGCTCTTGAGTTGTACTCTTGTAATTAACATTTCTTATACATACATATAAGTGTGGAATTTCAGTGGACTTCTGTATACTTGTCTAGCTCAGTATCCTTATTCATTAATGTAATAGAAGTGAAGTATTTTAAGTTGATTACTGTGCTCTTGAGTTGTACTCTTGTAATTAACATTTCTTATAAAATGCAGAATTTCAGTGGACTTCTGTACACTTGTCTAGCTCAGTATCCTTATTCATTAATGCAATAAAAGTGAGGTATTTCAGTTGATTGTTGTGCTCTTGAGTTGTACTTTTATAATTCACATTTCTTCAGTGGACTTCTGAATACTCGAATGGATACAAAAAAGTTTTAACAAAACAAATAAGATTACATGTGTATAAAACTTTTGGTCCATATGTTATTTACATTCTAATGACCCAACCCTTCCTACTTTCGCAGGTATTTAAAGAAATTATTATTTTTTTAACCTTATTGAAAGAATAATTTTGTTTTTATTTGCTCCTGCTTGTGAAACGACTTTCAATGAAGAATATTAACTATAGGTAACCAGGGATTGAAAGTGATCAGACAATAGACAAGAAATCGATGTTCGTACATCCCCAATTATGATACGCAAGATTAACCAGGGATCCAAAGGGATAAGACAATGGACAATAGTCGATGTACATTGTATATCCCCAATGGTGATACACAAAATTACCCCTTTTGTAGATTAAAATAAGTGGTTGAAACGTTTGGACAACTAACCAATCAAAATTCAATAAAAGTCACTAAGGTTGTTAAGACAACAAATAAATTATTGTTATAAGACTTTTGGGACTAGTGTATAAACATCCCACCTCCATACCTGACAGGGAACTATTAGAAAATATTCTTATTTTATTTATATAATTTTCTGGTCAAAATTAATTTTTTATATAAAATGTTGTATGTAAATTATTGATTCATTCTTATGGATATAATCTTACATGTTCTATGTATAACTCTCCTCGCACTAATTAAGTTCTGATCGATGGTCAAATTATCTTTGAACCAACCATTTATATTATTAGTTCATATGTTAAATTTAAATACAGGGATTTAAGGATAATTTGGCGGATAATTATTTATCATTTAACATTCCCTTATATCTTTTATCTGAAAATGTGTGTGGGGAATTTTAAAGTAAAAGAATAGAAGGTGCAGGGATTCGCGGGGTGGACGCCCTGCGCCGACTTTCAATTTGATCCTTGATTATCTGCCAATAGCGTCGGAAATATGAACATAGCCAAGTCGCTGCAAAGAAGTAGAAACTAATTTGCTAGCAAAGGAAAAAGGTCACCACCACTTGAACCAGGTAGTTGTCTTGGTTATACATCTATGCTTATGAATTTATTGGTGGAATTGTGAGGAGGACCAAGGGTTTTGCCAGGGATGTGTGATCCTTAAGAAAAAATGGAAAATAGATCGACTCAAATTCAGTTTTAATGAGACTCTTGAATATTATTAATATATCTTCTATTTACCCCTTCCTTTATCCCAAACTAGCATTGCATTAAAAAATCATAAAATGATTCATAGTTCATATCTAAGTTTAAAGCTTTAAGAATATTTGATGTCCGTATGTCTTTTCGTCCTGATATATAATAACAAGGACGATAACAATAGTATCAAAGCTGTTGGAAATGATTAACAAATCATACATCCAATTATTAAATTTAAAAAATAAGGGAAGAAAAGCGGAAAAAAGGATATAATATTAGAACACATGAAGCTCTTTATAGTCTATGCAAAAAATGACGTCATACAATACAAATGACCAATGATAGGCCAGTACACAGACTAAATTACCAATGGTAGAACAGTGTATTTTTAATTGAACAATAATAAGCCAATATGACGTCATTGGTTATAGTCACTATAAAAAGCTTTTGAACACATATCATATATAGGTTGATGCGAATCTTAAACTAGCAGTGTAATTTTAATAACGAGGGATTATTTCAAAGTTAGTATGTTTTTCAACCTAATTATAAAAAAATACATTATTCTGAGACATGAAGATATATTTTAATTTTAGCAATCATTTTCAATTCATTTTGTCTCTTGTAGAAGTGAATCAAGCAATATTAGCTTGGTCGTTTTAGAGGGAGTAAGAGATATTTAAATGTAATTCATACAGGCATCTATTCAATAGCTTAAAACTTTGGGTACTTATATTAATTATTATTAACCCATTGACAATAAAATTACACCCTCATTGTTGTCTGTAATACTCCCCCTAAGGTCTTAAATTCTATTTGTTGAGGAGCTTCGCTCTACAAATATTTAAAAGAAAATTTATCATGACAAATTTCTTTCCTCTGTTTTTTAATGACAAAAAGCTCCCCTCATTAAAATTTCATTTCAGCTTTTATCTTTTTTCCATCTGGGCACCCACATATAAAAAGATGTTAAGAGAGGGGATGTTTCATCTAAAGAAAAAATAATATTAATCGATAAAAAAGGAAATTTTTATTCAAATTGTAGGCAAATTTGTTTTTGGTGAAAAAATTCCTGCGGAGGGACTGGATTTTTCTCAAAATAGTGAAGTACTAAAAAGAAAATTGTAGGTAATTGTTCAAACATTGTTTTACGAACATTAATCCCCGTCCTGAGTGCTAAAAAATGTTGTCTAAAATAACTTGGAGAAAAAGAAGGGGTTTCTGTCATTATACAATTTAAATGGAAATGAAATGGTAATTTAAATGCAAAATGGTCTTGTAGCCTTTACAATGTTAAAGTTGAAACAGAACAAAGAAAATCAGAGTATCAGTTGCCATTGAAATTTTACAGAATATGCTTGCATAAAAAAGAATTTAGTGTCTCGGAAACAACTGAAGAACATTACACTTGCTGTTTGGACAAAACACCATTAAATGAAAACAATTTGTATTGTTTTGAGTTAGTGCTTCCTGCATTGTCAAATTATTCAAACTCTTATCAGCAAAACTGTCGTTCCTGTCGTTGCAGAAGTAACTCAGGGATATAAAGGGATAAGACAATGATCAATAAATTGATGTATATCCACAAAATTATCCCTTTTAATGAGTACAATATGTGGTTAAAACGTTTGGACACTTAACTTCTTGAACCAACTAATTAAAATTAAATCAAAGTCCCATAACGGATATAAAAACGTTATTATAAAACTTTTGGGACTAGTGTAATATACAGCCCAATGTCCCCTCCCTCCCTGGATGTGACCTATCATACAAAACCGCAGAAATAAATAAATAGGTTTATTTGCTTTTAACCTTGAAAATCACTGACAGAAAGACATAAATTTGAAACTAAAACTGTATTGATTTTTACCATAGAAACTAAGATTTTTGTAAAATAAATTTTTAATGTAGGTATTGTAAGAATACTTCTCTATGCTTGTTTTCACTTGAAGTGACAAGTGTTTCTTCGGGAATAAACATATCAAGATTGAGGTTAAAAATTTGTCTTCTGTTAAAATTTTTACAGTTAAATTGCCATCTATTTATTCGTTTGTCCGACCATCTTATTTTTAGAGCTTTGCTTTTAGGGAAGTTATCATTAAGTTTGGAAATTTGTTTGATTTAACAGACTTATGGAACATTTACAATGTACAAAGCACAATATTTTTGCATAAATTTAAACTTAAAGTTTCTTTTATACATTTTTGATGTTTTTCTCAAAGTGCCTATTGAGCACTTAAACTAAGCCCTTGTTAAATAAATTTAAAATAAGGGCCGGTTAGGTTTTTTAATATACCTTACACCTATAGGGGGGCCATGGAGCTGCGGGGCTAACCAGTACTCAATTTACACTAACCAAAGTAATAAACAAACAATACAAGAACCTTCTTATTTTAAATTTATTTCAAATAAGGATGGAGGGGTTCTGTGCTCGACTAGGAATTTTCTTTTAACCCAAATGACTTCGTTCCTGAGAACTCCATACAAAGAGGTGAGTGGGGTCATACTATCTCTTCCACTATCTCACTGCATGTGTGCATTCATTATATCAAACAATTATTTTTATTGTGTAGAATAGCAAAAAGACGTTGTTACTTTGCTTTTGTGTTTTAAGCAATTACTTCAGACATACTTGATAATGGGATGCTGCCACTTCTACCACTAGCAAAAATATAGTCTCTGTGTTTTTGACAAAAAGTAGTTGTGTTTTTGTCAGTTTCGTTTTTTGCTGTATTTTTGCCAATATCTTCTATCCGCTGTCAAAATTATACCTTTACTGCTGTTCATAAACACAGTTTTATTGTCATTTTCACACCCATGAAATTTAATGAGGCTGTCAAATTTTATATTAGCCCAGTATTGTACCTACAGTAAACTTTAGCAAATTGCTTCAGAATAGAGATGCTTCGTTAATAATATTGTACCTTATTGTAATAGAAATCAGTAATACAAAAAACAGATCAATCGGATGATTTTATCACATAAAAAATTGTTAGGTATTAAAAAAGTAAGAATATCAACATGTTTAAAATGGACGTACGGACATTTTGGTAATGATTATAGAGTTGCTACGCTTTCTAAATCGTACCTAACTACTACAGGAATCACCATGCAGAGTTTGAAATCAATAGGACAATTCTAACATGCCTAAATTAATGATTAAAAGCTAACTATCTCGGACGGACGGACCGACCCTAATTATAGAAAAGCTTCGCTTCTTAAAAAAATATTGAAAACATCCACTCTTCTCCATGCAACTCTAAAGGTTTGTCAGTCTTATTGTTTATAGCATTTTGTGATTCCCTCAGCTGATATTTAAGATAGATCTAAAACACAGTTGTGGTGCTTCTACTAACCAAGGAATAGCTATTTCTCGCATTGTTGCTTTCCGCGGATAAAAAATGTACAATTATAAGATTAAAAACAGTTTTTTTTAGCCCCTACATGTCGTAAGCAGGAGGGTAGGGGATTGGATAAAGGGAGTGGAAGAATAGTTATTTTAGCCCGCTGCAAGTTTAAATTTATTAGAAAACATGGAAATCTAGTGTAAGATCTAAGTAATAATATATCTATTGTTTTATGAGTTAAATCTTAGAAAAACACCCCTAAACGATTGATATAGCATTTATTCTAAAACTAACTCTTATCGGATTTAGTCGATCTTCCTTTTTTGGATTACTTTTTTTGTACTTTAATAATATTCTTTCTTTCTTTTCATTCTTTAGCAAATTTTAAAATAAATAATCCTAAAATTAATATTAATCATTAGTTCTGTTATTACTTGGACATGACTTAAGAATTATTTGATTATTTAAGAAAGAGCTCTAAAGGAATAAGATAATGGAAGATAAATTTATGTACAACTCCAATGATAATAAACAAAATTACGCTTTCAGAAAATTAAAATTAGTGGTTGACACGTTTGAACACTCAACTTAATGATCCAACCAATATAAACTTTATGAAATTCCTCAAAGTTGTTAAGCCAACGAATAAAACGTTATCATAAAACTTTGGGAACTAGCATATTAAACAGCCCATTGTCCCCGCTCTCTCTGAATTTAAGTACAGAAAGAGAGTATAGCTGTTCTGTGATTCTTTCAAATTTATATTGTTTGTTTAATTATGAATCTTTAACTTGTTAGTAGCGCAACTTACTCTATAACGAGGTATTTTCTTATTGGCTATACAACAAAGAGATTTGAATTTTTTAGATTCCCCTTACTATAGGTCATGTTTGACCCTTTCACAACATAGACAGTGAGACAGGTCTTTGACGGCTTTTCAGCCGCTTTAACATTTTGCATTTTTTTACTATTTTCTATTTAATTTTGAGAACTAGCGCTATATTCTTATCGACAAAATTATTCCAGTTTTTATTTAACGCTTTTATTTGTTATTGCACCTGATGAAAAACCGTTTGCCCCCAACTTTTCCTCCAGTCATAATAAAAGGTTTTAAAATCTGCATTATATGAATACAATATTAGCAATAAATGCCAAGTAAATAAAAAATACAAAAAAATTTTTAAAAGTTATTTAAATCACAAAATTGCATAGTTTGTTTGGTCTAAAACCTAATTTAATAAATCCAAAAAGCAATAAAATTACTTCCTTTATTGTTTTAGAATTAGTATGTTTGTAAAGAGCCTGACACTTCTTGAATAATAATAATAAAGCTGTCTATTAGAAACAAGGATGAAAAAATCTATTACAAAGAAGCGAAGCTCTAAAAAAGAGAGAAAAAAATCCTGTGTTTTCTTAAATTGGAACATTCTTTTTAAATGATATTATTCTAACCTATATATAAGCCTCGTTCTATATAGTTACTATGCTTTAATTACCATACAGATCGTTCTAGGAATCATAATGAAAGTTTTAAATCAACAGGATGTCCTTGACAAAGATCCTTTCTTATAAGTTTAAAATAAAGAAGTATAGTTCACATACTCCCTTCAATTAAACTTATTTTTTACAAACATTTTCTTGAGATGATATTAACATATCAAAAAATTTACCTTTTGGACAAAAAAAACAAAGTATATTACAGAGAAGTTGCGCTCCTGCTAAATTTGACTTAAAGCAATAAATATTTGTATAAAAACGTGCCAAATTTATTGCGAAACAATTGCAATCATAGATACCGGGATGAGACAATTGTGAATAAATTTTTCATCCTCTCAATAATCTATTCGAGAAATGTTTAAGCTTGATATTAATTAAAAGTTAAACTCCAAATTACCTAAAGATATAATTTAACTTCTATCCATCTATCCCTTTTTATAGATATTAAATATATTTATGTGTTTTAAAGTACTTCCCTTTTTGAAAGCGAGGCTTTTCTATAATTAGGGCAGGTTCTTCAGTCCGTCCGTAACGGACAGCTCTTTTAATAGCTTGTTAATTTGTGCTTCATAGAATTGTCCTATAGATTTTAAACTTGGCATGGTGATTCCTGCAGTAGTTGGAACAATTAAGAAAGAGTAGCAAGTCTATAATCGTTATCTGCAGAATGTCTGTACGTCCATTTAAAGCAAGTTGATGTTTAACAATAATATTAAAGTGATGTAATAATCTTATTCATCTGAGTTTTGGTATACTGATTCCTATTACAACAAGGTAAATTGTCATAAGCAAATCATCCATATATTAAAGTCATAAAAATCAAAGTCCTAAAAATGTAAGCAATTTTGTAACAACCTTACCTACAATTTTGTTTCGACTTATATATTTAAATTCTGCCTTTTCACTTCTGACACTAAACAAGTGTTAATGATTGTTATTCCAACCGTTTCAGAGCTTCGCTTTTATGGATGTTGTCATCCCTGTTATTTTAATCATTAAACTGTTGTATATTACATAAAATCTAAAAAAAAAGTTTTTGAAAATAAAACATTAAATTTATTTTGTTTTATTTTTAAAGGATATCAAAGAATTCTTTGTATATTTCCCCCTAACTTTAATAACACAATAGATCACTATAACAACTTTTAGAGAAAACACGGATAATAACGTCAATTTTTTCAAAGATCCAATTGAGAATCTGCACAGGGTCCTTGGGAGGGGAAATACAGTTATTTAACCTCTTAACCCTGTAGTGTTTTACTCTAATAACACATAACACGTTTTAGAAACATGATAACCCACGTAATTCTCTCCTCGTTTCAAATATGATTTATTTTGAATGGTTAGTATTAAAATTGAGTTACAGGGCATTACAGACAAAATGACAGATGGACAAAAACACTTATAGAGTGGCTTTGGTACTAAGAATATTAATTTTGTTCCAGGATGGCTCATTGTGCTCTAACCGGCGCGCGAGTCTTTGTAGTATTCTTAATTGATTAGAGTTGTTGCTATAAAGGTATGTAAACACAATTAAGGACATAAAAAGCACAATTAAACTTAAAAAGCAAGATATAAAATGTTTACACTTAAATTTTGGGGGGTCCAAATTTACTGTAAACAAAAATAAAGATAAAAAATTTACCTCTTTGTATATCATTTTTTTAAAAGCGAAGCTTTTCTATAATTAGGGTCGGTCCGTACGTCGGTCCGTACGTCGGTCCGTACGTCCGTCCGTACGTCCGTCCGAGATAGATAGCTTTTATTCGTTAATTTAGGCAGGTTAGAATTGTCCTATCGATTTCAAACTTTGCATGATGATTCCTGTAGTAGTTAGGTACGAGTTAGAAAGCGCAGCAACTCTATAATCATTACCAGAATGTCCGTACGTCCATTTTAAACATGTTGATTTTTCTACTTTTTTAAAAGCAAATTTTTATGTGATCTAATTTTCCGTTTGATCTGATTTTTTGTATATTGATTCCTGGGACAACAAAGAACAATAGTATAAACGAAGCAACTCTATAATCAAGTCCTAAAAATGTAAGTATGTCCATAAACATTATCCTGTATCAAGCAGTTTTTCAACAAATTTATTTACAATTTTGCTTCGACTCATTCGATACTTTTATATTCTGATTATTCAGTTTCAGACACTATACAAATGTTAATGTCCGTTTGTCCTTCCGTTTCAGTGCTTCGCTTTTATGGATGTTGTCATCCTTGTTTTGTATCGAAGCGAAGCCACTCCAAAATTATATCATAAATTAATATGGGTGACCCCTAAAATGGTGGGTCTGGCTCTCTGACATATCTCAAATTTGGCGAACTTAAAATTTTGCAACGCATTGATAGAAACAAATAATTTCTACTTATATTTACATTCCATATTTAAATTTAATACAAATTATTAAAGAATTCAATTTTTATAGCATAGATTATAATTTTAAAAATTAGCGACGGTATCGCAGATTTCTTCGCAGGAAACTAAGTAAAAATTTTAATCAATTCTAAGATGACTTTACAGTTTATTTTTAGTAGCGAATTTTATGTTTAACCTTTAACGGTTGGTCCCCTTTATTGACCTTAATAGGTCGAGGGTAGGAGAGGAGGGGGGGGGGGGGGAATTGAACGTTCACTCTGTTATCTCTGTTTCTAATGTGCATGTCCCCTGTTTAATATTGAATTTCCGACAATAAGTGGATCAAAGTAATTTTTACTTTTTTATTGAACAACCTTGTTTTTAGGTCCTTTTTTACTTAGAAATTTCAAAAGGCTGTAATTTCTGTACTCTTAAAGCTAGAAGAAGATTTTTTCAGAAAATGTTTACCTTTATGTATATATAATATTAGAAATCTTGAATATAAATTTCGGCGGCGGCAGCAGTACTTGGCAGTTTCCGGACGCTGCAGACAGAAGTCGGCAAGAAAACAGCGTTGGATTTTTATGAAATTTAAATATGTCATGTATACATGTTAGAACAGCTTAGGTTTAAAATTTGAAGTCTCTAAGTCAAAAATTGCGGTCACAAGAGCCTTTCAAAAAAAAAGTTCATTAATTCAAAGGGTTTGTTGTTTGATTGATATGTGGGGGGGGGGGGGCGATCTGAAACTTTTGCGTAACCATGGAGTATAGGCCTTGTCTTCAGAGTGAGAGGATAGGTTTTTTGGGAAAAAAGTTTAGTTTTGGGGTGTATTTTCCTTATACAGTGTGTTTTTTTTATGAGAACTTTTTTGAAAGCCAATTTACTCCACTTATAGTTATCAGAATTTAATGATTAATGGCTTATTTTCTTCGTTTTTTAAGGGAAATTATGAAACAACCAAAAAAAATTACAGTTTTTGTTGAAAAAGTACAGTAAAGTTGAAAATTAAAAACTTAGGTGACCACTTCTTAAAATGGTTTTAGCGCATTTTTCTTATGCTCAAATCTTCTACCCTTTGCAAGAAAAAAATTGGATTTTCAGTAGTCGACTTTGGGGGGCCAGTACTTTCTCCCTGATTGAGATATGGCCTTCAAACTTTGACCTATTCTAGTACATGTCCCCAATAGTATCTGTATAAATTTATAGCTCTATATCTCAACTTTGAAGCGTTTTGCAGCCATTCTTGCAAAAGGTAGAATATTTGAACATAAGAAAAATGCGCTAAAACCATTTTTAGATGTTGACACCTAAGTTTTTAATTTTCAACTTTACTGAGCTGGATCTTTAAATTGTTTATAGGTGATTTAAACCGGGGCGATTCATTCAGCGCGCCATCAAATTATTAAATACCAATCTTTAAATAGAAATGGCATGGGCGATTCAGCGCGGTCAGTTGCGCCGAACCGGCGCAGCAATGCCACTCAACGAGTGGCATTGCCGCGCTAAATCGGGGTGATTCATATTTAATAAATAAATATTTTTTTAAAATTAGTTTAATATTTTATTGCAAAACTATAGTGAAAACATTTTTATAGTTATTTTTAAAATAAATTATATATTTTTTTATATAAAACACCGTACTGACCCATTTTAAGTTATAAAATTGTACCGGCACGTATGGATATGTTATTGAGTGTCGCCAGCGATCTAGCAACACCGCGCCGAAAATCTTTTAAAAATCCCTGTTTTATAGGCGAGCTGTGGCTAACCACCAGCGCACCTACGGTTCACCTCTGAATCGCCCCAATTCAGCGCACTATAAAAACGATTTAAAGATCCAGCTCTGTACTTTTTCAACATTTTTTGGTTGTTTCATAATTTCCCTTAAAAAACGAAGAAAATAAGCCATTAATCATTAAATTCTGATAACTATAAGTGGGGTAAAATTGCTTTCAAAAAAGTTCTCATAAAAAAAACACACTGTATTTAAAATTTTTTTGATAGGTCTCCAGGTTAAGGTGCTGCAGGCTGGAAGGTCACTTCTGGACAGGTATAAATGAAAAAAAAATTAGTTTGAAGAGTTAGAGATAAACTTATTAAACTAAATATGCATATTTTTGGATTTTATGAGCATATATGAAGAAAAAATAAAAATCAGCCTCTAGATTCAGGTCCTGCAGGCCTCCAGGTGGATCCTGGACAGGTAGAAATAAAAATTTTCACTTTTAAAGTTAAAGCATAACTTCTTTAACAAAAGTTGATACTTTATGGATAGTATTAACTAATTTGAAGAAAATTTTGAAATTGGGCTCCAGGTTCAAAATAAGTTATGCCCTAACTTTAAAAGTGAAAATTTTTATTTCTACCTGTCCAGGATACACCTGAAGGCCTGCAGTACCTGAACAGGGAGCCCAATTTGAAATTTTTCTTCAAATGAGTTAATACTATCCGTAAAGTAGCAACTTTTGTTAAATAAGTTATGCCCTAAATTTAAAAGTGAAAATTTTTAGTTTTTACCTGTCCAGGATCCACCTGGAGGCCTGCAGTACCTGAACCTGGATCCCGATTTCAAATTTTTCCTCAAAAATGTTAATACTATCCATAAAGTAGCAACTTTTACTAAATAAGTTTTGTTCTAACTTCAAAAGTAAAAATTTTCAGTTTTTACCTGTCTAGAATTTATCTGGAGGCCTGCAGAACCTGAACCTGGAGCCTGATTTCAAATTTTTCTTCAAATTAGTTCATACCATTAATAAAGTAGAAACTTTTGTAAAATAAGTTTTGTTCTAACTATAAAATTAAAAATTTTCAGTTTTTTTTGTTCTAACTATAAAATTAAAAATTTTCAGTTTTTACTTGTCCAGAATTCACCTGGAGACCTGCAGGACCTGAACGTGGAGGCTGATTTTTATTTTTTCTTTATATACGCTCATAACATCCCAAAAGATGCATATTTGGTTGAATAAGTTGATCTCTAACTCTTCAAACTATTTTTTTTCATTTATACCTTTCCAGAAGTGACCTTCCAGCCTGCAGCACCTGAACCTGGAGACATATAAAAAAAAATTAATAAAATATTAGGAAAATACACCCAAAACTAAACTTTTCCCCCAAATAACCTAACCTCTCACTCCTAAGACAAAGCCTATACTCCAAGTTTACGCAAAAGTGTCAGATCCGCCCCCCCTTAAGTAATATATCTAATACAAAACAATAAGTATACTAGACATTAACCCTTAATAGTGAGGCCCCTTGCCGCACATTTGGAGGTAGGGCTCAACGCCCCCCCCCCTATTATCTCAGTGCATGTCCCCTGTTTGATAATGAATTTCCGACTAAAACTGAGCCTAAGTCAATTTTCGCTTTCTTCTCCATTTTATTTAACAGCCTTTGTTTTTAAGTCCTTTTCTACTTAAAAATTTCAAAAGGCTGTAATTTTTTTTATCTTTGAAACAAGAAAAATAATTTTTTTCAGAAAATGTTTATATTTATGTAAAATTTATATTAGAAATCTCAAAACATAAATTTCGTCGGCCGCAGCTGTACTTGGCACCTGCCAGCCGCCGCAGTTGGCGGTCAGCGGGAGAACGGCGGCAGATCTTCATAAAATTTTAATACATTATGTAGACGTAGAAGAAAAGCGTAAGTTTAAAATTTGAAGGCTCCATGTCAAAAATTGCGGTCACAGGAGGGTTTTAAAGATTTCTGGAGACCTCGAGGATCAGGACCTGCAGGATCATACCTGGAGCCTGAAATTGACTTGAACACCTATATTTCATATAAATTAACCTATTTTAAATATAGTATGTTTTTCAACCTATTTTTTAAAAAATACACTATTCTAAGACATGAAGATATATTTCGATTTTAGCAATCATTTTCAATTCATTTTGTCTTAAAAAATATAGGTATGAGACATATTAGATAACAGCAAATATGATCAAAGATATTAAACATACATTTATATAGAACAATGTCACAAATTATTTTGAATCTTAGGTATGACGACTGAAAAAGTTTTAAAAAAAAGATTAAAACATTGGTTTTTTAAATAGGAGGAGTAGGGAATAATTCTTGGCCTTGTTTGAGTTATGGGGCGGGGCATAGTTTTAACCAGAATAGCTAACTGTCCCATAATAATAAACTCACATACAGACGGACAGACCCTAATTATAGAAAAGCTTTGCTTTTAAAAAACTAATATTTATTCACTCACTAACAAAATAAAAATGTTGGCAGATAAACACATTTTTAAAGCAAATCTACTCTGTAACTCACTTTGTTTTTCTATCTGTTAATCAGTCATTCTGTTTGAAAAGCTATGAGGAAAATACAAAAAAATTAAAAATAAAAGCAGAAAAAATGTTACATAGACAAGCTGACAGACATTTCAAATTATAGATAAACTTCGCCAACAATTTCAAGATCCATATTTCAACTCCATTTATTCATGCAAACATAATTTACTTTCATACGAACACATTAAAACACATGCGACGCATGCAAATTAATTGATACTTTATCTGAAGTCGCTTGTAAGCATTCAAATAAAAGATACTAAGGAATAGAATATATTTACGTATATAAAATACATTAAAATACAGATTTTTATTTTTGTTTAAATTTTAATTATTGGTGGTGCATAAACCACCACTTTTTTGAACGCCCCCATTAAACGTTCCCATGTATAAATTGAAGAATTATTTCTCTTAAAGAAAGGGTATTAAGTACAAAGATAAATCGTTTTCTAGTAGCGAGGCTACTCTATTACTTCTAATATTACAGAAATTTTACATGAGTATTAAAGTAAATATTATAAGATTAGCACTAGTTTTTATAGTTAAGGCATTCGGAACCTTGTTTTCACTTATTATCCACGGAAAGATGTCTATAATATGATGTGGTAAATTACTCAGCAAAATTTATTTAGAATCTAAAATATTTTTATAAACAAGATACAAAATATATTTATATATCTTTTATTTAATGAAAAAAAAATAATTTCTTTTATTTCACGAAAAAAATATTTTCTACTTTACATCCCTTTTGTCCTTGTTAACACCGTACAAACTTTGTACAGCAGAGAAAGAGTGGGCAATGACAATAGTCCCCAAAGTTTTAAAATAACGTTTTTTCATTAGTTGGCTTAACAATTTTGGGGATTGGGTCAATTTAAATTGGTTGCTTCATTAGGTTGATTGTTCACACTTTTCAACCACAAATTTTAATCTACTGAAGGGGTTATTCTAAGTATCATCATTGGGGTATATATTAATTTATCGGCCATTGTCTTATTATCTTTATCCCTTTAGATCCATTATACCCACTACTGTATACCCCTTCTAATTTAATTTGCTTTTGTGTATTGATGAAACAATATGCTGAAGTGATAGCATGCGGAAATGAACGCCCACCGTTGAATTGGTACTTTCCCCCCCAACTAATTTGTCTAACAACGCCTCCCACAATACAAAACTGTATAAAAAGTCGTAAGAAATTAAGACGGAAAAAACTCAAGATATCTGTCATGCACGTAATGCGTGGACCCACCATTTTAGTAGTCACCTTAATATGCTCCTGTCACTAAGATCTCTTTAAGCTAGCTTAGAACCGATTTAATTCTCAAATTTAGGTAAGCTTCATATTGGTCCCGGAATTATTTCATTTAAAGTTTTAAGAGGATTTTAGACTTTTTCCCTTTCCCCTCCCATTCAAATTCAAATCCTGTACATGATATATCATAATTTTCTTGATTAGTTATGCTAAATCCATCAGTAAAATAATTAACTAAATTTAAGTAAGCATTTCTATATTATATGTGTGTGTGTGTGTTTGTGTGTGTGTGTATGTGTGTGATGTTTAAGTAAGCGTAAATGTGTAACCGCCCCTTCACAAATGGCGCGAACAACAGACCACATGATCCTTGAATACCTAAAACTAGAATGATATAAAACTTAACATTAGAGGTATAAATTCTTTAACGATTGAAATTATGATCTTAAAGCTGATATATATATACTTCAATGATTTTTAGATATATCTCAGATAGGTAAACCAAGATCTTTTTTTGTCATTCTTGAACACATTTTTAAAGTTTGGTTTACATTTCAAAAAAATTCTTTAAACCAATCTGAAAAAAAATAAGTATAAGGAACTTAATTGATATCTTAACCTCTAAGGGAGGGAGAGAGATAACAAGAATATAGCCTAAAACCACCCGAGCTTATGGGAAGCTTATAAAGCTTCCCATAAGAGTAAAATCCATTAGGACCAGCAATTGTAAAGATCTTATGTTTCAAACAAAATAAAATTATAAAAGTAAAATTCCTATAAACAATTCTATAAGTAGAAGGAAAGCAATTTGCATACAAGTTCTACTTTAATTCTAATGTTTTTAAAGATAAAAATTGCGCGAAAGGGAATATTACTACACGTATATACTTATTTACAGGTATACGCAATTTTAGTTTCATTAGCAGGTTGACCCGCATAGCGAGATATCTCCAGAGTGTATTTAAAGTTTTATTATCAGAAAATAATCTTTTTTTATATTTTGACTTTAGCAAAGCGGTTTAGATAAGTATAGATTCGAAACCGATTAAAATCTGCTGCATTAGAATAGCTTCTCAGCCATACTGAAAAATAAGGCATAGCATACATACACTTTTTCACAAATATCAAAATAAAAATCATAAAATTAATACCATTTTTTAGCCCGGGACTTCGGCCCCTCGGGCCTAACAAATCTGGTTTTAATCTTATTTTTTTTCATTTTATTATCTGAGGAAAGATGTCTATAATACAATTATTGTTTAATGAAGATAGATAATGATAAAAAAAACTTGCTTTTGATAAATCTTGTGATAATTGGATAGATAGATAATTGTTCCTTGATAATAAAGGTTAAAAGTACTTGAAAATAATTGGTTTTATTGCATAATTGGGAAGATATGTGCAAATATTATAGAGATCCAATTATTATACAACAGAGTTAGGAATTAGAGTACTCATTTGAAGGCTTTTATAAAGCTAACTTTATCAGCTGGTCTATAAATAACTAGAGGCTAAGAGGCCTCTAGGGGCACTTAAGAAAAAGGATTGGAGGGTTTGGTAAAAATCGACCCAACACTATTAATTTTAATTTTTAAAAGAAAAAGTAAACAGAAAATAATTCACTTTCTAGGGTGGATGTATATTTGTAATCCCCAAAAAGTAATAAACCTTTCCTGGATCTATTGAAAGCTTCACTGTAATGGAGAACCATATCATTTAGTTAGATCTTAAGATACAAATAAACAAACGCATAGCAGGAAAAACATCTTGTTACTTTTATATTAGGAATGATTTTAGTTCATGGTGAAAATATTTACTACTTAAAATATTTTGATGGAAGATTGTTGATGGTCCCTGTCAGATTTTAGTTTATTTAGTTGAGTAGATATTTGGCATTCATATAGTTATTGGTCTAATATTTGCGCTACTATTGGAAAAGAACTTATTTCTTCTTATGTAAGGGAAGATCATTTTCATATTCAGTTAAAGGATATCTAGCCTTGGTGTAATAACTTTTACAAATAAATTTGGTGAATAATGTATATTTGTTAAGCATTTGCAAGTTTTTAATGGGAGGGTGCTTATTCGTTAGCTTAACTACTTTGTGAATTTTTGTGAATTTTGATTGGTTGGTTCATTTAGATGAGTGTTGAGATTTCAACCATTAATTGTAATCAACAGAAGTTATGATTTTGTGTATCGTCATTGGGGATGTACATCATTTAGGCGACCTTTATCTTATCCCTTTAGGTCGATGGTTTTTTAGGTAACAATATAGTTGTTTACGTAATGCTATTCCAAAGGTCATTTACTGCTGCTTTAACATGCGTGTGACGAAAATAGTTATAGTGGATGTAAGTGTTTAAATTAAATTTAGCGTTTGAAAAGGATTGTTCAATAAAAGAGTTGTTTATAAGTAAGCAGTGGCGTGCACTGGGATTTACCCAGGAGGTGCGCGAATTATGCTCTTTAAAAGTGCCTATTAAAATGACGTAATACAATAGAAATGGCCAATGATAGGTCAATAAACGGACTTAATTACCAATGGCAGGCCTGTATACATTTTAATCGACCTATGGTAAGCCAGTATACATTTAAATTGCCCTATAGTAGGCCAATGTGTTATCATTTTTTATAGGCACTACATAAAAGCTTCATAATTAGCAATAGTCTTTTAGGGTATTTTAAGTATTTTTTAAAATGAAATGTCATCAAATTTACATATTTTATATTTTATTTTAGTGAATAAATCAGATAAATAATGAATTGAAAATGAAAGTTAAAAATGTATGTTTTCTACTGGTAAGCATAAGCATAATGTTTGATGAAAGTTGTTGTACAACTTTTTGTTCTTCTACACCCTTACATCAAAGTACTTTCAGGTAAAAGAAATGGACATAACTGTAACAAGCAAATTTTAAAAAAGAGGTCAAACTTTAAGGTCGTCATTACTATAAAGTCAGAATCACAAAACTTCGACAAATGTTTTTTTTTTTAATTAATTAAGTTGTTCATATGTGACAAATAAGAGACAATTTGATACATATTTGCTTCTTTTCCCTTAACATCTTTTACATTTTAGACTGTAACACTTAAAACCATAATTTATTTATAAATTAGTGTTTTTTTACATTAATTTGGAATGCGTTTTATAGAAATATTTAATTCATGCTTTAATGATATAATTCCATGATTTTTACTATTTTAAGATTTTTAAAAAATATATTTTAATTTACTTTGCTTGTCCGTCGGTGTAACACCAGAGATAAAATGCTAATTTCTAGGCTGCTACCTAAGATAGATTGCTGATTTTTGTTGTAGATACCCCTTGAAAGACAATATCCAGCATAAAACTAAAGTCAGTCGGTATTTCGTCCATGCTATAAAAGATATTAATATTGGTTTTTTTAAAAAGGTTTCGTGATTTACTTTTGTTTAGTAATCACATATTCTCACTATTTCTTTTTCTTTTATGACCACTGGACATTTGCTTAATAACTGTCCGTTTGTTAATCTGTAATTTTTATTTGCGCTTCGCTACATATGGACGTTGTCATCCTTATTTGCTACAATTATTTTGTTTTGATAATAAATCTATAAGTATAGATGTATGTATAACATCAGAAAACTATCTGGATCCAGTGTCGGAGACCTTTTTTGAAGCGACTTTGCTGTGTTAATATTTACGATGATATTACCTGATATTCAAAGACCCAATTGAAAGTCGGCACAGGGTCCACAGGGTGAGGGACATACAGTTATCTAAATCCCTCCCCCTCTTTTCTTTACTTTGATGTTTTGATTTAGAAGTATGACAGATAATTCTGGTGTTCAAGAGACAACCTCAGTTTCTTTTCTACTCGAACCTGGGACAGGGGTCTGTCTACTTAATACTGATAATCAAACTTATATCAGGTTAATTGTAGAGTAGCTACTCTAGAACTACAGTATGTTCGTATGCCCGTCCGTCTGACAAATGTCATTTATTTTTGCAAAACATGGAGTGGGGTCTGTCTACTCAAAACTGATAATCAAACTTATATCAGGTTAATTGTAGAACACCTACCCAATAACTACGGTATGTTGGTACGTCCATCCGTCTGACAAAAATTTAATTCATTTAAAATATACAAGGAACAGGTGTCTGTCTACTAAATACTGATAATTAAACTTATATCAGGTTAATTGTAAAGTAGCTACTCTATAACTTAAGTAATGTTTGTGCGTCCATCCGTAAGACGAACGTCGTTTCATTTGTGCTATACAAAGTTAGGGTGTGTCTACTAAATGTATTCTTAATACTGCACTGATAATCAAACTTATATCAGAGGTGAATTCTTAAAAAAACTTTATGGCTCACTGCCTGTTACTATATAACGAGGGTTAGAAGTGTCGTCTGTTCAGAGGTCTGAAATTAATCTTTTTTCAATTTGCTGTAAACGGAAAGATTTCTATAATACGATGAGATAATAATTTTTTACTTTTTAGTCAAGTGTTAACATTAGAAGAAATCTCTTATTATTATCCAATAATATCTTCATACCAATTCAAGTAAGTTCTCATTCATTATTTGGACCGTAAAATTTAAGAAAACTGATAATTTGAATATTTATATGACTAAACTTATTGCAGAATTTGTTTTCTAGTTTAGTCTTAAAAACTTTCTATACTCTACAAAAAAAAATTATTCAATTTATATGAAACTACCTTCCGTGGGCTCTGTATTCAAAGATTGAAATAATAGCCTAATACAATCAAATTACTTAAATCTTACAATGAAATAGCTAAGAACCACTCTGAGAAGCTTCCCTAAAATGGAGAACTCAAAAGGTTGAGGAGTAATCGAAATCTTAAGCTTCAGACAAAAAAAAACCTTACTACTTTACATAATACTTGCGGCTGCACCCCTAGCATCTATGGGCTATATATTCGAAGAAGCAGGGAGTGTAGAAAAATAGCATAAATCTATCCTTGGACCTATATAAAGCTTCTATAAAATAGAGAACTCAATCATAGAAATCTTCAGCTTCAGACAAAGAACCTTACTACTTTTTACAATTGGATAAAGATTATTCTTAGCAATTTTCACAATTTATAAAAACTTTCCTGTTTTTTGTAACTCGAAATATCTATATTTTAAATATGTTTACAGTGTACCTGAAATTTCTCTATCCTGCTATTGTCAGTGCAGTCACCAGGAATGTCAGGTATGGTATATCCCTGTCCTGCTATTGTCAGTGCAGTCATCAGGAATGTTAGGTATGGTATATCTCTGTCCTGCTATTGTCAGTGCAGTCACCAGGAATGTCAGGTATGAAATTTCTCTATCCTGCTATTGTCAGTGCAGTCACCAGGAATGTCAGGTATGGTATATCCCTGTCCTGCTATTGTCAGTGCAGTCACCAGGAATGTTAGGTATGGTATATCTCTGTCCTGCTATTGTCAGTGCAGTCACCAGGAATGTCAGGTATGAAATTTCTCTATCCTGCTATTGTCAGTGCAGTCACCAGGAATGTCAGGTATGGTATATCTCTGTCCTGTTATTGTCAGTGCAGTCACCAGAAATGTCAGGTATGAAATTTCTCTATCCTGCTATTGCCAGTGCATTCACCAGAAATGCCAGGTATGAAATTTCTCTATCCTGCTATTGTCAGTGCAGTCACCAGGAATGTCAGGTATGAAATTTCTCTATCCTGCTATTGCCAGTGCAGTCACCAGAAATGCCAGGTATGAATTTCTTCTATCCTGCTATTGTCAGTGGAGTCACCAGAAATGCCAGGTATGAAGAAGCTCTTTATATTAACGTCATACAATACACATGACTGATGATAGGCCAAAACACAGACTTAATTACCAATGGTAGGCCAGTATACATTTTAATGGACCAATGGTAGGCCGTTTGACATAATTTATTATAGGCAATATAAAAAGCTACAGGGTGAAATATTAAAATGTTTTTAAACTATTTTTGAAAGGTATATCAAAAATATACTTTGACACCTGTAGAATCATACTGCAAAGCCGAAAATGAGAACAATTGCCCACATCAATTTTTATTAGGATTTTAAAGTTTATTTTTTACTATGGATTAAATAATTTTTACTGGATCGAGATGTTTCTTTCCTTTGTAGGTAAAATACTCAGCTTTTAGAGTGTCTTGCATCATAAATATTGTATGCTAGTTTACAGTAAAGTTAGGTCTTTTGATTTTATCTATCAATACTAATTAAAAATTAATTCTTTACAATATATCAATGAATTAAAATAAAAATGTTTCATGTCTATTATACATTAAAACACATAAAAATTGGCTGTAAAGGGTTAAATAAGATGACAACAAATGTTTATGCAATACAACAAATTTATTTTTGTCACATATACAAATATTTTGAAAAAGTATGTATCTTTTATGAGTAGGGTTTTCATTCTTTTCATTTTTATTAAATAAAATTATTTAACTGCGATTGAAATAAGTCACTTTGTGAAAACACTCTTTTGGAAATTATAAAGAATTGAAATGAAAGAAGATTTCTTATTGGTTTAAATTCAGCATTATGTTTTTTATTGTATTATGTCAGATTTTTCAATGAAATTTATTGTTTTAGAAAAAAAAATTATTTCCATTGAACACAGTAATGTTTTTTTTATTGTATCAGTATAAAGTGAATTATATAAAATTGTTCACTAAGTTACAATATTACACGAAGTAAAAAAAAAGACCTTTTAATCTGGTAAAAATGACCAGAGCAACAGTAAAAATTAATTTTTAAATACCCCAAAAAAAGTTTAGTGGGGACTTAATTCAAATTTGGGCTCTGCAGTCTGATTCTATAGGTGTCCTAGTATATTTTTGACCCCCCATTCAAAAATAGTTTAAAAACAGTTTAATACATATCTTTGAGTAATCATATAATTGCAACAAAATTCTAATAATATCCATTGCCATGTGCTAATATAAATTTGCTCTTTTAAAAATATACTTGTAATAGAAAAATTTTAAAATTATTTTTTTTGATATTATAATCAATATTATTATTTACAGTTTCAAACCTGCCCTTTGTGTTATACATTGTACACATCCAATCCTGGGTGTACAGAATCTGTACACACTCCTAGCAGTACATGTTGCACACTAAGGTATACATATGTACATTTTTATTTTAACACTTTTATTCTAAGTTTATAAATAAAAGTTTTGATTCATGAAAAGAATTACTAGTCCAAGTTGCTCTCTATACTTTTCCGCACCAGAATAAAAAAATAAGGCTATTTAATTATTGTCATATTAGAATAATGGAGTATTCTAATATGACAATTATTACCACAATATGAGCAATGACACTTTAGATGAATACAAAATTATAAGTTATAATTATAAATTAGATAATAAAAAGTTCTTAAAGTTTTTTTGTTGTTGACTATTTTGTAGAATACTACCTGGAGAAGACACACACACTGGCATACAACTTGGATATCCAATTCCTCATTTCCAGTTTTCCATTCAGCATTTCCTTCCAACTGGACGCAGATCCAGTATACAAGTATTATTTTTGTTACACCTTTAAGATATGGTTTTAGATTTTTTTATACACTGTACTACAGAAATTCTTCTATTAAAGAGCGGTAATTATTATTCTCTCCCATTTAAATTTTACTTTTAATATAAAAAATCACGAGGGGAGTGATAATATTTTTACATGAAATTTATCCCCTCCCCCCCCCCCCAAAAAAAAGGAGAAATTTTATATTTTTCAGCGGTACAGGGCTCTAGGAAGCATGACAAGACATTTACAACTGCAAGGTACAAAAAAAAGAAAAACTTAAAAGGCTAATAAAGTAGGAAGATTATATTGTTTGTTCGCTAAGATCTTGAGATCTTGCTAACTACTATATTAGGGAAGCTTAACATGCTTCTCGGGTAGGTTTAGGCTATTTTATTTTAAAATTTGAGTTTTGTGATGCTATTTTTCTGCCATGATATATTGCCACTTGATGCTAGAGGTGCAGTTACTATTGACTTTATAAGAGTTAAAACAGCTAGAAATATGCCATAAACAATAATAACCAAAATTAGCGAAACAAAATAATTAAAAAAGTATTTTACAAAATCTTAACAAAGTATTATTATTTCTCTGGCTATACAATATACATACATACATACCAGTAACTGCCCAATTACAAATATCTAGGATTGAACATGAAGCTGCATGGCATGATTGAAAGTATGCCAGACAGAAACCTATATTCTGGGAAATGGTTCATATTGCAAAAAGATAACAATTTAAGGTAAGAATTTTATTTTAGGAGCTCAAAGAATTAATATGTATCCAGTTTTTTTTCAGATTTATATAGGGAAGTTCAATAAAATTGTAAAAAACTGTCGTTGTCAAAACAACATTTCTCATTAAAAAAAACATATATTTTTTATGAAACAATTGAAATTTTTTCTATTAGACAAAGAAACACCATGTATTGGACATATTATATAAATTTAAAATGTTTAAACAAACTTTGTTGATTATAGAAAATTATTGGAAATCTATTTAGACAAATGGACATGAATTCAGAACAAGAACAAAATTTATCTTTACCTGGATGGCTTAAGGTATTTTAATTTTTACCACCAAATTAAAGTACATAAAGTAGTAAGATTTTGTCTGCCTGTTAAGACTCGCTAACTACTGGACAATACATACCTGGATAACCTTTAGAATGAAGCTTTTTATAGGTCCTTCACCCTCCCCAGAGAAATCGCCTCTAGCAAAAAAATAAAAATTCCCACCACAAAAAAATTTAACTTTCTCGCTCTCCACTCCTCTGAAGTGCCCCTAGAGGTTTCTAGGGGCGTATCCACTAAAACAGTTCTCGGCATTTTTATTTCAGGTAAAAGATGGTAACATCCATGAAGTCCCTTTCAACCAAATAACAAAAGCTGTACACATTTCAACTCTAAATTGTGAGCAACAAAAATTTAAGGTAAAATGAAATTGTTTTGATAAATGTATGTGTATACTTTTTAAATGAAAATATAACCTCAGTTCATCACTTTATCTATAATACAAAGTAGAACGATGTCTGTCTGTCTGTTTGTTTGTCTGTTTGTAACAAAGGTTCTCGCTAATCGCTGAACCGATCGGGTTCTGCTTAACAGAATAGCTTCTTATAGGTCCCGGGAGGGTTTATAACTATTTTGGGGGAGGGTAACACCACCCTCTAAAGAGAAATCGCCCCTAGAAAAAAATTCGCCCCTCCCCAATTTTTTTTCAAATCAATTTTTTTAACTAATATCAAAAATGGGCAACCCAACCCCCCCAAAAAAATTCCCCCTCCCCAAAAACAAAATATTTCTTTTAAAATCTAAATTAAGAAATTGGGTTATCCAATTCAATTCCCTCATCCTCAAGTTCCCTTAGAGGCCTCTAGGGGCGTAGTATATAAAAGTAAAAATATCTCTGTTTGTATCAAAGGATCTCGCTAACCTCTGAACCGGTATGATTATCCTTAACAGTGTAGCTTCGTATAGGTTCTGGAAAGTTTTATAACTGTTTAGGGGAGGGTACCACCAGCCTCCCAAGAGAAATCTCCCATGGAATAAATGTGCCACTAGTATTATAAAAAATAAGAGCAGAAAGTTTATTGTTTGTTTGTCCTATAAGTCCTCGCTAACTACTGCACTGGATTGGTCTGGCTCTCCTTAATATTGGAGCTTTGACTAACTACCTCCTGCCCCTCCCCCCCCCCCTTCATTAATAAATAAACAGTAAACTCGATGCAGAAAATATAGCTCGTAAAAAATTATAAACAAATGTATTTAAAAAATGTTTGCAATTCTTAAAATTAGATTATAATTAGAGTGTCCGCTAATATAGGTATTAAATAATTAGGCAGATACCTATGGTGTTTTCACCAAAGATGATTGGATTTCAACAGTGTCTCAAAAACAACTTGAAGAATCTGAAAATTCGGAGTATAAAATATATGAATCAGGTAATAGTTATTTGTCGCATCATATTATAGACAGCTTTCCGTGGATATTAATTCATCAACCCTTCGGAGCAAAAAAATTTTTTAATAAAAGTACCAACAAATAAGTTATATGATTTTTTGATTAATTTATTAGATGTAGAAAGTCAATAAACAGAAAAAATATGCCTCAGTTATCTGCAGATCCAAGTATTCCTTAATTTAACTCGCTTACCATTGCCAGAAATATATCAATATCTTATTTTCCTCATTGGTTCGGTGCATTATGTATAAGAAAAAAATTATTTAACAGTTTTCAACAAATCATGCCTTATTGATTATTATTTTCTGTCATTGTTTAGTGGGATAATTTATGGAAAACTTTGTTCCTTAACTAAAAATTGATTGATATTTTAATGTTTAGGAAATGAGGAAGTCGTAGAAAATGGGAGAAAAGGAGATAAAGTTAAGTTTGTCCTTGAAGGTCCAGAATTAGATGTCACATTGTTTCAAAATTCAACCATTCTTAGCAAATGGGAGGTAATACTTTAACAATCCTGATATAAAACTAACAAGACCCCTGACTGTCTGTTTGTCTGTACCAAAGAATCTCACTAACCCCCGAACTAATATGGTTCTCCTCTACAATAGGGCTTCTCTTAGGTCCTTGGAAGGTTTATAGCTATTTTGGAGAAGGGTACCAAGAGAAATTATAAGAAAAAAATATAAACTAACCCAATTCAGAGGCCAAAAACTATTATTTTTTTCGTAAAAACTGATCTTAACTTAGATTGAAAAATAACATTTTTGGTGCCCCTTGATGCCTCTAATCCTGAATGTACTCCTGGCTATGCGCCAAACTTTGTAATGACGAAGCTACTCTACAAGTCGCTAGTGTCTCTCTGACCCTATGGCCTGTGCACCTTTATTATATGCTCCTCCTTCTTTTTCCTTTCTTTTTCTTTAACAAAAACTAACCACTCTTTAATATTTGTAAAACTTTGATAAAAGCGAAGCTTTTCTAGATTTAGGGTCGTTCTGTACGTCCATCAATCAATACGTAATGAGTGCTCTTGTCGTTAATTTAGTCATGTTAAAAATATCCTATCGAAACTAAACTGCATTTTGCAAAAAAAAAATTAACTTACAATTTTGATATACTTTCATATATTGCTGACAATCTTGAGTCTTATTATTAAGTAACAGGGTGTGTATTTGTCTGTTTGTTTGTACCGAATGATCTCGCTAATCGCTGAACCGATCGGGTTCTCCTTAATAGGGTAGCTTCCCATAGTTCCCGGAAAGGTTTATAACTATTTATATAAAAATTAAAGTGCCACTAGAGGCCTCTAGGAGCGTACCCGCTAGTAAGATAATAAAACATTTGAATGTAACTGTCCTTGTTTAAATACAGGGCAATGCTGTTTTGGTTGATGATGCTTACATCTTTATTACACTCACATTCTATAACTCATGTGGCATTTTTTCAGGTAAAATTTTAATTTATTTTTTTTCAAGAATATATGAAAATAAAAATAATAAAAAAAGGAAATAATCGTACATTGCTAAATTCAAAAATCCCTATAAGAATTACTTAAAGTCCTTCAATTCTTAATTTACCATTAATTACATTTTAAAAAGCTAATATAATGTATTTATATATAACCTGTTAAAAATATTTTAAATTCCTATAGGATTCAAAAGGATTGCCTCAATATGCCATTTTTAATAAAAGAAATTTCAGGTTTTCAAAATTTACTTTTTTTCATTTAGGTACAATTGAAAGCATCAGTATTTCCATCCTAGTCAGTCCTTGTAACCAACAGGAAAGAATATTTTAAAATGTTTTTTCGCCCACCGTTATAAGAAATTATTCTTATAATAAATGCATAATATGGTATACAGGTAAGAAGAGTCAACATGCACACACGCACACACACACAAACGCATCGTTTACAAAGACTTACAAAACTGTAGTTTAAAAGTTAGGGTGATAAGAGATAATTAAATTGGCCAATGGAAAATAAACAGTGCTACCCCCCCCCCCCCCCCCCCCCCAATCATTGTTTTATTTTAGATTGAGAATTATGTAAAGAAGATAAACTTATATTTCATTAAACAATTTTTCTTAAATACAAAGAAAATATTCTAAAACAGGTTGTCCGAACTTACAGAGTTCCTTTACATAGTACAGAGAATAGTACAGACAGTACACAAGTTTGTGTACATCATCATGCGCAAGACAACCAAGAATGCCGCGTCTTACAGGTACAGTACAGATAATGTTATACAAATTCGATTCATCATTATGAGGAAGTCAACCAAGAATGCCGCGTCTTACAGGTACAGTAAAAAGAATAGTACAGACAGTACACAAGTTTGTTTACATCATCATGTGCAGGACAACCAAGAATGCCGCGTCTTACAGGTACAGTAAAAAGAATAGTACAGACAGTACACAAGTTTGTTTACATCATCATGTGCATGACAACCAAGAATACCGCGTCTTACAGATACAGTATAGAGAATCTTTCTATTTTTATTAAAAACAAAATAAAACTTTACTTCTTAGAATCTAGGTGAATCATCGTTCTTTCCTCAACCCAAATCCTCCAAGAATAGTATTGCATTGTATTATAGATAGCTTTCCGCGGATATAAAAATGAAAACAATACTGGTTTATATGATTTTTAGTTTAATATCAGTTGCAAATTGTCAGTAATATGATGCTACACATGATTTTAATATAACTGGGAACTGGTTCTAATCCAGCGAGACTAATCGATCTCGAAGCCATAATAGAAAATTAATAATTAGTAATTTATTACTGATTTCTTCACCTTTCATGCTTTTCTTATTTTATATCTGTTCTAGTTGGAAAAAGTTTATGAGAAAGAAGAGCGACCTCTATGGACAGCTAAAAGTACAACAGTTAATGCTATACCAATTGTATGGAAAGCTTTAACTAATCAACCCAGCAATCTGTTAAACAGGTATAATAACGATCCTGGGATTTTATTTAAAAGGCGTTTTTATTTGTATGTTTGGAATACATTTTTAAGTAACATTGTACCTTGATGTAATAGGAATCATCAGAATAATGGGATAATTGTATCACATAAATTATTTTCGTAAAAGGGTTGAAAATCAACATGTTTTTAACGTACAATCATTCTGGTAACGATTATAAAGTTGCTACGCTTTCTAAATCGTACCTAACTACTACATGAATCATCATACCAAGTTTGAAATCGATAGGACAATTCTAAGATGCCTAATTTAACTATAAAAGCTATCCATTACGGACGGACGGACCGACCCTGATTATAGCAAAACTTTGCTTTCAAAAAACTTTACTACTTTATTTAAAAGGATAAAATCTAAGTTTAAATAAAAAGATTCATTGATACAATTTCATCATTTGCTTTTAGTCTAACTGGCAGTGATATCTCAATCTGGAATTTGGACAAGTTTATACCTGAACCAATCCTAATCATTATACAATCATTTCTAGCTATAATTGTTATTATTCTTTGCATTAAAATTATTCTGTGTGTTATTCCTAAATGTAAATCAAATTCATAGTTTTTTAGCAGATTAAAAATTCATAGATCCCATCTTTTTTGTTCAACTAAACCTATACCATTACATTGTTTCAAAAATAATCTATAGTGATAGATTTTCTTTGTTGGTAAAAATAACAACATTCTGTTTGTACTAACATACAGAAAAGCATTACTTGTTTCTCAACATTCATCTTTTTGTCAATTTAATGTCTTCCAAACAAGATTTTTTTTGTATTTTTGTTTAATCTTGTTTTACATATTTTGCTTTTATGTAATTTAATGTTTTTATATGCTGTTGTCTTTCTGATGTTATTCTGGTGAAAGAAATATATTACTTAATTACTTAAATTATCTAAATTCAAATAGTAATAATAATAATATTAAGTGACTTTATGGCCGATAAATTGATGTACATCCCAAAATGATACACATGCACAAAATTACCCCTTATGTAAATTACAATTAGTGGTTGAAACGTTTGGACACTCAACTTCATGAACCAACCAATCAGAATTAAAAGTCTTCATAATTGTTAAGGGAACAAAACGTTGGGGACAGCCCAATGTCACCTCCCTCCACAGATTTTATTGTTTAAAAATTTGTTGGTTTTCAACAGTTTGACTAAATAATAACATTTGATTTTATTCTAATTAGAGCAATATTCGGTATTATAACAATTATAAAATGAATAATGATAACTTGAACATTTTATATCCAAACCTAAAAAATATACTTTTTTAGATGCAGAAAATTGTTTAACATATATGTATAAATAGTACTTTTTACAAACATTTGATTTAATGGATATAGGATATACGTGGATATATTGTAGGGCAAAATTTGTCGTCAATTGAGATGCGAAAATGGATCCCGTTTATTGGTCAGTTCTTTCATCAAGTACGAGGGGAAGGGATAGGATATAGGGTTTGTCGTTATTTTAGCCAGCTGCAAATATTTCTTTATCAGAGTACTTAAAATCTGTAGCAACATTCAAGTAATAATATATTGATTTTTTATTTATTAAACAAAAATCACGAAACCTTAGAGTTAATTTTTTAGTATTCTTAATTGTGCAACTAAATATAACAAAGGAAGTCATATTGACTCTTTGTATAACTGATATAGAACCTTATTATATCTTCATAACATGTTTTATTTTTTATTACAAGAATAGCGTTATTTTAGTAAATATAGTATTCAAGCAGTTCAGCTTATAACGTTTCGTGAATATCAGATAAAAATGGCTCTTGTGATAACTACTTGAAATAAAACAGCACCTACACCCCCTAAATGCCTCTAGGGGCAATTTAAGCGGGGGGGGGGGGGCTTAATTCTTTTGCTTTGGTATATAAGATTCAATAATAGTCTATGTCAAGTAATTTAAATTGTAAATTCAGAAAATGCATCAACTAAGAATAATTTTACAGAATCGGCTAGTAGTGCCTATAAAAAATACAATACAAATGACCAATGTTTGGCCAGTATATATTAAATCATTAGTCAATATATATGTATTCTGGTCATTTATATTGTATGAAGTCATTTTTTTAGGCACTGTGAGCTGCTTCTAATTTCCATACTCCTTCGAAATTATGTTAATGTTTTTCTATTGTAAAATTGTTTGGTTTGTTGATTTCCTATGTTATTGCAGTAAATTATATTTATCTTTGTTTACAATACAATGCTATACCATAGCAGGGAGAGAGGGGACAATGGACTGTTTATTACACTAGTTCCTAAAATTTTATTATAACGTTTTCTTATTTGTTGTCTTAACAACCTTTGAGACTTATGTTGAATTTTCATGGTTGGTTCATTTAGTTGAGTGTCCAATCGTTTCAAAACCAAATTATAATCTACAGACGGGGTAATTTTGGATAACATAATTGGGAATGTACATCAATTTATCGGCCATTGTCTTATCCCTTTAGATTCCTGCAATGCTATACTATAAGTATTATACATCATTTTCCTGTCTTTGTAGTGTGTGTCCAACCATACAAATCCGTTCAATTATTTACTTCTTCAAGCGTTGCTATAATCAAACAAAATCAATATTTTTTGTAATTACAATGTCTTTTTTATTTAAAGGAACAAAAGTATTGCTTTAAAAAAAATATTTTTTTCTGATATAAAACTTTTCACGTCAATGAAGAAAATGAGATATTGATTATTAACTTTTGTCAATGGTAAGTGGGTCAGATAAAACAATAATTTTGTTCCCTTAAAATAAAAACACACTGTATAATAGATTTTATTTATGTTTGTCGAAATTAAAGAAATGTTAATTGCAACTTATGGATGTTGTTATCCTTGTTGGTTAGGTAATATCTTAAGGAGTAAGACAAAAGACTATAATTTGATGTATATATGTCATAAGGATGATAAACAAAATCACCCCTCCTTTATATTAAAAGTATTGTCAAATATTGACAGTCTATAAAAAAAAAATAATGCTTTCAATATTCAACAATGTCTAGATTTCAAATATTTACCAAAAAATTGTACCTAACTGTTACAGGAATAATCATGCAAAGTTTTAAACAATAGGACAATTATACAGTGCCTAAATCAACGTTAAAGGATATATATTACGCATGTATTAAAGGACTAATTCAAATCATAGAAAAGCTTCACTTTTAATTGAAACAGTATTGTGCTGACTCGTATGAATACTAATACTCTTAATGCATGCATGAGGAAAAAATGACAATATCCATTAGTATATATTTTCTGGGATCTAAAGGGATAAGACAATGGCCAATGAATTGAAATACATCCCCAATAATGATTAGGGTGGGTCGATTTTGGACATTTTTTTTATGAGACCAAAGCGGGGATCTGCAAATGATTTTTATGAGTATAATACACCTCTGGATGATTTAAAATTTATCCTAAGTCTTAAAACCGCTGACGACCAGGCATTCAACTGTATAGCTATTTGTAAATGGGTGTCAAAAATTTATTGAACCAGAACTATGACTTTATGGTGCCTCCAGGAAAGGCATTGAGGAGTGAATCAGGAACTTTTAACCGTTTCAAAAAATCTCGTTTCTAGCCTGAGAAAAACCTCATAAAACCTCTACAAATTGGACAATTCTCAATAAACCTTTAAAAATGGTGGTTTTTTAGTAATTTCAAAGTCTAGAAACAAGATATTTTGAAATGGACAAAAGTTCCTGATTCTACTACTCAAGGCCTTTCCTGGAAGCACCATGTAGCCATAGTTCTGATTCAATAAATTTTTTACTCTCATTTACAAATAGCTCTACAATTGTATTTCTGGTCGTTGGCAAAAGGTTGGTAAATAAAGGGTAAGGAAGCGAAATATGACTTTGACTGACTTATAGTCGGAAATTCATTATCAAATTAGGGTAATGAACAAAAATATTTAGCCCTCTAGCAGTAATAGCAACTGAGATAATAAGTGGAAAGAACTTGAATGTCGTCTTTGCATATTTTTTTATTAATGAAATGCATTTTTAAGTGGTCGCATTCTAAATCTCAATTTTTTAAAATTCTTTTTTGGTCAGAAATTTTATTTAAGTTAGTTTTATCTGTTGCACATCCCCTCTTTGTCTAAATCCGATATGAACCCGCCCTAATAATGATGCACAAAATTAACCCTTCTGTACATACTAATTGGTTTAAACGTTTGAACACTTAACTTAATTAGCCAACCAATCAAGATTTAACAAAAGTTCCCAAAGTTATTAAGCTAACGAATATGAAACGTTGCTATAAAATTTTAGGGACTAGTGCAATAAACACTAAACAGCCCAATGTCCCCTTCCTCCCTGATATATTTTCTATTCATAACCCAATATCTGGGGAAAATGTATAAGTCACCTTAAGAAAACCTATTTTGTGCCCTCACCAATACTATTAAATTTTGTTTTGATTTGAATTTTGTAAGCAAGCTTTTCTATAATTAGGGTAGGTCCGTACGGATCGGTTATCTCTATTTGTGCAACGGTTACCTTTTTGGTTATTTTGGGCATGTTAGAGTTGTCCTATTGATATCAAACTTTACATGATGATTCCTATAACAGTTAGAAACTATTTAAGAAGCGAAGTAAAGCGAATCGTTTATAGCTTTTTAAACAGCAACTTTTTATATGATATTGTGGTAAGTTGAAGCGTTTCAGCTTACCGTCGCGAGTTCGAATCCAAACAAGCCCCTAGCCTTAAAGATTCTACCAATAAAGAACTAGCAGTAGTTACTACTACAAAGATATATTTTAAACTGAATACATTTACAATAGGATTATTACTATATATACAAAAATAGATGATAACAATAGGTTAGGTAGAAGGGGGTGTGGGGAGATGAGGGCGGAGCCCTGCTGCGGTAGATATTTGTGGGGTAAGCTGCAGTCAGAGGAAGGCAAGCATCTCCCGGTAGGATAGTTGACTGGGGCTTGGGGTTGTAGAGGGGCTGCGTCCCTCCCACTATTAGAACTGTCCAATCTGACCGCTGCTTGTGAGGTCTCGGCAAGGCCCCGGAGGGGCAGGGGTGAAATGGTGATAATAGGATTAGCGCTGGATGGTGATTTGATAAGCCGCTGCGTAGCAACTCTGTGGAAGGCTTGTCCGTATACTGCCGTCTTACCACAATATTATTATCCTATTCTTATGAATTTTGAATACTGATTTCTAGGACAAAGTAGCATTTCTAAAATCAAGTACTTAAAATTAAGTATGTCCTTAAAAAGCAGCGTTTCGGAGCCGTTTGATTTTGGTGCGACTCCGGCTCCGACCTAAAATCAAGAAAAACTCAACATATTTTTTTCCCCATAAAAAATATTTTTTATTTTCGACTTTTGAAGGTTTTTAAAGTTCAATTTTTGATAAATATGGACTTGAAAAACTTAAAAAGGGCATTTGCACATGACAAAACAGAGTTACCAAATTATAATTTATAAAAAATCTCTTTATTTATCTAGTCCGGAGCCGGAGCCGTTTTTTTTTTAACGAAAATTACGGCTCCAGCTCCAGCAAAATATGGCGGCTCCACGGCTCCCGGCTTCGAAACACTGTTAAAAAGTATCCTGTATTTAAGCAGTTTTGCAACAACTTTACTTACAATTAAGTTCAAGCTTTTACATTTATTTTGTTGGCTCAACAACTTTGGGGACTTTAATGGAATTTTGATTGTTTGGTTAATTAAGTTGAGTTTCCATACGTTTCATCCACTAATTGTAATCTATATAAGGGGTAGGTAATTTTGTGTATCATCAATGGGGATGTATAAAATTTCTTTGGTAAAAAGTTTATATTATACAAAATAAAATACTGTCTATTACCTGGTTTGTTATGTTCAGCGAAAAGAGATTATAATCTAATTTCTACACTAGTTAAAAAATTTGGTAAGGTTATATGAATAGTAACTGTCTGTTTGTCGCGAAGCGCCAAAATTTTTTTTTTGAGAATTTCTTGATCTTTTGGAATTTTTTTGGAGGGTAGGGGGCAAAAAGGGGCATTTTTTGTTTACCAGGGGGGGGGGGCAAAACGGGGCATTTTTGAACATTTAGGGGGGGCGGTGGCTAGGGGGGCAGGGGTGGGCGTTTTGGTGGCTAGGGGGGGCGATTGCCCCAAATGCCCCCTTCGGTTCGCACGCCACTGAAATAAATCTAAAGTAATATTTGGGGGGCAAATGGAGAGGTCGTCAATTTTACGATGTGTTGCCCCCCAACTACAGCTGAAAACCACGTATAGGTTTCGTGATTTTTTTCGAATTAATTTAGTTATTGGTATAAGCTTCCTCCATGTGTTTTATTCTCCTTTCCCTATTTGAGTATTTATACCTCCTCTTCATAAATATACTAGCGGCTTCGCCCCTAGCCTCTATAGGCTTTGCCCCAAGAGGTGATAAAAAAAATTAAGGCGAAATTCGTAAAAGTACCAGGGAAATCTTTTGCAAAAAAAAGGACCAAGGAAATGTTCTACAAAAATAAGGACCAAGGAAATGTTCTGCAAAAAAAATGAAGGGGGAGTTTTTTGTTGTTTTGGGGGAATTAAGGGTGTCCCACCCTCCAAGAAAATAGCCTAAAACCACCACAGGACCAGTAGGTATATTCCCTGAAGAATAGAATCCGATTTGTTCAGTGGTTACCAAGATCTTAAGCTTCAGACGGAAGGACGGATGGACAGACAGACATCAAGCTACTTTGTAATATAGTTATAGATTAGATTAGATTAGATTTATTATTCTTGGGTGTACATACATAGAAAAAAAACGACAATAATAAATGAATTAAATGAATATTATATGCATTTATATATACAGTCAAATTTTATTGATATGGTTAATTTATAAAAAAAAATTTCTTCCCAAATGGCAGTTTCCTAAAAAGTAGGAAGTATGCAGTAATGTGTATTTACACATTGTTTTCATACAGGCCATATAAGTAAAAAAGATAATAAGTAATAGTAAAAAATCATATAAGAGAGGAAAGAATGATAATAGGAAGGATTGATTAGAGCATACAAGTCTCGATCACACCATTATTGCAATAATAGAAATTTTAAAAAAATTCAACAATTAAATTTGATTAATTTATCAGATTTCAAACAATATTGAAGAGAAATATAAATTTATCTACATTCTCGACATAATTGGTTGTTACACACTAGAGTTAAGCTTGAAAAGAAATATTCTTTTAGATTTAAAAAAAAAATTTCTTGATTGATTGTGGGTTAATAAATCATTATTACAATGGTTATACCATAATTCTTGAAAATGATACTTAGGAAATCGTTCTATAGATTTATAAATATACTATATTTGTTTTTGTTTTGGAGTGGTCGCCCTGTGTATATATGTGTGTCCAGTTAGATTTCGTACATACTTCAGAAGAGCTTTTATATTTCTTGGGCAGGTTTTAAGCTATATGGCATGAAAACTTTTTTCTACACTAAAAAAATCTCTTAAATGTGTCGTACAAATCGTTGCGATGGATAGGCGTACGGGGGGAGGGTGTCAGCAGTCAACACCCCCCTAAAATAAAAATAATTATGCAGTTCTGCTTTTCCTTTTTTTTACCCCCATAAAGATTCACATCCCCCAATGACAATTCCTGTGCACGCCACTGCATAGAAGCTTGTAAAAAAGTGACAGATTTTATTTAAATGTTGGATCCTGTTTTAGAATGCGTGATAGACAAGGTCAAAGAACTTTACATATTCACAAATTCACTTGATTTAATTAGTTTTATACAAGATTAGAAGCACAGCTACTCTATAAACTATTAGCAGCTACGCCTATAGAGAACTCTAGGGAGGGGGGGAGTTTATAATGAAAAAGGAGAAAATTGTTTTGGAATGAATTATTTTTTATGGGCGTTTTCTCTTTGGAGGTTGGAGTTACCCTCCCCAAAAATAGTTTAAAAGCTTTTTTTGACCGGTAAGTAGCTTCTCTTTAATTAGGAGACCCATACCTATTGAGCGGTTAGCGAGATCCTTCGCTACAGACAAAAAAAGCTTACTACTTTATATAATATGCTCTTTCATAGTTTTACAAGTAAAGGGGGTGGGGGGTTGACAATACATAGACTCGGGTTTAAGAGTACCAGCAAATTTTATTTTATGTTCTTCTCCCTTAGTTTTAGAGATAATTACGTAAAATTAATTATTGTAAAGGAGAACCATATCGGTTCAGGAGTTGGAGAGGTCTCTCGGTAACGACTGACATCCTGTTACTTTACACATGGTTAGGATATTTACTAAAATTTTGACTACAAGAAAGTACGTCTCATTTTAAACATAAAGGGGTAGTTGCACGAAATGCATTTGAACTTAATTTAGTGAACCGCATATTTTTTCCTGGTTAGTTGGTTAAACTACATTTATATGGCATATCTTTGAAAGAATTTCAATTTTCTACCACGTAGTTTTAAAAATATGAAGACTTGAAAATAGTCTTTTTAAATTGCATATATCACAAAAAGACGATTTTCAAGTCTTGATATTTTTAAAACTACGTGGTAGAAAATTGAAATTCTTTCAAATATATGCCATAAAAATGTAGTTTAACCCATTAAATAGGAAAAATTATGCGGTTCCCTAAATAAAGTTCAAATGCATTTCATACGGAATTGATACTAATTTTTTTAATCATGAAATCTTTATTCATGTAACGAAGATGTCAACATCCATTAGTAGCGAAGTGCAACAATCATGGATGGGAATACGGACAAGAAGATTTAAAGAGTATTTGGTAATTTCAAGAATAAATTTATTGGAGGAAAAACCACGAAACCTTCAATTACTTTTTATTTCTTTATATTTATATTTTCTAGCTTGACTTACAGAAAACGTAAATTACATATATAGCGAGTGCTCAGTTGTATAGGCTTAATCATCTAAAAAAAATCAGCCGTCACTCCTGAATAGCAGTTGAGAAAATCAAATTTCTGCCATAACGTTACGGACTGACTGACTGACAAACCAAGTAAATTATAGAGTAGCTTCGCTACTAAAAAAAACTGATAAACAAAATATCAAGAAATATTTTTATATTTATTTGATATATGAAAGATTAATACATTAAATAATATTTATTATTATAGTAGGTAAAAAAACGCAAGGACAAGATCAGCTAGAAAATTAGTTAAATTTTTATAGGCATCGCTGGAAAAAAATCTATATAACATTTCTTATGGAGAAAATCTGCCTTTTGTAATTAGCCTTTGTAAAAAAAGGATTAATTTTTAGACATTTAGTCTGTTTAAAAACAAAATGTCTAATCGGTCTAAAATACCTAAGTCGTAAAATCACACTTAGAAAGAAAAACACATAGGAAAAAATTCCATACAAAAAATACCTAAGCTAAATAGTAGTTAGTTGAAAGACGCATTTTCTTACAGACAACGTCAGTGGCCAGAGATAAATGAATAAGGATATTATTGAGAATGGGATAATTGCAGAAATTGTATTTGTTAATTTGCTTCTAAAAATGAAATAAAGAAAAATGTCATAAAAATATCAACAACTCTCATAACCAATTTCTTTCACAAAACTATTCATTCTGGGAAATATCATTTATTGATGCAGAAGGTAAAAATTATAAGATTAATTCTAGTTTTGTTAGCACAAATTAGCCGAAGGCCCGGGCTAGCAAAACAGGTACCAATTTTATGATTTTTATTTCAATATTCGTGCAAAATGGTCTGTAATACGATGCTATACATGTTTTTTTAGTATGGTTGAGAACAGGATCTACTCCAGCGGATATTAATCGGATTCGAAGCCATGTTGGAAATGTCTCTAAACCCTGACAAATTTTCTCCATAATAAACGTACTAGACTTTCTGACTGTATGCTTTCTTTCAAGAAAACAGGGACATGAATATGGAAGATAAAATAATCTTCTACAAATACTAAAAATTGAAAACATAGACAATTAGGGATAATACGTCCCCAATTTTAAGGTTAAAACCTCCAAAATTCGTTTAGAATTTGGAGAAAGATTTATCTATCTTCCATTGGCATATACCTGTATCAATAAATTTCTGTACACAATAGCCTAAACAAGTATTATTATTATTGGAAAAACTATTCTGAAAACAAATCATAGGACAGAATAAACAAAGATTTAATAATAAATGTAATCATTTAGACAGCCACAATGTTTGATATTTCATTAAAAAGGTAAACTTATATATTTGCATGGATCTATAGGGAAAATACTACGGCCAATAAATTCATGTATATCCCCAATGATGATACACAAAATTCCCCCTTCAATAGATAATAATTAGTTGTTGAAACGTTAGGAAACTGAATTTAATGAACCAACCAATTAAAATTCAATTAAATACCCCAAAAGTTTTGAGCCAACGAATAAGGAAACATTATAAATAAAACTTTGGGGAATAGTGTAATGAACATCCCAATGTCTCCTCTCTCCCTGAATCTTTGTCTGTCCTATTAATTATCAACAGAATAATTGTACCTGGAAAGTAGCGAAGCTACTCTATAATTTGTTATTATTATTGCAATTAAAGTTTAGTTCTACATTTTACATATATACAATATACATAAGTTTAATGTCATAGATCCTAGTAGTAGTAATGTTAATAACAAGAAATAATCACAAACATAGTATTATTACAAGCTGGCATTTTTAGGGGGGTTTGTTTTAAGGGGACTATACATGGATCTAAGATTAAGAGTTTGGAAGTATCCAAACTTTCAAATCCCATTCATGATTAATTCCCTTTTCATTAAAACAAAAAGACTCCAAAAATAACCAGCTATTTAGTTAAAAATATACAAATAAAAATATAAAATTTTGTGATTGTAGCTTTTTAACAGAGTGATACAAGTTTAAATAGCTTATAAGGAAGGCAAAATGTTTCTATAATAAGTAACAGATATTGTTTATTGGTAATTTTATCAATCATATCTTGAAAAAGGGAGAGGTCATTTTCTAGTAAATCCCGTAAAGGTGTGTGTTATAAGGCCTAAAAATAGTAGTAGAACGATAAGGTGCTCTATATATTTGTATTTCCTATTGAATAGAACAATAGGGAAGAAATTTTTTTTTTTTTTTTTGATAACCGTACCTGGAATATCTTAAATTTCTATCAAATGCTTTGTTTGGCTCAAACTGACACAAATAAAAAAAAAATATAATTATAATAAATCAACCTGTAAAGAATGACTTCTTCCTTTGTTTAATGGTATAGATTGTTCTTAACCTTTACCTTGTACCTATAGAAAACATTATTATTATAATTATATTTTTTTTAAATTTTTGTCAGTTTGAGCCAAACAAAGCGTTTGATAGAAATTTCGTATTTTTTTTAGATAATCCAGGTACGGTTATCAAAAAAAAAAAAAAAATTTCCCTATTGTTCTATTCAATAGGGAATACATATATCTAGAGCACCTTATCGTTCTACTACTATTTTTAGGCCTTATAACACACACCTTTACGGGATTTACTAGAAAATGACCTCTCCCTTTGTGTAAAAAATAACGTTAGTAGGCCTTATTTTTTTTAATTTAAAAAAAAAACGCAACTTAGTGTATGTAAAATAAACATGAATATTTTTTTTATAAAAATGTGGATTTATTCAAAATAAAGACCACCATTCCTTTTTGATGAGAAGTTCTTTAAATTCAATGCTTTAGAATTTTTTTTTAAATCAAAAGAATTAAAGTAATAACTTACCCCTATCTATCTGTGTTTATAAATAATGATAAAATAAAGTAGTTTTGTCTGAAACGCATTAACTGTAAAAAATATCTTAGGGAGAAAATGAAGTATTTTTTAATGATACTAGCGGCTAAACACTTAAAAGCCTCTAGGGGCAATTAATGTTGGAGATAATCAACCTCAAAATAGTTAAAAACCTTCCCTAGACCTAGCTACGGACAGAAAAGATTACTACTAGATCAATCAAAACTAAATTAAAAAATAGCTTTTTTAGAGTAAAGCAAGGCAGCTATCCATCAATTCAAAAGTTTGTTATAGACACGTCGACTGCATTACAGGAGGGATATTCTAGAAAAACTTTATAAACAATCTTGGTAAGAAAAACAAATGGTCTTAACTGTTTCCGTCAATCAAAATCATGCAACAGATTTACATCAAATGATTATTTTAAATAGCAGAAAAGTGAGATGCACTGTGGAAAATCCGTCAAATTAAATATGCTTTTTAATAATATCCAAGAATATTTTCTAGAGTAGAGACCTAAAATTGTTTTTCAGTCCGGCGCTTGATTTCTTTTGATTGGAAGTCTGACAGAAAATTTAACAGTTTTAAAAATGCTGAAAAACATTATCATTTGTGCTCAGTCTACACTTACATCTTGGTGTGATATTCTGTAATAAATGTCTAAGGAAACGGCGTTTCTGTTGTTGTCTGATCGGAAATGTTTGAATTTTCATTGCAACTTCCTAGGACACTTGAGATTAAGGGTTTTAAACATATTTTAATCAAAGTATTATGATGTCTGTGTGCTGTGTTAACTTGACAAACAAATAGCCGATAAAAAACAGTATTCTAAAGGGAAAAGACAATGGCCTATAAGTTGATGTACATCCTCAATGATGCTACACAAAATTATCCCTTCTGTAGATTACCATTAGTTTCTGAAAGGTGTGAACATTCAACTTATTGATACAACCAATCAAAATTCAATTATAGTCCTTAAAGTTGTTAAGCTAACGAATAAGAGAAGGTTATCATAAAACTTTGAAAACTAGTGTAATAAACAGCTCATTGTTCCCTCTCTCTCTCTCTGATAATATTTAATTAACACAATACTATCAGCCTCAAGATAAATAACCTTAACAGGGAAGCTTACTTAAGGTTTATGGCATTAACCGTAAAAACAATATTATTCGACTTAGCAACAAACATTTGAGAATGCAAAAAAAGACAAAAAAAGATATTCATAATATCATGTAAAACATCTGGGGTATTTCAATATTACAACCAAAATTAATTGCTTTTAGTAATTTTATAAAATGATGAAGTGTCTAGTGTTCAGCTAACCTCTATTTTGTAATCCTTGAAAATTTATGAAATTAGTTATTGACTGTTTTGTCAAAATACTAAAACATGTTAATGTACGTTATGCACCATATTAAACAATTCCTTTAAGACCTAAGTAATAGTAAGATCACCATATTTTTTATACTAAAACAGCCAGTATTGCTACTGTTATACTAGGGTAACTAAAAATTATAGGAACCACTAATATTGTTTACTGTTTATACCTGCAAAACTGTTCTGCCTAATTTAAATTTTCTTATTACAAAAGTTTTTTATTATACCTTAATTGTTTTTCTTTTACATGAGGATATAAATCAACTCTATATTAGAAAATATAACGCTATTATTCTTTAATATAAATAAAAAGATTACTTGAGATTTAAAAACTAGACCTTTTTACATTAATAACGTTCAATTGAAATGACCAAATATTTTTTTTTCTAAGCAAATTCAAAACGTTTTAAATTGCTGAAGTCTTTCTAATGAATTCTTTATATTAGTCTGCTTTTGGTGCAGTTATTATTTCAAAGATTTCTAAAGATTGTAATGGACGATTTTATTTAGAAACCCTTAATTCGAGTTCAATGAAACGTGCTCACAACATTTTTTATGCTTTAAACTGGGTTCTGGAAACACCAGAATCACAGCATAAAAACAGGCTAGCCATAGCATAAAAAAACTGTACTAACACTGATGTTAAAAAGCCTAAGAGAACGCCTTTTAAAACGGGGATTAAACTCAGACTTAAGGGGATAAGACATTAATTGCTAGAGAAAATAAACACATTTTTTACATTGGAGGATGGGAAAAAAAGCAAAAATGCTTTTGAACTTTGTTTAAAAATGTGTAAAAGTAGCACAAGAGTTGCGGGTATAAGTATTATAAAAGAAAAAGAATATACTATGATATAAAAAAAGGTATTTAATAACAAAGGGATCCCAATGACGAAACACAAAATAACCCCTTCTGTCGATTACTTTTATTGGTTGAAACGTTAGGACACTCATTCTCAACTTGATGAACATACACATCAAAATTTAATAAAAGTTCTTAAAGTTGTAAAGCCAACGAATACGAAAACGTTATTATAAAACTTTGGGGACAAGTGTAATCAACAGCCCAATGTTCGCTCCCTACTGATATAATAACCATACTAAATTCATATGTTAGTTAGGTACGGACAAGTGAGTTTTGGACTCCTTGGAGGAATAGATTTTAATTGCAATTAATGGAACCGATAATATCATTAATTCTTTTATTATTAAAAAATTCGAATAAGATTTAACTTTTACTAAGGCCTTTAGGTACATTTTCTTGGTCTTTCCCATTGCAATTGAGATTTTTTTTATACAATTCTTGTGACTTTTTCTGCAAAGCATAACTTTCCATCTAAATTAGCAGAGCAAGACTAAAATTTGAAATTCTATCCACCAAATATTCTTTTTAAATATTTTCTAAAGCACTGAATTCAAAGCCTTATAAACCAGGGTATATTTATTTAAAGTGGAAAAATTTAGGCTTAAAATTTCATTAATATATAATTAAAGCATAGAAACAATAAAAATGTTTTTGTAGACAGTCTTAGTTTGTGAAAAACCATAACCATGAGTCAATTTTATGAATGAAACATTACTTATCAAAATTTGTACCTAACCTTAAGTAAATATTCCCTGGGTAAAATATTTTACATTTACTTCCTCTTAGAGGAATATGATTTGAGTTTTGAAAGAGAGATAGAAAATTAAATGAGATATATTACTGCTCAAAACATTCTAATTCAACTCAATATGGGAGGGGATATAATACATCTGAAGAAATAAAGTTTGCCTCATTCTTTTCCGCCAATTAAACATAAACAGAACAGTTAAAGGCAACTAATTTTTCCTTTAGAAATAATATACCCCCATAAATTATTAAAACTTGAATGTAAATTTAAATTGTATATTTCAGGCCCTATATAAAAACATATTTCATATTAGATAGGAAAAGTTTGTTACAAAAATGACCTAAAAACCTAAATTCTTTCTATTTGCATCATAAATTTCATATAAAAGCAATGCTCTAAGGCAAAATTTTATGAACAAATTGAAGGCCAATTTTAGAGAACTTATGGTAAAAAATTTAAAGATTAAAAAATGAGATAACTATTAATCAGGGAAAAGGATTTGGCAATTTATAAAAACCTGTTTCGGCACCCAGTAAAAAATATTTGAGTCTGACAAAGTCTCATTACCTTTAGGAAATTGTTTGAGACAAAAAGGATCATTTTCACTTGAGGAAAGTTTGAAGGCAAAAAGTAAATATAGAAGGTGTCATATCTTTTTCCCTGAAGATAATAATCTATTCTAATCTAAGAATGCATCTACCCAATTAAAACAAGGATGCATCAATGCAAAAAAAAACAAGTTTCAACATTTTAAAAACCTTTCTGGTAATTATTACAAGCAAAAATAGTTTTTTTTGTAAGTATTCAAAATAAACTTTTTTTCTTCAGTAAACTTGGCAGCAAAATTATGAGTCTAAAACTGTAAGGCTGTTAACATAAAATTTTGTGAAATAAGAATACTTGAGAACAATTCAATCCATTGTCTTTTATTTGAATATGATTGAGGAAAGCCAAAAACTGGTAACAATGTTCTTAAAACAGGGAGAGATATTTAATCTGAAGAATAACTATATTGCCTATGAATTTACCAATGCTTTTTTAATATTCTTAAAACATGCTTCATTTGAAGGGAATAACGATTTTATTAGACTGATAAATTAGAGGAAAAATAGATTTTCTTCGGGTATAATATCCCTTTCTGTTCTAAAAACCCCTTAGACAAAAATATTTCTAAATATTCGTCTGTATAATTTTTTCTTCTGTAAAATAAGCTCTTTTGGTTAGGTATGATAAATTTGAAATTGAGTCCCCTTTTTAATGATAGGAAATATCAAGCAATGATTGAGTTTAGATGAAATGTATTTTAATGTTAATATTGATTGATAGTTAAATAACAATTATTTTTCACTATTACATATAATAATTAAATCATAAATTTACATGAAAACAATGGTTAATGACTGGCTGATAACTTTATGTTCAGTCCATTTAACAATATCAAAAACAAAGAATAGGATTAAATAAAATTTACACATTGTGGTTAAGGTTACTTTTAAGTTACAAGTCCTAATTCCCTTTCTCAATTTTATTGAAAAAAGGGTGAGTACCTAGCTTTTTTAACACTATTATCTAATAAAAGAATGCCTATCTTTTGTCTTTGATATTTACATGTATTAAGAGAAGAAAAGCATTATTATATTATCATTATTAGAATGGCGATTGGTAATTTTTGTAATTTTATCATCAATTGTACAAGGTCGGCATAACGGACAGTTCCTGACAAAATTTTTGATCACTTTTTATTCGAGAATATAATTGTATAAAAGCTTTGCTTCAACTCTGCTATCTTGTGACTTTCTGATATTGCTTGATCAAATTCTTATATTTCAGCAGGCTAATTTAGTTTTTTTCTTCTGATGTTTTGTAGTTTGTGACGTACTCGGCGGCGTGCAGGCTTTCCTTGCCTGACCTGTGTTTGCAGGGTTTAACTCAAAAACCGCGCGTAAATAACATGCGCCAAAATATTTTACGCGGGAATATTTTCCGCCATTTTTATGCGTGAATAGTAGATTTTGTTGGGGTAGAAAAATATACCATGTTATGTCACGCCTAAAATATAGGCGCACTTTCTGAGTACACTTTTATTTTGCACGCACATTAAGAGTGTGCAAAAACAAAGCTTTTACAATATATTCTCATTTTTCTCTTTTTTTAAAGTGTGTATCTCTCACTCTTTCTCTCCATTTATCACCACTTCATTGTATTATCCATTTTTTAAAATGTTCTACGTTAAAGACACTGAGAATTTTGTTACATTTATTTCACTAACCGATTATTTTATGATTCTAGTTTTTTGTTTATTTGTTATTTTTCTTTAATTATTTTCTGTGTGTATAAGTGAGCTGCTCTGTGACTCACTTAAACTCTTTGTTAAGCATAAAATTCTCTATTTGGTGTTTTTGTGTAGACATTGCCGTTGTGAACTCGCTTTGGTTCATCCAGAATATAGGAACCTTGACGTATATCAAAAGTAAAACATCTTTCTAATGGATACAGAATATACGACATACGTGTTTATTATGGCAGGTGAAAAATTGTCGTCAATATAGGTTGCTAACATGGACATAATTTATTTATCAGTTCGTTCATCCAGTAGGAATGGAGGGGATGGGAAAAAGAGGGTTGATATCTTATGACTATAAGCATAATATACTTCATTTTGTAATATTTCGGTGGTTAATTTTAGGTAAAATTGTTATTTTTTGGTTATATTTTACTTTTGATAATCCTGCCTTCATCCTTCTTTCTCATTCTATAAACGATGAACATAACGAGCAGGATGGCACACAGGAGGCCCACAACTGCTCCACCAATAACGGCCGCCAGGATTCCTGAAATAATAAGAAAACGTTAATTTCTTAAGTGAATTATGTAAAAATTATGTTATTTAATAAAAATAGTTGAAATTTTTAGACATAATTTTTTTTTGCGAAGGGGACATAACATTGAACTGTAAATTACACCAGTACCCATAGTTTAATAAACACGTTCACTCATTCGATGATGTAAAAGCTTTGGGTACTTAACTTAATTCTTAATTGGTTGCTTCAAAAGATCAGTGTCCAAGCTTTTCAACTAAAAATTTTAATCTACAGAAGACAAGCGGACATAAGTTTTAGAAAAGCTTAAGTATAGGTATTCTAAATAATCTCTCGAAAATCCGTCTTTTTATGTAAGTTACATAATCGTCTTATGAATATGAAATGAACATTATTCAAAACTAAAGTGTATCTACATCACAGTATAATATTCCTAACACTACAAGATAATAAACAGTGATACTATAACCTCAGAAATTCTAAAACCCGCCTATAAAGTTGCATCAAATCTTCAAAATCTGATGTGCACTTTGAAATATGAATATATTTAGCATATAAAGATATGGGTTGTTAGTTCAATAGTACAAAAATTACTTTTATCAAAAAGCTTATGAAAGTTAAAAAGACTATTTTCATGAAACGATTAGACTTAAATAGGAATCTTTAGTAGATTTCTTCAATAAGAAGGAAAAAGGACCAAAAAATTTGTTGAAACACATAAATGAGAAATTTGATAAAATAAAAGTTGATTATAGCGAAAGAGTAAATTTTAAAGACTTTATTTCGATAAATACAAATAATTTTTTCATAAGATTACTTTCTTTTAGAAAATTTTATAAGAATACTTCTCTATATCTTTAGAATACAGTTGCATTTATTGAGTACAAAGTATTGGTGAATGCATATCAAAACAGTTTTTTTTTCAAAAATATTTTATTTGCAACATGCATAAAAAGGGTGGTTTTTCTTGTGTATGTGTCGAAAAGGGGACTATCCACGAACAAGAGCAAGTGAGTTTATAAGCACCTTCCAGCACTGATTCTAAATGTTTTTTTTGGTGAATATACTAAGGTAATGTTTAATATCGTTATATACTAAAAAAATTAAGTTTCACCATGGTTTTCTATAAACAAAACTTTGAGATGTTAAGCATTCTTTGACAAAATATCATCAAATGTTTTGTTGGGTTCAAAAGTTTAAATAAAATAATATGCCAAAACATAATCAAATGCTATAAATTACAAAAGTAAAATAATAAAACTGTTTACAATATTTTAAGTTACCATTCCTTTTTCTGAATTAACATTTTTCATCAAAAAAGTTTACTTTTGTGCCACAGCAGTTTGACCTCAACAAAACATTTGATGATATTTAGTCACAAAATGTCTAACATTTCAAAGTTTTATTCATATAAAACCATGGTGAAACCAAACTTTTTAAACCTTGCTCTTGTTCGTGGATAGTCCCCTTTAGTAAAAGTTGGTGATACCATTATTTATTTCAAGCTCTAATCTTACATTCTTAAAAGAAAATCTATTACAATCTAGTCTCAAGAAATGACTTAAAATCAAATTCTTTCATGATTGGCCAAAATTCTCAACCTTCTTCTGGGCGGTTTACCTCAAAGTGCACAGAACCCCTCCCCTTATTTTGAAATAAATTGAAATTGACCGCAGGTTTAGGCCCAAAAGGTAGGGACCCCCGCAGGGGTTAGCATAAAGAAAAAAACAAACGTTATAATTTAATTTTAATTAATCTTTGCTTCATAACGAAACTATTCGTTTAGATATACTTTAAAAATACATACAATATCATATTCATATGTGTTTAAATTTTTCTGATATGAATTAAATCGTCCTAATTATTTTGATATAATTGGGGTACTTGTATTACATATGTTTTTAATTTTAATGTTGAAATTTTTCATGACTTCAATACATTCAAAATTCTACATTTTTATGATACAAGATATGTTAACATTAATTGATAGGAAAGTGTGATATGTAAAAAGGCTTTATCATTGAGACAAATTATTGGCTGTTATGTTTAAGTTTTTTTATTAGATAAAATAACTTAGGTATTGTGCTTTAATAGACCATAAACTTGATCACTAAATTTGTTTTAAGTATGTTTAGATTTAAGCAGGGACAAGGGACCAGGATTATGACAAACAATTATAAATGAAAATTTTTCCACAAACCACTTCCTTCTTACAATATTATATGCCACATAAATTCATCAATTTCAAATGGAATCATTTTACTAAATTACGATCCCTGGGTTTTAAGAAAAGAAATTAAAGTTGGGCATACCTGGCTGTGCGAAGAAAGACACAGGTCTGTTGGTCGGTACTGTGTCTGTAATAATGGGCGGCTGCGCGGCTGGCTGCTCCCGCTCGGGAACAGAGGGACGGGCAGTTGATGAGTCCTCAGGCACAATGGGGAAGTAGGGACTTTGTGTAGCGGGGTTACCTGAAAAAATATGAATATTAAAAAGATATATAGAGGCGGCAGGGGTACGTTAAAAGTTTTCGTTTCAATCTGTATTAAGATCAGATGTTTACTAAAAATATCCATTAGGCAGCGATTTATATATTTTTTTATTTTTATGATTTCTCTTGGGAGTGGTGGTACCCTCCCCCCAATAAGCTATAAACATTCCAAGGATGTATGAGAAGACACACTGTAAAGGAAAACCATATTGGTTGAGCAGACAGCGAGATCCTTTAGGGGAAAATAAATTTCAAGAGATTCCGTAAAAAAGGTATCAAGTAAACATAAAAACATCCTAAAAAAGAACTTAACTATTGACATTAAAACAAAACTTTTTCTTCGATTTTGTGTCTAAAGTGTATTTTTTAAATTTGCAAACCGTTTGATCAAATTTGAAAAAAAAAGAGGAAAAGGTAAAAGTTATTTTTTAAAAGTCCTATAAACCTACCGCTTTGTGGTGGAGGCTGTGGCTGAGGATTGATGAAATCAGGAACATTGTTGACAGGAGACTCTGGTTGATCAATAGAAATATTGTCATCAGTATCATCATCATAATTGTACGGAGGATAGTCTTCATCATAATAGTCCTTGTCATCAGAAGGTTTAGTGGGCTTGTTCTTTCCACTTGTCGGCCAACCTAGATAGAGAATTCGAATTATTAACTCTGAGGAAAAGTCAAAATAACACTATTGTTGACAACTGGCCCTTTAATTGCACACCATTGTCTAAAAGTCTTAATTGTGCACAGAATTAAGTTGTGCTTGTAATTGACCAAAGCATTTCACCTAAACTAACTGTTTTTGTCGGGCATCTACATTAACTTTACTTTCCAACAACGAATAGAGCTTTATCAATGGATGGAAATGGTTTACCTGGATCAAAGCTAGCTCCACCATTGTTGCCGGAGCTACCTCCAAACTGATCCCCGCCAAATGTTTGATCAGGCGTCCAAATATCTCCCCCGCCAGTGTTATGGTCCTCGATAACAATGGGGGGTGATTGTGTAGTAGTGGTGGTGGTGGTTTGGGGGGTGCGCTGGGGGGTGGAGGGAATATTGAGAGATGGGTTGCCCCCGAATGGATACTGCTCCAAATCATCGTCTTCTAAATAAGATAAAGTAATTATGAAGCGAAGGTAGAAAATATTTTCTACAGGATCACTTAATAAAAATTCAAAATATAAACGTAATTTGCCTTTTACTACTTCAAAATTAATTTTTTTCCAAGCAAGCATAGTTTTATCATATAGATTAATTTAAGTCGATATTAGTATAAATAACGAAAAGTCTTAGAAGACATAACTTATAATTGTTAGGTATAAATATTCTAATTAACTGATCAAATTGATTTAGCTATACTAAATGTACGACTAAATATATTTCTAAAAAAATCTATAAAGAATAGACTTTTGTTTCACTACAATGAATTAATCATTTATCTTTCTTCTCAAGTACCTATTATAATAGCTTAAGTAGGTAACAAAACAACGTTTCCCTAGAGGTCGTCTTTTAGCTTAACCAATTCAATAAACTAATATATTTCACTAAAAATGGTTTAAAAACAATACCTGCCCCACCAGAGCCTTCGACTCCGCCGTCAAAAGCATCAATTGGAAGACCGCCAGAGGATGATCCGCCTCCGATAGGCAGACCACCACCCTGTCCACCTCCCAGGGGTATGGACGCGTCTCCGGACCCCTCGAAGAAGTCTTCATCATCTGTGATTCCTACAAAAGTAATCCATTTGCAAGCAAAGCATGTTTAACATCTGATTAGGTACCTATCATATGTAGTTCTCCTCTATAGCTAACGTGTTTTCGTCTGTATTTAAGTGAAATGGATATATTATTACTTGGATGTTACACCAAATTTTCATGTTTTCTAATGAAGTTAACTCGCAGCGGGCTAAATTTAAGATCCTCCCCATCCACCCTCCTTGCCCCATTCCCTCACCGTCTACTGAATGAACGAGCTGACCAATTAATGATTTTCATGTTAGATACCTAAGTTACCGACAACTTTTCGCCTGTCATAATTCCACGTATATTCTTTATCAATAGTAGGTGAACAAATGGGCCATAATAAAGCAAACGCTGTGTAAGGATAAAGGACATATTGTACTTATAGACTAGCTACGCTACACGAGATATATTTCTGTACCTGGGCGGACAAAGTTGAATTTGCTGGAGTCGATGCCACCAAATGATGGCTGGTTGAAAGTATCTGCGCCCCAGTTATTGTTTTTATTCTTGTTTTTGTTTCCCCCTCCGGCTTGATCTATGAACCCTGGCACATTATTATACTTGTATTACTTTGTCTATTTAGTGGTATTTTTAAAACAACACATATAAGAGCAATTTAATGATATGCCAGTCTAACTCTTCGAAGAAATATATAATATATTTTAAATAGTTCTATATTTTAAATAGCGGGCAATAGTTCTAAGAGAAATAATTTAGGACCATTGAAAGAAAACGACGTAGCGGGTTTCGTCGTATTTTCACAAGTAGCTTTGATCTTTAGTTTAGGTAAATGTTAATGATTGCCCCGCTAGATTAGGAAATTGGCTCCGCAGCAGGGTTGGAGCCCCCCGCATGAGCTAGTAATAAGATCCAATTATTCTAAGTAAAAATTTTTAAAAGCAAAGTAATTTCAGTATTTGCCTGTGTTTCCAGAGCTGCCGGCAGGTCCAGTTGAGCCGCCATTCACATCCCCGCTGTCATAATCTCCATAATCACCATAATCTTCGTCATCTCCTCCTGAGCCCTGAAATAAAAAAATAGGTAATTTTGCGGATTTTAACAGAACTCTATGGAAATTGCACTATACTGTACATTTAATCCTATTAAAAGAGTATTAAGGTTTTTGACTGTAGCTTAAGATTTCGATAACCAAAGGATCGATTGAAATCTCTATTTTAGTGAATCTTTGCATAGGTCCCGGGATAAATTTAAGCTATTTATTCTTTTTAGATTTAAGTATAGGCATGGTTTTATGCTATTTTTCTGCTTTTCCAACTTCTTTGAAAATAGAGATCCTATATGCTAGGGTTGCATCCGCTAATATCCTATTTTTTGTCTGAAGCTATATTTCTCGGAAATTCTAAGTTTGAAAGGTTTGGGGTGGATTCAGGCTTTTTTCCTTACCTTCCACCTCCTCCCCTGTATGCTAGTGGTGAAGCAACTAATACTAATGATAAAATATCCAAAAAATTGTGCCTATCATTAAGAAAAGAATAAATCCAGCTCTAATCCTGTGCAGTAGAATTGTTAAAGTTTGGGAGAAAACATTTGATTTCCAATTCTTTTGTAGAGCCAGAGAAAGAAGGATGAGAATAATAAACACAATATAACTAGATGCTCCTTCAGACCCCAAAATTCGTCAAACTTGAAACAAAATCATAGCAGACAAACTAGGGATGGCAATCTGTCAAATTTTTGGACCGGATTCGGATCCGTCCGGATTCTTATTTTTGGCGGATTCCGGATTCTAGCAAAATTTTAAAAGGCTTTTTAAAAAAATTATTAGGTGCTACATATGTTCAAAAAATTAATGTTCTTGGTGTTCTCTATAATTCACTTCCGAAAATCGAACCAGATTTTAAAAGATTTTATATATAATGATGATAATCTTTGCCTTCAAAAAAAGGGAGTTGAAAGACACTAATTTTAGCCTACCAAATAAAGAATCCGAATCCGCTATTAAAAAACGGATTCCGGATTCGGATTCCAAAATTGACCAAAAATTGGGCGGATTCCGGATCCCAGATTCGGATACGGATTGCCAACCCTAAGACAAACACATTTGCAATGTACGATACAATTTCTAGAAATCTAGCTTTTATCCTAAGGAATTCAACTATTCATAGCTGACTTATTATAGCTAGGTTTTGTAATTTGCTTCACACTACACTACGAAAGAAATTATAAGTACATGGTATTATTTACCCAAGAAAAGTTTTTTTTTAAAAGAATCAAATCTGTTCACAATTTCAACCAATACCATGGCCGTGTTTTTCTTCTTGTTATTCTATTGGCTGATTTAGAGAATGTGTCTAAATTATCTCCATTATCGAAATTTTTAGTTGAGTTAGTTTGTATCTTAAAATATTAGATATTATAGAGATAAATTAGACTGATAATTAGTTCTTAATGATTCATCTCTACTGGCTTCCAAAACTATTACTATCTGCTGGATTAGAACCGGGTGTCAGCCATATTGAAAAATTATGTATTACATTTCACACAATTTTCCATAAATATTAAGGCCCTCGGGGCTAACAGAACTGGTTTTAAATAAAGCTTATATTAGATTTTTTATTTAGTGGCTTCGAACCAAAATAGATTTCTGTTGTATTTAAATATAACTAATAAATTCCCCTTATTTGATTACTCAATAACTATAGGTCTTCTTTTAATATATAAAACTTAATGGAATGCACCCTGTAATGTGCAAAAAGGGGTTTCAATACAAAAAAATAATCTAGAACTAAGGGCATAATCATTAACATAATTTCACAAATCTAGAATCATATACTACCTACTATATTTTTTCCCTTTTTGATAATAATTAAGGATAGAGTAAAAATTAAAAATCACATATTTATCTTTGTAATAAAGTAAAAGGATGTCTGTTTTTACCCAAGGATCTCGCTAACCATTGAACCGATATGGTTCTTTTTTTAGTTTAGCTTCTCACAGGTCCTGGGAAGGTTTTTAGCTATTTGGAGGAAGGGTAACAACACCCTCCGAAGAAAAAACGTAAAATATAAAAATTCATAAGAACCGCCCAGCGGATATTTTTGATAAACCGCAGATCTTAACATAGATTGTAATATAAACATTTTTCGTGCCCCTAGAGTCCTCTAGTGGCTTATTTGCTACTATTTATTTTTAGTAAAAGAATACTTAGGAAATATCATAACATATTTGTATCACGAAAGTTAAAAGCAAAAAAAGTAAAATATTTTATCAAGTAAGGTTTCTTGGTAGTATAATAGATGTTAATAAATACAATACAAAAAAATTTGCATATTCAAAACATTCAAGTCTCCACAAAATATGAAACAAAGCAGGAATGCAGGGAGGGGACAATACAAGTTTAATAAATCTTTTTCCAACACAGAAGACAATCCTTGGTTACTTGAAAATATTGGTATTAGTTGTGAAGGGGGGGGGGGGGGGGATTAATTCATCTAACTTTGACCTATCCCTCTCTCTAGGATTAAGGACAAGATGACAAATGACATTTCTTCTAGTATGCCCTTGTTGACTATCTTTAAAAAATTTACGATGTTATTTGTTTATTTTAAATAGCACACAAATAACCGCCGTTTCTTCACAGTTCCACATTGTACCCCAATTATACAACTGCCATGCCAAATTTAAGCGTTCTCCTCATGATTAGAAGTCTTACAAAAAAAGTAAACCCCCCCCCCCACCCTTCTCAAATGCAATTATAATTACAAATTTTCGTGAACATAGAGGCTAAGATTATATGCCAGCTGCAGTTTTCCCTTAACTTGTTGGCAAATCAGAGGTGAATGGTTTAAAAACATCATTTGATACTTGTCATTTATTACAGTAACATTAACATGCTTTAATTCATAAAAATAATGTGAAATGTATAAAATTACTATTCTTTAAATAGTTTTCCCCAAGTGTTGTGTCCCTGTTTGAATTCTTGGCTCATTTTCTAAATATTTGCTACTTACTTTTTTTTCTTTTTAAAAAAAGCTTTAAAGTTGTTTTTAATGAAATTCGCTGAAGGGGCTAGGACAGGTCTTTTCAACTACGCAAAAAATGTGCAGATAATATTTTCTGCATGAAATATGAATTTGCAAACTTGATGCGAAATTTCGAATAATAACTTTAATTAATAACACATTTTTAACAAATTTCTTCAATTTATAATCAGATCACATAAAATGATTATCTTTGGGTATGGAAAATACATTTTGGTTAATATCCTCTTTCTTATTCGTCTGAATATAGGGTAAGACGGGGGAAGTTTCGGTAAGGGGCTATTTTCGGTAATTTCGACCTACCTTCATTAAATGACCTTTTTCTTCATGTTCCTTTCAAATGACAGAAAATTTTTTTGTGAGATGAATAATAAGGGTACTTATTGGGTCTCAAAGTCGGACGAAAAATTTTTTTTTCAAAAATTTTTTAGTAGGTGTGTAAAGATCGACGTACACAAAAATTGGTAAGACCTAGAGCTGATCCGTAAAGACCTTTTGAACTAAGAATTGCCCGCTCTTTCTAAATCTGTTGAGAGCTTTAAAATCGGGGTAATATTTTTTTCAAAAATGACCAAAGTTGGCGCCGGGGGAAATTTCGGTAATTTCAAAAGAAATTAAAATTCAATTTTTAAGGTCATGTTTTCATGTTTTCTTTTGTCAAATCTATTATTCCATATGGACTTTTTAAGAATTAGGCCTAAAAATGAATAGAACAGATAAAAAACAAACAAAAAAATTAATTTTATTTTTTGAAGCAAATTTTTGCGAGGAAAAAATCAAAATTTCTGGTCCTTTGAAAAAAAATATTTTTGACATAGGAGGAATAGTCCGATCTTTATGATTTTTTTTGTGGTTAATCCCAATAACCTATACTAATTATGATTTTTTACGCTTGTTTGGTCGTTTGGCCTTTTTTCATCGATTTTTTTAAGGTTAAAATGTAGTCAAGATTTTTTGCAAAGATGACACTTTTGCTTCAAATTCGATTATTGAGTTCAATTTTTAATCAATTTTCATGTTTTTTGGTCTAAATCTATAGTTCAATGTGAGCTTTTTTAGGATCAGGCCTAAAAAGTAATAAAATACGTTTTTTTCTTATATTAATTTCAAGTTTAAAAAAAAAAAAATTTTCGAAAAAAAAAATCGAAAATTAGCGTCTTTCAAAAAAATTCATTTTTAACATAGAAGGAATAGTCCGATCATTGTGAATTTTTTTGTGGATAATCCCTATAACCTATACTAATTATGATTATTTATGTTCGACTGGCCGTTTGGCCGTTTTTCATCGATTTTTTTTAGGTTGAAAAAAATTACCGAAAATTCCCCCGCTGGTGGGAAATTTTCGGTAACTTTTTTGCGGTCAATTTCGGCAAACTTCTAAAAGTCCTAGGATAACGTCCTTTTAGGACCTGATAATCCTTTCCATAAGCTTTCTACCGGTTTTGGTTTCATTTGAAAATATTAATATTTACCCCATTTTTTTCCAAAAAAAACCCCGAAAAAATACCGAAATTTCCCCCCCCCCCCTTACCCTAACAATTTATGTGTGTTTAAAACACATTTATCCCTAACCCCCTAATGATTTTGATTCTCGTGATTTCCAGTATGGCTTCGAAACCGATTAATATCCGCTGGATTAAAACCGGTACATAGTCTCACTGAAAAATCATTTATTAGAGACAGATTTCCACGAATATTAACATAAAAAGCATAAAATAAATACCAGTTTTGTTAGACATGGCTTTCTGCAAATCGGGACTAACAAAACAAGACTTTTAATCATATAAGGGGGGGGGCGAAAGTGACACTTTTTGAAACCAAAACTAAAAGTCAAAGGAACTCAACTAAAAAAAGTGTTACAGGTCTGACATTTTGCATGGCAGTTGCTTTATAGGGGTACAATATGGAACTGTGAAAAAACGGCGGCGCAACCGCCGAAAACCGCCGAGAAAAGGCAACAAAAATTTTTTAGTTTCTTAGTTTTGGTTTCAAAAAGTGTCACTTTCGCCCCCCCCCTTTTTCATTTTAATATCCGCGGAGAGCTTTCTATACTACAATGTGATAAAAAAACTAATATTTTACCGGCAAACCAACAGATTCCCGCGGCTAAATGAAATTTTTTACTTATTTTCATGCAAGGTATTTAGTATCTATGCACTTGTCTTCTCTTGTTTAGAGTAAGTTAGAGTAATCTTCCCCGTAAAATAGAGTGTTTTTTTCAGTAATGTGGGGTAATTTTATAATGTATAGAATCATTATATTTGAAGTTTTATTAAAAGCGAAGCTTTTCTATAATTAGGGTCGGTCCGTCCGTCCGTACGTCCGTCCGTCCGTACGTCCGTCCGTCACGGATAGCTTTTTTCGTTAATTTAGGCATGTTAGAATTGTCCTATCGATTTCAAATTTTGCATGGTGATTCCTATAGTAGTTAGGTACGATTTGGAAAGCGTAGCAACTCTATAATCATTACCAAAATGTCCGTACGTCCATTTTAAACATGTTAATTTTTTTACTTTTTTAAATAGCTTTTTTAGTTAATTTAGGCATGTTAGAATTGTCCTATCGATTTAAAATTTTGCATGGTGATTCCTGTAATAGTTAGGTACGAGTTAGAAAGCGTAGCAACTCAATAATCATTACCAGAATGTCCGTACGTCCATTTTAAACATGATGATTTTTTTAACATTTTTAACAACAAATTTGTATGTGACCTAATTTTCCGATTGGTCTGATTTTTTGTAAACTGATTCCTAGGACAACAAGGTACAATATTATAAGCGAAGCAACTCTATAATCAAGTCCTAAAAATGTAAGTATGTCCATGATCATTATCCTGTATCATTATCCTGTATCAAACAAATTTGCTTTGACTCTTATACATTCGCATTCTGATTATTTAGTTCTGACATTATACAAGTGTTAATGTCCATTTGTCCTACCGTTTCAGAGCTTCGCTTTTATGGATGTTGTCATCCTTGTTGTATTACAAATCGATCCATTTATGTTTGAATATGTTTAATGGTAAGTTCTACTGGGATCTAAAGGGATAAGACAATGTACATTCCCAATAATACACAAAATTACCAATCTGTAGATAGCAATTAGAAGTTAAAACGTTTGGACATTCAACTTAATAAACCAACCAATCAAAATTTAATAAAGGTCACTAAAGTTTTAAAGACAACGAATTAGAAAATGTTATTATAAAATTTTGTGATATAGAGTAATATACAGCCCATTGTCCCCTTCCTCCCTGTATGTTACAGATCATTTCAGAACCTCTTATATTTTAAAGCATTTGTAAGCTATTTGAATAACACCCCTCATTTAAAACAATCAAGTATCATTCTAGTAGTTAACTCTAATATGTGCTTAAAAGATAGTATGATTTGATCTCAGTATGGAATACTTGAGCATACGTGGGCTTATAGCCTTTCCACTACTTTCCTCACAAAATTAAGACATTTTTTCATATTCTATGTATGTTACTTTAGAGATATTCCTATTTTATACGTTTAAAATACGTTTCAGTTATACGTGCTTTCAGATGTAAAAACAGTCCAGACTTAAAACACACTTGCAACAAAGGCTTAAGATATTTAAGGAGACGTGTGTGCATAAAATTGCTTTTCTTTGCATGATTAAACTCCTTCGCCACCCAATATCAGATAAACATGAAAAAAAGTGCGGGTGTGTATACAAAATAACCACATCGTTATCAGCAATAGTAACCGTAAAAGAAACATACAATAATCTTTAAACCCTGTTCGTTTTTCCCTAAAATAATTTTGCTTTAATTCTAATAACTTTAGGATGTAAAAAATTTATTGAGGTACTAGAGCTGTAAGTAGTCAAAATGTTAAAACATCCCACTAATAATATATGGCTATTTTTGTGTACATTTTCGACGTTTTGTATGCACAACTGTAAATGACATAACCCAAGAAGTAAACAAGGACTTACAAGTGTTGAAGTCAATGTCATCACCAAAATTAAACTTCAAAAAAATCCACTAATTTAAAATCAGCTGTTTATAAAAAAAATCCTTTCAGTGTGTTGCATAGCTTCTCCTAATTTAGTTTTGCTGGTTTGTCTTTTATGATATTTTAGTACTTCATGACTTTAATAAAAGACATTAACCATATCGATTAGGTACGATTTTACTAAAATAAATACAAATTGAAAAGAAAAGAAATTTTTGAAACATTAGGAGTTAGGAGAATATTTTGACTATCGTTAAAGTTTGAAAATGTTAATTGCCGTCTTAATGTGTAAATATTTAAATCAAAGTGATTTTCAGTAAATTTTCTGAGTTTCTTACAACTCATTTATGAGCTTATGCTTTTAGAAGAGAAGTAGGATGTATGTATGTTGGTCTTTTGACTATGATCTTGATAACAACTTTACCGCTATACGTTTCATGTAAAGGTTTTCATCTAATTTAGTGGAGTAGCTCAACCCACCCAATATTAAGAGGCCCATGAAATAAATATCTGTTTTAAAATTTATATTTCTGAAACCTAAATAAAACCTAATGAAGGAGAGTCCAGTTTTTATAATGTTCTATAATGTTCTTAGCCTTGTGGCCTCTATGGGCGAAGGCACTAGTTTAAAGACACTAGAACTTATATGTTTCAAATGAGAATATAATAAGCTACCGTAAAAATAGCATTAACTTTTATTTAGTTTGTAAAACATATTCGCTGTACGTTGCATATATTTTTATTACACAAATTTTATCCGATGCTTAATCCAGATAGGACAATTATACTAAAAAATAAAATAAAATCAGCTCGTACAAAATGTAGGGTGGAATGAGACATTAGCTTTAATCTTTTCTTTTGATAAGCCAAAAATATCAGTCTCTATTTATTGATAATAAAAGAAAATCTAGGGTTTTAATACTACTAAAAAGCATGAATTGTGCATTGTAATACAGAAGGCTTTTTTTAAACAAAATATCTATCCCTATCCGATGTTAGTAGGGGGAAATCTGGGCTAATTTTGTAATAAAATGCTACTAAATGTCCCTCACCTATGCAATCTATATGAGGCTTACACATTAAGATATATAAGTTTTCCGGAATTTTAATGTTAGGGGGAGATTTGAAATCTGCATCAAATTTTAAGGATTTTTTTTATAAAATTCGTTTTTTGTATAGTTCTTTATCTAAAAGCGGAAATGCATTTTAAGTTAATTAATTTTGACCAATAGGATAGGTGGATTTTAAACTACCTGCGCTCTAATTGGTTGAATGATGTACGCCATCCAATCAGAGCGCAGATTTTTTAAATCCACCAATCACAGATGCCAAAATTAATTAACTTAAAATGCATTTCCGCTTTTAGATAAAGAATTATAGAAAAAACGAATTTTATAAAAAATCCTCAAAATTTGATGCAGATTTCAAATCTCCCCCTAACTTTAAATTTTCGGAAAACTTATATATCTTATTACACATGGATCAGTAATCTTAAGGGAAAGGACAATGGAGGAAAAATTGTTGTTCATCTCCATGCGGATAAACAAAATTACCCCTTCTTTACAACACAATTATTAGTGGAAAGTTTAGGCAATGCTTATTTGAACCAACCAATCAGCAGAATGGGAGAGTATGTTCAAAAAACTTTGGATAACAGTATAATGTGTGGTCTAATGACCCCTCCCTACCTGACTAAAAATCATACAATAAAAATCGCCTCTATTTAGTTATCCAAATAAAAATCCTAGGCAAAGTTTTATCATCATGATTTATCCCGTTAGTTCTAGAAGTATGATAAACATTAGAGTAGATATTATTAAACTAATTTAAAATCAATAAATGATACTTCAATTTTTCTTTGAAGTAAACTTAGCTTAAAATGAAATAAAGCCTATTATGATTTTTTAAAATTATCTATAGCTAAAAATAAATGTAAGAGTAAAAATCCTCTCAGTATACTTAACTAGCTATTTCAGTGACCTATTTTCTAATTAAAGAGACACCGTCCTCCTGCTTGTTTATTTATTTTGATAGTAAATAATCACAGCTTATTTTAGCCTGGACTAGGATGCCATTGTACAGTGACAGAGGAATTCTTAAACCCAGTCAAGATTTGAAAAGGAATGCAAGAAATTTGCTCAATTAGGTTTACTCAGAGTGTGGTAATATGTTATACTAGCGGCTACGCCCCTAGAGGCCTCTATATTAAGGTAGGACGTCGCCAAATCTAACTTTCAATTAGTTTAGAAAGAAAAAAGAAAGAAAAAAGAGGGATGATAACCTCCCACAAAATAGTTATAAACCTTCCCAGAACCTATAAAAAGCTACATTGTAAAGGAGTCTAACAAGATGAAATAAAATGAAGTTCCCAAAGCTTTATAACGAAAACATTAAAATAAAATTAAGAATAACAAAACACTTCTTTGTGTATATAACAAGAACAATAAAGTAAAGAAGAAGCGCAGTAATAACCAATGCATTACAATAAAACATAAAATTAAATTAAGAATAACAAAACACTTCTTTGTGTATATAACAAGAATAAGAAAGTTAATGAGTAGCGCAGTACCAACTAGATAAAAACTATTTCTAAGGAGGAACAGGGAACAATAAACTATCATACATTAATTAAAGATATAGAAAATCTTAAAATAGGTTTAGTTATTGAAATACTCCGAGTGCTGTTAAGTTAATATAAGTTTTCATTCTATGAATAATGAATATAATTTAAAGGTAAGCACTTTTATAAACTACTTATACTCTGATAATCCCTTGAATAGAATGATATACATATACAAGGACGATGGGACGTACATACGAAACCTAGGATTAGAGTAGCTGCGCTACTAAAAATAACATTTAAGGTAAAGAGATTAACAGACAGATATTTGGATAATTTTCATATATCAATTATCACCTCTTTGTTTGTAATGTAAGTAGTATCATTAAAATCTTTCTTTTTCAACATAGCTGGATTTTTAAGTAATGATACATATATTTACAATTTTAAAGTATTTCTACATTGAAAAAGTCAGGTATACAAGACACAAGACAAGCTAGCAGATTAAATTGCCTAGAGCCATCACATGAACTTTGTGAAGTTTATCTAAATGAATCGGTTCAGTAGTTATTGAGATTAGACTAAAAACTCTTGCTACTTTATATAATAGGATAAAGTTTTTATGCCTGTCCGTTAAGACTACTGATCCGTTTGAGTTTCACATTTACGTGAACATCGTATAGATTCAGAATTGGAGTTTGTCTATTTTATTTCTAAACGTTAGAAGGTTCAATGCTATTTTTCTGTTCCTCCATTCATCCTCCAAATGTTTGTTATGTTATAGAATTTTCAGAACCTAAAAATATCTAAATCTCATTTAATTTCATGATATTAATCAAATCTAATTTCTTTAGCTTTGACAGAAATTCTCTTCTAACTTAATGCAGATTCGCTTTTAAACTTAGTTAAATATTCACAAAACAAGGACAATAACATTCATCAATCAATGCATAGCGTAGTCATAATATAAGAACATTTTAGGTACATATCATAATAAAATGCAACGATCCCAAAAAAATTCTTCATAGAATACAAATAGCCTTAACAGCTGTTTAAACTATATACGTTTATCCGTTTGGCCAGCAGCTGCCTGTAAGGCACTTAGTTTTTAGGAACTCTTGGATTCCATTACTATATCTTTACACGAGTTGAACTAGATCCAAAAATGTTAGCAAATTTTTTAAAATATCAATAAATAAAATATAAAAATGATTTCTTAATCAATTTACCGGATAAGTTCAAAAATAATGTATAGAGTAGCTGAACAACTATTTAACTTTTTCGTGTCTGACATTCAAATTTACCCTAAAGTTTAAAATATTTTTTTGCAAATGTATTCATGGAGCCTTTCTATTCTTTAAAGCATGTAAAGTTTGGAATAAGGAGATATAATAGTAAAAATAATAAATAGGATGGGCAAAAACAAATGGATTAGAACCGGTTCTAAAAAAATGAAAATCATGTATAGTATCTTATTATAGCCATTTTTCTACGAATAGTAAAAAATCGTAATATTAATACATTTTGTTAGCCCGGTCCTTCGGCACCTCTGGGCTTTGCTGGTTTTAATCTTGTTTTTTTTTCATTTCAATTTCCGCGAAAAGCTGTCTATAGTACGATGCGATAAACAACTATTATTACATTATTCTCAAAATATCTTATTGGGTCTAATCATATTTCCCTTTATTTTTAATAATATATGTCTCTCTTGGTGATTTTAAGTTTCGGCTGAAAGAAAAGAAAGGTATATTTATCCATATTTAGACCTTCTTTAACAACATGCGAAGCATCTTTATATCAATTAAATTGGTTTATATCTTTGGAAATTAAAAAAGACATAGAAATTGAATAGTATCTTCATATTCAAAAAAAGGCTTTTCATTAATCTTATTATAATGATAATGGTTACGTTGGCTTAACAACTTTGGGGACTTTTATTGAATCTTGATTGTTTGGCTCATTAAGTGAAGTGTCCAAACTTTTCAACCACTAGTTGTAATGTACAGAAGGGGCAATTTTGTGTATCATCATTGGGGATGTACATTAATATACCTTAAGATCCCTGATTAAAGCTACTGACTCTACCTTAATATGGATATTTTCTTCCTTGTTAAAAATCCAATTCAGCCTTATTGTCTGAATATTTCATTGCAAGGTTTTTGTCAACACAGGGTTGCAAGGATAGAAATTTTGGATCATGGAAAGAAAACAAAGTCATTCCTAATTAGGACATAAGTCACTGGAAATTGATCTAAGGAAGGCTACTTATGTCCTTCATCTAACAAAATCTAACTTAAGGGAGGTGACTTATGTCCTTTGTCTGACAAATTCTTACATTAGGAAGGCTGCTTATGTCCTTCATCTTGCAAAACATAGCAAATTCTTGCAAAACATAGCAAATTCTTGGAAAACTTAGCTTTTCTGTCCTTCACATAGCTAATTCTTGCAAAACATAGCAAATTCTTACAAAACATAGCAAATTCTTGCAAAACATTGCAAATTCTTACAAAACATAGCAAATTCTTGCAAAACATAGCAAATTCTTACAAAACATAGCAAATTCTTGCAAAACATAGCAAATTCTTAAAAAAACATAGCAAATTCTTGCAAAACATAGCTAATTCTTGCAAAACATAGCAAATTCTTGTAAAACATAGCAAATTCTTGCAAAACATAGCAAATTCTTACAAAACATAGCAAATTCTTGCAAAACATAGCAAATTCTTACAAAACATAGCAAATTCTTGCAAAACATAGCTAATTCTTGCAAAACATAGCAAATTCTTACAAAACATAGCAAATTCTTGAAAAACTTAGCTTTTCTGTCCTTCACATAGCTAATTCTTGCAAAACATAGCAAATTCTTACAAAACATAGCAAATTCTTGCAAAACATAGCAAATTCTTACAAAACATAGCAAATTCTTGCAAAACATAGCAAATTCTTACAAAACATAGCAAATTCTTGCAAAACATAGCAAATTCTTGCAAAACATAGCAAATTCTTGCAAAACATAGCAAATTCTTGCAAAACATAGCAAATTCTTACAAAACATAGCAAATTCTTGCAAAACATAGCTAATTCTTGCAAAACATAGCAAATTCTTGTAAAACATAGCTAATTCTTGCAAAACATAGCAAATTCTTACAAAACATAGCAAATTCTTGCAAAACATAGCAAATTCTTACAAAACATAGCAAATTCTTGCAAAACATAGCTAATTCTTGCAAAACATAGCAAATTCTTACAAAACATAGCAAATTCTTGGAAAACTTAGCTTTTCTGTCCTTCACATAGCTAATTCTTACAAAACATAGCAAATTCTTGCAAAATATTGCAAATTCTTACAAAATATAGCAAATTCTTGCAAAACATAGCAAATTCTTGCAAAACATTGCAAATTCTTACAAAACATAGCAAATTCTTGGAAAACTTAGCTTTTCTGTCCTTCACATAGCAAATTCTTGCAAAACATTGCAAATTCTTACAAAAAATAGCAAATTCTTGCAAAACATAGCAAATTCTTACAAAACATAGCAAATTCTTGGAAAACTTAGCTTTTCTGTCCTTCACATAGCTAATTCTTGCGAAACATAGCAAATTCTTACAAAACATAGCAAATTCTTGCAAAACATTGCAAATTCTTACAAAACATAGCAAATTCTTGCAAAACATAGCTAATTCTTGCAAAACATAGCTAATTCTTACAAAACATAGCAAATTCTTGCAAAACATGGCAAATTCTTGCAAAACATAGCAAATTCTTGCAAAACATAGCAAATTCTTACAAAACATAGCAAATTCTTGCAAAACATAGCAAATTCTTGCAAAACATAGCAAATTCTTGCAAAACATAGCAAATTCTTGCAAAACATAGCAAATTCTTACAAAACATAGCAAATTCTTGCAAAACATAGCAAATTCTAACAAAACATAGCAAATTCTTAGAAAACTTAGCTTTTCTGTCCTTCACATAGCTAATTCTTGCAAAACATAGCAAATTCTAACAAAACATAGCAAATTCTTGGAAAACTTAGCTTTTCTGTCCTTCACATAGCTAATTCTTGCAAAACAAAGCAAATTCTTGCAAAACATAGCTAATTCTTGCAAAACATAGCAAATTCTTACAAAACATAGCAAATTCTTGCAAAACATTGCAAATTCTTACAAAACATAGCAAATTCTTGCAAAACATAGCAAATTCTTACAAAACATAGCTAATTCTTGCAAAACATAGCAAATTCTTGCAAAACATAGCAAATTCTTGCAAAACACAGCAAATTCTTGCAAAACATAGCAAATTCTTGCAAAACATAGCAAATTCTTGCAAAACATAGCAAATTCTTGCAAAACACAGCAAATTCTTACAAAACATGGCAAATTCTTGCAAAATATAGCAAATTCTTACAAAACATAGCAAATTCTTGCAAAACATAGCAAATTCTTACAAAACATAGCAAATTCTTGCAAAACATAGCAAATTCTTGCAAAACATAGCAAATTCTTGCAAAACATAGCAAATTCTTGGAAAACTTAGCTTTTCTGTCCTTAACATAGCTATTTCTTGCAAAACATAGCAAATTCTTACAAAACATAGCAAATTCTTGCAAAAAATTGCAAATTCTTACAAAACATAGCTAATTCTTGCAAAACATAGCAAATTCTTGGAAAACTTAGCTTTTCTATCCTTCACATAGCTAATTCTTGCAAAACATAGCAAATTCTTACAAAACTTAGCAAATTCTTGCAAAACATTGCAAATTCTTACAAAACATAGCAAATTCTTGCAAAACATAGCAAATTCTTACAAAACGTAGCAAATTCTTGCAAAACATAGCAAATTCTTACAAAACATAGCAAATTCTTGCAAAACATAGCAAATTCTTACAAAACATAGCAAATTCTTACAAAATGTAGCAAATTCTTGCAAAACATAGCAAATTCTTAGAAAACTTAGCTTTTCTGTCCTTCACATAGCTAATTCTTGCAAAACATAGCAAATTGTTACAAAACATAGCAAATTAAACATTGCAAATTCTTACAAAACATAGCAAATTCTTGCAAAACATAGCAAATTCTTACAAAACATAGCAAATTCTTGCAAAACATAGCTAATTCTTGCAAAACATAGCAAATTCTTGTAAAACATAGCTAATTCTTGCAAAACATAGCAAATTCTTACAAAACATAGCAAATTCTTGCAAAACATAGCTAATTCTTACAAAACATAGCAAATTCTTGCAAAACATAGCTAATTCTTGCAAAACATAGCAAATTCTTAACAAAACATAGCAAATTCTTGCAAAACATAGCAAATTCTTACAAAACATAGCTAATTCTTGCAAAAACATAGCAAATTCTTGCAAAACATAGCAAATTCTTGCAAAACACAGCAAATTCTTGCAAAACATAGCTAATTCTTGCAAAACATAGCAAATTCTTGCAAAACATAGCAAATTCTTACAAAACATAGCAAATTCTTGCAAAAAATTGCAAATTCTTACAAAACATAGCTAATTCTTGCAAAACATAGCAAATTCTTACCAAAACATAGCTAATTCTTGCAAAACATAGCAAATTCTTGCAAAATATAGCAAATTCTTGCAAAACATAGCAAATTCTTGCAAAACATAGCTAATTCTTGCAAAACATAGCAAATTCTTGGAAAACTTAGCTTTTCTGTCCTTCACATAGCTAATTCTTGCAAAACATAGCAAATTCTTACAAAACTTAGCAAATTCTTGCAAAAGATTGCAAATTCTTACAAAACTTAGCAAATTCTTGCAAAACATAGCAAATTCTTACAAAACGTAGCAAATTCTTGCAAAACATAGCAAATCTTACAAAACATAGCAAATTCCTTGCAAAACATAGCAAATTCTTACAAAACATAGCAAATTCTTACAAAATGTAGCAAATCTTGCAAAACATAGCAAATTCTTGCAAAAAGGGTCCCAAACTCAAAACAAATTTTCAGCGCGATGTGTCCTTGGTATCGGCTGTAAGATTTGGGAAATGGTTCGAATCCTTAGTAAATTTGGCTAAGTCCAAAAATTATTTTGACACTTAGTCAAATTTTTGAACTGAGAGGACACCAGGTCGAAATATAGAAAATAAAGTGTAAAAAAATTTTGGGACTTGTCCTAAGGATTTGAACCATTTCCCAAATCTTACCGTCGGTACCAAGGACACCAGTTCACCATATCTTGAGAACCGGTGGTCGGATCGTGCTGAAAATTCGTTTTTGAGTTTGGGACCCTCATTGTATGAATTTGCCATGTTTTGCAAGAAGTTGCTATGTTTTGCAAGAATTTGCTATGTTTTGTAAGAATTTGCTATGTTTTGCAAGAATTAGCTATGTTTTGTAAGAATTTGCTATGTTTTGCAAGAATTAGCTATGTTTTGTAAGAATTTGCAATGTTTTGCAAGAATTTGCCATGTTTTGTAAGAATTTGCTATGTTTTGCAAGAATTAGCTATGTGAAGGACAGAAAAGCTAAGTTTTCTAAGAATTTGCCATATTTTGCAAGAATTTGCTATGTTTTGCAAGAATTTGCTATGTTTTGCAAGAATTTTGCTATGTGAAGGACAGATAAGCTAAGTTTTCTAAGAATTTGCTATGTTTTGTAAGAATTTGCTATGTTTTGCAAGAATTTGCTATGTTTTGTAAGAATTTGCTATGTTTTGCAAGAATTTGCTATGTTTTGTAAGATTTGCTATGTTTTGCAAGAATTTGCTATGTTTTGCAAGAATTTGCCATGTTTTGCAAGAATTTGCTATGTGAAGGACAGATAAGCTAAGTTTTCTAAGAATTTGCTATGTTTTGCAAGAATTTGCTATGTTTTGTAAGAATTTGCTAGTTTTGCAGGAATTTGCTATGTTTGCAAGAATTTGCTATGTGAAGGACAGATAAGCTAAGTTTTCCAAGAATTTGCTATGTTTTGCAAGAATTTGCTATGTTAAGGACAAAAAAGCTAAGTTTTCCAAGAATTGCTATGTTTTGCAAGAATTTGCTATGTTTTGCAAGAATTTGCAATGTTTTGCAGGAATTTGCTATGTTTTGCAAGAATTTGCTATGTTTTGTAAGAATTTGCAATGTTTTGCAAGAATTTGCTATGTTTTGTAAGAATTTGCTATGTTTTGCAAGAATTAGCTATGTGAAGGACAGAAAAGCTAAGTTTTCTAAGAATTTGCTATGTTTTGTAAGAATTTGCTATGTTTTGCAAGAATTTGCTATGTTTTGTAAGAATTTGCTATGTTTTGTAAGAATTTGCTATGTTTTGCAAGAATTTGCTATGTTTTGTAAGAATTTGCAATGTTTTGCAAGAATTTGCTATGTTTTGCAAGAATTTGCTATGTTTTGTAAGAATTTGCTATGTTTTGCAAGAATTTGCTATGTTTTGCAAGAATTTGCTATGTTTTGCAAGAATTAGCTATGTGAAGGACAGAAAAGCTAAGTTTTCCAAGAATTTGCTATGTTTTGCAAGAATTAGCTATGTGAAGGACAGAAAAGCTAAGTTTTCCAAGAATTTGCTATGTTTTGCAAGAATTTGCTATGTTAAGGACAAAAAAGCTAAGTTTTCCAAGAATTTGCTATGTTTTGCAAGAATTTGCTATGTTTTGCAAGAATTTGCTATGTTTTGTAAGAATTTGCTATGTTTTGCAAGAATTTGCTATGTTTTGCAAGAATTTGCTATGTTTTGCAAGAATTTGCTATGTTTTTCAAGAATTTGCTATGTTTTGCAAGAATTTGCTATGTTTTGCAAGAATTTGCTATGTTTTGCAAGAATTTGCTATGTTTTTCAAGAATTTGCTATGTTTTGTAAGAATTTGCTATGTTTTGCAAGAATTAGCTATGTTTTGCAAGAATTTGCTATGTTTTGTAAGAATTTGCTATGTTTTGCAAGAATTTGCTATGTTTTGTAAGAATTTGCTATGTTTTTCAAGAATTTGCTATGTTTTGTAAGAATTTGCTATGTTTTGCAAGAATTAGCTATGTTTTGCAAGAATTTGATATGTTTTGTAAGAATTTGCTATGTTTTTCAAGAATTTGCTATGTTTTGTAAGAATTTGCTATGTTTTGCAAGAATTAGCTATGTTTTGCAAGAATTTGCTATGTTTTGTAAGAATTTGCTATGTTTTGCAAGAATTTGCTATGTTTTGTAAGAATTTGCAATGTTTTGCAAGAATTTGCTATGTTTTGCAAGAATTTGCTATGTTTTGTAAGAATTTGCTATGTTTTGCAAGAATTTGCTATGTTTTGCAAGAATTAGCTATGTGAAGGACAGAAAAGCTAAGTTTTCCAAGAATTTGCTATGTTTTGCAAGAATTAGCTATGTGAAGGACAGAAAAGCTAAGTTTTCCAAGAATTTGCTATGTTTTGCAAGAATTTGCTATGTTAAGGACAAAAAAGCTAAGTTTTCCAAGAATTTGCTATGTTTTGCAAGAATTTGCTATGTTTTGCAAGAATTTGCTATGTTTTGTAAGAATTTGCTATGTTTTGCAAGAATTTGCTATGTTTTGCAAGAATTTGCTATGTTTTGCAAGAATTTGCTATGTTTTTCAAGAATTTGCTATGTTTTGTAAGAATTTGCTATGTTTTGCAAGAATTAGCTATGTTTTGCAAGAATTTGCTATGTTTTGTAAGAATTTGCTATGTTTTGCAAGAATTTGCTATGTTTTGTAAGAATTTGCAATGTTTTGCAAGAATTTGCTATGTTTTGAAAGAATTTGCTATGTTTTGTAAGAATTTGCTATGTTTTGCAAGAATTTGCTATGTTTTGCAAGAATTAGCTATGTGAAGGACAGAAAAGCTAAGTTTTCCAAGAATTTGCTATGTTTTGCAAGAATTAGCTATGTGAAGGACAGAAAAGCTAAGTTTTACAAGAATTTGCTATTTTTTGCAAGAATTTGCTATGTGAAGGACAAAAAAGCTAAGTTTTCCAAGAATTTGCTATGTTTTGCAAGAATTTGCTATGTTTTGCAAGAATTTGCTATGTTTTGTAAGAATTTGCTATGTTTTGCAAGAATTTGCTTTGTTTTGCAAGAATTTGCTATGTTTTGCAAGAATTTGCTATGTTTTGCAAGAATTTGCTATGTTTTGCAAGAATTTGCTACGTTTTGTAAGAATTTGCTATGTTTTGCAAGAATTTGCTATGTTTTGTAAGAATTTGCTATGTTTTGCAAGAATTTGCTATGTTTTGCAAGAATTAGCTATGTGAAGGACAGAAAAGCTAAGTTTTCTAATATTTTGCTATGTGATGAACCAAAAACCAATTTTATGCAAGATTTTGCTATGTGAAGGATCAAAAAGCTAGGTTTTGTGAGGTGAAGGGAGGCTACTTATGTCCTCAATCTTGCAAAATCTTTGTTAAGGGAGGCATGTTCTGCCCTTCATTTAACAAATTCTCACTTGAGGAAGGCTACTTATGTCCTTTCTAGGAAGGTGACTTCTGTCCTAATTTAGGAATGACTTTGTTTTCTTTCCATGATCCGAAATTTTTTTTAGGCCAGAATTTTCTCAATTGAATTTTTTGGAGAAAGATACTTTTTTTTATCTTAATTACACCTATCAATTAACGGGTTTATTAACAGTTTGATGTATGTAATATCCACATAGTTCACTATTCTAGGTATAACTTTAAGTAGTAAGGTTTTTATGATAATAATTTATCATCTTAAGTATACTTATCATTTAACGGGTTTATTATGAGTTTGATGTATGAAATATCAAATCCACTTAATTCACTATCTAAAGTAGTAAGGTTTTTATCATAATTTATTTTGTATTACCTCTCTGACCCTTTGACTAAACCGCCAGTTCTATTAAAATCATTAAATGAGTCCAACTACTTTTTTGTGATGGTTAATACCAAAAATTAGAAGGCATTATTCTCCTAAATATTTAAAATATAAAGTTACATTAAAATGGTTTATCAAAACTACAAGAAAAAGTATTTATATGTGTGAATCCAAGTAAAAATTCTTATTTGTTCCTTTACCTATTCCTAAATTTTATGAAGAGACTTGAAGACAAAGAATTATGCGAATCAATATCTTGGTTGTGTACACTCTACACTTGTTTTTCACAAATAAAATAACAAGGACAATCATTTTATTAAAATACAACATTGGAAATATTTTTCTGCCAGTTAATGCAGATGAAATAGTCTTTCTCTAATATTCCTGCTTAAATATGCTGTTATCCAGCTTTACAGGCAAGCTTTCCTTGTAACAGTGGATAGCTTACGTGCCTTCTTGGAATCTGGATCACATGAATCTTACCTTTAATGAACCCGACCATAATCATCATGATTTACAATATACAACAATAGTAATAATTAATAAAAATATTTTATTTGTAAACATATTGTCAATTTGATCTCATGTAATAAATATTATAGTATTAGTATTTTTGTATCTTACTAAAATACTATAAAGTAGTAAGGTTATTTTTCTTCAACTTAAGATTGCGATTACTTCTGAACCAAATGAGTTATATTTAAGGAAAGCTTACATATATCCAGGGGTGGTTTTAGGCTATTATTCTGCTCTTCCCTAGATTTGTAATACAGAACCACTGCACTAGATGCAAGGAGAGAAGCAGCAACTAGAAAAATATATTCCTTCTATTTACAATCATTTTTTTGTAATCACGAAACGTGATTAATATTCTTAGGTCATGAATTATGAAGAAAGAAAAAAAATTGCATAATTTTTAATTTAATCCGAAACAAATTTTGATAACAAATGATAAAAAAATTTGTCGAATCATCAAAATAATCTTTTTTTCTACATTAAAACTTACTCATTGTTCGTACTTTAAACATTAAACAATGACTTAATAATCTTAAAATTAAAAAGTAGGTATAGAGTTAAAAAAAAAAACGTTTAATGAAAAAGAACTCTTAAAATTGTAATAGAAATCTCTCAAAAATCTGTTTTATTTGAGATTTTTCGAGTTATCATCTGATTAAAATTAATAATAACATTCACCACAAGAGAATCAATTGTTGAAAACTTCAAAATTGACCGAAATAAATAGCCATTGCTTTTACACAGAGTTCTAGTGTATCTGCATTTAGTTTTATTCAAATCATAGTTTCGGATCCGGATCCGCCAGGATAAGCATATTTTTGAGTCCACTGACCAAATTTTGAGGATCCGGATCCGCATACAATCAATGCGGATCCGAAACTCTGATTCAAATACACATAGGTATATTGCTTTAAGTACAGACCTAATTACAATACTAAAGCATTTCATGTAAAGTAAATAAACTTAATTAATCTGAGGATTTCCTTATGAATTTAGTTTATATTCCAAACCTACAAATACATTACATAATAATTATGATAGAAATATTATTGGAATTATGAAAGGGATGCCTAGTTCTTTAAAAGTGATTTTTAAAGTGATAATTAAATATCTATACAGTTTTTCTATTTTAATTATAAAAACTAGCCTCATTGGCTTCAGCAAGGGGCAATAAAAAAAGCCTAAAACCACCATATTAGAATTATTTAGAACATCCTTAAAAGGATCATCTAAACGTGGAAGCTAAATATGATATTTTTAAAAGCATATTACATGTCCACTAATACACTATATTACACTTTATATTATAGGTAATATCAACTTTTAATTAAATATTTAATAGATCTTTTATAATGATTCATATATTATAATAATTGGAAAATTAGTTCATTGATTACATATGAAAATATAATAATCATCTACCTATTGAATTAGAATAAGTTGTATTCATGATTAACTAATCATTTTCTTTATCTTTATTATATAAATGGGATTAGCAAATGGACTATAAATAAGATATATTCATAATTTCTTTTTGTAACATTCTGCCTTTCGTAAAAGGTACCTAAATAATGCTTGTATACCTAGCAATATAATCACAATTGTCCTATTAATTCCAACTATATTCAACATATATTTTTATATTTTAACAAGTATAGGTACTCGTCTTAGTAGAAACTTAATATTTTGCCAAATTTAAAACTTTGGGTACATATAAAAATCTTGATTGGTTGTTTTAAACTAGCAGTGTCCAAACTTTTAAACCAATAATTCTAGTCTTAAAAAGGGGAAAGTTTGTTTATCATCAATAAACTTACAAAGATGCGTATTTGCAATTAATAATTTCTAAATAAAGAGGGAGGTCATTTTCTAGTAAATCCCGTAAAGGTGTGTGTTATAAGGCCTAAAAATAGTAGTAGAACGATAAGGTGCTCTATATATTTGTATTCCCTATTGAATAGAACAATAGGGAAATTTTTTTTTTGATAACCGTACCTGGAATATCTTAAAAAAATAAGAAATTTCTATCAAATGCTTTGTTTGGCTCAAACTGACAAAAATTTTAAAAAAATATAATTATAATAATTATGTTTTCTATAGGTACAAGGTAAAGGTTAAGAACAATCTATACCATTAAACAAAGGAAGAAGCCATTCTTTACAGGTTGTACGAGCAGTGAACATTAAAATGAAACTTTAACAAATCATTAATACAATGACTTAGTGAAACAAACCAACACAACAAGTTACATACAGACAATTTTGAAAACATTCAGATATACAATCTATATAAGAAGGTAAGAGATTCAAAGTGGAGGTTGCATGTCAATGGCTTTTATAGTGTTTAATTTTCTTACTTTCATTTTTATTTAGATATCATAATCTTTATTTCTTTATTTTGTAATTTTAATTTATTTGTATTCTAAGATACTTTATTTTATTTACTATTGGAACTTATTTAAAACCATATTTGAAAACCATAATTGAATAAATAATAGATATTCTTTAAGGTTTAATTCCCTTGCTTAATTAGGTAGTTAAAATAATTCCACAAACATAAAACTAATTTTTGTCACCTTGAATAAATCAACCTGTAAAGAATGGCTTCTTCCTTTGTTTAGTGGTATAGATTGTTCTTAACCTTTACCTTGTACCTATAGAAAACATTATTATTATAATTATATTTTTTTTTTAATTTTTGTCAGTTTGAGCCAAACAAAGCGTTTGATAGAAATTTCTTATTTTTTTAAGATATTCCAGGTACAGTTATCAAAAAAAAAAAAAAATTTCCCTATTGTTCTATTCAATAGGGAATACAAATATTTAGAGCACCTTATCATTCTACTACTACTTTTAGGCCTTATAACACACACCTTTACAGGATTTACTAGAAAATGACTTCCCTCTTACATCATCTATAAATCTTTAAGAGTGATGTGATAGTTTTCATACATTTCTGCAAATTCTTTATATGCTCAAATATTTTCTTAGTATCGCAACTACACGTTAATTAAACTATGTCCATTCGTTAATAAGTAAAATGGTTACGTGTTTCTTATTTGTATAAAGATCTTAAAATCACTTATTTACAATAAAAAGAAGTATTTTTATTAGGGGTAAATATCTTTTTAAAGTGCATGTTAAAATACAGCTTTACTCTTCTATTTAGAAAAAAATATTGTTGAACTTAATTAAAATTCTTGAATTAAGTAGTTTCTTGATGTTAAGATCATTAGATTTTTTAGCAGTATGAAATGGAAAAAATAGAAGCTAACTAAAAAAATCTTCCTACACATGATAAGATTTAAAAGATGATGCATTTAGATTTAAAATCTTGATTATGTAATCTGGTTGATTCAAATAAAGAAACTTCATTCAAATTAAACTCAAATACCTGATAACTTTTCCCCCTTAAATATAGTAATATTTTGACGATCCCTAACAAATATAGATCTCGGAAAGTATTTATTTAATGTTGCTCGATATTAGCGCATGTAATTTTTTGAAGTCCATAGTAAACCATTAAAATTGTCTGTCTATATTTAACAGGCTAATACGACTCTTATATTTATCTGTCTATTATCAAATCCTACACATGATATGACGATCAAAGTCTAGCAAAATTTGCAAATCAAAGGCAGTTCCCGGATTTATCTGAAGTCCAATGTCACATTATGATTAAAGCACCATATAAATTGATATTCACTGTAATGCTTATCATAAATTGAAGCAGGACCGAATCAAAAGACACACACACATATCTATGGCGTTGCTAATTTTCAGGCACAGTTGAAATAGGTAAAAAGACTGGAAAATATGTTTAAGGTTGATATCAAGAGTTTCAGCATTTTTTTTTATCCCAACAGCACTCGAGTCTCTAGCCCTTGCGGGAACCTTTACCTTACAGTAGCCTAACTAATGCAAGTGGCTTTCTGACAAAACGAAAATAATACTCAAATAACCTAACTAGATCTAAACTTATAATACGTGGGTGAAGTTCTACCCTCACCCTTAAATGTGTATAAAAGAATATTGCAAATACTGTAAATGTGATTTGACTTTAGCATTTATTTCTTATAAATCCGGATACTAAGCTTATCAGATTATAATTAGCTATATGATTATTTATTTCTACTGGACATTGGACATCTTCATAAAATTTTCAAGACTGTAAATTGGTTTAGTATTTACCGATAGAAAATAAATGGTTTGAAAAAACTCGTCCTTTAACTTTTCCGCTAGTAAAATCATTATGATTGAAGCAAAATAGTAAAATATCATACCTATATAAACAAAGAAAAGGTGGAAATAAAAAAGATCATTTTTTTCTAAGCTTTACTTATTTCTGATATCCCTGTTCGATTTTTAGCTCCAATTAACATTTTGTCATTTTTAAATTTTTCATATTTTAATATTATTGATAAGATATTCTTAGTACATTCACCTTACAACTTATCAGTAGACTTATCTAACACAAAATCAGCAATGGATTTATTATTACTTGGATCTTACACCAGATTATAATGTACTCTAATAAAGTGAAACTTGTATGGGGCTAAAAAAAAACTATCCACCCCCTTCCCTTCTACTGGACGAAAGAACTGACCAATAAACGGGTTTCGTGTTAGCAAGTTAAATTGACGACAATTTTTCCCCATTGCAGAAAAGCTAATTTAAAAATAATTTTTCTGGCAATTTAGACAAATAGAAGGGTTTTACAATATCATACTGCAATTGGTAGGAACAAAGAAAATCAATATATTAGATCAGAGCATTTATTTTCAAATGAGAAAATAACTTCAGTATTAGCCAAAAGTTCGTATGCATTTTTTCATAAGGTTTAAATATAAAAAAAAATAATGAAGTCATTTGTTTGATATAAAATTGAACCATCAATGAAAAAAAAAACTTAAAAATTCCTAATTCAATCAAAATTAACCTATTTTGATAATAAATACATACTTCATGGTATAATTAGGCAAAGAATAATATAGTTTTAACTTATAACCCACTATAGGTAGGTATTTCCTATAGGTTCCTGTTTTAACATATTCCTCTTTAGGAGCAAAGCAAATCTATAATTTTCAACATCTATCTGTAAGAATCTGAAACGGGACAACAAGATATTACCGGCTGTAGATGATGATTAAAAGGATTCCTACACAAACCCCAAATCAGCTCGATATCTCAAAAAAGCTCAGAACTTATATTTTTTGGGGGGTTGGGGGGTGTGTATTAACCCACTATCTCCTAGAAGGAAAATTTTACAGGTAGATCCAATAATAAAAGAGATTTTACAAACAGCCAGAGCAAAGTTTTATTTTACTAAACTTCACCCCCCCCCCCCCCCCGTAACCTTAAAATGACCAATAATTTTAAGCCACAAATTGAAGAATTTGTTCTTAAAAGTATGGGTATCAATTTAATTTACAGTCTACTGTCCCCTCCCTCCCTGTGAATATATTAAGATTTAATTGAAAATGTATGAATGAATAAATAATGTGAAGAAAAGTTGTACAAGTGTCTGTACTATTTGTTAATTAAACGTTCCTAATTAATAACTAATAATTTCTTTCATACTTTATGGCAATTATTATATTAATTAATTATAATTACCAACCTTCCCTTTTATTAACGTTAATTAACATTAATCTTTTTAGCTGACGGAATAAGGTATTTTTTTTTATTGTAAAATTCCTTATGTAGGTATCCTATAATATAAGTAGTAAGAGATATAAGTTTTTTTTTGTAAAATTCTTTATTTAAAAGCGAAAATACATTTTAAGTTAATTAATTTTGACCAATAGGATAGGTGGATTTTAAACTACCTGCGCTCTAATTGGTTGAATGATGTACGACATCCAATCAGAGCGCAGATTTTTTAAATCCACCAATCACAGATGCCAAAATTAATTAACTTAATTTGTATTTCCGCTTTTAGATAAAGAATTATACAAAAAACGAATTTTATAAAAAAAATTCTTAAAAGAGGACTATCCACGAACAAGAGCACGTAGTTCTAAGTACCTTCCAGCATTGATCCTAAGTATTTTCTTTCAAAATATTATAGGTCACTATTAATAATTAAAATATTGACGAGAAAATTTATGTTTCACCACTTCAAGTTGAAGAAAAGTAAAAAAATGTTCAGGTTTTTAAGTCAAAATTATATCAAACGTTTTGTTGAGTTCGGGGTGTCTTTAATTGTCTATGTGTCAAATGATAAAAATTTTTAAAAAGTTAAAAGCACAGTTACTACCTATATCTCATATGTATGTTTAAATTAATGCTAGTATGGATTAAATTACAATCTATATAACACGAGTATTCGCATATGTATCATCAAATATCCATTTTATTAAAAGAATTAGCTTTATAAAAGTTTTCAAAATCAATTAAATACCTAAAAAAAACATGGTGAAACATAAATTTTCTCGTCAATACAATAATGATATATGGTGACCTATATATTCTGAAAGAAAATACTTAGGATCAATGCTGGAAGGTACTTAGAATTATGTGCTCTCGTTCGTGGATAGTCCCCTTTGATGCAGATTTCAAATCTACTCCCTACATTACAATTCCGGAAAACTTATATATCTTAATAAGTAGTAAGGTTTTTGTTGTCTGTAGCTTCAGATTTCTATAACTACAGAACCGATTGAGTTCTCCAGTTTATGAAACTTAACATAGGTCCTAGGAAAGTTATAGGCTAATTTTATTTTTCTCGAATACATGCTAGTGGAGTATCCGCTAGTATTATTATAACATTGGAGGAATAACAAAAAGGAAATTTTTTCGATCAGGTATTTTAGGAATTTAGCCACTAAGCTCATTGAAATTTTATGCTTATTTCTTGCTGCACTAGTTTTCATAAAAGCTTATGAGCCAAATACTTAAAGTCTCTATAGAAGAATTAGAAATACATTAGCTAGGTATGTTAAAAAAAAAATATCATTTGTTTTTTAAAAAATGTATTTAATGAAAGTTACTTACGTCATAAGCTTCAATTTCTTTTCTGTCAGGTTCTAGGTAGACCCATTCCGAGCCTGTCCACTTGTACTCTGCCCTGGTTAGCCGGGATACGGCCACCAGAAACAATAAAACATGTCGTAACATCATCCTGCAGCGGTCACAAACTTTCAATTTAATGGGTTTTACAACTAGCGCCTCTAGGAGGCTCTAAATTAGGTGAAATGGAGAAGTCGACCCGCCCCCATCAATTTTCAATTTTAGTTGTAAGTAAAAAATTCTTGGAAGAAGGGTTATTTTTTTTTCTAGAGGTGATTTTTCTTGGGAGGGTGGAGATTCCCTACACCAATATAGTTACAATCCTTAAAGTAGCTACAATTTAAAGGTGGGCCATATCGGTTCAGCAAGATCCTTTGCTACAGACAGACATCCTGCTACTTTTCTTATATGGATTAAATTGAAAGTTTTCCTGTAAAAATGTGATGTACTACTGGCAGTAACTGATAATCATTATGTTTTATAAAAAAATCACATACGGGGGGTTATTCTTCTGTTATACCCCTTTATTTGTAACTACTGGATGTGCCTTATTGGCAAATAATCACTAGATTTCTGTTAAGCTTTACATATGGTTCTGAAAAATATTATAAATATTAGAAACATAGGTATTACAAATGCCTAGATAGAGTATAGAATTCTTTAGCAGGTGGGCTACTTATAAGTGGAAACTGTAGGTATACATCTTTAAAAATCGGGAAAATACAATTTCCCGTATGGCTTCGAAACCAAGGGGGGGGGGGGGGAAGTTCTGACACATTTGCGTAAACCTGGTGTATAGGCTTTATCTTTGGACTGAGAGGATAGGTTATTAGGGATAAAATCATTCTTATATGATAAATTTCCCCCAGATTTAAGCTTTTTTGGATAGGCCTCCAGTTTCCAGTTTGAAGAGTTAGAGGTTAACTTATAAAACAAAATATGCTTCTTTTTGATTGTTATTCACATATTTGAAGAAAAAACATACATATTTTGTATCATAAGCTGACATCTAACTCTTAAAAAAAAATTTTTTTTTTCATTTTTACCTGTAGATAGACCACCTGGAGGCCTGGAGCTCCGGAACCTGGAGGCCTATCCAAAAAATCTTAAATCTGGGGGAAATTCATCATATGAGAATGATTTTATCCCTAATAACCTATCCACTCAGTCTAAAGATGAAGCCTATACACCAGGTTTACGCAAATGTGTCAGAACTTCCCCCCCCCCCTTAATATCCGCTGGATTAGAGCTCATTCTCAGGCATACTGACAATCATGTGTAGCATTGTATTACAGACAATTATTCACGAATATTAAAATAAAAATAGTTATAATAGTATAATTTTAACTTAAATATCCGCAAAAAAAGCTGTTTATATTACGATGCGATAAATAACTAAATTCTCACCAAATTAAGAATATGTATCAAGAGGTATAGCTAGGGATACTCAAGTAATTCAAACTAAAACTTACTGCCATCTAATTTAGATATTTGCTTTTGTATTACTATTTAGGTTTCTCTTAGGTATCTAATCACCATTTATTTCAACATATCACTAAATTATGAGTTATTAGGACAAAATGTTAAAATGTCAATTCATTATGAAAGAGCAATTTCTTACTAATAATTCTATCACAAGAAAAATAAAACATTAAATATTGCAATTATAGACAGGAAAAAATTCAATAAAATGAAGAAACTTGATTCATAATGAAAATAATAAATAACAAATCTTGTTGCTGAAGTGTTCTCAATATTAGGGATGAGGGTATAGGGAAGGAGGGGACAATGGGGTTTTTATTATTCTAGTTCCAAAAGATTAAAAGAAGTTTTTTTATCCGATGACTTAACAATTTTAGGGACCTTTTTTGAATTTTAATTGATTGGTTGATTAAGTTAAGTGTCCAAACGTTTTAAACACTGATTGAAATCTTCAGAAGGGGTAATTTTGTGCATCATCATTGTGGATGAACAACAATTTATCGGCCATTATCTTATACCTGAGGATCCCTGGGATAAAATACAATAATATCAATATTTTTGGATCTCAGGGGATAAGACAAAGGACGATAAGATAATGTTCAACCCCAATGATTAAAAAAACATACCAATTCAATAAACTTCTTAATTAAAAAGTTTGGAAACTGCTAGTTTGAACCAACCAAGGGGGGGGGGGGGAAGTTCTGACACATTTGCGTAAACAGTGAGTATAGGCTTTATCTTTGGACTGAGAGGATAGGTTATTAGGGATAAAATCATTCTTATATGATGAATTTCCCCCAGATTTAAGATTTTTTGGATAGGCCTCCAGGTTCAGGAGCTCCAGGCCTCCAGGTGGTCTTTCTACAGGTAAAAATGAAAAAAAAAAAATTTTTTTTCAAAGAGTTAGAGACACAATATGTATATATTTTTTCTTCAAATATGTGAATAACAATCAAAAAGGAGCATATTTTCTTTTATAGGTTAACCTCTAACTCTTCCACAAAAAATTTTATTTTTAATTTTTACCTGTACAGAGACCACCTGGAGGCCTATCCAAAAAATCTTAAATCTGGGGGAAATTCATCATATAAGAATGATTTTATCCCTAATAACCTATCCTTTCAGTCCAAAGATAAAGCCTATACTCACTGTTTACGCAAATGTGTCAGAACCCCCCCCCCCCCCCATTAATCTTTAATCAAGCGAATAAAGGAGCATGATTATAAAACTTTGGGTACTATAATAATTTTGAAGTGTAGCAATTAACCTAATCTCATCTTTGCTTTCTTACCAAAAAAGTTACTTGAATAAAATCATTGCAATAAAATAGTAAAATGAGTCAGTTACTCTCATGTGATAAGAATAAAACAAAGGATTCAACAATTACAACAAGTTTTAAACTATTGCACATTTTTATGTTTAATTACACAAGCCTAGTATTTTTAAAAGCGAAGCTTTTCTATAATTAGGGTCGGTCCGTCCGTCCGTCCAAAATAGTTAGCTTTTATTAATTAATTTAGGCATGTTAAAAATGTCCTATCGATTTCAAACTTTGCATGATGATTCCTGTAGTAGTTAGGTACGACTTAGAAAGCGTAGCAACTCTATAATCGTTACCAGAATGTCCGTACGTCCATTTTAAACATGTTGATTTTTGTACTTTTTTAATAACAATTTTTTATGTGATAAAATCATCCTATCGATCTGATTTTTTGATTACTAATTCCTATTACAATAAGGTACAATATTATGAGCGAAGCATCTCTATAATGAAGTATTAAAAATGTCAGTATGTCTTTAAACAGAATTCTATATTTAAGAAGTTTTGCAACAAATTTACGTATAATTTTGTCAAACCTTTTATTTTCATATTTTGTATATTCAGTTCTGACACTCAACAAAAGCTAATGTTCGTCTGTCATATCGTTTCAGAGCTTCGCTTTTATGGATGTTGTCATCCTTGTTTTCCTACAATTAGTGCAGATACTCTTTAGTTATATTAATCAAATATAATGTTAAGAAAAAATTGCTTAAGATAAGAAAATTGTTGTAATATATTTAATTTCTTAGGTTGGTTTAATTAAAGTATATAGGACACCTGACATATTCAAACCAAGTATGTAAGAAATCTTCATAAAAAAGAAGCAGCCTTCCTTTAGGATTATATTTCAGTTCTATACTTTACTACTTGCATCAGATAGAGATGCACACGATAGTCAACAAACGCCACTATATTTCCTTAAGGGTTCACTACTCCCATCCTATAATATAAAGTAGTAAGGTTTTTTGTTGTCTGTAGCTAAAGATCTCGGAAAATGATGGTCCAAATTGATTGAAGTTTTCAAATAAGCTTTATAAATATCTTAGGGTACCTAGTTTATTTTCCTGACCTCCCCCGTCCACCCCTAGGGGCTAGGAACAAAGTACCTAGTTTAAAATAAAATGCTATTCTCATAGGATTATTATTGTTAAACCCTTGTTTTCAATTTTCTCTATTAAATAAACTTTTAGGTGTTCCTTGTGGAAGTTATCATCCTTGTTTTTAATTAAATGTCTGTCTGTTTAATATACTCATACAAGGCGAGGTGTTGATATCTGTTGCATTACACTTAAGTGTCCGTTCAATCCAACACATTTTCAAGTAGTTTCATATATGGTTCTTTAGACCTCTATAAAAGTTCCTTTATAAAAAGTAATCTTTCATATACTGGAGAGCTTTTAATTCATAATATGGTGGTAAAATATGTTTTTTTGGGTAGATTTAGAAGGTTTGTTAGGTTATAGTTTTTGCAGTTTTGTATGGACTCCCATTATAAATAATTGGAGACTTCTAGGCAAGTGTTTACATTTTTTTTAAACAGTTTCCATCTTAATTCATTTAAACTACACTTCCAAAGCCTCCCTTTTAATAAGGTGACCCTTTTCATCAATAAAACAATAAAATCGTAAGTCTTGTCGAATTGCTCAAAAGCAGTTTTTATTAAACCTTATTAAAACTAAGAAAGATGCATACAAAATAAAATTGCTGGTGGTACTGTACGTTATGGGTTTTAAGTGTTTTTAAGCCCATCCCCCGGACATGTTAAATCGTCCTATGGTATAAAAACTTTGAATCCGAAATATATAAGAATAAAAATAAAGAAACTCTATTTTCAGTCAAAAAGGTTTTTTTAGTCCTCAATTGAAAGATACGGTTATTAAAGATTAGATTTTTTTTTCTTCTCTCAAATAGTTATTAAATAATGAATAAATTTGGATATTACTTGAATGTTTCAAATGAGTCGTATTTCGCTGCTTCACATTAGAAATAATAATTACACCAATGAGCAAGTTAACATTTGAATAGTTAGGTATAATTTTTAACTTACAAAAAATTATGGAAAAATTATATTTTTAGCTTTTTCTTTCAATTTTTATTTGTTAATTAACCACCTTAAAATCAGCAACAAAGGTAAAGAGCTTAAAGAGCATTACTGACTTAATAATGTACAATGCTAGTAATAATTCAATGAAAAAAAATCAATCAATAACATTGAGTATACATACACTTTAGTTTCGAGTATTTATGACGTTTGTTTGACAGTAGTTATTGGAAAAGAAGATACTCTATAGTTAATTCTATCAGTTTGATAATAAATAACAATTATGACAACTGGGATGGTTTCATTGAGTGTTTAAAATTCAAGGAATAATTCTACATAATGCATTTAATTTTTAAAATTTAATTTAAGCCATTGTTTCATTTACTTAAGTTCTTCAATTTTTAATAGACAATACCTATATAAAATACTAACTACTTTTCTATGGATGTTATCATCCTTGTTTACATGATGATTATAGTTCAATACCCTAAAGTAAATATTGAATTAATAATTCTTTATTTGCTTAACCTTTATCAGTAAGTTTTTAATTTGCAATAAAATAGGCCTTCTTATTAAAATAACAAGTATAATTTGATCCATGCGTAACACAAAAATAACAAATTAAACATTTTTTATCTAAACGTAATAATCCTTATAATAAAGTAAAAGGATCTCTGTGTATCTGTCTGTACCGAAGGATCTCGATGACCACTAAGCCTATATGGTTCTCCTTTACAATGTAGTTTCTCATAGGTCCTGGAAATGTTTATAGCAATTATGGGGGAGGGTGAGAAATCGCTTTAAACCCAAAATATTTAACTAGCGCCGCATAGCGGATTTTTTTAGGTAAACAGTCGATCTTAACATAAATGAAATTGAAAGGAAAACATTTTATGTGCACCTAGAAGCTTTTAATTAAATTCTGAAAATTAAATATCTAAACTCTACTATTTTTTTGGGCTATGACGTAAGACACTAGGTATTTATAGAGTAGCAACTCCACTAAAAAAAATAAAGCAAAAATCACTAAATTATGCATCGCAAACTTTTTAGAACGTTCAATTTTAATGTTCCGCGAATTTTCATAATTTTGCAACTTTTCGCGGAAATTTTAGAATTATCATACAATAATAAATGTGGAAGATTGTTTAAAAATTGGGGTTAATGTGGCAATGTGAAAGGGGTGATCTTTTTTTCAAGTCAACCCCTGAATTACACGACGTTTTTCTAGAAGTAGTAACTTTATATGGTTAATTCTAAAGCCTGTACGTTTATGGACTAATGCATTTTTGCAACCGTCACGTACCTGACATAACAGCAAGTAATACTTTTTACATTTTCTTTATTAAAACCACTATAAAGCATTAAACCTATCACTTATTTAAACATATTTTTTTCACTTATTTGCCCATACAAAATTCTCAACAGTGTAATCCTAATGTAAAAAATACTATTTTCACTTCTACTTTAAATATTTCACTAGGTAAATTGAAGTTTTCCACTGATTGAACTAATGATTTGAACATAATGTATGGAAAACTTCTTAAAATATTTACACAAGTATTGAATGTTTGTGGCTGGAATAAGTTTCAAGTACTACTATTCACATTATATATTAAATTAAAGCCAGTTCCTTCAAATAATTGCCACTTCAGTATCACAATATAGTTCTAGGCTTATTTAAGAGAAATATCTATGTGAAAAAGCTGCTAAAAAAATATAAAAATCGCCTAAAATATTCGAGTCTTACTCTCTTGATATTAAACACTATGAAAAATTACGGTTTCAAGAAATAAAATAAGTTCATATGTTATAATTATAAGTATGGAAACACATATATTTTAAATTAAAATAGAGATATTTAACCAGAAGAAACACTTCAATTCTTATATAGCTTTCTTTATCCTAATATGATCAGTTTTAAGGCAACATGAATTGTTTTTTTTTTTAGTCTGCTTTTTTAATAACTTTGTATTATTGATAAGCTGAGATTGGAGTCATGGAAATATTTGAATATCAAACTCAATCGGTATATTACCAAAATATTAAAAGAGGTAATAGTTAAAATGTTCAATTTTATGATATAAATTCTAAAACTACTTAAAAATTTCACCGTGGCCTATTTCTAACTTCCCCTGTTGCAAGACTTTTTCTCCTTATACAATATACATTGCACTCAGCTAGTTTTTTTCCTACTCGCACATACACACACACAAATACACCAGAGAGGGAGGAGACTGTTTATTACACTAGTCCCCAAAGTCTTATAATAACGTTTTCTTAATAGTTGGCTCAACATCTTTGGGGACTTGAATTTGATTGGTTGGTTTATTAAGTTGAGTGTCCAAAAGTTTAAACCACTTATTGTAATCTACAGAAGGGATAATTTTGTGTATCATTATTGAGGATGTACATCAATCTATCGGCCATTGTCTTATCCCTTTAGATCCCTGTACCCACACAGTAAATAGGAAAAATAAAAATGGGTAATGCTTTACAAACAGTTTCCAAGTTTTCTACTTTTTGGATTTGGGTGAAGATTAATTTATCCTCCATTAACGTATCCCTGCCCCCGTGATGTTCACACAAGTGGTATATATTACATACATATATTTACTACAGAAGAAACTGCAAATATATACAACAAGAATGTCATTATCAAAAGAAAAGTTGCAAAATATTGTTATATTTTTTGTTGCGCATATACTAGGTACACAATTAAGACAATTGTATGTCTGTCTGTTTGTCACTGTTATAATATAATAGAGGCTTCGCCAATAGAGGCCACTTAAGACAATTAACTAATAGTAATAAGTTGCGCCTGTTTATTTGCCAATGCAATCCTCCTACATTAGCTATTTATGTCGCGCACCTCACATAGAAGCAGCAGGAACCAATTTTCAACGTCTTTAGTTCTGTGCTGAAATAACACTTAAAATTACAGAAAGACAAATTAAATGAAATACAGCTTTGCTCTTGACAACAATACACCAAGAAAAATATTTCTATGCTTCTATGTTCCCCTTTGGGGAAAAGAAATATGTCCTTTTTTTATTTCTGTTCAACTACAGTGCACTAAAGGTTAAAGGTGTTCTGTAAAACAAAAGCAAAAGATAAAAACAGAATATATAAAAAACTAATCTTAACAAACCAATCAAATGAAGATCTAAAAGATTTTTATTTTAGTCAGTGCTACTACTTATTTTGTTTTAAATATTTCTTGTCTTTTTCTTGACAACATACAGTTGAAACAAAGTTAGAGCAGTAAATATTTAATATATGATAAATAGGAGGAATATTAGAACCAACTTCCACAAGTATTCTAAGATACTTTTCTTTGTTAATTACAATAACATGATAATGTACAAGAAACCACTGGGCTCTATGATCTTTCTATCTAGATTTCCTATTTATTTATAAGAACTAAAATACTTCAACAAAAACTGTAAATGCTTATTCTAAAACAGTGCGTCCAATGAAAAAGTTTGGCATTAAATAAATATAATAACCAAAGCAATAACAATTTTTCCAAAACAAAAACAATCGAGTTCAAAGAATCTACTATAAAAAAAATCTGTTTGAATCTCTGTTTAAACCGCGCCATAACTAAAAAATTTTGCATTCTGCTACTACGTCAGTTGCACGTTATAGTTAAAGTAAGGGGTATGCTTTGTCCCAGAACAGGCAAAATTCATTACTTAACACATTTAGGACTTGATCACAAAGGTTGTCCAATAAAATAAATAAATATATTCAATAGTTGGGATGTTAGTGCTTTGAGACCTACAGTAAAGATCTGGTCCCGTTGAACGTTGTTATCAACCGTTATCAATAAGAAAAACGGGAAGGGGGGGGGCCGGTCCACTAGCAAAATAAATAATTCTTCTGGAAACTTTTCTTCATCTTTGTCTTTCTTTGCAACAAACGAGGAATAACCAATAAACGAATTTATTACTTTGTGCAAAATTTACCAATATCATATTTTTATTGATATGCATAAACTTCAAAAAATTTGCAAGGGCCTCTTAGTTCTATTTTTCATACTTTAAAAAATGGCCGATAAATTGATGTACATCCCCAATAATAATACACAAATTTACAATTAGTGGTTGAAACGTTCGAACAGTGACAAGCAACTTAATGGACCAACCAATCAAAATTCAATAAAAGTTCCCAAAGTAGTTAAACTAACTTATAAAAAACGTGGTTCTAAAACATTGGGCACTAGTGTAATAAACAGCCCAATGTCCCCTCCCTCCCTGGGGGTGGATACACTGTTAGTCAATGATTTCTTCGACAAGATGAAATAGGAAAGTAAACTAGTCTTTTTAGAAATAGGTAGATAGATACCTAATGAACAAAAATATCATACTATTGATATTTATTAAGTCAGCAGTGTGATTAATAAATATGTAGGTATGTGTTAATTATAGTAATTTGTTTACAAAACATTACTAATTAACCTATTTGTTTCATGTTTTTAATTTGTTTAATATGCAGTTTTTAATGATTCGATTGCTTAAGGCGTAAAAAAAATATTCAATAGCAAGAAAGGCAGAAATCACGAACTCACATTTCTAGAACATAAAGAAATGGTATCTAGTACAATCAAAGGTTTGATGCCTAATGCAGCAATTTCATATAGTTCCTAAGATATATGTTGTTATCTATGGAATTGTCAAATGAGGTAACTAAAGATTTATACCATCATGCAAGTTATCACTCTTGTTTTTAAACACATGTCAGCTTAGTAAATGGTAAATGCACAAGAAATTATCCTAAATCTTCAGGTTTAATGTCTTTTACAACTTTATGGTTTCTTTGCAATAATACGGCTGAGGCTAGAGATTCTAAAAACAATTTCTTAAGAAAACTTATCAAAGGGGATAGAAAAACCGAATGGAAGAAATTGATTTAAGTGAGAATTTAATTAAACTTCTTTCATTACCTACTTAGGCCAATAAGTAATAACTAAATATCTTCAATATCATTTTTTTAAAAGATATTCAATAAGTGAAACGTATTTAAAGAGTCTTTATCATCTTCCTAAGCAATATATAGCCAAGAAGAAAAAGTAATTTTTTATTTTTCATAAATCTCAGTAGTGATAGAATATCAGCAAGTTATTTGAATCCTTTGGTAAAATATTTATCGGAGTTTCTATCCATGTTCCTTATGATATGCAGCCAATCTTTTTATACAACTTAATTTGCATTTATCAAGTTATCAATAAAAAAATTAAAATAATCAAACGTTTTTTTTTTAGATTATATATCCCTGTTCTAATACCTAATATATGGCCAAGTAGTAAATATAATTTTTAATTTGCATAAACGTAAGTTATGACATTACCTTAAATTGTTGTAATCAAGATAAGCAAATTCATTTTAGGTTTGCAGCAATTGAGCTAATTCTGAGTAATCAACTTTGAAAAGTTCTAGTGGAAGAAAATAACGATAAAATTACTAAATAAAACAAAAAAAACATAAGACGGTAGAAAAGGAAATAAATTAAATTAAGACTTACTAAATACTAATTTCATCAAAAATCATTTCTTGTTTTTCGCGCATTATGATAATTTTAAAACATTTCACTTTACAGTCAATTATAAAGATTCACTAAACGCAGTCTAATAGCGGTTTCATGGATCTTAAGGAACGGATAGACTTGTAATTATACTTTTGAATAAAACATAATTTTGAAAATTGGTAAAATGATATTTAAACAGCTAGGTCGTTTCAGGTTAATAATAAAATCATTTATATTTCTTTGATAAATTAGCGTGCAAGGAGAATGCAAATTATTATATTGGTAGGTATAGAACGAATAGTTTTTAAAATCATAGATAGAATTTTGAGGAAACAAATGCCACGTAAAGCTTAAATAATACATAAAAAGCTGTTGATGACGACTACCTAATGGAAGTAGAAAAAGTTATAAAAAAAAACACTATTGTAAAGTTTCTAGGGTAGATAAGTATGAGTTTTTCAAAATGGTAGAAAAAATACCTACGAAAAAAATAGTATCATATAATGTTATGTAAAACATTACTACTTGTCATCAAAATCTACCACATAATTAAAATAAAACAAAGATAAGAATAAACTAAAAGTAAATAGATGTTAAAATTCCAGATAAAATAAATAAATAAAATTAAGAAAATTACTTTAATGTTGAATAAATAAGTTTTAAGCTCAAGTTAGGTATTAAGCATTTAATTAAAGAAGAATTAAATATCATCTTAAATAAATGATTCATGCTGTGTACGTATAAGTAATAATTTGTATTTTTTTATATGTACGTCTGAAATTAGTATGATAGGATATAATACTGAAACCAAAAACAAAACAAACCTCTATTACCTAGGTAAATCGAAAAAGTCTATTCCTAGACAACTTTAAAAGGTCTATTTATAGGAAAATCAATTATTTTAGCAGATGAATTATTTATCTTTCACTTAAATATACATGAGTTATATTATATATATAAATGTGTGTATATTGCTTAACACAAAGAAATTCAAATTTCACCATTAAATTGCACGAAAATTAACAAAGTTTTTCTAAATCACTGAACACGGAATTACTTTGATTTTATAACATATAATTAAAGCTAAGACAGGTAAACAATAACAAAATAATAACTAATCCCCTCTATATCTCTAGCTTAGCACACACACACACACAGGCTAGATGTGTGTATTAGCGTAGAAAGGGGGTGTTGTGACCCTGCCTTCTTTGGGCTTACCACCCTACCCTTACACACCGCCATCTTTACAAATAAAACCAGGTTACCAAAATTGTGGTTCATATTTTACAAAAATATCAATTAAACTATTTTGATTCATAAAAATAATTCTATTTTGAAAAATTATAAAAAAATTTGACAGTATATTTTTTTTCACAAGAAAAGTATTAGGTTTGGGAACCTTGTACTTATTATTTTTGTTACAAGGGATAATTAGTAATTACAAAAATTACATTTGAATTCTAATTTTTTTTTACTTTCATTTGATAATGATGTAAAAATTGATTGCTTAATTTTTTAATATTAATAAAAACATATTTTTGATTGCTTATAATTAGCCCTGTTTAAACATGATCAAATGCCGCGTTAATTATTACAGAGGTGTTGTATTAAAAAATCTACCAAAAATAAAAATATAAAAATCAACCAAAATGTCTTCGTTATAGTCAACTAAATATTTGCAATAAATTCTCTAGCTGAACATGTTTTCCTGAAACAATATCTAAAATGTCACAATTAGGATTTTTTAACTAAAAGACAAAGTACAAATAGGCCAAAACTTTTTTATATGGCTACTCTAAATTTTATTATACTGCCGCACCAAACCAAGGAAAATTTAACAACACGACCAAAAGACTGATCGTCCCCAAGGGGGAAATTAGGGAAAAGTGGGAGGAAAATTTATTTGAAAGGGGTCATTTGCTGCCCAAACTGGGAAGAAAAGTTTCTAAAGGGGAGGAAAAACACTTGAGGCAATTTTTTACAACTAAAATTTGTAATTAATGTACCCGTCCGTTTTTTATGACATCTTTTACTAATGAGTTAATTTTTGATAATTATTAAAATAACATTTTTTCATATAATTCTATAATTTATATATCTTCTTTTTCAGATTTTTATAAATTGATAGTTATATAATTGTATTTATTTAAGGAAACATATATTTATATTATACAAGTTTTACAATAATAAAATGGAATTACCAGATTGTAATAGTAAATACAGTCGTAAAGACTATTGGGAGGAAAGATTTGCTGTGGAGAAAGAGTTTAATTGGCTGGGAGGGTTGAGACATTATGTTGATGTCCTTGATGATATGCTATCCAGTTTTTATAAATCTGATTCTATCCTACAATTAGGTTTGTTGAGAGCAAGGCTACTCTAATACAGAGAATCTTCTTTGTACGTACGTTAATCCGTTTGTAACGCTAATGGGGGAAATATGTGATTTCTCTCTAAAGCTTTTTGACTTAAATACCTATATACCATTCCTTTTCCTTTATATCAACTTTGTCTAAGTACAACTTGTCCAACCTTGGATTTTGTGATATATACTTGTTACTTATCATTATTTTTGAAGTATCTTTTTATAATCATAACATATTTGAAAAAAATGTTGGCTTTATACTTTGTCAGATAGTTTGCAAATGTTAGGAAGGAAAATTCAAATAATGGTCGACAAATATCCTCTTCATCTAGCTTGTTAAGTGAAAATTATGAAATCTTCTAGGAATAAAAGAAAATTTAGAGATACTTAAAACTTTCATAAATTTGTCTCGAAACCTAATGTTACTTATTTTTAAAGTATCTTTATCAGTCATATACTGATACCTTGTATAGCATAGATACTGTCTTGGATATCCTAACTTGAGATTCCCATTAGAATTGTTTCTGTTTAGATAAAGATTGCTTGTAACATATTGATATTGATATTATGAGCATTATAATACATTTAGACTAAGCTTGATCTTAAGCAACAGCTAATCAACTTAACATGTTCTACTTAATGGAAGGATCTCCTGATTATTTTATTTTTCATTTAATTAATGAAGTAACTTTCATCTTCCTAATTTAGTTTCAATATGTTATTATTCAGGGTGTGGAAACTCCTCCTTTTCAACTGAATTATCCGCCCACGGATGGACGAACATTACAAACATGGACATTAGTTTAAATGGATTGAACAGGTTACGGGAAAGAGAGCCTAGGTTGGTTAGATACATGAATGGATATTTTTGTGTATTGTAATAATAATCTTTTTGATTTAATTCTCTTGAATATAGTCCTGTTTTTAGATTTTTCATTAAAGAGGGTATATTTTATATTTTTATACCCTTGCAATAATAATACCATTCGCTACATAACAAATTAAATTGTGCGATTTTGATTACTTTTCGTCTTTAAGAATTTGCGTAATTTCCTTTAAGGAAAAGATGTTTTTTTAGATTATAGATTATATGGATCTGATACACAGTTGTTCATTCATGTATTTAACTTTAAGGTCGGAATATCTTCTAATGGACATGACAAGAATGCCCATAAAAGATCATAGTTTTGATATTGTTATTGAAAAGGCGACCTTAGATTCTTTACTCGTTACTGCTAAGTCACCCTGGAATTTTCAATCTGAAGAAAATTTATTAGGTAATTTTTTTTCGCAATTAAGAGCTAAGACAATCTATTTTCTTTCTCTTACATAAAACAGCATTTCTGTTTTATTGATCTTATTCATGCTTGAAATATTGAAATGAGGTTTTATTTTCAAAATTTTATTCTTTGATTCAAGGTTTCTTAATATTTTTGTACAATCCATTTTTTTATTTTTTCCAATTTTTAATTTTATTGTTTTGTTCCTATGCTTCAATTGTAATTAACATGCAAATGATAGGATATTTTTAATGAATGGTTATGGAGAACTTTTTATAAAAAAATAGACCAAAATATTTTGTATTTTTAGATCAAATACAAACTACCTGATTTTTTTCCTGCACATTTTTCCTCTGATAATTCAGTCTAATTTTTCAGTTTCCAAAGTACTTTCTGAAGTAAAAAGAATCCTGAGACCTGGAGGAACCTTTATTTCCATAACCTTTACCCAGCCGCATTTTCGAGTGCCCATTTTAACCACCAAAGGCCTTGACTGGTCCGTACGGGTCGATACGGTCGAAAGTTCTGGTTTACCGTCCTACGTTATGCAAATGACTGCTGGAGATCCCAAACCTGCGCTGGATAAGTATTGTTGGGTTCATAGTATTGAAGTAAAAGTTAAGGATTCTGCTGATCTTATTATATCAAGTGAAGATGAAGATTTCTTAGGCAATATTGATCCAAACTCTGATTCTGAAAATGATAATGATGTGAGCAGATAAAATTAATAAGGGAAAAATAAAGTGATGGTAGAAAATTAAAGGCAAGATTTGAGTGAAATTCATCTAGTAAATATTTGTATCTCCTTATCTTACAATATCATTTCTGTTTTCCTTTGTAAAGAAAAAGGTTTCATAGACTTTCCAAATAATACATTGTTATACATATACTTTAATTCTCTTTTTTGTTAGATTTATTTAGATAAAATGATAGAACACAGCATTCATAAAGTTTCATAGAATGATTATCTCCGCAAAAAAATAATTTGCGTTTCTTGAATTTCAATTTTGCAGTTCCAGCATTTTTATAAAAATCCATTTTTATACCTACATTTTATTATTACACGCTGGGTACTCGTAAGTTTTATACAAAAAAGCAATCAACATTTTTTTAGTGTCCGTAATAAAAAAATTATGCGTCGATGCCTGTAACTTTTGCACCAGTCAAAAATAAGAATTTGTAGTTTTTCCTTACCTAAATAAAAACAGCTAGATATATCATGCTTTTTAAATTTTTATCTTCATTAGGGTTGTATTGTTGTATATCAATTTATCATCCATTGTCTTATCCCTTAAGATCCCTGTATTTTTGATGCCAATGTTATGAAACAAGAATGATTCTGTGCCTTACAAGTCAACAATTATATCTGTGATACGCGATAGCAATCTTTTTTTTTTCAGATAAGTTATGTCCAATAAAGAACGACAGGAAAATGGGTTTGAGAATCGGAAGGGGGATTTTGAATGTAGGATGCTTATTCCCAGTAAAATGGCGGGTTCAATCATAGGTAACTATTGTTTTATTTTGTTTGGAAGTAGTTAGGACTCTATTTTATAATTTCATTTTGTGTTGGTTAAGTCATGTATTATTTTAATCCTTATAACAAGGTAAAAGGATTTACGTCCGTCTGTTTGTTTGTCTGTCTGTACCGAAAGATCTCACTAACTGCTGAACCTATATGATTTTCCTTTACAGTGTAGCTTCTCATAGGTCCTAGGAAGGTTTATAACTATTTTGGGGGAGGGATCTACTATTCCCAAGAGAACGACACAAATTCGAAATACATTTTTTGATAATCAGTTGATGTTAACATAGATTGAAAAGAAATAATTTTATGTGCCCTTTGAGGAGACAAGGGGCGTAGCCTCTAGTTTTGTATATATTAAAAAGAATTATATATGTGATACTACTCCATGACTACTTAGGTCCAAACCCTAAGAGACTATGGCTAATCAATCAATCAATATATGTGATATGTTTTTGTTATAGGTAAGAAGGGTGCAAATATCCAGATGCTACGAAGTGAATATTCCGCAAATATAAAGCTCCCCGACTCCCCCGGCCCTGAGAGAATATTTTCTGTGGCGGCCGCAGACGCAGAAATTGTTGCAGATATTATTGGTAAGTTTTTTTTACACACCCGTGGGGGAGGGGATATTTGACTTTAAATTATAAAGTACCAAGTTTTGTTGCCTTGTTTTATTATTCGTTTGCTCAAAACTTAGGGTAGGTATACTATTTTTATTGAGTTGCGATTTTTTTCGATCCAAACTAGTAGTCAATTTAGCTTACTAACATGGATCTCATTTATTATTCAGTTTCTTCATCCAATAAGAGGGGAACGATATTTTATCCCGCTACGTGTCTCACTTTATCAGAAAACATGAAAAGCTGGTGTAAGATCCCAGTAATAACATATCCATTTATTTTGTAGAGAAAACCTTGCCATTGATGTTTGGTTCAGATGACGAAGAAAAAGAGGAAGAAATCAGACTTCTCATTCAGGAATAATTTTATGTTTTACATATTGTTATTTATTGCCTTGGCCCACACAACAATCACACACGTTTTCTTATTGGTTGGCTTAATAACTTTAAGTATTTCACAAAATTTTCTTCTATTTGGTGATTTGTTTAATTTGAGGAAAAATTATTTTTCTTTCATGTATGTTTATTTCTGTATATTAGTTTACTGTAAGTGAAACATAATGTTAAAACATAAAATATTTTTATTAGACTGGTGCTGTTGGTGCAATTATCGGCAAAGGAGGTAGTCAAATCAAACAAATCCGCGAACTGAGCGGGGCTAATATTAAGGCCTACCAGAACTGCGCCCCCCAATCCAGCGACAGAGTCGTCTCAATCAAGGGTGAGAGAGACACACTTATCCCCGCGCTACGGCTATGTCTCCAGGTTCTAGTTGACAATGGCCAGCGGGGGACCGCCATGCCATATGATCCCGCTAACTTTGACGCCTTTTTTGCACATGAATATGGAGGTTACGGCGGCGGACACCACATGTCGGCTGCTGGCGGTGGTGGCGGCGGCAGATTCCCGCCTGGAATGACAGATGGTGCAAACAGGGGTGGCGGCGGAAGAGCTGCCGCCGGCGGGGTTGTCAGAGGACGGGTGCCTATGCCACCTGGCGGCTTTGGCCGCCCAATGTATGGCAGCCACCACCACCATCAAGACGGATTCATGCAGCCCATAGGATTCCCAGGAAATCGGCCGCCAATGGGCCAAGGATTTGGTGGACATCCGCGTGGTGACCAAGGCTTTGGCGGGCATCCTGGCGGCGGTAGAGGTGGAAAGTATGCAGATCAGGGCAGGTTCATGGGTGGACATGGTGGTGGAGCACCGGTGGCTCCCGTAGGGTTTGATATTGATGAGGAGACGACACAGGTTACAATTCCCAAGGAGGTAGCTGGAGCAATCATAGGTAAGAAGAGGGAACATAATCAAAACAATACCAGTAAACATCACCTATGTAAGAGGTTTATGAATTTAGGAGTAAGTTCTATATATTGTTTGCAATTTGGTTGTTATATTGATTACTTCAATAAAATGTAATGTATTTAAGACATTCAAAAACTAGGTGTAAGGTTTAAGGCATCAATAGTGAGAAATTATTGTCCCGTCTGAATTTAAATGCCTTGCAGACAAGATAGAGCACTTTTTATCGGGATTATTTTTGCATTTTTGCACATTTATATTGGTTTGGCCGGATCGTCTATATTTAGGCATTAAAGTAAAACAAATTTTGGCAGTTCTCACTTTTGTTATCACTAGGTAATTGTACCTACTACATTTTCAGTGGGATTCAAAATTTTGAGGGTTTCTAACCAGACGGGACTGCTTAATATATAGACGACAGGCTTAATGTTATAATTATTGCAATTAAAGAAAAAATTCTTTCAGGTCCTGGAGGTCAGAGAATCCGCAAGATTCGTAATGAATCCAAGGCAAATATTACCATAGAAAATGCACAGGCTGGAAGCAACGAAAGAATTATTACTATCGAGGAATTGTATTTGATTTGGAATTTTTTTGCCCCCTGAATTTGTTAAGCTAAAAATATATGTATACTCTGTTTTTACTCATGGTCCACCTTAAAATTCCATATATTTATTTATCAAATTTTTATTACACCCAAAACGTTAAAAGTAGACAAACATACACTGACGTTAGAAACACTCATATAAGAGTTGTAATTGAAGTAACCCAATGGACTGTATAATAGGCAAATCTTATTCACCCTTTCCACACATTTTTCAGTTTTTTTTTCCCAAGGAGGGGAAAATATGTTTTCAGTACTCATTATTTTTTATTCCCCCCGCCCCCTCCCATTAGCAGGTGATCCTGTGCAGAATATACATTATACACCCCTGCTCTAATTTAGAAAAAATATAAAAGCATGTTTCAAATCAAAACAAATAATGGTGTACAGGGATCTGAGGGTCAGATAAGCGTGGCCAAGTACCTGTTAAGACAAGCTGTTAATGAACAGAGACCTGCCATCAACTTCAGCCATGGCGGCGGATATTAAGGCACGTTCTAAGATCATTATTTTATTTGTTTCTGTTGTTATGAGTATGACTATAATGTTTACATGTATGGGGATTTGTTCATACTAAGACAGAAGACAACCAATCTTATTATCTCCATAATAAGTGATCACAAAAAAACTCCCTCCACCCCATGTTTTTAAATAAATTGAAAATAATTGGATTGGGTTGCTTGCTTTTTCTTCTGGCTATCTGCATAATCTGCGGTGGGTTAACCTTCCCCAACCTAAAGTAACTAAAACATCCCCTCTCCTCTTATTATTACTTCAATTTATTTCAAAATAAGAAGGTGTTTTTGTGCTCGTCTTGACACTTTGAGTGAAATCGTGGTATACATTTTATAATCTAATCTTGGTCTGTGTATGACATGAAAAGAGGGGGTATGTCGTGGCACGAGTCACCACATCCTCCCCCCCCTTTGTTTTTTTGGACAACATGGCTTTACAAAGCAACCATTTTACATTGCAAATTTTAATACACTTAATACTTCAGAAAAATGGTCTTAGAATGAATTTTCTTTTAGATACTGGTATAAACTATACACTCATTCTGCACTGTTAGCGAGAAAGGCAATTCTGGCAACTCATTGTTATTTTATTATAGAATCTTTACAAGCTATAGAAAATATTGGTAGTTCTACGTATCTCATCCCTATACACACACATGTTTTATCAGTGTATGCATTTGAAATCATGTTTAGAAGAGTCAAAATTGTCAAATCCTGCAGCAGAACAATGTGTATGTTGAAGCAAACAAAAATTTAATGCTTTCGGGCGGCTATGTGATAGAAATTATTATATTTACAAAATAAAAATTGTTATTTATGGCAATCTTAGATTTGCATCTGTTGATTAATACAAAAGCTTAGGCCATAAGTTTTTGTCTGTTGTATGTATTATAACACTCCATATGAATGTAGCAGACCCAATTATGAATCAACCAGCGCCACAAACCATCACCCAAAATGGTCAGATGAAGCCGTATAAATCCGCCACCACCACCCAGCCGAAGCAATTTTTCACCAGTATCTCGCTCTCTCTTTTACACCGCCCGTAATTCCAGTCGGGCCGTTCTCATATAATTTTAGCATTCAAATGTGGACTATACATCTAAAGTATCATGTTTTAAAAGATATACCTATATTATGTCAATATAATTGGACTCTTTTTGTGTATAGTCCCCATTTTAATTTGTACAGATACATTAGGCTTTATAAGTCTGGGCTTTGTAAATATGTATTGACAATGTATTAAGGGGACGTGATATGTAAACATTAGGTTAATTTAACTTTTGTTACTGTGCAACGTCCTTTTTTTAAAAGAAATGCTATTGTTATTTGAGAATTGGTCTGTTTATGCTGGAAAAATCCACAAAAATCACATATCCCTAATATTTGCATGTTAACTATCATCTCGTATTATCCCTAGTTGATAGTATTATTTACAATCTATACTCTATTCTTAAAATACTTTATGAGAATGGAATTTTTAATTCATATAGAAAGCTGTATAGGAAAGGTTAAAAAAACCTAGAATGCAAAATATTGGCAGCTAAGTAAATGTTGAAATATATGTATTTTGTCCTCCCTGACCCCCCGAAGCCCTCCTTTTGCCCCCATCTAGCCCCCCTATATCCAGTCCAATTTGTTTGTTACCCTGCCCCCCCCCTTCCCTTATATCTTGTTGTTGCCCTACTATAGTACAATAGGTCATAGTCCATTTTTAACATCCCGTAGTTACAATAATGTGGTTTTCAAAGTATACTTATAACTACAGTATGACCCTTAAAAGGTATCTTTATTTGACTATTACGTCATTAGTCAAAATAAGTGTCTCTTTGTGTTTCTATACATTTCTTAACCAATAACAAAATAGAAAACAGTAACAGGCAGTTTTTAAGCTACTAAACTTAAAACCATTAAATGCCTTTTAATGGGGTCTTACTGTAGTTTTGGCTTTTGAAACCATATTTTTTTTATACAAGAGTAAATATTGATAATAAGTGTGATGTGATATTTTAGCTCTTAAGTAGATAAACAAATAATAATTGATCATTACAGATTTACAGATTTCAATATTTTATATAATTAACAATACAACAAAAATTTTACTTGAGATATTTCTCAAAATAAAGTTACAAAATTGAACAGAAGGAATTTTATTTTTGTGAAAAATATTTTATCATACAATAGAATTTATTTTGTAGAAATGGTTAATTACATTTTTTAAAGCTTCTTTTATCGATCATAAAAATATATGGATAAACTTACAAAAATGATTTGCCAATTGAATTCATCCTTAAGTTTAAACCTTAAAAAAAATGCTTTTATACAAGAGCTTCTTTATGCAATAATTTATTATTGTTATCATTTAAATCAAATTCTATTTTTAAATCAATTAAAATGCAAAATTGTTGTTTAGATTAAACAATCCATCTTAAATATTAGTTAGGATTTAAAAAGAAAGAAAAACCAAGAGCAGATATAGTTTTAAAATCATAATTTAATAGTATTAAATATTAAATGTATTTTTGTAACATTAAAGAAAATCTTTAATTTGTTATAGGATGTTATAATTGAAGATCATGCAAAATTTCAGTAAATTTTAAGATAAATCTGTAAGAGGGGGATGTGCACTCCCTAATATCCAGCAATTTTTGGGAGGACTTTTGGTTCTTCTTACTGTAGAAAATGTGCAAATGCACATCCTCCCCTCTCAGTTGTATTACTCATATATTTGTTAACTTTGCTAACTAGAAGTGTATAAATCCCTATGAATAATTCTTATATTTGGTACAATAATACTTAATGTAAATCTATGTATTGATAATGTATTAATTCTTATATAGATGGAGGGATATTTTACTAAGTGGTTTGATGTTAAAGGATATAATAGATGCTTAAAAAAGGATAAAGCATGTATGAAAAAGAGTTTGACATATCTAGTGTTAAAAGTATATACCTCAGCCTTTTCAAAGTTAATTTAAACCTTGCTATTAAAGGAAGCCTGCTAGAAATACATTGCTTTATTAGTTGTTGAAAGACTACCAAAGAAAGACTCAAATTTTTATCTACCTGATATGCCATTTTAAAATGCCTATAACTTTTTTGTTATTGAAGCTGATGGCTTCAAATTTTGGGAATTGGGTCTACTTGTGGCAGCCTTTCAGCAGTTAAAATGGCGTATTTACTGCAGGCTTCCTTTAAGGGTTATGCTTTCTAATTATATCTTTAAACTTCTAATCATACTCCTAGAATATCTCAATCCTATAGTAAAGAAATTAAATGTTTCCCATCCCGTCTTTGTGACCATTACTCAAATTAATTGGTATTTGAAAACTAACAATGTAAAAACATATCAAAACCCTGTTTGCCTTTTGTTAAAATTTTTTTATTCAAGATTTTAATCCAATTTAATTTAGGTTAGGTAAATTGAATCTCAAAATTGCAGTGTTTAAAGTTCTATTGATTAACTTTATTGATTCCTTTCCTTGTCCTTTATTTAAATTATTTGGATAATGTAAAGTAATAGAATTATTACTATTCTGATAGTTTAAACAAACCACACTTTTTAAATTTTCTTATCTTATTAAGTTTTAATCATTGGAAAGCATTTGCTGCTTAAGTACAGTTATTATTTTTATATTGTTTTCTTTTTTGTCCTTAAATTTTTATTACACTTATCTTGCCCTAAATTACCATTGGTATGTAAAAATGTTATTAATTATCATGTATGTATAAATATCTCATGGTTTTTTGGAGAGATATTACAGTGCTGTTACATGTAATTTTGGTTATTTTTTTGTATATAAATCCCTTTTTATCAATCCCTGTTTGCCATTGCATTTTACAATTTTATTTTATATATAGTGATCTATTATATATTTTATAACCAATCATATGCAATATTTTGGTTAATAATAATATATTTTTCTCTTTTACATCTATAAATGATAAAAAAAGCCCATATCAAAAAAAGACTTAGAATTGTTAAATTGTTGATTAATATTGCAGATCCCTTACTGTTTGATCCCTTTTGTGTATGTTATAATATAGATATATATGTATTATTATCTATCTAGTATTTCACCTCCAACCCCTATCTATCTATCTCTATATATTTGAAATGTGTATACTGTGTCTTAATAGTTAGTATGCTGTGGCTCGTCACTCCTATCCATTAAAGTTTTACAAGGAAATGTTCTATTGACAGTGTTATGATATTTATCCTATGTTTCATTACTGATAAGTTTCATTTTTTTGTTCTGTAGAATGTTTCTTGTGCATAAATTTCAAACTTATTTGAGATTCATTTTTAGAATCAATTGATTTTATTAAAAAAAATAAGAAGTGGGTGTTTTTGGACAAAGAAAATAAACAAAAAAAAATTATGAAGTATGAATACATTTTTAAAATATCTCTTAAATTTAATTTTAAATGTCATTCTGTTTAAAGTTATTTATGCATTTAAAATTTTTAGCAACTATAAATTCTTTTGAAATCATTTTTTTTGAGATATGTCCAAAAACCTCACAATTTTTCATTATTTCTCTAATTTCTCTTTTGTATAAAAAGTAAGTTTTTACCTCTATAAAATGGCAGCTAATTAAAAATAAAATGCATACCTACATTATTCTTAGTTTTTTTTTCATTTTTAAGTACAAGAAATTGAAAATCTATTTCTATTCTAATTCAAGGACAATTGTTTAATTTTTGAAGGTGAATACCTAGTGATTTAAATCTTCATAATTGAACATGCTGTTAAATATTATGTATTTTTATGTATTTGAACAGTAACACATAAAGAAGGTTATTTATAATGTATTCTATTAACTATTCAATATCTAAAAATAAGGGACTTTGAAGAAGGAATAAAATTTTTTATTTTATTATTTTTTGTTGAGTTTTTATGATATTGTTATCCTTGTTTTTTTAGCTAGAAATAAATAATTTGAAAAAGTCCCTTATTTATTGGATTTATCCTGTAATAATCGCCCTTCCCCTTAAGGGTTCCACCCTTTTATGATACAGAGACAAATATTTGGAAAAATTATATAGTAAAGTTGAACTTGCCATGCAAAAATGAGGCTTAAAACTTTAAATGTAAGTGGTCGATCATGTTGAGGTTGTTATAGACTCAAGTAATCTTTCGTTTTCATATTATGCATATAATAATTCCTTTGCTACCCAACTCTATTATTTATTTTTCATTTAGATCGTCTCTGTGTTGTTATGAAAGCCCAGCATATAAGTGTTAAATAATGATAATAATATAAATCTAAAAGTTGCCCCGCGACTAAACTAGCGTCCTGTCCTTGTCCCAGATTGTTACCAATGTTAGAATGCGAGGGTATAGCTGCCAGCTGCTGCGGACTCACTGCTAAAGCTGCCAAGCTGACCCGTCCAGGTTAGTAGCAATAAAAAAGTACATACTTGACAGTTTACAACATGTCTGCGTTTCCCTTAAAGTGCTTTGTTGGGCGTAGAACTCCACCCCACCTATTTTTTAAATGAATTTAGATGGGTGAGGGTAGCTTTTCGATTGTTTGTTTATTCCAAATTAGGATTCACCGAAGGGTTAAAGTATTATTTTTTCCCCTAATTTTCAATTTATTTAAAAAATAAGGCAAGGAGATTAAGTATGTGAAAGCCAGTTTAATGGAAAGCAAAACTTTGGCGACGCTCGTTACCATGCACCATGTCTGTATTACTACTCGTTAATTAAAAATTAATTTAAAATGTTATGGTTCAAGGAACTAGTCATAGGTTTAGCCTTTTTTTCTATTGGAAGTTTTAGATTTTCTTCGTCAAGAGCAGTTAGATTACCATTGTTTGGAAAACATATCTGTACCAATTGAAAGTACCTACAGAATTTTAGTATCTTTCTTGTAAATAATGAATTTTGCAGGAGGCCATGAGGTCTAGCGTGAGTGCAATACTGTCAGATCCGGCGCCTGATAGCACCATGGCTTTCCCGGATTATCAACAATCATGTACAGACCATGCCAGGTATACTAACTGACCATTAGATAGATACAGTGTGTTTTTCTATGAGAACTTTTTTGAACGCAATTTTACCCCACTTATAGTTATTGGAATTTAATGATTAATGGCTTATTTTCTTCGTTTTTTAAGACAATTAAAAGAATAACAAAAACATATTTTAGTTTTTATTAGGTAAAAAAGTACAGTAAAATTTAAAATTCAAAACTTCTGTCAACATCTAAAAATAGTTATAGCGCATTTTGCTTTTGCTCAAATCTTCTAATAGAAAGAAGTCTTTATTGTTGTAAATTCTAATGTTTTTAAACTGTGTGTACAGGCGTTTTAAGAAAAAATGAGAAGTTTCTTAAGAAAATGTAGTAATTTAGGACCTTTTTGGAGGCAAAAACAGTATTTTTTGTTTTTTTGTTTGCTTGGGGTTAAAACCAGAAAAAAACCATGTGGCCTGGACTTTTCCTGCCAACCCTATGAAAAGACAAACTATCTCCCTATTATATTTAGATTATAAATATAATTAAATGGACTTTTTGCTTAGATAGACAATAGATAGATAGATAAAGTTACTAACAAAATTAGAGATAAAGATAAATAAAAAGACATAGATAGAAAGTGACATCGAGATGTTTTACAGATTTTAACGAAAGTTTTTTTTTTTAGATTACTGGTTCTAATAACTAGAATAGGCCACCAAATATCAGATGATTCATTTAAAAGAATTTCAGCTTGTATTGATCAGGTCAGTTATGGTTTCTTTATTTTTAAAACTCAAAGTGTTAATGCTTGCAACAGTTAGAGCATTTTATTTCCTTGTGCAATAATATTATAGGATTTACGCGGATATTTGACAGGGGAAAATCTATCGTCAATTTGGCTTGCTTATATAATATGAACACCTTTTACTGGTCAGTTTGTTCATCCAATAGGAGGTGAGGCGATGGGGTAAAGGAGGGTATCGTTGTTTTAGCCCGCTGCAAGTTTCAATTAACTAGAGAACATGAAAGTCTCTTTAACATCCAAGTAATAATAAATCCGTTTTTATATTACACTTTATTATAGAAAAAAAACGAAGATAATAGTTACTTATCTGGTTTTCAATTTATTATTAAAAAAGATTTATTTTAAATTTTATTGTTAGGTACTTAAAATATGATATTTCATTATTAAACATTTTTTAATCTTTAACTACTATTTGATTCTTATACAACAAAAGATTAAAAGGAAAATATTTTATGATGATTTCAGGGGTGTATATTCTGCAAATTTGACCCTGCTAAGCAGTGTTCTGGAGCCGGAGCCGGAGCCGGAGCCGGGAGCCGGGAGCAGCAACATTTTTGGTGGAGCCGGAGCCGGATCCGGAGCCGTATTTTTCGTTAAAAACGGCTCCGGCTCCGGACTAGCTAAAAATGATTTTTTAAAGTAATATTATAATTTGGCAACGGTCTATTTCAATATAATAAACTGAAAAATTATTGTTTCTTAACAAATAGACACACATCCTTCTATTTTTACATAGCTTTAATCAAATAAAAGCAAAATATTTTATATTATTTATTTCATTTTATCAAATTCAATAATGAAAAAAAATTGATATATTAATTTTAAGGTAGGAGCCGGAGCCGGAGCTGGAGCCGGAGCCGGAGCCGGGAGCCGTATTTCCAAATACGGCTCCGCGGAGCCGGAGCCGGAGCCGGAGCCGCATCAAAATTATACGGCTCCGGCACACTGCTGCTAAGGGGGGGGGGGTTAAAAAAATATGTGGTTGGGGGGGGGGGGGGGGTAAAAATTAAGATAACTGACAACATTATTTTTCCATATTTCTCCCCTCCTTGGTGGAAAAAACTAAAAGAATATGTGAAAGGGGGTATGATATGATTAAAATAAAGATTCTGAAAATATTTTGCCATTTTTACCCTTCCTTGCTGGTAAAAACTAGGAGGGGAAAAAAATAAAACATTTTGCAGCCTGTGAAAAAAATGTATCTTGTGCAGAATATACACCCCTGGATGATTTTCACATTTAATACCAAGGCGTTTTATAACCATAAGAGTCTTTAGATTATAAATTGTCACAAATAGAATACTTAAAGCGTATTATAAACTTTTGAAACAAATAAAACAGATACTTAAAGAACGATTTTTTTAATCAGAAAGATTTGTGGGAGTTAAAAGTTTATTTTCTAGGTACGTGATGTTCCTGTTCGTGATAAAACCGGTTTAAACCGAATAATTCGTGTCAGATACACCCCTCAGTACCACGTAGAAAACAACGATTGGGGAGAATTTCAGGTAATTACCTAGTATTTTTGAATTGTAAGGGTTTACATTCAGATTAATTTAAGTTAATAGATCACAAGCAAGGGTGGGGGTAAATGGGTGTTTACCCCCCCAGGGATGGGACAATGAATCTTAAATTCAGTTTCTGACTGTCTTTGACTTTGGGTACCGGAACTAATGCAACTTTTCTTGTTTTGGCTAATTTCACTGACTCTGGGGACCAGCGCACACAATGCCGCTGAAATTGTTATGATCCTAGCAGACAAAATCAATGATAATAATCTACACCATTAAAAATAAAATGCCCACAAAGAAAATACACGTTTAAAAAGCTTAGGTACAAGATTAGAAATTCCTAGTTTGTGCTGTATAGAAAAATATCTCTTATAACCTCTGAAGCACATAAACTAAAGTTATTTTATTTGTTCAGGCACATAGAAGACTTGTAGGCGTGATAAGTGTTGGTTCCTGTGCATCACAGGTAAAGGTTATTTTACATAAAAATTCAGGGAGAAAGGGTACATTGGGGTGTTTATTACATTAGTCCCCAAAATATTACAATATTACAAAATAGCTTAATGTCCCCTCCCTCTCTGTCAATAACATTTCTTTACAATATTCTAATGTTGTACTTCAATGTATAAAATAAAAACGACAGGTACACTACAGGCAATGTTACAACATAACGTAAAAGATATATATAAGGGGGGGGTTTTTAATGCAACCATCTCGTAATCCATGTATAAATGGCACTTAGAATTCGAATTTTGATCTGAAATGTTGCATGAGTAATCCTTGGTAGGTCTATTTTCCCTAAATCGAACAAAAAGTTGGAAAAGTAGCGGCTAACGGCTGGCGGCTCAGCCGTGTATCCATTTGTTGGGTATTTTCAAGGGAAATCCATCACGAAACCTCTCTCCACATAATGCTTTTTTTCCCCTCCAAAACGTTTTCAAACGGTTCTAGCCGGTAGTTGCTGGTACTAGAAATCTAAAAAATGTTTTTTTGTATCATTTCACATGATTTAAAGCAAAAATATGTTTCAAAAAGTTGATTTCTACGTAATTTATGACAGATTTGCCCTAAAAATAGCCAAAAAAAAACGGCTAAACGGGTGAGCCGCTAGCTGTTACTTTTTCAACTTTTTGTTCGATTTAGGGAAAATAGACCTACCAAGAATTACTCATGCAAAATTTCAGATCAAAATTCGAATTTTAAGTGCCATTTATACATTGATTACGAGATGGTTGCATTAAAAAACCCCCCCTTACTTGGATCTCATGTTTTCTAATGAAGTGAAACTTGCCGCGGGCTAAAATAACAATTTCCCCCTCCAGCACCTTTATCCTATACCCTCCCCTACTACCGGATGATTGAACTGATCAATAAACGAGTTCTATGTTAGCAAGCTAAATTGACGACACTTTTTCCCCTGTCATAATATCCACAAACTAGCGGCTTCTCCCCTAGCCTCTAGGGGCTTTGCCTCAAGAGGTTTAATCAACCTATTTTTGTGTTATTTAGATTTAAAAAGAAAAAGTAAAAAGAATTTTTTGGGGGGGGGGGATGGGGCTGTCCCACCCCCCAAGAAAATAGCTTAAAACTATCCCAGGACCAGTAGGTATATTCCCTGAAGAGTAGAGCCCAATCGTTTCAGTGGTTACTGAGATCTCAAGCTTCAGACAGACAGATAGACAGAAAGTCATCGTACTACTTTGTATTATAGATATTCTAAATTCATTATGACGTAATTGTAACTATCATCAATCATCATACTTGTTGTAGGTTGAATTAAATGAGCTGTGTCGGTTACATGAATCAGCCAAGAATAAATATTCTGCAACTCTTTTTGATACAAGGTAGGTAAAATCAATATTTTGTGGAAATACTTACACAGGGATATATTAATGAGAGATAAGTTTATTTGTCTTTTTATTCAAAATTCATATTTTGTCTTAATAAAACGAAATGCCAATCAAAGTTCATTGAATTTTAAAAAGATTTTAAAAGTTCTAAATATAAACTAAAATTGAAGGGTTGGATCAATATTTAGCATCCCTCCACTTCACAAAGTGCCTCTAGATGCTTTTTAAGTAGGTAAAGCATACAAAGCTTATAGTTAAATTACAACTAAAATCTAATTTTTATGCATATATTGACAGGCCCATAAAGATTTTGATCATTAGTAGACATGAAATAAAAATTGTGGTCATTTTTGGTTAGGTAATTATCTGGCCAATTAAGGAAATTAATGAAGATTCAAACGTACTATATACCTATGTAACAAGCGCGTTATAAAATAATATTTCTTTACGTTCAAAAAGTACCTAATAAGGTTTCTTTTCTTGATAATTTGAAATTAATGAAATTGTGAAGAAAGCAATAATTAAAATTGAGGTGGAAATCATGGATAAAAGGACTATTAACTAATAAAAAAGTTAGTTAGACATTAACTTTATTAGGTATCTACTAGCGGCTACGCTCCTTTAGGGATCCTTAAAGGGGGAGAAGTCGCCCCCCTCTTGCTACTTTCAATTATAGTTTTTTTTTAAATTAAATAAAATCTTTTTGGGAGTTGATTTTTCAAGGGGTGATTTCTTATGGGAGGATGTTGGTACTTTTATATAAGAATTTCTTGTTTTATAACAAGGAGCATGAACTAGCCAGAATGGCTATTTAATATTTTAAGGTCTTCTACATGATTGTTCCAAACCTCTAAGGTTAATAAATAACTCCAGCTGATGCCAAGCTAATGTTAAAACTTCTACAGATCAAATCATACTATTTAAAGCCATTTTGGTAGTTTCATCTTAGCTTTATGACAAATTAAATCCTTGTATTCATATTGCATTAATCCATTAAGCCTTTAGATAATAGACTACTTTAAGTCCCAGGGATTTAAAGAATTCATAGACAATGGTCGATATATTTATGTACACCCTGAATGCTAATATACAAAATTACCCTTTGTGTAGATTACAATTAGTGGTCGAAACGTTTGGACACTCAAATTAACGAATAAACCAATCAAAATTCAACAAAAGCCCCCAAAGTTGTTAAGCCAACGAATAAGAAAACGTTTTATAAAACTTTGGGGATTAGTGTGATAAACAGCTAACTTAATCCATGATTCCTAAATAGTTATACAATTTCACATGTTTCAAAATTAAAAATGAAGATTGGTGTACTTTTATTTAACTGCCTCTCAATTCTTCAGAAAACAATGAAAATAAATTCTAAATAAGACAATAATAATGAAACTAATATTTAAAATATTTGCAATACTTCTTAATAAATATATTGACAGGAACACATATTTTGAAATAAAAATTATTGTACCTATATAAATCTACTAGCGGCTTCGCCCCTAGCCTCTAGGGGCTTTGCCCCAAGAGGTTTGATCAAACCAATTTTCGTAGGTATTTTAGATTTAAAAAAAAAAATTTGGGGGGGGGGGAAGATTTTTTTTTTTTTTTTGGAGGGGGGTTAGTCGAACCTACTATTTTAGTTTTAAACAGAAATTTTTTTTTTTGGGCGGTAGGGTAGTTTTATTTTTGGGGGGGTTGGGGCTGTCCCAAATAGTTATAAACCTTCCCGGGACCTATGAGAAGCTACCCTGTAAAGGAGAACCCGATCGGTTCAGCGGTTAGCGAGATCCTTCGCTACAAAAAACAGACAAACAAACACACAAACAGACAGACTTCGTTCTACTTTGTATTATAGATATGTTTATAAGTAACAGGATGTCTGTCATATGTAAAGTTGGTGGAATACCTTAGCTCAAAACAGGCGCAACTTATTACCATGCAATTGCACAGTGAGGACTTCTTGAAATGGCAATTGACCATAAAATCATGCACATCATTGAGATATACCAAAACAGGATCTTGTATAGTATCCCGTCCTTTATAAGCTATTCTAAAATTTCCCTTTATCTATTCCATTCCCTTGTAAATATAATGAAGAATTTGAAATTTAATTTTACGTAAACTAAATAACTAAAATTGAGATCAATTACAAAAATGTATTATATCAAAATTCTTTTTGATTCATTGAAAAACAAGTATAACATATGATATGTAGCTATAAAAACTCAATTTTACATTTAAGTTATGGTAGTTTGGTCGCTGAAAATTAAATTATGTTTTTCAAATCTATAAGTTTAATTAGCGCCGAAATATTGTAGCTAAAAAGAGAACAGTTAACACTTATACAGTAATAATAATAATTTTTCGTTAGCAAGTGAGAGAGATTATAGACTAACTGAGATAATCCGCGTAGAGACCATAGAGTCTAGACTGAATCTTCTTATATTAATCTACTAGCTATTTTAGACTACGTTTTTATCGTTATATTAAAGTAACAGGATGTTTGTCTGTTTCGAAGGATCTTGCTAGCCGCTAAATTGATAGGTTTCTTCTTTTAGCTTTTTAATAGTCCTAGGAAGGTTTATAACCCCCCCCCCCCACCTATTCCCTACCTCATGTGCCTCTAGAGGCCTCACTATGGCCTTAGCCGCTAGTTACAAATATTTCATTACAGGTTGGACCAACATATGCTGGTTTTAGAGCAGCTCGCTTTTAAAGATAGATATTAAGAACATTTCTTTTTAAAAGTATCTTTGATAGTTGATACTTATTTTTGTAAGATAGAAATTAGAAGCTTTACAAAAATAAAAACAGTTATCTAACTAAACTGAGAAAAAAAATATTTAATTATGAAATAAGTCACTTTTGATTTGTCTCCAAATGACAACTCAGATATTTTTGGGGTTGTACAATACATTGTACATCAATGAAAAAAAAATTTGTCTTAATTCAGGGTTAGGTAATTGAGAGACAAATAGAATCTTATTATTCCCGGGCATTACCAAGCTAATATTGCTTGATTCACTTCTACAAGAGACCGTCTATCTATAATGTCTGCCGGCTCTTAAGAGAAATCTAGGCTGGCACTATCCAATATACAGCAAACCAACATCAATGTCAAAGTCAAATTGTTGGCTAAGATAGATATTGTTAACAGACAGACACAAAGACTTCTAGGCACTTTGCTGGAATAAATTTTGTACCTGCTGTTTATACAGTGTGTTCTTCAAATCTGCTTCCTGTTCTTTCCAGCCTCTGGTCTTCCAGTATCCCGGGTTACCACTGTGGTTGTCCGGGCATTTGTTTCTGCAAGTATCAAGGTCGTGGAAGTAGGGGGCAGGTTGATGTTGGTTTGCTGAAATAATTAAATATTAATATGTTTAATAAATCAGTTGAAACCTAAAACTTTATCCTAGCTACCAGCCTTAGTTTTCCCATCCTGTATTTTATATACTTTAAGGGTTAAGGTACAGTAAAAGAGAAATGGCAGCTCTACCTGTATATTGGATAGTGCCAGCCTAGATTTCTCTTAAGAGCCGGCAGACATTATAGATAGACGGTCTGAAAAAAGTTTTGTTTTTGAATGATTGGAAAAAAGAAAGAACAGACCGATTATTTATAATATCTGCCGCAGTAGACTGAAAGCAACCTTCTGTTCTGGCTCGACCTAAAAATGGACAGCCGTTAGATTGGACTGCACAGGCTGTGCCTCTAACATCTTTGGGAGGGAGCCTCAAATTATCAATGGCTTGAATTTAGAAATACACCCAACCATCCCATGGCCTGTGGTATGAAAAGGAGAACTCTATCGGTTCAGTGGTTAGCGAGATCTTACGGAAAAACCTATATTTTTATAGTATAATAGTATAAGAAGTCATTCCTTAGTATGATAATGTTTAGAATAGAATAAATTTTCATAGTTTCCTAGAAAAGCATGACTTATACGCTTTAGATTTTTCATAAGCATATTTTTTGCTTTCAAAGAGATAGACGAACAGAAAATGTACTAAAAGAAATAAAATTATAAAACTAAATTAAAAATCAATTAGGTAAATCATTTATGAAAGTAATTTTGAATTCATTAATCATTTAATTAAATTTTTCTTTTGGCCTTTGTTCATTTTCAATTTAATTTTGCAATATGTTGTTTAAGTAGAAATAAAAGGATTATAAAATTGATATGGTTATAAAACTTATAATTTTTCTTACTCTAATTATAAGATTTATTAGGAAGATTTTTTCTTCAAAACAAGCAATATTGTTTTGCATTCATTAACGATTTATTTGTCTGTCTGTACCAAATGATCTCGCTAACCACTGAAACGATATCATTCTCCTTTACAATATACCTACTTCTTTTTAGTCTTGGGAAGGTTTATAACTATTTTCTGGGCTGTTACCACCACCCTCCCAAAAGAATTAGCGCCTTCAAAAAAAAAACTCACCCCCCCCCCCACCACAAAAAAATTCAAACAATGAAATAAAGAGGACAATATCAGCGAGTAACGCAGTATTAATCTTAGGATTTTAGTAACTACTAAACCGATTATGATCTCAATTTACAGGAATCTGCACTTCTGGGGTGGTTTTAGGCTATTTTCAGCACCTTGCCCACCTATAAGAATACATTACCTCTAGATGATAGGTAGTGTACTTCAAAAGAATGTTTTGTTTTAAATTCAAAAAGAAATATTTCTTTTCAGTTTAAAATAATTCTATTTGAATATGACTCATCAATAGAGATTATAGCAAGTGGAATTTGGAATTGCGCAAAAAAGATTTAATATACCTATTAAAAAGGGGGGAGGCGGAAGTGACACTTTTAAAAACTAAAGTAAAGGTCAATAGAACTCAACTAAAAAATGAGTTACAGCACTGAGATTTTACAATGCATTATAGAGGTGAAATATGGAACAGTAAAGAAACGGCGGCGGAACCGCTGCTCCCGCCCAAAACCGCCGTTTTCGCCGAAATTTTTGCCTTTTCTCGCTAAATTCTAATATAAGGAACGAAAGGAAAGTGTCATGTGGAAATTAAGGGAAATTTTATTCTTAAAAAAGTTTTTCTCAGATGATTGAAAATTGTCTAATTTGGCGAGAAAGCGCAAAAAATCGGCGAGAAACGGCGGTTTTTCGGCGGGAGCGGCGGTTCCACCGCCGTTTCTTCACAGTTCCATTTTGGACCTCTTTCAAGCATCTGCCATGCCAAATCTAAGAGCTGTAACTCTTTATTTAGTTGAATTCCTTTGACTTTTAGTTTTGGTTTCAAAAAGTGTTAATAGAATTGTAGAAAATTCATTTTGATAAATAGATCTTAACTTCGTACTTATTTTACGTCTTACGAATCAAAATTAATTTTTAGGTGCCATATTTTTTTTTTAACTATTAGTAAACGATGTATTGGAAGGAACCCATAAATTTCGGATATTTCGAAATCTCAGTTCATTTGTTAATGTGACTTTGGTGCTGTAAATTCATATTTATTTTAGATGTGTAGTAATGTGCGAAGGAACAGAAAACGGCATAGGCAACGAGGACGAAAACAATACACCATCAGTTAATGGCGGAGACTTAATAGAGGAGCACGCCGTTAAGGCGGATTTAAAGGCGGAGACGGACGGCGGAGTGGACAAACCGCCGTCATGGTTCCAACCGCAGAACCATAAAACGCGGTTGTTGCAGTTCCACGGGTCCAAATATGCTGCTGGGTTACGTAATGATATACAGGTATGCAAAATTAATGCATTAGCCTTAAATCTGACTTTTTGGCCTGTTAGTAAGTTTACGATTGTTAACATTATACAACACCTTTTTTATTTCTTTTTGGGAAACAAAAAGGGAGGAGTAGGTTGCGCTAAAAATCATTAAGAGTGTGAGTTTTAAGGCATAAAAATAGTAGTAGAACGATAATATTCACTAAATATGTGTATTTCGTATTAAATAGAACTATACCTAGACAAAAAAAATTTCAAGTTAACATAAATTTTTATCGTTCTACTACTGTTTTTAACTTAAATCTCACAACCTTTACGAATTTTTAACGCAACCTACCCCTCCCTTTATCAACTCAGAAATTTAGAAAATAATGAATGTATTAATCTACTTAACAAATATCTTATTAGCAAATCTATTAAACTTTTTAATTAACTAGAAAGAATGATTGGTATTTAATTAAAAGGGGTAGTTTCACGAAATGCATTTGAACTTAATTTAGTGAACCGCATATTTTTTCCTAGTGAATGGGTTAAACTACATTTATATAGCATATATTTGAAAGAATTTAAATTTTCTACCACGTAGTTTTTAAAATATCAAGACTTGAAAATTGTCTTTTTGTGATATATGCAATTTAAAAAGACGATTTTCAAGTCTTGATATTTTAAAAACTGCGTGGTAGAAAATTTAAATTCTTTCAAATATATGCTATATAAATGTAGTTAAACTATTTAACCAGGGTAAAATATGCGGTTCACTAAATTAGGTTCGAATGCATTTCGTGAAACTTTCCCTTTGGTAGAATACCTTATTCTGATAATGAGTGCTAATGTCCCGACCCTGACGCTCTTGTATTTCAACTAACAAAAACTTATCCTAATGAACTTTCCAGTTGTTTTCTAGATTATAAAAAAATATAATTTTTTTAAGAAGCTAACTGTTTAAGAGTTCAAAATATAATTTTTATTTTCTCATTCTCAAGAAGGGAGGGGACATGTAATTTATACTCGTAATAAAGTTAATAACTATCTCTTCTTCGTTGGACTATAAACTTTGTGTACTTTTATTAAATCCTGATTGGCTGGTTCAAATAGGATTGAACTAAAATGAACTTTACTTTGTAACCAGTAAGAGACCAGTAGGTTGCTGGTAAATTCCGTAAAGGTGTGAGTTTTAAGTCTTAAAAACGGTAGTAGAACAATAATATTCTCTATATATGTATGTTCCTTATTGAATGAACCAAAAATAATACAAAGAATTACCAATACCATGGACAATCAAATAATGTTTTTAAAATTAATATCTTTGAAATAATTGGCATTATATGTAATTTTTGAAACTCTTTCCAATATTTTTTTTTATACTTGTCAATTTTGTTCTTATTGTTAGTTTGACATTAGAGAAGCATTTGACGAATTTTCCGGTTTTTTAACAATTTTTTAACCTAAAATTTTTTTTTTTTTTTAAGTTCTTTTCAATAAGGAATATACTTATTTAGTGAATATTATCGTTCTTCTACTGTTTTTAAGCTTTAAAACTCACACCTTCACGGAATTTACCTGCAACCTACTGGTCTCTTTTAATCTAAAGGAGTAATTTTGTTTACTAGCATTGGGAATGTTCATCAATTTATTTATCCCTAATTCCTGGCTATTTTATTAAAGAATTGTTATTATTTCAGGAATTCATAGCTTCATTGTTCTGGGTGCTGGAATCTAAACGAGTAGACTGGAGCAGAGAGGGGGGAGATAAAACTGTCCTTCTTTGTGCTCCCTTTGAAAGAAAAGATTTTGTTGGCCTAGACATGGAGAGCCGGAATAATAGGTAAGAATCATTTACCTAAACATCAAATATTATGTAAGATTCTTTGGATTAGATGTATTAGAAAAGATATTTTATCCTTTAAGAAAAAGTAAATTTCAAATTATACAGTTTAACCTATTTTTAAGGCTATTTTGGAATAAGTTTTTTTTTGTTTATTTATTTTGCAAATAGATAAAGTTACTTAACTAAACTATCATTTTAGAAAGAGAGAGAGAGAGATCAAAGTTACGGATCGCTGTGTTTATAATTAAAAAGAGAAAACTAAAATAAATCTTTGAAACGTCATACATTAGAAAACAAACCTAAATGAATAAAAAATTACCTAACAAGTTACTTTCATAATCTTTTATACACTATGTGTAGGTATATACCTAGAATTCCCAAAAATAATTAATTTCATTCAATTATGTAATGTATTAATCGTCTAAAAGTATGTATTCAACTTTACAGAAAAGTAACAGGATTTATGTTTGTGTTACCGATGAACCGATATGGTTCTCCATTAGCTGCTAGTCCTATTAAATAAAGAATTAATGCGTTGTTTTGTCTGCAGCTTTAGATCTTTCTAATCACTCAATTGACAAGTGTCTCCTTTACAGTGTAGCCTTGTAGGTCCTGAAAATATAAGTTAAGAATGGGAGGGGCCTGGGATTTACATTTTGATACTATGATACTAATTCTAAATAAAATTTTATACTTACAGAAAACGAATTCTTGGACGGCAGAAGAAACACTTAGGGGACCTCAGCCTGTTAGCTGGCCTTCCAGCAGAAGCTTGGAATTATTATCAGGTATACAATTAACAAATTTTATATTTAGGTGTCTAGTTTATAATATTTTAGAGGATTAATCAAATGAACACAGGGGTAATTTATAGCCAACAAAAGAAATATATCTAAAAATATTTGGGGCCCAGATAAAAAGATAACCATTCATTGCTACGAAGGATTAACTTCCAAAATCACAAATCCTTTGCAAATATTTTTTTCAATTATTTCAAATGTTGGTCACAGCTGACATAAACAGTCCTTAACTCCTAAAATTTCGACTAAAAAATAAAATATTGTAAAAGGGATGGGGGCGGTTGTGACACTTTTTGAAACCAAAACTACAGGAATTTAACTTAAAAAAGAGTTACAGCACTCAAATTTAGAATGTAAGTCGCTTTAAAGAGGTATAATGTGAAACTGTGAAGAAAAGTTGATAAAAACCGCCGTTTTCCACCAAAAAACAATTCTGCGATAGTGGCGGTTCCTCCGCCGTTTCTTCACAGTTCCACATTGTACCTCTTTAAAGCAACTGCCATACTAAATTTCTCTCTTTTTTTAGTTGAGTTCCTTTGACTTTTAGTTTTGGTTTCAAAAAGTGTCACAACAATTTCTACATGTATTATATAAAAAAAAATCCTTTTTAATTCCTTTTTTAGTATTTGTATTAGTATTTATATTTATTTTAGTCTGGAATGGACATCCTGAGACCTGCGAATGACTGGTTGTGGCTAGCAGGTTGTCAGGAGGGTGTCTGTGCAGTATCTATGCTTCTTCAGGAACAATTTAAAACAATTTTGATCAAAGTAGTAAAATATAGGGAGTGGGGGGACAGTGGGCTGTTTATTAGTGACATTACACTAGTCCCCAAAGTCTTTTAAAAAGTTTTTTTATTCGTTGTCTTGGGGGCTGTTTTTGAATGTTGATTGGTTGGTTCATTTAGTGTCCAAACGTTTAAACCATTAATTTTAATCTTCAGAAGGGGTAATTTTGTTTTAATCATAGTGGATATACATCAATTTATTGGCCACTGTCTTATAAATTTTTTTTGAAGAGTTAGAAGTCAACCTATGAAACAAAATATGCATATTTTGAATGTTATTCACATCTTTGAAGAAAAAAATGCATATTTTGTTTCATAAGTTGACTTCTAACTCTTCAAAAAAAATTTTATTTTTCATTTTTACCTGTACAGAGAGGACCTGGAGGCCTGGAGCTCCGGAACCTGGAGGCCTATCCAAAAAATCTTAAAACTTGGGAAAATTCATCATATAAGAATGATTTTATCCCTAATAATCTATCCTCTCAGTCCAAAGATAAAGCCTATGCTCCCTGTTTACGCAAATGTGTCAAAACTTCCCCCCCCCCCCCCCCTTATCTAAAATCCACATTTCACATTTGGTTTAAGCACGTTTTGTTAGGTAGTCAATTTGTGTTTGTTAGACTTAATCATCGTGTTTGATGTCCAATAAAACCTAAAAGTATTCTTAAATCTTCATTCTATTATGGCTTCGAAACCGATTAATATTCACTGGGTTCGAACCGGATCTCAGCTATACTAAAAAATCATATATAGCCTCGTATTACAGACAATTTTCTACGAATATTATGATTTTTACTTTTCATATCCTTGGAAAGTTGTCCATAATACGATGCGATTAATAACTATTCTAGAGTTTTAAATTTACACATTTTTGAATCTACTCAAAAAAATGTTCTAAAACCAAAATGTTTGAATATTGCAACAAAACTAGGAGAGTCAGGAAAGAGGAAATAGTATGGGTTCTGTGGGCCTTAGCCAAGAAGACATCATCGAAAAGTAAGTTCTTTTCCAGTATCGCTTCAAACCGATGGATTAGAACCGGTTCTCACTCTGTTATACTGAAAATTTGGATCTACTGCAGTTCACGGTAAAATGTTGCTGGTAACGAGTATTGCCAAAAATCTATTAATTTTAAAGGCTGCTAGCTGCCAAACGGCTGAACGTACAGATCATGCCCGCACACTGTTTTAAGCGGCATAAGAAGGCCTACAAATAATCTGGAATAGCCATAAATCGAATAGCCATAAATCATTAATGCATAATTATCTCGCAGTGAAGAGAAACGCGCGAAAAAGGCCTATTTTACGCGTTTTTTCTTCAGTGAGCTTTCCCTGTGTATCATTGGATCTTGGCTATTCCAGATAATTTGCAGGCCTTCTTATACCGCTTAAAATGGTGTGCGGGTATGATCTGTACGTTCAGCCGTTTGGCAGCTAGCAGCCTTTAAAATTCATAGATTTTTAGCAATATTCGTTACCAGCAATATTTTACCGTGAACTGCAGTAGATCCGAAAATTTTTGTATGATTTAATCAATCATATGATTAAAACCCGTTTTTTTTATCCGTGGAATGCTGTTAATTGATCAAAACTTTATGTCTGTATTAATTTACCACTAATGAGGATCTTTAGTTAATCATTAATTGTTCTAGCCCTATATTTCTGGTTCAATTTAGTAAGTAGCACAAAGTACAAAATATTCTGTTGAAAATATATTTAAAAGTAGTTGAAAAAATAATGTTTTAACCTTTAAGCATTTCTATGGAGAGACATCCATAAGACATCTGGAATTATAAAGTAATCTCGTTTAAGAAGCTTAAGATAATTTTTTTGTTGATGACCATACAATCAGACAAGCGGATGTTTGATACAATCAAATATTTCCATGAAGTAATCTCTTAGTCTCTATGCAAAATTCTGTAAGATTCTCTGCTTCTGTTTGCCAAAAGTTTTAAAACTCAAATTCTCCTTATTTGTTATTTACAAAATTTCACGAAAATAATCCAACATATTCAAGGAAAAGCTTTCCTTGCCATCAAGAATTAGTATCCAGGAAGTAGTGGATATTGGGCTAGTCCCCAAAGTTTTATAAATGAGTTTTATTTCTTATTCGATTTCATTCATTAAGTTGAGTTTCCATACGTTTCATTTCAACCAATAATTTTAATTTATAGAACGGGTAATTTTGTCTATCATCATTGGTGATGTAAATCAATTTATCTACCTTTGTCTTATCTCTGTAGATCCCTGATAAAAATGTGCAAAAAAAATGCGAACCTTTTTAAAATTTAGATTGCGCGGATTGTGTTAATAGTAGAAAAACGTTATGCATACCATTAGAACCGTTATGAAGTCTATTTTTTGGAAATATAAAAACGATTCCTATGCTACGTATAGTTTAGGAGCTATGTGGTAAAATGTCCCAACTGGCTTAAAACTTGACTTGTGAGTTAATCATTAAAGATTAAATTAAAGGGTATGCAAATAAAAATACGTACATTTTTAAAATTCTAATTGCTCAGCTTGTGTTAATAGTAGAAAAACGTTATGCATACCATTAGAACCGCTATGAAGTCTATTATTTGGAAATATAAAAACAATTCCTGTGCTACGTATAATTTATGAGCTATGTGGTAGAATGTCCCAACTGACTTAAAACTTGACTTGCGAGTAAATCATTAAAGATGAAATTTTTCCACTTTTCTCACATTTATCAATACAGCTCCTAAACTAAAAATAGCACAAAAATCGTACTTATATTTCCAAAAAATAGAGCTTATGACGGTTCTAACGATATACATAGCATTTTTTTACTATTCACACAAGCCGAGCAGTTTGAATTTTAAAAATGTCCACATTTTTGCACACTCTTCTTTTTATCTTTAATGATTTACTCTCAAGTCAAGTTTTAAGTCAGTTGGGACATTCTTCTACGTAGCTCCTAAACTATAAGTAGCACAGTAATGGTTCTTATGTTTCCATAAAATAGACTTCATAGCGGTTCTAACGGTATGCATAGCGTTGTTCTACTATTAACACAAGCCGCGCAATTTGAATTTTAAAAAGGTACATATTTTTTATATACTTTAATCTTTAATGATTTACTCGCAAGTCAAGTTTTAAGGCAGTTGGGACATTTTACCACATCGCTCCTAAACTATACGTAGCACAGGAATCGTTTTTATATTTCCAAAAAATAGACTTCATAACGGTTCTAATGGTATGCATAACGTTTTTCTACTATTAACACAAGCCGCGCAATATAAATTTTAAAAAGGTCCGAATTTTTTTTTGCACACCCTTTAAGTATCACAGCCGTTTATAATCTTCTATTTAAGAGAATTTTCAAGGAAGAAAAATATTAAACAGAGATCAGACTTAAGCTATGTTAAAAATAGCAATTTTATAATGAATGGAATAAAAAGGAAGCAAAAAATGAGAGTATTTAATTAAAAGGAAAGTGATAAAAATGTGAACGGATATACATTTTGTTTTTATATCCGTTTGAACAAGAAATTTTAGCCACTAACGAAAACATATTTATGCTAAGGCACATACCTAAGATGCACAAACAGATTTTAAAAAAGCTTCGCTTCTCCAACACGTGAAATTGTATAAGCCCTAATAAAAAGGAATGATTCTCTAGAGCAATGGTTTGTTTACCAATATTATATTTATGAAACAAACAAGAACTAGTATTGGCTAATGAGCATAGCTTTTATCAAAGACAAATAAATTGCATTCATTGCTGAGTTATGAGCAATTGCACCCTAGAAAGCAATGTTAAGGTAAATACAGTAGTCATATTGGATAAGACTATGAATGATGAATTGATATACATTCCATATGATGATAAACACAATTTGGTACCCATTATGTAGTTAAAACAAATATTGGCTAAAAAGTTTGGACATTAGTGGCTTGATACCCATTAATCATCATTCAGTAAATCATCAATCAAGTTGACAAAATGACACCATCTTTTTGTTAAAAACATTATCGTAGAAATGGTAGCACCCCCATAATTGAACTTTAAATATAACTTTAATTTTTCCAGGTACCGAGATTGTGTGAACCACTATGCAAAGTACAAGAATGCGGGTATCATTGAGACTGAAGCTTCTCTCAAAGCAGTCAAATATCTTGTCAAAAATAGGTAAGCTCAATAAGATTGATATAATATAGGTATGCTATTTAGGTGTTTAATTAGCTGATTTTACAAAAACAAAAAAAACTTTTTAAAGTAGCTTTATGTATCCCACTCAAAATTTCTATCAATTGTGACAATTTCTGTTTATTTCAAAGTTTCAAAAAAGTTTTATGAAGGAATTTAACCTACATATTTTAACAATATGAGAAATTCTGAATAATTATATTTTTCAGAAATTCCTCAATATCCAAGTTTCATAGGTATTAATTCTACATGAAAAGAATATATATACGTGACATGGCTTATTCGTAAGAAATTGTGAAATCTCGGCACAACCACGACATAATAAAGACGTTAAAAAATTCCGATTGCCGCTTTTGTCAGATGCGCAAGATTGCCTTGGCGCCAAATATGGTGCACCAATGACTTAATTCAAAATAGGGTCTGAGTCATTGTTAGCCGTAATTAGGACTTCTCAACAAAGTGGTTCTATCAAAGGGTATAAACTATCCCTAATCCAAATAAATCATTCATAAATTCAGAACCTTTTAACTTCTAAAGAAAAATAAATGTGAATACAAAGAAAAAATATTTGTTTGGTATAAACATAAATGAGCTCTAAAAGTCAGGAATCTAAAGGGATAACACAATGACCGATATAAATTGATCTACATCCCCTCATCGATGATACAGTAAAATACACATTCTGTGTGTTTGAAACTTTGAATTAACCAATCAAAATTCAGTGAAAGTTCCGAAAGTTATTAAGCCAACGAATAAAAAACGTTATCATAAGACTTTTAGTACTAGTGTAATTAACAGCCCAATACCCCCCCCCCCCACCCTCCTTGTGAAATAAAGGGATAATCCTATTATATAAAGTAGTAAGCGTTTTTGTCTGTCTCAAAGGATCTCGCTAATTACCGGACCGATATTGTTCTCCTTTACAGTGAAGCTTCTTACAGGTCCTGGGAAGGTTTTAAACTATTTTTGGGGAGGGTACCACCACCCTCTCAAGAGAAAACGTTCCTAGAAAAAAATTCTCCCCCCCCCCCCCCAAATCTTTTTTTTTACTTTTTCTTATAAAATCTAAAATAATTGGGTTATCAAATTTGACTCTCCCCTCCTCAAGTGTCCCCTAGAGGCCTCTAGGGGCGTAGCCGCTAGTCTAGTTAAAACTAGAAAAGGGAAAGGGCAAAATCAGATAATTTTTTAATGGGGAATATTTAATTTTAATTGCCCTTGCATCCATTTAATATTAAAAAAATACAATTCTTGGGTATAGTCCTTTCCATGACATCGCTCCATATGGGGCGATGATTTTAATTGATCGCCTCTTATGACATGGGGCGATGTAATGGCTCCTTGAAAGGAGCGATTTAATAGCCCCTTATAACAAGAGGCGATGTTATGACTCCTTGAAAGGAGCGATTTAATAGCCCCTTGCCCTAAGAGGCGATTAAATGATCCTTTATCGCTCCTTTATCGCCCCTTCTAAAGAGGAGATGATATGTCCTCTTATCCCAAGGGGCTATTTAATTAAATATCGCCTCTTCATGGCCCCTTCACTATTATATATATCTTAGTCCCTTGATGGCCCCTACATCCCTCCTACATCGCCCCTTCATCGCTCCTCCATCGCTCCTTCTCCAAATTTATATTACATTGTACTTTGATGGCCCCTACATCGCCCCTCCATCGCTCCTACATCACCCCTTCATCGCTCCTTCTTCAAATTTATATTACATTGTACTTTGATGGCCCCTACATCGCCCCTCCATCGCTCCTACATCGCCCCTTCATCGCTCCTTCTTCAAATTTATATTACATTGTACTGTGATGGCCCCTACATCGCTCCTACATCGCTCCTTCATCGCTCCTACATCGCCCCTTCTCCAAATTTATATTACATTGCAACTTGATGGCCCCTACATCGCTCCTACATCGCTCCTCCATCGCCCCTTCATCGCTCCTTCTCCAAATTTATATAACATTGCAACTTGATGGCCCCTACATCGCTGCTACATCGCTCCTCCATCGCTCCTACATCGCCCCTTCATCGCTCCTTCCACAAATTTATATTACATTGTACTTTGATGGCCCCTACATCTCTCCTCCATCGCTCCTCCATCGCCCCATCGCCCCTTAATAGCCCCTTACCTTAATTTATATAAAAAAGCCCCTACATAGCCTCTCCATCGCCCCTTAATAGCTCCTTACCTTAATTTTTATAACATAGCCCCTACATAGCCTCTCCATCGCCCCTTAATAGCCCCTTATCTTAATTTATATAACAAAGCCCCTACATAGCCTCTCCATCGCCCCTAATAGCCCCTTACCTTTATTTATATAACAAAGCTCCTACATAGCCTCTCCATTGCCCCTTAATAGTCCCTTACCTTAATTTATATAACATAGCTCCTACATAGCCTCTCCATCGCCCCTTAAAAGCCCATTACCTTAATTTATATAACATAGCCCCTACATAGCCTCTCCATCGCCCCTTACCTTAATTTATATAACATAGCCCCTACATCGCCCCTCCATCGCTCCTACATCGCCCCTTCATCGCTCCTTCTTCAAATTTATATTAAATTGTACTGTGATGGCCCCTACATCGCTCCTACATCGCTCCTTCATTGCTCCTACATCGCCCCTTCATCGCTCCTTCTCCAAATTTATATTACATTGCAACTTGATGGCCCCTACATCGCTCCTACATAGCTCCTCCATCGCTCCTCCATCGCTCCTTCATCGCTCCTACATCGCCCCTTCATCGCTCCTTCTCCAAATTTATATTACATTGCAACTTGATGGCCCCTACATCGCTCCTCCATCGCCCCTTAATAGCCCCTTACCTTAATTTATATAACAAAGCTCCTATATGGCCTCTCTATCGCCCCTTAATAGCCACTTAATTTAATTATATAACATTGCCCCTACATAGCCTCTCCATCGCCCCTTAATAGCCCCTTACCTAAATTTATATAACAAAGCTCCTATATAGCCTCTCCATCGCCCCTTAATAGCCCCTTACCTTAATTATGTAACATAGCCCCTACATAGCCTCTCAATCGCCCCTTAATAGCCTCTTACCTTAATTTATATAACATAGCCCCTATATAGCCTCTCCATCGCCCCTTAATAGCCCCTTACCCTAATCTATATAACATAGCCCCTACAAAGCCTCTCCATCGCCCCTTAATAGCCCCTTACCTTAATCTATATAACAAAGCTCCTACATAGCCTCTCCATCGCCCCATAATAGCCTCTTACCTTAATTATGTAACATAGCCCCTACATAGCCTCTCCATCGCCCCTAAATAGCCCCTTACCCTAATTTATATAACATAGCCCCTACATAGCCTCTCCATCGCCCCTTAATAGCTCCTTACCTTTATTTATATAACATAGCCCCTACATAGCCTCTCCATCGCCCCTTAATAGCCCCTTACCTTAATTTATATAACATAGCCCTACATAGCCTCTCCATCGCCCCTTAATAGCCCCTTACCTTAATTTATATAGCATAGCCCCTACATAGCCTCTCCATCGCCCCTTAATAGCCTCTTACCTTAATTTATATAATCCTTACCTTAATATATATAACATAGCCCCTACATAGCCTCTCCATCGCCCCTAAATAGCCCCTTACCCTAATTTATATAACATAGCCCCTACATAGCCTCTCCATCGCCCCTTAATAGCCCCTTACCTTAATTTATATAACATAGCCCTACATAGCCTCTCCATCGCCCCTTAATAGCCCCTTACCTTAATTTATATAGCATAGCCCCTACATAGCCTCTCCATCGCCCCTTAATAGCCTCTTACCTTAATTTATATAATCCTTACCTTAATATATATAACATAGCCCCTACATAGCCTCTCCATCGCCCCTGAATAGCCCCTTACCCTAATTTATATAACATAGCCCCTACATAGCCTCTCCATCGCCCCTTACCTTAATTTATATAACATAGCCCCTACATCGCCCCTCCATCGCTCCTACATCGCCCCTTCATCGCTCCTTCTTCAAATTTATATTAAATTGTACTGTGATGGCCCCTACATCGCTCCTACATCGCTCCTTCATTGCTCCTACATCGCCCCTTCATCGCTCCTTCTCCAAATTTATATTACATTGCAACTTGATGGCCCCTACATCGCTCCTACATAGCTCCTCCATCGCTCCTCCATCGCTCCTTCATCGCTCCTACATCGCCCCTTCATCGCTCCTTCTCCAAATTTATATTACATTGCAACTTGATGGCCCCTACATCGCTCCTCCATCGCCCCTTAATAGCCCCTTACCTTAATTTATATAACAAAGCTCCTATATGGCCTCTCTATCGCCCCTTAATAGCCACTTAATTTAATTATATAACATTGCCCCTACATAGCCTCTCCATCGCCCCTTAATAGCCCCTTACCTAAATTTATATAACAAAGCTCCTATATAGCCTCTCCATCGCCCCTTAATAGCCCCTTACCTTAATTATGTAACATAGCCCCTACATAGCCTCTCAATCGCCCCTTAATAGCCTCTTACCTTAATTTATATAACATAGCCCCTATATAGCCTCTCCATCGCCCCTTAATAGCCCCTTACCCTAATCTATATAACATAGCCCCTACAAAGCCTCTCCATCGCCCCTTAATAGCCCCTTACCTTAATCTATATAACAAAGCTCCTACATAGCCTCTCCATCGCCCCATAATAGCCTCTTACCTTAATTATGTAACATAGCCCCTACATAGCCTCTCCATCGCCCCTAAATAGCCCCTTACCCTAATTTATATAACATAGCCCCTACATAGCCTCTCCATCGCCCCTTAATAGCTCCTTACCTTAATTTATATAACATAGCCCCTACATAGCCTCTCCATCGCCCCTTAATAGCCCCTTACCTTAATTTATATAACATAGCCCTACATAGCCTCTCCATCGCCCCTTAATAGCCCCTTACCTTAATTTATATAGCATAGCCCCTACATAGCCTCTCCATCGCCCCTTAATAGCCTCTTACCTTAATTTATATAATCCTTACCTTAATATATATAACATAGCCCCTACATAGCCTCTCCATCGCCCCTAAATAGCCCCTTACCCTAATTTATATAACATAGCCCCTACATAGCCTCTCCATCGCCCCTTAATAGCCCCTTACCCTAATTTATATAACATAGCCCCTACATAGCCTCTCCATCGCCCCTTAATAGCTCCTTACCTTAATTTATATAACATAGCCCCTACATAGCCTCTCCATCGCCCCTTAATAGCCCCTTACCTTAATTTATATAACATAGCCCTACATAGCCTCTCCATCGCCCCTTAATAGCCCCTTACCTTAATTTATATAGCATAGCCCCTACATAGCCTCTCCATCGCCCCTTAATAGCCTCTTACCTTAATTTATATAATCCTTACCTTAATATATATAACATAGCCCCTACATAGCCTCTCCATCGCCCCTGAATAGCCCCTTACCCTAATTTATATAACATAGCCCCTACATAGCCTCTCCATCGCCCCTTAATAGCTCCTTACCTTAATTTATATAACATAGCCCCTACATAGCCTCTCCATCGCCCCTTAATAGCCCCTTACCTTAATTTATATAACATAGCCTCTACATAGCCTCTCCATCGCCCCTTAATAGCCCCTTACCTTAATTATGTAACATAGCCCCTACATAGCCTCTCAATCGCCCCTTAATAGCCCCTTACCTTAATTTATATAGCATAGCCCCTACATAGCCTCTCCATCGCCCCTTAATAGCCTCTTACCTTAATTTATATAATCCTTACCTTAATATATATAACATAGCCCCTACATAGCCTCTCCATCGCCCCTAAATAGCCCCTTACCCTAATTTATATAACATAGCCCCTACATAGCCTCTCCATCGCCCCTTAATAGCCTCTTACCTTAATTTATATAACATAGGCCCTACAAAGCATCTCCATCGCCCCTTAATAGCCCCTTACCTTAATTATATAACATAGCCCCTACATAGCCTCTCCATCGCCCCTTAATAGCCTCTTACCTTAATTTATATAACATAGCCCCTTCATAGCCTCTTCATCGCCCCTTACCTTAATTTATATAACATAGGCCCTTTATGGCTCCTGTACAGCCTCTGTAATTGTATTGCCCCTTCATTATAGAAGGTAGGGCATTAAGGTAAGGAAGGAATGTGACCCTCTACAGTTTTAAATTTAAGTTTTAAAAGGATGACAAGGATGACAACATTTATAAAAGCAAAGCTCTGAAACGGTAGAAAAAAGTTTAAAGGAAGCCTGCAAGAAATACCACGCTTTAACTGCTGAAAGACTGCCACAAGTAGACCAAATACCCCAAATTTGAAGCCTTCAGCTTCTATAACAAAAAAGTTCTAGGCATTTTAAAATGACATTTTATGTACAATGGAAATTTTGAAAGAATTGCAATGCTCATGTTGAAAACTTTAAAATTAAACTACGTGGCCTAGAAACAAAATTATAAGCTTATTTTTGTCATAAATTTAGGTTTCCAGTAACTAATTATATTTTTACAATAAAAATACCCATTTTTATAGTCAAAATCATTAAAAAAAAATAAGTTTTACTTGCGTTGTACCGAATGTACTGTAGCCAATCAGAAGGCTGAATCAGCTTAACAACCAATCACAGCTAAGCTTGTATTAGTTTACCCCTTTGTTTCCGCTATGATTTTCGTTTAAAAATGCAATTTAAATCGATTTTTTTTCATAGATTTTGACTATGAAATGTGGTGTTTTTATTGTAAAAATGTAATCAGTTACAGGCAATCTAAGTTTCTGACAAAGATAAGGTTATAATTTTATGTCTAGGCAACGTAATTTAATATTGTTTTTTCTTTTATGAGCATTGGAAATCTTTCAAAAATTCCATTGTACATAAAATGCTATTTTGAAATGCCTAGAACTTTTTTGTTATTGAAGCTGAAGGCTTATAATTTGGGGTATTGGGTCTTCTTGTGGCAGTCTTTTAGCAGTTAAAGCGTGTTATTTCTTGCAGGCGTCCTTTAATGAACATTAATAATGTAGAGTGTCAGAACTGAATAGTCAGAACATAAATTTAAAATTCGAAACAAAATTGTAAGTAAATTTATTGAGAAATTGCTAACATGCAGGAAAATGCTTAAGGACGTACTCACATTTTTTGGACTTGATTATAGATATGATTCGCTTATAACATTCTATTTTGTTGTCCTAGGAATCAGTATCCCAGAAATCAGATTAATCGGATAATTTTGATACATAAAAATTTGTTGTAAGTTAATAATTAGTATGCTTAAAATGGACGTATGGATATTCTGATAATGATTATAGACTTTCTAAATCGTACCTTTCTACTACAGGAATCACATGCCTAAATTAACGAAAATAGCTAACCGTTACGGACGTACGGACTGATCCTTAATATAGAAAAGCTTTGCTTTTAAAAAGTTAAAAAGATTTTTTGAGGGGATGGGGTAATATTTTTCTTGGGGTGAATTTTCTGGGAGGGTGGAGATACCCTCCCTCGAAATAATTATAAACCCTCTATGAACTTAAAAGAAGCTTCACTGTAAAGGAGAACCATATAGGTTCAGCGGTTAGCTTTTCTACAGACAAAAAAAAGATTACTACTTTATATAATAGGTTATGAAAAAGGAAAAAAAAGCAAGATAACAAGGATAACAACATTCACAAAAGCAAAGCTCTAAAATCAGGAGGTCAAACATAAATTTTGTTAAAATTAGCGTAAATCTATAATACAAAGTAGAATGATGTCTGTCCATCCGTCTGTCTGTCTGTCCGTCTGTCTGTCCGTCTGTCTGTCCGTCTGTCTGTCCGTCTGTCAGTCCCTTAAGATCTCGGTAACCACTGGACCGATTATATTCTACTATTCAGGGAATATACCTACTGGTCCTGTGGTGGTTTTAGGCTATTTTCTTGGGGGGTGGGATACCCCCAACCCCCCCAAAAACAAAAAAATCCCCCCCCATTTTTTTTTTTGCTGAAGATTTTCTTGGTCCTATTACGAATTTCGCCAAAAAAAAATTTTATCACCTCTTGGGGCAAAGCCCCTGAGGCTAGGGGCGAATCTGCTAGTATAGAATATAGTAAAAGGGCATAATTTTATTTTTAGTATTTGATTATAATACTAAACCTTGTTGTCCTAAGAAACATTACTCCAAAACCCAGATGAATGGGACAATGATATTATACAAAAAAATGGACGTACATACTTTCTAGTAATGAATATAGTATTGTACCCAACTGTTATAGAAATCATTCTGCAAAGTTTGAAATCGATAGGATATTTATAACATGTCTAAATTAAAGAAAATGTCGTCTAACCGTTTGGACGTACGGACAAACCAATCCTTACTATAGAAAAGTTTCGCATTTAAAAAGGAAAATTATAATGAAAATATAATGAATTAATAAAATAAATATAAATAATATAATAACATAATGAAATAAAGAAAAAAAATAAACTAAGAGAATGAAATTTTTTAGTTAAATAGAATATTGAATAAGGATCATATAATGGACAAACAGACAAAGTAAGTTATAGAGCAGACTTTAAGAGAATATGCTATTACTCAAAGATTATCACGAAACCTAAGTCTTTTGAAGCATAATTGAGAGACAGACAAAATAATTTATAGACTGGATATACATATGTCATGGGAATATTCACTAAAAATCTCAACAGTCTATCTTTAACAATAGCAGAGAAAACCACATGCTTAACTTAATGAGAAGAGCAATGACGAAAGGACTAGCCCTAATTGTAGAAAAGTCTCTCTTTTAACAAAAAAAGTTTTTTTTTTGGTCTGAAGCTTAAAAATTTCATAAACTGACTAAATTCTCCATTTAAGGGAAGCTTCACATAGGTCATGGGATGGTTTTTTGCTTTTTCATTTTCAGATTTAAGCCCCTAATTGGTTTAGGCTATTTTTCTGCCTCCTTACATTAAAAAGAGCGCAGCTGCAAGTGAATAAGAAAAGAGAAATATAAAAGAAGAATACATATTATCCTATTATATAAAGTAGTAAAACATAAACAAACGTTGGAGTGGACAAACCTAGGAATGGGACAATCGTCGGAGTGGACATTGCTTATGTAAAACGCAGGAGTGTCTTTTATTTTATTTATAAGATAAAAATCTTTCAAAACAAAAAAAAATCTTGAATATCTTTTCTCACAGACTGAAATTTTAAAATCAGTCTAACAGTTTTCCAAAGTAGGTAAGTTCTATCGAAAGGCAAAGGTTTGAAACAGATAGAACATTTCATTAAACTAAAACATATTTTTTTCTCACATTGTTTACAACTGTCAAATAGGTTTTTTTATATGCCTAACCCCTGCAGGGGGCTTATTTGCATATTTATATCTTAACCTAACCTAACCTGTGTAGAAATAACTAAACAAATGTTGTTGAAACCTAATTTTTAAGATATTATAGACACTTCTGCGTTTTACTTATATAATGTCCACTCCGACATTTGTCCGAAATATCCTGTGTTTGTCCACGTTAGTAAGGCTTTCTGTTCTGAAACTTAAGATCTCAATAACTACTAAACAGATTGGGCTTTCTATTTCAGGTAAGCTTAATATTTGTCTTGTAATGGCTTTAGGCTATTTTATTTTAAGTCGAGGGATGGTTTTAGGCTATTCTATTTTAAAGCCTGGGAAGGCTTTAGGCTTTTATTCATTCCCCTTTGAATACAGAGCCAATAGATGCTGGGGGCGTAGCCGCTAGTCGATATACAAAGTTTTTTTTTGTCTGTAGCAAAGGATCTCGTTTGCTGCTAAACCGATATGATGTATGTCTGTCTGTCTATACCGTAGGATCTTGCTAACCGCTGAGTACTGAGATGATTTTAAGATAGTTTATTTTTTTTCCTTATAATAAAATAACAGGATATTTGTCCATAAAAAGCGAAGCAATATCTTAATTTTTGTTGTTGGAACTGTTATTCAGTTGATTATACCAAGGATCTAAAGGAATAAGACAATGGCCGATAAATTTTTATCCATCCCTAATAACGATACACAAAATTGCAACACTACAACCAAAATATGACAAAAGTCCCCAAAGTTTTGAGCCAACGAATAAGAAAACTTCATTATAAAACTTTGGAGACTATTGTAAAAATTGCCTAATGTTTCCTTTATCCCTGAGATTATACAGACTATCCTTAAACTAATATTTACATTAAAGTAACAGGATGTTTATCAGTATCAACTGAACCGATATGCTTCTCCTTTACATTGAAGCTTATTTTACTCGCAGGAAAAGTTTTCATTTTGGGGAGGGGACTAACACTTTCAGCCCCCGGAAGGTATCACTTCCCTTAAATTCTTAACCTTCCCCCTCCCCCCCCTCTCCACCACATCTATTCATTAAAGTACTCCTAGGGTCATCTATGGGATTAGCCGTTAGTGACTTAAAAATAATTCAAGTGCAATGATATATTTACCAAATTAATACGATAATTTTGTATACATTTTTTATGAAAAAAAATTATTTTGCCAAAGGCAGCCAAAAAATAAGCAGCAAATATTTCAAAAATGCTCTGATAATCAGAGATCTACAGGGATAAGACGATTGTCGATAAAATGATATATATACATATATACAGTGTGTTTTTTTATGAGAACTTTTTTGAAAGCAATTTTACCTTACTTATAGTTATTAGAATTTAATGATTAATGGCTTATTCTCTTCTTTTTTATAACCTTTAATAGAAAAGCAAAAAATATTTCAGTTTTTATTCAAAAAGTACAGTAAATTAAAAAATTTAAAACTTAGGTGTCAACATCTAAAAATGGTTTTAGTGCATTTTTCTTATAATCTACCTTTGCAAGAATGGCTGCAAAACGCTTCAAAGTTGAGATATTGAGCTAAAAATTTATATAGATACTACTTGTGACATGTACTAGAACATTTTGAAATTTGAAGGCCATATCTCAACCAGGGAGGGAATACTGGCCCCCCAATGTACTCCCTCCATTCTTGGAAAGGGTAGAAGATTTGAGCATAAGAAAAATGCGCTAAAACCATTTCTCGTATTCATTTGAATCCGGTGGATAGGAACCGGTTCTCATCCATACGAAAAAACTATGTCTAGCATCGTATTATATCCAGCTTTCTACGAATATAGATATGTACAATCATAAGATTAAACCCAGTTTTTTTAGCCGGTGCCTTCTGCACCTCGGGGCTAAAAAAACTAGTTTTAATCTCATAATTGTACTTTCTATATCCGCGGAAAGCCGTTTATAATACGATGCGAGAAATAACTATTTTAGATGTTGACACCCATGTTTTGAAATTTTGAATTTACTGTACTTTTTAAATAAAAACTGAAATATTTTTTTGCTTTTCTGTTAATGGTTATAAAAAACGAAGAGAATAAGCCATTAATCATTAAATTCTGATAACTATAAGTAGGGTAAAATTGCTTTCAAAAATGCTCTCATAAAAAAAAACACTGTATATATATGTATGTTTATATATTAATTATTCCCATTGATGATTCACAAAATTACCCCTTCTTTAGTTTAGAATTAGTGGTTGAAACATTTAGACACTCAACTTAATGAACTAAACAATCACAAAACAATAAAAAGTCCCCAAGGTTGTTAATCTAACGAATAAGAAAACGGTATTATAAAACTTTGGAGACTAGACAGCACTCTTGGATAAGCCAACTTATAACACTTTGGGAACTATCCTAATCCTCCCTGGCGAAATGACAATGAGATTTTTTGGTAAATTTGTGGCAAACTTTATTCTTAATAAATTAGCACTTGGCAAAATTATACTGGAGAGATATTTCATTGAAGAATAAATTTTTTTTTTGCCCAAACTTTTCGTCAGCCAATAATAACAGATAAGTTAAACATTGTAAAAATAATATAGTAACTTAACTCGAGTTGTCAACGGCAGAAATTAGGTCCTGAGATGGTTTTAGGCCTGGAAAGGTTTATAACAATTTTATCTGTATTTCTTAAAATAAATTAACAGAATCTTTGTCTGTATGTATGAATGTCTGTCTGTACCGAAGGATCTTGCTAACCGATGAACCAATATGGTTCTCCTTTACAGTGAAGATTCCTATAGGTCCTGAGATCGTTCTCCTTAATAGGGTAGCTTCTCATAGGTCCTGGGGAGGTTAATAACTATTTTATTTTAATCCTTATAATAAAGTAACAGGATCTTTGTCTGTATGTATGTCTGTCTGTACCTTGCTAACCACTAAACCGACATGGTTCTCCTTTACAGTGAAGCTTCCTATGGGTAATGAGATGGCTTTAGGCCATTTTATTTTTAATCCTTATAAAAAGTAACAGGATCATTGTCTGTATGTATCAAAGAAGATCGCTAACTGCAGAACCAATATGGTTCTCCTTTATAGGGTAGCTTCCAATAGATCCTGGGAAGGTGTATAACTGTTTTGAAGGAGGATATAAGGGGCTATTAAGGGGCGATGGAGAGGCTATGTAGAGGCTATGTTATATAAATTAAGGTAAGGGGCTTTTAAGTGGCGATGGAGGGCTATTAAGGGGCGATGGAGAGGCTATGTTATATAAATTAAGGTAAGGAGCTAGTAAGGGGCGATGGAGAGGCTATGTAGCGGCTATGTTATATAAATTGGCTATTAAGGGGCGATAGAGAGGCTATATAGGGGCTATTTTATATAAATTAAGGTAAAGGACTATTAAGGGGCGATGGAGAGGCTATGTAGGGGCTATGTTATATAAATTAAGGTAAGGGGCTATTAAGGGGCGATGAAGAGGCTATTTAGGGGCTATGTTATATAAAATCGGGTAAGGGGCTATTAAGGGGCGATGGGGAGGCTATGTAGGAGCTATGTTATATAATTAAGGTAAGGGGATATTAAGGGGCGATGGAGAGGCTATGTAGGGGCTATGTTACATAATTAAGGTAAGGGGCTATTAAGGGGCGATGGAGAGGCTATGTAGGAGCTTTGTTATATAGATTAAGGTAAGGGGCTATTAAGGGGCGATGGAGAGGCTTTGTAGGGGCTATGTTATATAGATTAGGGTAAGGGGCTATTAAGGGGCGATGGAGAGGCTATATAGGGGCTATGTTATATAAATTAAGGTAAGAGGCTATTAAGGGGCGATTGAGAGGCTATGTAGGGGCTATGTTACATAATTAAGGTAAGGGGCTATTAAGGGGCGATGGAGAGGCTATATAGGAGCTTTGTTATATAAATTTAGGTAAGGGGCTATTAAGGGGCGATGGAGAGGCTATGTAGGGGCAATGTTATATAATTAAATTAAGTGGCTATTAAGGGGCGATAGAGAGGCCATATAGGAGCTTTGTTATATAAATTAAGGTAAGGGGCTATTAAGGGGCGATGGAGGAGCGATGTAGGGGCCATCAAGTTGCAATGTAATATAAATTTGGAGAAGGAGCGATGAAGGGGCGATGTAGGAGCGATGAAGGAGCGATGTAGGAGCGATGTAGGGGCCATCACAGTACAATTTAATATAAATTTGAAGAAGGAGCGATGAAGGGGCGATGTAGGAGCGATGGAGGGGCGATGTAGGGGCTATGTTATATAAATTAAGGTAAGGGGCGATGGAGAGGCTATGTAGGGGCTATGTTATATAAATTAGGGTAAGGGGCTATTCAGGGGCGATGGAGAGGCTATGTAGGGGCTATGTTATATATATTAAGGTAAGGATTATATAAATTAAGGTAAGAGGCTATTAAGGGGCGATGGAGAGGCTATGTAGGGGCTATGCTATATAAATTAAGGTAAGGGGCTATTAAGGGGCGATGGAGAGGCTATGTAGGGCTATGTTATATAAATTAAGGTAAGGGGCTATTAAGGGGCGATGGAGAGGCTATGTAGGGGCTATGTTATATAAATTAAGGTAAGGAGCTATTAAGGGGCGATGGAGAGGCTATGTAGGGGCTATGTTATATAAATTAGGGTAAGGGGCTATTAAGGGGCGATGGAGAGGCTATGTAGGGGCTATGTTATATAAATTAGGGTAAGGGGCTATTTAGGGGCGATGGAGAGGCTATGTAGGGGCTATGTTATATATATTAAGGTAAGGATTATATAAATTAAGGTAAGAGGCTATTAAGGGGCGATGGAGAGGCTATGTAGGGGCTATGCTATATAAATTAAGGTAAGGGGCTATTAAGGGGCGATGGAGAGGCTATGTAGGGCTATGTTATATAAATTAAGGTAAGGGGCTATTAAGGGGCGATGGAGAGGCTATGTAGGGGCTATGTTATATAAATTAAGGTAAGGAGCTATTAAGGGGCGATGGAGAGGCTATGTAGGGGCTATGTTATATAAATTAGGGTAAGGGGCTATTTAGGGGCGATGGAGAGGCTATGTAGGGGCTATGTTACATAATTAAGGTAAGAGGCTATTATGGGGCGATGGAGAGGCTATGTAGGAGCTTTGTTATATAGATTAAGGTAAGGGGCTATTAAGGGGCGATGGAGAGGCTTTGTAGGGGCTATGTTATATAGATTAGGGTAAGGGGCTATTAAGGGGCGATGGAGAGGCTATATAGGGGCTATGTTATATAAATTAAGGTAAGAGGCTATTAAGGGGCGATTGAGAGGCTATGTAGGGGCTATGTTACATAATTAAGGTAAGGGGCTATTAAGGGGCGATGGAGAGGCTATATAGGAGCTTTGTTATATAAATTTAGGTAAGGGGCTATTAAGGGGCGATGGAGAGGCTATGTAGGGGCAATGTTATATAATTAAATTAAGTGGCTATTAAGGGGCGATAGAGAGGCCATATAGGAGCTTTGTTATATAAATTAAGGTAAGGGGCTATTAAGGGGCGATGGAGGAGCGATGTAGGGGCCATCAAGTTGCAATGTAATATAAATTTGGAGAAGGAGCGATGAAGGGGCGATGTAGGAGCGATGAAGGAGCGATGGAGGAGCGATGGAGGAGCTATGTAGGAGCGATGTAGGGGCCATCAAGTTGCAATGTAATATAAATTTGGAGAAGGAGCGATGAAGGGGCGATGTAGGAGCAATGAAGGAGCGATGTAGGGGCCATCACAGTACAATTTAATATAAATTTGAAGAAGGAGCGATGAAGGGGCGATGTAGGAGCGATGGAGGGGCGATGTAGGGGCTATGTTATATAAATTAAGGTAAGGGGCGATGGAGAGGCTATGTAGGGGCTATGTTATATAAATTAGGGTAAGGGGCTATTCAGGGGCGATGGAGAGGCTATGTAGGGGCTATGTTATATATATTAAGGTAAGGATTATATAAATTAAGGTAAGAGGCTATTAAGGGGCGATGGAGAGGCTATGTAGGGGCTATGCTATATAAATTAAGGTAAGGGGCTATTAAGGGGCGATGGAGAGGCTATGTAGGGCTATGTTATATAAATTAAGGTAAGGGGCTATTAAGGGGCGATGGAGAGGCTATGTAGGGGCTATGTTATATAAATTAAGGTAAGGAGCTATTAAGGGGCGATGGAGAGGCTATGTAGGGGCTATGTTATATAAATTAGGGTAAGGGGCTATTAAGGGGCGATGGAGAGGCTATGTAGGGGCTATGTTATATAAATTAGGGTAAGGGGCTATTTAGGGGCGATGGAGAGGCTATGTAGGGGCTATGTTATATATATTAAGGTAAGGATTATATAAATTAAGGTAAGAGGCTATTAAGGGGCGATGGAGAGGCTATGTAGGGGCTATGCTATATAAATTAAGGTAAGGGGCTATTAAGGGGCGATGGAGAGGCTATGTAGGGCTATGTTATATAAATTAAGGTAAGGGGCTATTAAGGGGCGATGGAGAGGCTATGTAGGGGCTATGTTATATAAATTAAGGTAAGGAGCTATTAAGGGGCGATGGAGAGGCTATGTAGGGGCTATGTTATATAAATTAGGGTAAGGGGCTATTTAGGGGCGATGGAGAGGCTATGTAGGGGCTATGTTACATAATTAAGGTAAGAGGCTATTATGGGGCGATGGAGAGGCTATGTAGGAGCTTTGTTATATAGATTAAGGTAAGGGGCTATTAAGGGGCGATGGAGAGGCTTTGTAGGGGCTATGTTATATAGATTAGGGTAAGGGGCTATTAAGGGGCGATGGAGAGGCTATATAGGGGCTATGTTATATAAATTAAGGTAAGAGGCTATTAAGGGGCGATTGAGAGGCTATGTAGGGGCTATGTTACATAATTAAGGTAAGGGGCTATTAAGGGGCGATGGAGAGGCTATATAGGAGCTTTGTTATATAAATTTAGGTAAGGGGCTATTAAGGGGCGATGGAGAGGCTATGTAGGGGCAATGTTATATAATTAAATTAAGTGGCTATTAAGGGGCGATAGAGAGGCCATATAGGAGCTTTGTTATATAAATTAAGGTAAGGGGCTATTAAGGGGCGATGGAGGAGCGATGTAGGGGCCATCAAGTTGCAATGTAATATAAATTTGGAGAAGGAGCGATGAAGGGGCGATGTAGGAGCGATGAAGGAGCGATGGAGGAGCGATGGAGGAGCTATGTAGGAGCGATGTAGGGGCCATCAAGTTGCAATGTAATATAAATTTGGAGAAGGAGTGATGAAGGGGCGATGTAGGAGCAATGAAGGAGCGATGTAGGAGCGATGTAGGGGCCATCACAGTACAATTTAATATAAATTTGGAGAAGGAGCGATGTAGGAGCGATGGAGGGGCGATGTAGGAGCGATGAAGGAGCGATGTAGCAGCGATGTAGGGGCCATCAAGTTGCAATGTAATATAAATTTGGAGAAGGAGCGATGAAGGGGCGATGTAGGAGCGATGAAGGAGCGATGTAGGAGCGATGTAGGGGCCATCACAGTACAATTTAATATAAATTTGGAGAAGGAGCGATGTAGGAGCGATGTAGGGGCCATCACAGTACAATTTAATATAAATTTGGAGAAGGATCGATGAAGGAGCGATGTAGGAGCGATGTAGGGGCGATGTAGGAGCGATGTAGGGGCCATCAAAGTACAATGTAATATAAATTTGGAGAAGGGGCGATGGAGGAGCGATGTAGGGGCCATCAAGTGGGTTGTTATATAAATTAAGGTAAGGGACTACGGAGGGGCGATGGAGAGGCTATGAAGGAGCCATCATGGGGCTATAGCATAGCCTCTTATCATAAGAGGCGATATTAACGCCCCTTCAAAGGAGCTATTAAGAGGCCATGAAGGAGCTATAGCATAGCCTCTTATCATAAGAGGCGATATGAACGCTCCTTAAAAGGGGCTATCACATCGCTCCATATGATAAGAGGCTATGCTATAGCTCCTTGAAGGAGCTATAGAAAATCATCGCCCCATTTGGAGCGATGTCATGGAAAGGACTATACCCCAATTCTTTTTTTGTGATATTATTTGAATAGGTACTTGTTTAAACATATATTTTTCTGCTTTCAGGAGTTTTTTGTTGGCATCTGAATTTCTACAAAACATTGTCTTTATCAATCTTCAACTTAGTGACAGAGAAAAGATAGAAAGATTTATCTCTCTCAGTGATCTTTATTCCAAGGTAAGTCACGTGACTTTTAAAAAGCGAAGCTTTTCTATAATTAGGGTCGGTCCGTACGTCCGTAACGGATGGCTTTTTTCGTTAATTTAGACATGTTAGAATTGTCCTATTGATTTCAAATTTTGCATGGTGATTCCTTTAGTAGTTCGGTACGATTTAGAAAGCGTAGCAACTCTATAATCATTTCCAAAATGTCCGTACGTCCATTTTAAACATGTTGATTTTTTTACTTTTTTAAATAGCTTTTTTCGTTAATTTAGGCATGTTAGAATTGTCCTATCGATTTCAAATTTTGCATGGTGATTCCTGTAATAGTTAGGTACGAGTTAGAAAGCGTAGCAACTCTATAATCATTACCAAAATGTCCGTACGTCCATTTTAAACATGTTGATTTTTTTACATTTTTAACAACAAATTTGTATGTGACCTAATTATCCGATTGGTCTGATTTTTGGTATACTGATTCCTAGGACAACAAAGTACAATATTATAAGCGAAGCAACTCTATAATTAAGTCCTAAAAATGTAGGTAAGTATGTCCATAATCATTATCCTGTATCAAGCAGTTTTTCAACAAATTTACTTACAATTTTACTTTGACTCTTATACATTCGCATTCTGATTATTCAGTTCTGACATTATATAAGTGGTAAAGTCCGTTTGTCCTTCCATTTCAGAGCTTCGCTTTTATGGATGTTGTCATCCTTGTATTAATAATAAACTACCAATAAGCTGCTTTGGTCATTTGTCCAATGAATCCTCTATCCACCCTTTTTTGAATGTTGTGGTTCTTGTTATTATTAAAGGAGTGGGAGGTCAGGGATTTAAAGGGATAAGACAATGGCCTATAAATGATTTACATCCCCAATGATGATACACAAAATTTCCCCATTCTGTAGATTACAACAAGGATGACAACATCCATAAAAGCGAAGCACTGAAACGGTAGGACAAACGGACACTAACACTTGTATAGTGTCAGAACTGAATAATCAGAATATAAATGTATAAATGTCGAAGCAAAATTTAAGTAAAATTGTTGAAAACCTGCTTGATACAGAATAATGTTTATGGACATGCTTATATTTTTAGGACTTGATTATAGAGTTGCTTCGCTCATAATATTGTACTTTGTTGTCCCAGGCTATCAGTATACCAAAAATCAGATCATTCGGATTATTAGATCACATAAAAATTTGTTGTTAAAAAAGTAAAAAAATCAACATGTTTAAAATGGACGTACGGACATTCTAGTAATGATTATAGAGTTACTACGCTTTCTAAATCGTACCTAACTACTACAGGAATCACCATGCAAAGTTTGAAACCAATAGGACAATTCTAACATGCCTAAATTAGTGAAAAAAGCTATCCGTTACGGACGGACGGACCTACCCTAATTATAGAAAAGCTTCGCTTTTAAAAAGTTGATACACTTGAACAATATGAAACAACTAGTCATAATTCAATAAACGTCCCCAAGGAATAAGCCAACGAATAAGAAAACGTTAATATAAGATTTTGAACACTATTGTAATAAACAGCCTAATGGCCTTTCCCTTTCTGAGGGTGTGGGGGGGGGGAGGGTATTTATATCAATTATTTAAAGGCGCTTCTTTGAGGGAACCAGGATACCTTTGTTTAATCTAGTTTTGGCAAAAAAGTAGACAGATCCATAGTTATTTATTTATGGTTATCCGGGCAGGATTTATTAGGATTTAGTTGGAATTTTATGTTTATCTATAATACAAAGTAGAACGATGTCTGTCTGTCCGTCTGTCTGTCCGTCTGAAGCTTAAGATCTCAGTAACCACTGAACCGATTGGGCTCTACTCTTCAGGGAATATACCTACTGGTCCTGTGATGGTTTTAAGCTATTTTCTTGTGGGGTGGGAAACCCCTAACCCCCCCAAAAAATGAAAAAAAAAACCAAAAAAAAAAATTTTTAACTTTTTCTTTTTAAATCTAAAATACGAAAAATTAGGTTGATCAAACCTCTTGGGGCAAAGCCCCTAGAGGCTAGGGGCGAAGCCGCTAGTGTTTCTTATATAGAGCTAGAATTTATTAATTTTAAATGGGGTTGGAATTTTTTTTATGTTTTTTTACTTTGTAAATGAACACTAGGGGCAGTTTATCTAATTAAATCACAAAACCTTTTAATGAAAGATAGACGGTTTTTCTGTATGGGTTTGAACCCGATAAATATCCGCTGAATTAGAACCATTTATGAGCTATACTGAAAATCATGTATTGTATAATAAACGAATGATAAAAGCTATCTAAAATACGATGCGATAAATAAAAATTCCAGTTTTTGTTAGTTAAGGCCTTCGGCCCCTCGGAGAAAAAATTGGAAAATATTGATATTTATTTTTTATATATTTTATTCAAAAAAAAAAATTGTTCTTAGTACGATACGATAACTGATTTTTAAGTATAGCTTAGAAATCGGTTATAATCCAGCGTTTTTTTTTAAGTTAAATTGAAAGAGAAATACGTTTTCCGAGTTTATTCACTAGTCCTTTTATACAACAAACAAATGTAATAACTTTAAAACTTGATAAATAATCCTTCTTTTATGCATTTCTAGAATATTCATTGTTTCAAATATATGGAATATACTTCAATTATAGTTTTTGTTTAAAGTTTAACTTATAACCTCTGAGTGAATATAATACATTCTTGATAATCCAATTGCTCAGAGTGGTTTGAACTTTTTAGTTTTTATTTAAACTTTTTTGTTCAGAGTAGAATTTACAACTAATAAAGAAATGCGTTGTTTTCTTTAGAAATCAATTAATATGTATTCCAGTATCGCTTAGAAACCGATTAACATCCGGTGGTATAGAACCGGTTCTCAGCCATACTGAAAAGTTATGTATTGCATCGTATTTTATTAAGTTTTCTACAAAGATTAAAATGTACAATCATAAGCTAAAAAAAACATTTTAGGTACATTTTTATACCGGCGGATAGCTGATTATGATACGATGCGATAAATAACTATTCTTAAAATCTGTTTACATTAAACCTTTTTATTTATTGACCGTGAAATTTAAAGTTTTTAAGCAAAATAATTTTTAGAGGAGGGGAGGAAAGTTTTTTAGGGATGTCGTACCCCCCCCCCCCCCACTCATTACCCCCCACATTAGGATGTAGCCTTCCCTGGACAACTGCAAAATTTCCCTAAAAATTATAGAAAGATATGTACAACCGATTACGATATCCTTCAACTTACTACTTCATACATCCTATGACTGCACTGCCTTACGAAGTCCTTTTGCATGAAATTAAACTTTTCAAATTATTTTCTTATTTTCTTTCAATAGTACCCAGCTGTAATTTATTTGTACGAGAGAATCTTTTTATCAGCTAGTTCCGTAGAAATATTCATTTGCGCTGTTTCAACATTTTATTTCCTAGATTTTCATTTGTTTCCGTGTAAAAATTGATCTTAAACTCTTAAAGAAAAGGGTTAACGTCATTGGTAAATGTAAAGGAAAGGTTTTTTATCAGGGCTCGTCAGATGCGCTTCAGCCGCATGCAAGCCACAATCAAATCGTCATAATATAACTTTAAAATTCAGCTGGAAATCTCAACATGTTCCCATACAAGCAATCCATATTTTCGTAATTTATTTTTGTGTACACAGTGGGTTTAAAGTTGAGGCTTATGCGCGGCTGAGGTGCGGCTATCGAGCCCTGGTGTTTAGTTTTGTTTGTAACTTTATATTTATTTCAACTGTACCTTTTAATCACTTCTAGTACCTGTAGAATCATTCTGTGGGCTTTGAAAAACATAAGTTCAGTGTCAATTGCAGAGTATTTAGGTCTACTATATTTAAATTGATTCAGAGCTCACCCTGCCTAGACAAAGACAAGGCAATTTTCTTTATCATATCAGACACAACTAACTTAGCACAAATAAAAAATATTTGCAGGGAGGAATGAGACATTGATCTGTAACCCAAAGTTGTTACACCTCAAAAATACCCCGAGTTTAACCCGAAAAAAATATCGAGAATTTTGCAATTTTAAACTAAATTAATTTGCCTCATGTTTTCACTGTCCTTGAATATTTTGTATTTCATTGAAAATATATATTCATTAGCGGCTTCGCCCCTAGCCTCTAGGGGCTTTGCCCCAAGAGGTAATTAAAGAAAAAAAATAATTACCTCTGGAGATGCCCCCGCAAATTTTAAATAATTACCCCAAAAAAAATTGAGGGGATTTTTTTCCATTTTTGGGGGGGTTGGGGGTGTCTCACCCCCCAAGAAAATAGCCTAAAACCACCACAGGACCAGTAGGTATATTCTCTGAAGAGTAAAATCCGATCGGTTCAGTGGTTACCGAGATCTTAAGAGACGGACAGACAGACGGACAGACAGACAGACGGACGGACAGACATAATTCTACTTTGTATTATAGATATTGATTTACATTAGGTATAGAAATACTTTTAAAAATTCTTTTTAACTCAATATTTCTCTAAAATTATTTCTCTCCAATTTATTTTTTTAATTGTTTGTTTGATTTTTTTAACGATGTATTTTGTTCATTTCTATTTGTTCTTTTTTTGTCTAGGTAAATAAAACAAAATTGAATGGCCGGAAGTTAAATAAAACATTTAAACCTTTTCTATTCCAAGATGTTAAAACATACATTTGTACAATCTTGGATTTTTTAGAAGAGTTGTATCCGCCCTGCACCAACAGGCATCTTCTCTGGGCAGGAAACAGGCATGGTTCACATTGTCGGTGAATAGCATTATAACTTAACTAGCGGCTACGCCCCTAGAGGCCTCTAGTGGCACTTTAAATTTTTTTATATTTAAAATATGGCTATTTTGTGTTTGACGTTTATGTTTCGTTGAACTCTCTTTCTAAAATCGAGAAATTTAAAAAAAATTAATTTTTCTAGGGAGGGTGGTGGTACCCTTCCTTAAAATAGTTATAAACCTTTCCGGGACATATGAGAATCTACCCTGTTAAGGAGAACCCGATCGGTTTAGCGGTTAGCGAGCTCCTTCGGTACAAAAACACAGACACACAAACATCCTGTTACTTTAGTATAAGGATAGATAAACATCTCAGCTTTGCTTTTACAAAACTAAAAATAGAATTAATGTTTTGTAAAGGGTAATATATAAATAATGAATGATAAAGTAACTTTGTAGAGTATTACATTATGAAAAACTTGGAGCTTAATCACATAAAAGAATACATATACAATAATAAATTTACCTCTAGGGGTATATTATGTTGCCTGGGTTGGTAATTTAATCAAACATTGTAGGCATTGTAGAAATGGATATAAAAAATTCTTGGATATTATGACAGGGGAAAAATTGTCGTCAATTTAGGTTAAAAACATGGTCATTATTGGTCAGTTTAATCATTCATTATAAGGAAAGGAGAAGGGAAAATCGTTATTTTAGCTAGCTACAAGTTTCCTTTTTTAGAGTACATGATAATCGTATAAATCAAGTAATAATAAATCCATTAGTAATGTAAATATTTCTTCCCGTCAATTATTTTCATTGTTGTGTGAATTATTACCCACTGAAACTTTATTTTATTTTAGATTGGTTTCAAAAGGAAGGCAGCATTTTTCCAGAGAGTGGCGGCTATGCGCTGTGTTGCTCCAGGTATATAATAGTTATGTATCGCATCATATTATGGACAGCTTTCCGCAGATATAGAAATGTAAAATCATAAGATTAATCAGTTTTGTTAGCCCCGAGATGCCGAAGGCACGGGCTAACAAAATTGGTTATAATATTATGATTGTTTATTTTTATATTCATAGAAAACTGGATATAATACGATACGATACATAAGTCGTTGCATGTAGTAGTTGGATGTTCATCTGCCAAAGGATTTATTCAAATGTACAATAAACATGTATATAAAATATAGCTTATCTTGGTAATTTTTCATTATAATTCTTATCAAAAAGGAATAGTTTTCATCTTGTTGACATTGATAACTGCACTTAGAGCAGTATTATGAAAATTTTTCAAATTTAATCTGGTTCTTCAATACTAAAGCAATGTCGTATTAAAAAAATGTTCTTTGTCCATCTCGCTTTTATTGATGTTTATACCCTTGTTTTATCTGTAAAGAGACACACAATGCTAATGTTTTGACTATTAGGGAATCCTCAGCACGATTGGCAGGCATGTTATTCCCTGATGTTGAAAGCCGTCCTTGGTTATGACCTGGATCTGACCTCTGACCAACCTCCAGACACTGGCTGGCCAACTTTACAGGTATTTTTAGTTGACTTTGAGTGGTCATAGCATTCCCATTTTAATCATTAAATGTGGTTTTGTTGACACTTAGGGAGTAAGGGAGGGGACAATGGGCAATTAATTCAATATAAGAGTTTTCGCTGAAAACCAGATTTATCCAGAAAATTTGACCAAAATTGTAAAGGAATCATGGTACCTAATATAATTTAGAACAAAATTAGTTCTAAGAAAAATAAATCATTTACTTGAAAATTAAATTACCAGTACGTCCCAATGTAGTAATATTTTGTAATTAATCACTAGAAAAATCTTGTTTAGAACTTCGTCAACCCTTGTCATAAATTTTTAAATGCCACCTAAATTCAAGGGGTTCTTAGATTGTTTAATACATAAATATCACAGTAGAGTTTCTATACATGAAATGACATTTTCTTGGGAAAAATATTTGTTAAAACCAGCCATCTAATAACAAATTTTTCTGTCTGCTATATTCAAAACTAACTCAGCTAGTTAGCGGGGCATTAATACGCTAGTACCCAAAGTCAGGCAGAACCTGCTAAATTCTTGCACATTCCCTTTAAGCCAGTATCCAAAGTCTGAGATAAGGCTATATTGGGCACAGGGTTGGGATCCTCCTCAGAATCTAGACAGTGATTTTATTAAATTAATTTTACGGATACGGCCCTAGAACCTCTAGGTGCACTAAATGTGGGAGGGGGAAAAGTAGACCGCCCCCTCTATTTTTAATTAGAGCTTTTAGCAGTAAAATTGGAGGGGGGCTTATCATTTATTAGGAGGATGAAGAACACTATTGGTTCAGCGGTTAGCGAGATCCTTCGCTACAATATATTATAATATCTTGTATTTAAGGTCCAATTATTGCAAGAACTTGTTGGAACCTCCAGAAAAATGGGAGCACATTCCGCATCAACCCGTCACATGACCTATCTCTTCCAGGTATGAAAGTCTTTCCAGTATAGCTTCGAAACCGATTAATATCCGCTGGATTAGAACCAGTTCTCAGCCACATTGAAAAACCATGTATAGCATTGTATTACATAAAGTTTTCCACGAATATTAAAATAAAAATCATAGAATTAGTATCAGTTTTGTTATGCCGGTCCTTCGGCCCCTCAAGGCCAACTAAATTAGGTTTAAGCTTATAGTTTTTTATTTTGATATCCGCGAAAAGCTGTCTATAAAATAGTGCGAAAAATAACTAGGTATTACTTTTTTATTTTTGTTTCAAGTTTTCCTTAATCGAATCTCCAAAATTCTAAATATTTCCTAGAATTTAACACCTAAATTCATTCAAATATCTGGAGTAAAAAAAGCTTATTTTAGTTTTGTATATTTAAAACACGTTTTTTTATATATATAATATGTCCGTTCATTGAAGCTAAATTACCTAGTACCTAAATTAGCAATTACCTAGTAAAAAATATTTTAATATTTTTTTTTAGTTGACAAATATTTAAGCTAAGTAGTTTATGTCATAAAATAGATCCAAATAAGAGAGGGGTAGGTTTCTGGAAAAATCCGTAAAGGTTATGTGTTATAAGTAAAAAAAACAGTAGTAGAACGATAAAAATAAGTGTTAACTTTTTAAAAAAATTTGTCTATAGTTCTTTTCAATAAGAAAAACACATATTTAGTGAATATTATCGTTATACTACTATTTTTAAGCCTTAAAACACACACCTTTACGGATTCTACCAGAAACCTACCCCTCTCTTTGTAAAATTAAAAAATTCGGCGATATTTTTTTTATCTAACCAAAAATTTTTCACTTATTAAACATATCTCGTGATGTGTTTTATAAGGATTTAAAATAGATAATGAAAAATCAGCATTTTATTTATACTCGTTAAGTATAATGGTTAAACTCTCTATTTATTGGAAATTATAAATTAAATTTTGAGAATGTTCTACTGTAATAAAACGCCATTTTAAAGTTTTTAATACATAATTAAGTAAAAAGGAGGGCTATCAAAAACGGATACCAATTATTATAAGAAAAAACTATTTTTGTCTTGTGTAGCGCGGCAACAAAAGCTAAAAATATATATCTATTACTAGCGGTTGTGCTCTAGGATAAAAAGGGACATTCAAATTGTTAATAATCATTTCGGGACCTATGTAAAGCTTCCCTCAAATGGAGTACTTCATCGGTTCAGTAGTTAGTGAGCTGTATACAATAGAATAAAATATCTTTTCATGAAAACATAAAAGCAATTAATAATTATACTTAATGAATTTTAGTGTCTTTAGTTGACTTCCGGACACATTTAGCTGCTTCGGTCATAAAAGGGTCTCAAAATGGTTAAAGTTTATTTGTAACTCCAAGTGATTTTTGTAATTTCTTAATTTAATATTTTTTGTTCAGAATATGTTTACAAGCCTGAGTAGTACAGAGAAGCAAGATTTTGCCACCCAGTTATCAGTTCTAGCACAGAGGGCCCCGGCCAATTCAAGTCCTTTACAACTAGGAAATTATATCCGTGATTTCATTATTTGTTTAGAATGGTAAAATCTGAAAATAAAATAGAGCATAAACCCATCACAGAATCCATGTAAAGCTTACCTACCTATTATAGAGAACACAATCGGTTTACAAGTTTTTGTAATCTAAAGCTTCAGCTTGACTATTATATTTTCTAACAAACATTTTAAACCTAATCGCTATGGTATTATTTATCTGTTGTTAGCATCTTATTTCCTTAATAGTTAATTTCACTGTAAATTATACTGAGCTGGATCTTTAAATTTTTAGCCGTAGCGTCACCACTGCCAGTGCTGCCAATAAAACACGGATTTTAAAGATTTTGATTTAAATATTATTATTAAAAATTAAATTAATTTATAATACCTACCTAGTATTATAATTATTAGGAACCTAATCAAAAAAAATATTTAAAATTTAAAACATTAAAAATTTGATTTAAAGATCGCTATCGCTATTAGGTTAGTGGGGCAACGGCTACACATTTAAAGATCCAGCTCTGATACCTAAAGTCATATAAGCAATTTCTTTCAATCGATGGCTTCTCAACTTTTCCATCAGTAATTTGTACTGATAAAAGGCTTAATTTTGTTTATCATATTCGGGAATGTAAATCATTTCGTCTCCATTGTCTGATCCCGTATTACTCAAACTATTTAATTCGTGTACTTTAGACCTCAAAAAAGCATTTGACGGTCATAGATTCGTTTCATCATTGTCTCGACTTGCACTTAATTTTTTTTTAATTATTAATGACAATAATAACATTTCTCGTATTCATTCGAATCCGGTGGATAGGAACCGGCTCTCATCCATACGAAAAAACTATGTCTAGCATCGTATTATATCCAGCTTTCTACGAATATAAAAATGTACAATCATAAGATTAAAACCAGTTTTTTTAGCCGGTGCCTTCTAGTTTATACTAGTTTTAATCTCATAATTGTACTTTCTATATCCGCTGAAAGCCGTTTATAATACGATGCGAGGAATAACTATCACAAAACATAAAAAAATGCTTTGATTTTAGTGTACAAAAATATTGATGTTTTAAAAAGAAATATATTTTACTTAACTTCAGAGATTGAACCATGTACCATGACACATTTTTCTATAATTAACTCATAGGATTAGCTGTGCTAACAGTGGGATATTGTGTACAGGAACAAAGAAATAAATAAGTAGAATAAAAGCAAGGACTTTTAAGCTCTTTATTTTTTGGGTATGAACGATGGTTTTCTAATTTGACAATTACTATGTTAACATGACTAAATGAATATAAAGTTTTTTATTGTAATAAAATAATGAAAGATAAGTACAAAAATGATAAAAAAAAAAGGCGCAAAAGAGATTAACAAGTATATGAACAAATATTATTTTTATTATTTTGAAGAATTGTGTGTCTAGACTAATATATAACATGACATTTATTTTTATAATTTGACACTTGCATGTTTTATGACCTTACAAAAGCATTTGATGCAATTCAAAATTGCTCTAGGTATACATAATAAAATCAAGTATTACGGGAATAAGGTGTTGTATATTTTCTACTTCATGAGCAGTTGCTGCGCCCGCTGAGGCATGTAATATAAGGGGTAAACTCCTAATTCAGAATCCAAATATATAGGTGGGAGGATGAGACCCCCTTCCCTAAAACTAATTCAAGGATCAGGGGTTAGAGTCATGAAAATATCTTAATTTTTTGTATACTTACTTACAGTGTTCTGGAGCTGGAGCCGGGAGCAGCAACATTTTTGGTGGAGCCGGAGCCGGATCCGTATTTTTCGTTAAAAACGGCTCCGGCTCCGGACTAGCTAAAAATGATTTTTTAAAGTAATATTATAATTTGGCAACGGTCTATTTCCATATAATAAACTGAAAAACTATTGTTACTTAACAAATAGACACACATCCTTCTACTTTTATATAGCTTTAATCAAATAAAAGCAAAATATTTTATATTATTTATTTTATTTTATCAAATTCAATAATGAAAAAAAATTGATATATTAATTTTAAGGTAGGAGCCGGAGCTGGAGCCGGAGCCGTATTTCCAAATACGGCTCCGCGGAGCCGGAGCCGCATCAAAATTATACGGCTCCGGCACCCTGCTTACTTAAATCTAATATAGTACAAATTTTGTCTTTTTTATCTGAAAATAAAATATAATCTCAAGGGAAAAGAGTATATCAATAAAGTTTCCAGGGATGGTGAATGGAGATTAAGTTATTTGAAAGTTAATTTTTAATAATGCTAGATTTTAAGTTAATTAAATATGCTTTTTACCTTTTTTATAAGTAAGGTTGTTTTAATTAGAAATCAAAAGAATCTCATTATTAAATCTGAAATAATATTTTTAGTGAATATAAACCAGTTTTAATACACTCAATGTTGCTAAATTAACTATTTTCTTTAAGTTTTATTTTTAAGATTCATTAAGATATCATTAAGTCTGAATTACAGTGCAATTATAAAGTTTGGTTTTCTTTTATAAACTCCATCTTGTTAATGTTTTACAATCAGATGAAAATAAAACTTTTCTAATCAAGATATTTGCTGTGCTCTTGGATAATTTTTGTTACGTGTCTTAATAATTTTCAAACCGATATTTGTAATTAAACAAGAAAGAATTTTCAACAAAAATATCATCTACATTATTTACTGTTTCTTGCAGGATGTATTTTATTCTTTCAACGTGTTTCTAACTTTAAACATGAAATATCCTTACATAGTTTAGAATGTACACGGAGGGCAATGTCCCTATTTGTACAAACTTAAGTTTTAAACTAAACAGCAAAATAATAATGTGTCAAATTTTACTTAGAGTAGCAATGATGCATAAATCTATTGAAGTCATTTTTAACTTCTAAGTTTGTTGATCGACACTAGATTCCAGAGACAATATGACATTCCTTTAATGGTTCTCTTGGTTCGCATGAAATTAAAACAATAAAATCGTTCTCAAATAGTTGTAAATCAAATACAGGGTGGGGCAAATAAGACCGGACAAACTTTAAAAGGTCATAGCGCCAAAACTACTTGACCAATCAGGACGTTTGACCACACTATAAAAAGCTTAGGTAATGACCTTTTAGCACAAAAAAATCTTTGGACGAAGATGGACGTGTACAACGAGCTGGCCGCGCATATGTTCAACAAGGCATATTCCAAATGCGCCGGTGGTTTAATCTGGATTCTCGACTAGGGCCCACTAAATCTGACCTCAGCACATCTGTAGGTGAGGTAGAGTTATGCAACTTGCTGGGGATACTGTTAGATACATAAATAAGACACTAGAAAAGACTAGAGCTCTCTATCTGAAATGGCTTGGCCGTAGTACTCCAGCAAAGTGAAACGGGGCAGATTTTGAGATGTAAGAACGTCACAAAACCGTGAAAATTCTTGAAAATTTTTCGGTTCTTGACTTCAGGGACCCATATTGAACTTTAAAACTCATTTTAGACTATGGGTTGCGCTGACAACCCTAGCTGAAACTTCATGCCATTTCCAAATTAGTATAGAACGTCGTTCTAGCTCAACTATGGTCCAAATAAGAGCCTCCGTGTATAAAGGTAGCTTGAAAGTTGGGCGAATTTTGATCCTTCGGTTACTCACGTTCCTAAGGAAATGTGGCCTCCAAGCAGCCCGATCTTAATTCAATGGACTTTTGGGCCTGGGGCTACTTTGAAGCATGCACCAATAGACGTGCCCATACCACAAAGACCTCCCTCATTGCCACTATCAAGGAGAACTACGCCAGCTTGGACAGGTACATTTTGACCTGGACCTGCCGGCGGTTAAGAAGGCGGGTAGAGGCGGTGATTAAGGCTGGCAGCGATTTTATTGAATAATCAAATAGTCATATACCTATTTTGCTTGCCAGTTTTTAAAATTCAATAAAATCTTTAAAATTGACGATTTTATGTTCATTTGTTTAGAAGTTAGAATTTGTCCGGTCTTATTTGCCCCACCCTGTATATATTGCCTATAATTAGAATCTACTTTAAAATATGTTTTTTATTCAATGTAAAAAAATCAGTTTTTTCAAAACATACCTAACGTTTTACAACCAAGACTTTTTGCTTAGTTGTCAAAAAAGTTTAGTTGTTACATATTTAGTTTTAAAGTTAAGTTTCAACTCTTAATTACAGTTCTTTATCTTGTTATGTATTTGAACTTAAACACAGACTCTCAAACGTACAAAAAGTAAAATTATTCTGTACTTTGTACTCTAGTTCATATTTTAATAGATTTAGAAACCAATATCCAAAATTTATTTAATATAATAAACAGAGAGATTGTGATATATTAGTCAATGAACTGAGAATTTAAATATTGGATTGTATTTTCCATAAAAAGTTAGGACTCTCGGAAAAATGTCGCTTAATGTCTGCTAATTGTTTGGTTTCTTAATTCCCTGGTTTTAAGAGTTGTGGGTCATTAAAATGAACCTACCTTATGTGTTAAAAAGGCCAATAGCTTCTTATTGCTTGTAAGATTTTTTTGTGGAAATGTTTCCATTTTCTAGTTAGCAAGAGAAATTTACAGGAACTTACATGCTTTAATATTCAACAAATTCCAATAATAAAAATGAAGGTGTTTAGGTACCTAAGTTGATTTGTTGTTTATTTACTGAACCATGTATTTCTGATTTTATACCAATATTGAGATATACCTATTAAGTTCACAAAGAACATATTTTGCTTACTCCAATATATTTTGCTTTCCTATCTTGTTCCTGTTTCCATAATGTATATAATATTGGCATATTTAGAGATGAATCTAAAATATTTATAATCTCAAATCATTGAAAATATCATATTCTTATTGTATTTAGGCCTGAAATTAATTCTATAAAGTTAGATGTTATAAATATTTCCGAAACAACAGGTTTTAGATTTTCAGAAAAGCTTCGAGTTGGTCTTTGTTTCTGACTGGTTAGGTTAGTTCTGGTGGTAATATGTTACCCCTTAAACTTAAAGAGATAGACAAATTTGAATCACTCTAGTGCCAAAGTTCCTTTTCTCAACAACTATTTGAAAAATGCTAAGCATGCCCTTAACAGAAAAAAATAAGTCTTCAGTCTTTTTTTTCAGCATATTTTTTTTTATATCAAAACCTTTCATGTGTGGGCTCCAAGCTTCAACGTTGGCTGGTTTTTATACATATATTTATCACTGTATTACAATAGATTTTTTTATCTAGAATTAAATGTGATCAATCATAGTTATCCCTTAAAAATGGACTATAGAACCAACCTTTGTTTGTTTATCTGAGGTGGATTCTTAAAAAAAATTTGCCCCACTAATCGCTTAGTGGGGCAAAATTGTTTTTGTGAAAAATCCTCTAAAATCACATAAATTACTACAAAAATTAAATAAAATCTTATGTTAATAATCCTTCTATGATTTTGTTTAATTTTTGTAGATTTTTAATGTGATATGGTGGGTTTTTTACAAAAACAATTTTGCCCCACTAAGCGATTAGTAGGGCAATTTTTTTTTAAGAATCCACCTCTGTTCCATCAGAAATTTATGTAAATATTTATTAGGAAAGTTCATCCTATTATTCCATTATACAAAGAAATAAGCTTTTTTGTCTGAAGCTTAGGATCTCGCTAATTGCTGAACCTATATGGTTCTCCTTTACAGCGAAGCTTTTCATGGGCCCAGGGAAGGTTTTGGGATGGTTATCTCCACCCTCTCAATCAATCCTAGAAAAAATGCCCCCCCCCAAAAAAAAAATTCTCTTAAACAATGCGGATAAGTTAGTGTTGTCATACAAGACACGGGGGGGGGGGAGTGGACAATGTCGTATGATTTAATCTTCACCACAATCATCCATTGTTTTATTCGCTCACTTTTTTTTGCTTAAATGTTAATTCAGTATTTTGGTAATTTGTTGTACTTTTTAACTTGAGTACTTTCTTAGTCTACAAATTCCTGTGTTCAGTGTACTTGATGGCTCTTTAATTAGTATAATTACATTAGAATATATACATGTGAAAGTTTGTATCTATTACCATGCACTGGGGCCTACAGGCGATGTTCATTTAAAAGTATAATATTTTAAGGGCACAATTTTAGCACAATTATATAAAGGTTTAATAAAATAGATAAATAACAGTTACAGAAGCTCTCTCTCTCTCTTTAGTACTCCTATCAATGAGGGATAAGCCAATGGCCGTTGAATTAATGTATATCCTCAATGATGATACACAAAATTACCCATCCGTAGATAAAAATTAATTATTTAAACGTGTAAACACTCAACATAATGTGCCAACCAATCAAAATTTACTAATGTCCCCAAAGTTGTTAAGCTAACGTTATTATAAAACTTTGGGGACTAGTGTAATATACTGCCTATTCTCTATCTCTCTCTCTCTCTCTCTCTCTCTCTCTCTCTCTCTCTCTCTCTCTCTCTCTCTCTCTCTTTTTTTATTTCTCACTCTCTCTCTATCTATCTATCTATCTATCACTCAATGCTGAATCAAACAACAAACAACAACATCACTCAATGCTGATAATCATTACACATTCATCATGGATATAATTAAAATTATAGATAATATACTAAAAGGTAGTAAAACAGGTATAACCTGCGAACTGGAGCTACCCATTATTCTTCCTCCCATCAATATCTCAGTTCTTCCACAGGAAACATATTTTTGTTTATATTAAGCAACTGAGGAATGTACGTATCTGTACAAAATGCAAAATAAGCTTCATATTTAAATACTTGTGGGTAGCATTTAAATATTCATTGATTTATATAGCGAAGCGTTATATTAGTACACTATTGTATATGCCCCTAGAGGCTTTTAGTGGAACATAAGGTAGTTTGGGGAGGGTGTTGATTTCGCCTTACCCCCTCTTTTCAATTTTAGTTAAAAGGATAGGCACGATTACCAAAATTTTTTTTATGATTTTGCACCTAAGATGTCTTCAAGAATTGGCATGTCTCTACTAGTAAATGAAGCAACTTAGCTTTAGTTTTTCAGTTTGTTAAATACGAAAAGACATAATCACTCAATCAGTTTTCAGTTTGTTCAATACGAAAAGACATAATCACTCAATCAATATCATAAAAATATGTTTTTGCAACAGGTTAAAAAGATGACCGCTTTGCCATTGGCTCCTCACCTCACCCCTTCACCTGCCCAAACCAAAGACATTCCCCATACGGGACCATTCCTTTTTACCCCCATCCAGGTAGAGTTTTGTTCATTATTACGCCAACTTTTGGGTACTTTCTGAATAATATTTTTGCCTGAAACTTTATTAATTATCAAACCTATTATGCAATGGTTAATTAATATAATATCTTTGATTTTATTTTTGTATCCGCTATGTCCTTACGTACCATATATCATATTCAGCTCTTAGTTTAAACCTTAGATAAGTTTATTGTATTTTTGTCCAGTACCTAACGTGCACAGGTTTTTGCTAAAGTGGAGTAAAACTTTACTTTATGGGGTTAAAAAATGAAAAACAGACTATCTTTATTTCAATATAAAATTAAGGTTTGATATCCCCCTTCCGCACTATTGTGGTGTTTTCTCTAAATTTATGTTTTTATCCCGCCAAAGGCTGACATTCTTTTTCATTTTAGAATTTTGGTGCTGGATCCGCCAGATCTTCTGGGAGGGCTAAACCTAAGCGGATAGTTTGGGTTCAAGGTAAGGTCTACATTTGTAGTGTGGCTACAATATAATTATTCAGTCAGTGTTTTCATCAGAAGACCTCTTACCAATTATAATTGAACAAGGATGACAACATCCATAAGAAGCGAAGCACAAAATTAAAAAACGGAATGACAAGAGTAAGTGAGTTAGAGCAGATTTTCAGTGAAACTTATAATAGTTATTTCTCGCATCGTATTATAAACGGCTTTCCGGGGATATAGAATGTACAATTATAAGATTAAAACAAGTTTGTTAGCCCCGAGGTGCCGAAGCCACGGGCTAAAAAAAACTGGTTTTAATCTTATGATTGTACATTTTTATATTCGTAGAAAGCTGGATATAATACGATGCTAGACATAGTTTTTAAAAGTGAAGCTTTTCTATAATTAGGGTCGGTCCGTACGTCCGTCCGAGATAGTTAGCTTTTATTGGTTAATTTAGGCATGTTAAAATTATCCTATCGATTTCAAACTTTGCATGGTGATTCCTGTAATAGCTAGGTACGACTTAGAAAGCGTAGCAACTCTATAATCGTTACCAGAATGTCCGTACGTCCATTTTAAACATATTGATTTTTGTACTTTTTTAATAACAATTTTTTATGTTATAAAATCATCCGATCGATCTGATTTTTTGATTACTGATTCCTATTACAATAAGGTACAATATTATGAGCGAAGCATCTCTATAATCAAGTATTAAAAATGTCAGTTTGTCCTTAAACAGAATTCTGTATTTAACAAGTTTTGCAACAAATTTACGTGTAATTTTGTCAAACCTTTTATTTTCATATTTTGTATATTCAGTTCTGACACTCAACAAAAGTTATATCGTCTGTCATATCGTTTCAGAGCTTCGCTTTTATGGATGTTGTCATCCTTGTTTAGTATGGATGAGAACCGGTTCCTATCCACCGGATTCGAATGAATACGAGAAATAAAATTAGACATCTATGTCTGTTGTAGCATAACTTACATACAGACGGACAGTTATTATATACTGGATATTCATTGGTACAGGGAATCTTCACCAAACTTTCAACTGTATCTTGAATAGCAGCGTACTTTTTCTCTAGAAGGACAGATTGACGGATATTTTGAATTATAAAGTAGCTTCCCTACTAATAAGTTACATACATCCGTCTCTTTATACAATAAGACACTTAGACATGACGCCAGAAGAGTTCAATTACAAATTTACGTTGACCTTATTTCTGAAAAATTAGAATATGATATACAACGACAGGATATCTCAAGGTTTTATTTTTATTCGTAAATCCCACCAAAAGTTGACAACATTGTTACGAAATCTTTCAAAAATTTACATTATCATTTTCTACATTCTTTAACTAATTCTATACTAGATTAAAATTCAATTAACTCTTTTGAATACTCTCAATTTAACAATAGTTATACCTAATAGCTGTTTAAATTGTACGAATTTAACATACGAACTATGTATATGTTAAAAGTATTGTGTAAAATATCTTATTTCTTCAGTTAAAAAACCTTCTCAAACCTAGGTAACGTAATAAAACTGTCATCTTTGTATACAGGTCTTATTTGTATTTTCTTCTTACTCAATCGTCTTACAAACATATAAAACAGTATATAGTATTTACTCGCGGTCCCATTTATATTTTTTAGTAGGTCACCAAATACTCTAACCCTATACTATCCTGTTGTCTCTGACTAGACTTTTAAGGGTTCTTTAACCTAAACTTATCTTACTACACAAAAAAAGAAGAAATAACTCTAATAATTTACACTAATTTGAAGCGTATGGGGGCGAGATATTTTGAAATAAAAATATTTTAATAAACATTATACATACCTACATAAATTAATATTGTACTAAATGAATTTTCATGTAAAAAAATTTAGGTTCTTTAATGATTTGGTATTTGATATAAATATTAAATATGATAGGTAATTGGAATCTTGATATTAATTTTCACACTTTCTTGTTAGAATAAGACACTTGTGAAGATTAGACCAAGCATAGGAAATAAAAATAAGCTTTGTTTAAATAAAAAAAATTTCAGTTTTGTTGAATTAGTTCTTAATTTATTTTAAAGCATAAGAACACATTATTCAGAGAGAGGTCACAATCGGCTGTTAAATACAAAAGTCCCCAAAGTTTAATACTAAGTTTTCTAATTCGTTGGCTAAACATTTTTTAGTTTAGTGTCAAAAAAAGTTTAAACCACAGATAAACTACAGAAGGGGTTATCGTGTGTATTAACATTGGGAATGTATATCAATTTATCGGCGATTGTCTTATCCCTTTAGATCCCTAACATTATTCAATCCAATAACAAAAAAATATCTTTATAGGATGTCCAGGAGAGGTATGCCTGGAGGTGGAGAACAGCCTTGGGGTGGAGGTGAAGGTGTCCTCCATGTCTCTGGCCTGGAGTGGAGCTGACCTGGAGACAGAATCAAGTCTAGTCATGCTGGATACACATAATCATACTCAGACTATTATTCTTAAAGCTATACCAAGGTGAGAAGGTTGCGTGACTATATTTTGACATATTGCCACATCAATTCTGTTAAGGTACTTTAACCACAAAAATGCGGATAATTAGATATGATTCCTATAATATTACTCTTTAAACTTCTGACTTGTAAAAATCTATGAATAAGCGACACTGGCATCTAAAGACTCATTATTCCGAGTGGTAAGAAAGGACAAAAAATAGTCTAAAGCCACCCCAATACTTAAATCCAAAAATAGGCTAAACCTTCCCTGAACCTATGTGTTGTGTAGCTTCCCTAACATGGAGAACTCAATCTCTTTAGCAGTAGATAAAATCTTAAAATATTACCTTAGGTACTACTTAAAAATAGGATATAAATATTAACTTTATTTTAGATCCGTTGGAAACATTGAGATTTTGGGTTATTCTCACTCAGTGCTTGGAGTTTCCTCTACCTGTCTCCTGAAAGATTTTTCGGACCAAGAATCTATCAAGGTTTGGGGTTGCCATACATTTTATGCATTTTTTCTTTGACAGAAAAAGGTTTTAACTTCTGCCACCAAATCAAAAAAATAATTCAATGTTTTATTTGGCATTTGCATGGACTTTTATCTAAAACGATGGTCCCCAAAAAGTTTTGTCTGTCCCTCCGTACGTTTGTGCGTTACACATATGTAGAGGTAATAAATAAAAGAGAGAGTTGACGTGATTTTCGTGTTTTTATGATTAAGCTTTCGTGATTTTTTTTCTATTCACTTAGATCTCGGATAGTCAAAATACCAAAAATCTAAAATTAAAAATAAATACAAGGCTACCTATACTTTTAGCCTATCAATTTTCTAATATAGATTTTTAATATTGATATACTACCTATTAGAGTAAATTTTTGGCAACCCTAATTTTCCTAAAAGGTTGAAGTGATAGCTGATCTGCCTTTGATAGAATTAACCATTCAACAACCTGTGATCAATAGTACAGGAAAGGACACTATGACATTTTATTATATATTTTGATATTTTTCCATGTGGTATAATATATTAATTTATAATTTTTTTGATGTTTCTGAACTATCGACTTATCTTGTTTAAGAGAGTTGTATAAAAATGTATGCAATGGATAAGATGTCTGTCTATGTGTCAGAATATTTGCATTAAAAGACTTCGCCATGGAGTACTGATTTGGTTCTACTTAACTTCCAAGGCAAATTTATCTTTGAAAAATAGGTCTGTAATGAATTATAGTTGATTCCCCCCTTGCATCTAGGTGAGAGGGAGGTTTGTAGGTCGGGAAAATAGCCTAAAACCACCTCAAGACACTAATAAGCTAACCTTAACACAATCGGACCAGCATTTTCTAAGATCTTTAGACAAAAAAAACCTTACAATTTTATATTATAGGATACTAGCGAATGCTCCCCTAGCATCTAGGGACTCTATATTCGAAGAAAGGTGGAAGACAGAAAAATAGCCTAAAACTGTACCTACCCAGCCATTTTATAAAAATAAAATAGCCTAAAACCATCCCAAAACCAATATTTAGCTACACGGTAAAGGATGACTATATCGCTTCAGCGGTTAGCGAGATCCTTCGCTACAGACAAAAAAAGCTTTTTACTTTATATATTAGGACAGAACCAGGTTAGATTCATATTAAAAAGTACCTAATCAATTGAATTTATATATTATTGTCCTCTACAAAACAGAAAGTCCCCCTACGCCACCTGGTGAAAGTAACCTCCAACAACCAAACTGTGATACAGACAATGCCGCGTCTAATTCTAAATCTGCCGCCGCCACGAGTTGGCAGCAAATAGAAAACTTGAGTTTGTACGGCGGAGAACGGCGGGAGTTGCGGTTGGCGGTGAAAAATAACGGGACTGAACCCGCTACCAGTATAGAGCTTACTTGTCAGGTATTTAAATCAACTTTTTTGATTGATTGGTGAATAGATAAAATATTTTGTTTTAGGCTCTTTCATAATTTTTTTTCTGCTTTTTTAGCCAACAACTACCATTCAATATTTTCTATCTTACTATCTGATGGCTACAAGGGCTCCATGTTCGAATTAGACCCATTTATATGTACCTATATGATAAACAACTAGCTGAATTAATTCGAGAAAAAAATATTTCGTAATTGCATTTTTTTGGAAGACCTAACTTATTAACTGCTAAAACAAATCTTATATCAAACTAGACTAAATTAACTTATCGTATCTATTACATCTTAGATCTTACACCAGATGATCATGTTCCACCCCCTACTACTCAATAAACGAATTGGCTTATAAATGACAGTAAAAATAGCAACATAAATTGACAAAAAAAAATTCCCTATAATAATATCCAAGTATATTATACATCTAATACTATATTATTATCTACTTAGGTATCAGATGGAGATGAGGGTCCACTATTAGAATTTGACCCAACTTTAATCAAACAAAACCTTCCCTTAAAACCAGGAATCATAAGCAAATCAATATTATAGTTTACGGCCTTATTTTAAGCCATTACTGTATTATAGTAAAACAATAGAGGGGAAGGGGTTAAATAACAATATGTCCCACCTCCGTGTCTTTGAAAATTAACCAATAGCGTCGTAAATATTAACACATCCAAGTCGCAGACAAAAAAAGGTCCCCAAGACAGGTGCCAGGTAGTTGCCTATACTTATTACATTTATTGTTACTATAAAGTATTTTGTTATTTTTGTCAATACCGATTTCAAAAATTAATTCATCATCCCACAAACCCTAAAACTTAAAGTTCGTGTGTTTTTTATCCTTCAGCATTTCTGCTTTTTACTTTTTATACCTACTATGTTCAATTACCTATATTACATAACTTTTTTGTCTCAGATTATTAACCAAGAAAGTTATATAAAGATACTTTTTTGAATGCTAATAATATAAGTTGGCAGGGGTTTTTCCTAAAAGTGCCTTGTTGAGCAAGCACCGACCCCCCTCCCTTATTTAGAAATAAAGGGGGTGGGTCTTTTTTTGTTATTCATGTTAGGTTAGATTATTTTATTTTGGGTATATATGCAGGGCGACCACTGCATACTATATATACTATTTATACTATATAGGATGAATTTGGATACTATATCATACTATATAACCAAAATTTACTATATATACTATATATTATTACCTTTACTTGGCCAAAATTTACTATATATACTATATAATATTACATTTATATAACAAAAAACGAATATTGTCAGTTTTGTGACAACGCCTCCTCTTAAGGAGCGCTTTGTCTTATTTTCACAGTAGGTCTTCTCCTATTTGTAACCCCTGCGGGGGGCTCAAAAGATACTGTGATACGACAAAAATGCATAAAGCTCTACAGTAAAAAAGAGATGAAGAATAGTTATTTCTCGTATCGTATTATAAACGGCTTTCCGCGGATATAGAATGTACAATTATAAGATTAAACTAGTATTTTTAGCCCCGTGGTGCCAAAGGCATCGGCTAAAAAAACTAGTTTTAATCTTATGATTGTACATTTCTATATTCGTAGAAAACTGGATATAATACGATGCTAGACATAGTTTTTTCGTATGGATGAGAACCGGTTCCTATCCACCGGATTCGAATGAATACGAGAAAATCCTTTAAAATATATTTTTGTTTGTGATTATGATTAAAATTTCAGTTATTTTTCATAGAATTAACTTAAGGGTGAGGGGGAAGTTTTACCACTTTCGCTTACTCTGTGATTATTAGGCTAGGTATTAATGTGAGACTAAAGGTTATTTGGGATAAAAGTTTACTTTTGGGTAGTAGTTCACTTATATTTAATAAATTTTTTTGATAAGTTTTCAGGTTCAGGTGCTGCAGGCTAAAAGGTGATTTCTGGACAGGTAAAAAAATTGTAAGATTTAGAGATCAACTTATTAAACAGAATATGCATCTTTCAGGATGTTATTAACATATCTGAAGAAAAAAAATTTAAATTGGCCTCCAAGTTCTGGTCCTGCAGGCCACTAGGTCCACTCTGGACTGGTAAAATTCAAAATTTTTGTTTGAAGAGTTAGAGGTCAACCTATGAAACAGAATATGCATCTTTTTGGATGTTAATAACATATCTGGAAAAAAATTGAAAATTAGCCCCCAGGGTCAAGCCCTGCAGGCCTCCAGGTCCACTCTGGACAGGTAAAAAATCAAATTTCTTATTTTAAGAGTTTGAGGTCAACTTATAAAACAGAATATGTATTTTTTTTTATCTTATTAACATATCTGAAGAAAATATATAAATCGGCATCCAAGTTCAGGTCCTGCAGGCCTTTAGGTCCACTCTGAACAGGTAACCAATTAAATTTCTTATATGAAGAGTTAGAGGTCTATTTATATAACAGAATATGCATTTACTTGGATAATATTAACATATCGGGATCCAAGTTCAGGTTCATTCAGGACAGGTAAAAGACTCAAATTTCTTATTTGAAGAGTTCAAGTTCAGGCCTCCAGGTTTTCTCTGGACAGAGTCTACATGGAAGCCTGTAGCACCTGGACCTGGAGGTCAATTGTATTTTTTCTTCAGATATGTAAATAACATCTAAAAAGATGCTTATGGTGTTTTATGAACTAACCTCTAACTACATAAATAAGAAACTTTGATTTTTACATGTCCAGAGTCCACCTGGAGGCCTGAAGCATCAAAACCTGGAGGTCGATTGTCATTTTTTCTTTAAACATATAAATAGCATCTATAAAGATGCTTATGTTGTTTTAAAAACCTCTAACTCCTTAAATTTAAAATTTTTATTTTATTCGTGTCCAAAGTCCACCTGGAGGCCTGCAGCTCCTAAACCTGAAAGCCAATTTTATTTTTTCCTTCAAATATATAAAGAACATCCATATTTAAGCTCATTTTGTTTAACAAATATACCATTAACTGTTCAATTGAGGGAAGTTTTATTTTTACCTGTCCAGAGTCTGACTCTGCAGGACCAGAACTTAGAGGTCGATTTAAATTTTTTTCTTCAGTTATGTTATGTTAATCCAAAAAGATGCATATTCTTTTTTATAAGTTGACCTCTAACTCTTCAAATAGGAAATTTAAATTTTTTACCTGTCCAGAGTGGACATGAAGGCCAACAGGACCAGAACTTGGAGGCCGATTTAAATTTTTTCTTCAGATATGTTAATAGCATTCAAAAAGATTCATATTCTATTGTATTAGTTGGCCTCTAACTCTTCAAATAAAAAAAATATCTATAACCTGTCCAGAGTGGACCTAGAGGCCTGCAAGACCAGAACTTGGAGGTCTATTTTAATTTTTTCTTTATTTATGTTCATAACATCCAAAAAGATGCATATTTTGTTTTATAAGTTGATCTCTAACTCTTCAAACAGAAATTTTAATTTTTTTACTTGTCCAGAAACCACCTTCCAGATAGCCTGCAGCACCTGAACCTGAGACCTATCCAAAAAATTATTAATTATATGTGAAATACTAACCAAAAGTAAACTTTTATCCTAAATAACCTATAGTACCTAGCCTAATAATCACTGAGTAAGCCCCTTATATGTGAAATTGCTTTGATAACAGCTATGCTTTGAGTTATTATTGATGATGTATATACTATGTATTACAAAATAATTCTAAGTCCGATACTATATCATACTATATGAGTTTTAAAAAATATACTATATGGATTTGAAAAATATACTATAAAAATACTATATTTTTTTTGTTTTGGAGTAGTCGCCCTGTATATGTAACCCCGTAGGGTTAGGACACCAGCAGAATTAGCCACACCCAACACCTCACCCACCCCCCAGATTTTAAAATTAGATAAGATGTGAGGGGGGGTTTCAGTGCTCGAAAAGCACTTTGTTGGGAAAGCACAGAAGTCACTTTTTATGTTGGATTATATGTAGCTATTTTAGTAGTATTTTTCTACCTTGTGTACTTTTTAAATAAGACAAAATATTTTGCTATTTTTTTTACATCATTAAGATATTTATATAATGAAATTAAATATTTGCACATTTGTCATTTGTCAACTGCCCAAAGTACTTTCTTAAAAAATAAAAATTTTGTTGTAAGTTTAAAGTCAGTTTTTAAAAAAGTAAAACGTATGATATTAAGCTTTGATTCACTAACTAAGCTTGTATCTATTTAATTTCTACAAATAGAATTTTAACTTTTATATTTCCATTAATAATATTTTGTACCTTGATGTTACAGGGTTCAAAATATGGCAAAGGGGTCATTTCATACATATACATTTGGTTATAATTAAGAACAGTTTGACATAATAAGAGCATTTGACTAAACGGTTACATAAAACTTTACGGAAAATACGCGAAAAAAATGATCCCCTTTTTTATCCAGAAACTCCCCCACTTTTTCGGGTATAGTCCCTTTAGTGGCAACGCCCCTTAAGTATTTTCACAGTAGCTTTTCTCCTATTTCTAGCCCCTGAGGGGCAATCATCTAAACCAATATAACCTAACCTAAAATAACCTATTTAAAAAAACGCAGCTATAGATTCTTCCCAGTACCCGGTAAAATTTAATTCCTTAATTTATTTTAAAAAGGTCTTTTAAAATATTGCTAGAATCCGGAATCCGTCAAAAAATAAGAATCCGGAATCCACGGATTAATCCGTTTCATTTTTGTGCGGATTTTTGTAAGAATCGGAATCCGGTCAAAAAATTGGACGGATTGTCAACCCTAGTTTCAGAAATCAATAACCTAATAAATAAATACATTAAATTAAATACGGTTTCTAACTACTTTCATCTTTATTATTTAGCATAAGGGGGGGGGGGGGGGGGGGTTAATGCAACCATCTCGTAAACAATGTATAAATGGCACTTAGAATTCGAATTTTGATCTGAAATTTTGCATGAGTAATTGGTAGGTCAATTTTCCCTAAATCGAACAAAAAGTTGGAAAAGTAACGGTTAACGGCTGGCGGCTCAGCCGTTTAACCATTTTTTGGGTATTTTCAATACAAATCCATCACGAAACCTATCTTGACATAATACGCTTTGCTGCTCCAAAACGTTTTCAAACGATTCTAGCCGGTAGTTTGTTTGTTTCATTTCACATAATTTAAAGCAAAAATATGTTTCAAAAAGTTGATTTCTACGTAATTTATGACAGATTTGCCCTAAAAATAGCCAAAAAACGGCTAAACGGCTGAGCCGTTAGCCGTTACTTTTTCAAATTTTTGTTCGATTTAGGGAAAATAGACCTACCAAGGATTACTCATACAAAATTTCAGATCGAAATTCGAATTCTAAGTGCCATTTATACATTGATTACGAGATGGTTGCATTAACCCCCCCCCCCCCCCTCTCCCCTTTATTATTTTGTTGGGTTAACCGTGTTTCTGAAAATAAAGTTTTTACAAAGTAAGTATAAACTTGCTACCTAAAGGGTGAAATAACATTTCGATTATATACCAAAATTGTTTTTTTTAGCTTATTTTGTCTATAATCGTTTCAATATTTTGTCGATTTATAATTTGTTAAAATTTGTCTGTTACATTTTTCCATTTATTATTCTGTTTTTGTTTCTTATATACTTAAGTACTATTATTAATGAAATTGAATTGTATTTAACTAGTACAATGTATATGATTAATGCATTTTTACAGGGATATAAAGGGACAATGGCTGATAAATTGATGTACATCCCCAATGATGGTGCATAAAATAATCCCTTTTGTAGAAATGGTTGTAACGTTTGAACAGTGGACACTCAACTTAACCAACGAATCAAAGTACAATAAAAGTCCCCTAAAGTTGTTAAGAAAACGTTATTATAAAACTTTGGAGACTTGTGTAATAAACAGCCCAATGTCCCCTCCCTCTCTGGCAATTTGATTTATCAAATAAGTTTCTTGCGTCAATCAGCTCAACTTACAAATTTGATCTTACTGAAAATATTTTCTTCATACTGCGTATTAAAAACCAGATAAACTATCCATAAAATTACATTTGAAAATTTGAAGGTAAAATAGCAGTGTTGTGGAGCCGGAGCCGCAATATTTTGCTGGAGCCTGAGTCGGAGCCGCTATTTTCATAGCGGCCCCGGCTCCGGGGATAGCAAAAAAAAAATATGGGAAAAAAATATTTTTTACCTTTATTAAACTTATTGTAGATTGAACTCTTAAAACCTCCAAAAGTCAAAAATAGACTTGGAAAAAAATTGATAACAGATAATTTTTCGTTAGCAAAAAAAACTTTGAAAATCCAAGTTCCGGTTCTTTTACTTTTCCCTACATTCTAGATTATATTTAATGATGGCAAAAACTTATTTCATGTCTTTGATTGAATTAACAATAAGGTTAAATATCAATAGAGTAACCCTTAGAGTAGTTTTTTAGTTCATTACAGATGCTAAGAAGTTCTTTTATGGGTATGGTGATTAAATGGGTAATACTTATTAATGTAATTTTGCCTTGAACCACCGCAGATTTTTAGCCCCTTACTTAAATATTCAAAAACATCCTAAACATCCAAACAGTGTTGACCAATGAAGTAAGATGTAATCACAGTTTCTTTTGTCTAATATGACAATATACAAAGCTTAAATCAATATTAATGAATTTGTTTATGTTTATAAATATTTCTAAAGCTGTTTCACAGATATTATGCAACGCTAATTAATATTGAATTAATAAAAGTAAATCAATAGAGGAGGAAAGTGTTAAATAACTGTATGTCCCCACCACCTGTGCTGACTTTCATTCGGGTCTTTGAATATCAGCCAATAGCGTTGGAAATATTTACACAGCCTAGTCGCTACAGAAAAGCTGAAAGCAATATGCCTAGCCTCAGCGCTCGGCCCCCTTGCCTGCCTAGCCGCAGCGCTCTGCTCCCTAGCCTAAAACCTAACCTAAAATAGTAGTTCTGTCGGGGGGTACAAAAATTTTAAAATTGAATAAAATATTTATAAATATTAAGAGGAGAACGCCAAGGTCCTCAACAATGGATACTGATGGTTATCTGGATGATATTTATCTATACTAGAACATTTATTATTAATTTGCTTATGAATTTAGGAGATAGTTGTACAATACCTCTAAATATTATCGGCATTAATAATCAAAATTTGAGGTAAGAATTTCTATTTTAGTATTCTAGCTTCTCTATAAGAGCACAGTAGGTCTGCTACATTAAGATGGCAATATCTTTTTAAAATCGGAGCTTTTCTATAATTAGGGTCGGTCTGAACTAGGGCGGGTTCATATCACTTAAAAATGTAATTCATTAATAAAAAAAATATGCAAAGACGACATTCAAGTCCTTTCCACTTATTATCTTAGTTCCTATTTGTGCATTTCCCCAGTTTGATAATGAATTTTCTACTACAAGTCGGTTAAAGTCATATTTCGCTTCCTTGCCCTTTATTTACCAAGACATACAATTGTATAGATATTTGTAAATGAGAGTAAAAAATTTATTAAATCATAATTAAGGCTTCATGGTGCTCCAAGGAAAGGCCTTGAGGAGTAGAATCAGGAACTTTTGTCCGTTTCAAAATATCTCGTTCCTACCCTTAGAAATGACTAAAAACCACCATTTTTTAAGGTTTATTGAGAATTGTCCAATTTGTAAAGGTTTTATGAGGTTTTCTCACGGTCAAAAGTTCCTGATTCTACTCATCAATGCCTTTCCTGGGAGCACCATGAAGCCATTGTTCTGATTCAATAAATTTTTGACACCACTTTACAAATAGCTATAAAATTGAATGTCTGGTCGTCAGCGGTTTTAAGACTTAGGATAAATTTTAAATCATCCAGAGGTGTATTATACTCATAAAAATCATTTGCAGATCCCCGCTTTGATCTCAGAAAAAAATGTCCAATATCGACCCAACCTAGTCTGTGCGTCCGTAACGGATAGCCTTTTTCGTTAATTTAGGCATGTTAGAATTGTCCTAATCGATTTCAAACTTTGTATGATGATTTCTGTAGTAGTTAGGTACGACTTAGAAAGCGTAGCTACTATATAATCGTTACCAGAATGTCCGTATGTTCATTTTTAACATGTTGATTTTTAACTTTTTAAAAACAATTTTTTATGGGATATAATCATCCGATTTGTCTGATTTTTTTAAAACTGATTCCTATTACAATAAGTTACAATATTAAAAGCGAAGCGTCTCTATAATCAAGTCCTAAAAATGTCAGCATGTCCTTAAACAGATTTAAGAAGTTTTGCAACAATTTTGCGTACATTTTTGTCAACATATATATTTATATTTTGTATATTCAGTTCTAACACTCTACAAGAGTTAATGTTCGTCTGTAATACCGTCTCAGAGCTTCGCTTTTATGGATGTTGTCATCTTTATTTTATTGTTTGCGTGTTATAAAATATAGAATCTTGAATTATCCAATAATGTCAAATTCGGTGATTTATTGATTGAAATAGACATTCCTTCTATCTATAGCATTAATCTAAAGCTTCAAAACCAATTAATAATTGCTGAATTATAACCAGTTCTGAGCCAGACTGAAAAATCATTATATTAATACCAGTTTTAATATTGTAAGGGGGGGGGGGGCGAAAGTGACACTTTTTGAAACCAAAACTAAGAGTCAACAAAGGAACTGAACTAAAAAAAGGGTTACAGGTCTGAGATTTTGCATGGCAGTTGCTTTATAGGGGTACAATATGGAACTGTGAAGAAACGGCGGCGCAACCGCCGAAAACCGCCGTTTCCCGCCGTAATTTTTGTTGCCTTTTCTCGGCGGTTTTCGGCGGTTGCGCCGCCGTTTCTTCACAGTTCCATATTGTACCCCTATAAAGCAACTGCCATGCAAAATGTCAGACCTGTAACACTTTTTTTAGTTCAGTTCCTTTGTTGACTTTTAGTTTTGGTTTCAAAAAGTGTCACTTTCGCCCCCCCCCCCCCCCCTTTTAATCAATATCCGCGGAAAGCGGTATATATACGATGAGATAGATTAATTAGCTTATTGTTGCTGCGTTGACATTGGACAAATTGTCCTTGTTTTTATGTACCTATCTGAAAAAAAAACTATGCAGATTATTTAATTAAAAGGTAAACTTAACATAAAACATGAAAGTAAGAAGCTGAATCACCAAATTTGTTTTGAAGAAAAGCAATTATAGATTTCATTCAGAGCTCTTATTTTTAGAATTTTAAGTTTTTTTCCCATAGTTTTTTCTATATTCTTTATTTGCTTGTAAAAAATGTTCGTGATTAGTACTGAGAATCGTTTTAGAACTTTTTATTTCGAGTTTCAAAGGAAGGGATATACATATATAATACAAAGTAGAACGATGTCTGTCCGTCTGTCTGTTTGAAGCTTAAGATCTAAGTTACCACTGAACCGATTGGGGTCTACTCTTCAGGGATTATACCTACTGGTTCCGCGATGGTTTTAAGCTATTTTCATTAAAAAGAAGATAAATAACCTTCCTCACCGTCTCCGCATCCCAAAAAAAAAAATTTCGTTTTAAAACTGAAATTGAATAGGAAGGGTGGTCGACCCCCCACCCCCCAAAAAAAAAAAAAAAAATAGGGTTCAACCCGCTAGTCTCTTATAAAGTCTCTTACCATCTATCCAACTTTTACGCTGTTTGAGATTCATGCTTTTCACCATAGAACATTATAAAATCCGATGCAGAAAAACTATACATCCCTTTTTGTGTAGGTATATCTTTCTTTCTTTCTGTTCCTCAATTTTCACCTGTTACCGATTTTCATATTAATAGATTGGACGATGGACTGAGTACAACAGGGTCTGACTCTCGGTGGAGCGCGTCAGCTGGTTATCCTTCTTTACAAAGCAGGCAAGATTATATAGTTAAAAAATCAGGAATATAAAAGGATAAGTCAATGACAGATACATTGATGTTCATCCCAAATGACGATACACAAAATAACCCCTTCTGTAGAATAAAATTATTGGTTGAAACGTTAAGATAATGAACCAAACAGTCAAAATTTATTAAAGTTCCCAAACTTCTTAAGTTAACAAATAAGAAAACGTTAATATAAAACTTTGGGGTTTAGTGTAATAAACAGCCCAATGTCCTATTCCTCCCCCAAAAGAAAATAGTATCTAAGGTAGCATAGACGTCCAGGGGGTAGGGGGGCCGGGGAGGAGTAAAGTGGTGTTAACCCCCCCTCAAACTTTAAAACCCATGATTTTACCATTTTCAACATTTTTAAAACATATTATGGATCAAGTCAAGCTGAGTATGCCAATAGCCTGTTTTGGCACACGCTACTTGACTTGGGGGAATATTGGCATACTCTACTTGACTAGGGGGAATATTGGCATACTCTGCTTTACTATGGGGAATATTGGCATACTCTGCTTTACTTATCAAGATATGCTTTTCCTAGAATTTTGAAATAATTTATGTATATAGACTAGCGGCTTCACCCCCGCCCCACTCTCGATGTCTCTAGGGGCATTTGAGGGAAGGAGAGAGCTAAAAATCTCCTTTACATTTAAGTATTAAAAAGAAAAACTGTAACAAAATCATGGTATTTTGAAGGACCAATAAGAAGCTTCATTGAAAGAAAAATCATAACAGTCCATCGATTAGGGAGATCTTTTATTTTGAAATTTTAATGGTTTTAGGCTAATTTTCGTAACTTTTCTACTTTTGATAAACTATTGGCATACTATGCTTTACTTGATGAAATATTGGCACACGCTACTTGACTTGGGGGAATATTGGCATACTCTACTTGACTAGGGAGAATATTGGCACGCTCTGTTTTACTTGTTGCCATTGGCACATTCAGCTTGACTTGATCCCATATTATTTTGAGAGCCCTCATTTAACCCCCCTCAAAAAAGCTTCGACGTCATTGTAAGGGAGTTTCAGTTAAAGGACAAATACTACATTGTAACTACCCTTTCATAGCATTCTATTACTTATAATCTCTGAAATCAGGATCAGTACCTCTCACTCTTTGCCCACAACAGCCACACCGTCCAACATGGCGGCCCACAGCCACCATCAAAGTGCCAACCATCCGCCCATGTCCTACTCCTCGCAGTCCAACTACCCGCCAACTCTAGGCGGAGGCGGTGAACAGCCCTCGTCATTAACGTCAAACTACAGTGCAGGAAGCGGGGGTCAGACCGCGGATTGTGTAACGTCCACGGTTCGTGTGCGGGCGGGCGTTAAAGGCGGCCAAACGGAGGGATGGTGCCGCTGGGCGACCACCAGTCTACCTGTCTCTCAGATGCCTAGTATCGGTGTTTCCAGGTAATTAATTATACTCGAATCACTTTGATATACTATTGTATTACAACATTACAAAAAAACATAGATCTTTAACTGCCAATATAGAGCGTGCTTGCTAGAGAACGTTGTAGTGTAGAATCATTATAGAAGAGAGAGAACCTCACAGAAAGCAGTCTTGCTCTCGCTTAGGTTCTCTCTTACATGCAGTGCAGATGATGTAGTTAAAATATTAAAAGCTACTGTGAAAATAAGAGGAAACCCGCTACTTCGTTTTCTTTCCATGATCCAAATATTTATAGTAAAATAGTCAGATATATTCCCTATCTATAAAACTATCTATCTTACTATCTAGATGGGATGTACTTGCTGGAGACAGACAGGACAACTGTTTCCTAGTCCTGGATCTAGTAAACAGGACACAGAATGAAGTGGAGTTGACCTACTCGGCGAGGAAACAGCTCCTTATCGAACCTGGTGATACTTGTAGGTAAGATATTTGTTTCATATCTGTTAGTTTAAGTTTGTCTGTAACAATCCCAATTGAGTGAAATTATTGGTTGAAAACTTTAAACAATGAAGGTTTTTACATTTACAACCATCTCAATTTTTTATGCAAGCCCCAAAAGTTTATTAGCCAACGAATAAGATCATGTTTATATGACTTCGGACGGAAATAAGCTATATAAGTTGGAAAGAATTTTAATGCATATAATAGGTTTGAAATCATTCTGCATAGGTAAAATTTTAAGGATTTTTTTTTATAAAATTCGTTTTTTGTATAATTCTTTATCTAAAAGCGCAAATACAATTTAAGTTAATTAATTTTGACATCTCTGATTGGTTGGTTGAAAACAATCTGCGCTCTGATTGGAGAAGCTTAAGTGTCGTACATCATTTAACCAATTAGAGCTCAGGTAGTTTCCAATCCACCTATCCTATTGGTCAAAATTAATTAACTTAAATTGTATTTGTGCTTTTAAATAAAGAATTATATAAAAAACGATTTTTATAAAAAAAATCCTTATTTTATGCAGATTTCAAATCTATTATATACATTAAAATTCTTTCCAACTTATATAGCTTATTAGGGAACCTGGATAATATATAGTTTAATGTCCATTTATTCTTGTTTTTGTTTGTTTATTGACCCATCTAAATAAAATGTAACACTATCCTTAAACCTATATTTAGATATTTACTTCATTTTAATTTGTTTTGTAACATTTAGATAAGTATTTTATTTGTAATGTTCTATTTTGAATATTTGACTTATATATTTGAATTTTGTAAATACATTACCAAATATTTTCTGTAAGAAAACGAGACTGAAAAGACTCAAAGATGCCCAAATATGATTTTTATTCCCTATTTAACATAAAATGAACAATAAAAGCACAAAACTGGATAATAAGATAAATATTTAAATTCTGAAATTACCAATTTTCTCATGCGATTTACATAAATGCACGAGAGTAAATTCGTTTTCTCAAAGATATTTTCGTCATTAATGTTTGTTAGGTCGTACTTCTTTGGTTATTAAGAAGCTCCGCCATTAAAAACTAAAAGTTTGTAAGTTTAATAGGAAATAAATATTTCTTTATTCTCCATATTTCATCCTTATCTCGGTAATTAAGATTTATGTATGTTTATCATGATTTATAAAAAGATTTATCACCCATAGATTGTTACCAGGACATCTTTTCTACAGGAAAGTTAGTCTGTTGTCAGTTTAACCTTTACTTAATATTTGAGTATTAAGATTTTTGAAACTACTATTCTCTAATGATGATACACAAAATTATCCCTTCTGTGGAATACAATTAGTGGTTGGAACGTTTGAACATTCAACTTAATAAACCAACCAATCAAAATCAATATTAGTTCCTAAAATTGTTTAGCCAACGAATTAGAAAACTTCCATAAATGATGATACTAAATTATGTATGTTATTTTATAGCATGCTGATTCTGCAAAAATTGTTTCAAAGCAAAAAAAAAGGGGGGGGGGGTTCATGCAACCATCTCGTAATCAGTGAGCAAATGTCACTTACAATTCGAATTTCGATCTGAAATTTTGCATGAGTAATCCTTGGTAGGTCTATTTTCCCTAAATCGAACTAAAAGTTGAAAAAGTAACGGCTAACGGCTCAGCCGTTTAGCCGTTTTTTGGCTATTTTTAGGGCAAATCTGCCATAAATTATGTAGGAATCAACTTTTTGAAACATATTTTTGCTTTAAATCATGTGAAATGATACAAAAAAAACGTTTTTTAGATTTCTAGTACCAGCAACTAGCGGCTAGAACCGTTTGAAAACGTTTTGGAGCAGCATAGAGTATTATGTGTAGATAGGTTTCGTGATGATTTCCCTTGAAAATAGTTTTAAAAATGGCTGAACTGCTGAGCCGCCAGCCGTTAGCCGTTACTTTTCCAACTTATTGTTCAGTTTAGGGAAAATAGACCTATTAAGGATTACTCATGCAAAATTCCAGATCAAAATTCGAATTCTAAGTGCCATTTGCTCACTGATTACGAGATGGTTGCATTAAACCCCCCCCCCCCCCCCTTTGCGTTCTAAGATGGTTTAGTTTGTCATGTGCGGGGGCCGTGATTCAGTCAATTAATTCCATTTGTAATTGCCGAAAATTAAATATTTGTGTGGTTTATGGTTGGCGTAAAACTTGTTTTTTGATGTAACCAATGGGAAAAGTGTAAAAAGGGGAGAAGAGATTGTTTGTCAAAATCCTGGGGTGAAATCTTTTAAAAAAATTGCCTCACTAAAATCAGTGAGGCTCGCTAAAAAGGGGTAGTTTCACGAAATGCATTTGAACTTAATTTAGTGAACCGCATTTTTTTTGCTAGTTAATGGGTTAAATTATATTTATATGGCATATATTTGAGAAAAAAAATCAATTTTCTACCACGTAGTTTTGAAAATATCAAGACTTGAAAATCGTCTTTTTTTGGGATATATGCATTTTAAAAAGACGATTTTCAAGTCTTGATATTTTAAAAACTAGAAAATTGAAATTCTTTCAAATATATGCCATATAAATGTAGTTTAACCAATTAACCAGGAAAACATATGCGGTTCACTAAATTAAGTTCAAATGCATTTCGTGAAACTAACCCATTTAGAGGGGATAATTTTGCCTTACTAAAATTTTAGTGACATAGAGTGATCAACACAGTTTAATTAAACATGTTATTTTTATTTGATAAGTCCAATACACAGTGTTTCATGTTAAAAAACAATCTTCAGTTGGTTATAAATAAAAAGACATGATGCTTTAATGAGCATAAGTTTTATACTGTTTATTAAAAAACAAAAGATGATTTTTTTCCTCAAGTGGAGGTAAGGAATGAGGGGGGGGGGTGATTTTGCATAATAAAAAAGGGGAAAGGTGGTGAGGTATTTAAATTTTACCATTTAATTATGACTAATGTTTCTTATTAAACACATAAAAAGGCAATATGTACTTTGTAGTAATGAATATTATGCATGATATATATAAAAAAATTGCTATAATATGGCCATACAAGGTTAAGTTTGGTCCAGTAAGTACTTTTTCCGATGTATGCAGTGGTTGAGGGCTTCATTTCTCATGTTGAGTGATGTTGTGGTTGATTTTGAAGTATGGGCAATGGAAACACATTCTGTCAGGCATAATTGGCATTTCTTGAAGTTTTGGTTGTAAGTCGTTGCAAGGGCTTTTATTGACCATTTTAGGCTGTGTGGCTTGTTCTGTTCTTTAAGCTTTGAAATGCAGTCAGAAAGCTTAGTACCATTGTTGTTGTGTCTAAATGAGTGCAAGTGTTTGTAGTATCTGTTTTTAAAAGGTCCAGATGACAGCCCTATATATTGGTATTTAGTTTGGTTTGTTTCATCTGTGACAAGGGCTTTGTACACCAAACTTTCTGTAAGGCAAAAAGTTTTTTTTAAGAATTCACCTCTGGTTCCTTATCCCTAGTCATGTGAAGAGATGTTTGTATGGCTAGTCTAAATAAAATTGTACAGTTTTAGACTTTATAAATAAAGATTAGATTATGTAATGTAATATAATATATAAGTATGCCCTAATACTTAATGAAATTTGTTTAAATAATGGTTATTTTGGAAATTTATATTAATTCATATTTTTTCTATTTCTTTCAATTTTGAACAATAGCAAGACAATTTTGAAGATCAGTATTTTTTATAAATATTTTTCCAAAGTCATGTTGTAAATATATTTCTCGTATTTATTCGAATCCGGTGGATAGGAACCGGTTCTCATCCATACGAAAAAACTATGTCTAGCATCGTATTATATCCAGCTTTCTACGAATATAAAAATGTACAATAATAAGACTAAACCAGTTTATAATTGTACATTCTATATCCGCGGAAAGCCGTTTATAATACGATGCGAGAAATAACTACTATGTCAAACTTGGATATGACAGAAGACAACAAATTAATACCCAATCGCCCCCAAACCCCCCCCCCCCCCCACCTACTGTTTTTTTATGCGTAGAACCTTCTGGATGACTAAGAACATTGTGGTGAAGAAATTTTAGTAATAGTTATTTCTCGCATCGTATTATAAACGGCTTTCCGCGGATATGAAATATAAAGTTTTTTTTAGCCCCGAGATGCCGAGTCACGGGCTAAAAAAACTAGTTTTAAACTAATGATTGTACATTTTTATATTCGTAGAAAACTGGTTATAATACGGTGCTAGACATAGTTTTTTCGTATGGATGAGAACCGGTTCCTATCCACCGGATTCGAATAAATACGAGAAATAGTTTTATCACCATAGTTCTTTCCCTTCCTCCCTGCAAATTCATCCATCTTTCTTTTCTTCAGTTTTTGTTTTCATAAATTTCATATTAAACAAAAGTACAAATTTCAATTTTCGAAGAAAGCAAGAACGAAACAATCCATGAAAAAGTACTTTAAAAGGTAATACGGTGGTATATAATATATCGCACTACATACCTAATTAAAACCACCATAATTAAAATCAGCAAAAAAAAACAGAGTTATGCAATTGGAAACTTGGCAAATGTTGCAATTTGGAAATCTGATAAAAAAAACGGCGGCGAAACTCTTTTGCACTGCAATTTTTTTAAGTTTTCAATGGGAAATGGCTGTTTTGGAGGCAGCAACCGATTATGCTTCCTTTCTAGAAAAACAAAACTTGAAATCCATTTAAAAATAATAAATATTAGGCACAATTAACAAATTCAGGTGTCCCACACCCAACAAAATAGCTAAAAACCATTATCTATATCCCAATCGGTTCAGCGGTTACGGATCCTCTACTTTGCATTATAGATAAATATATCTTAAACTGCTTTATTGAAGGGATTAAGGCTTTTTAAACAACAAACAGTCAACTTTAAAATATTAATTTCAGAGTTCCTGTACCTGTTGAGAAGTGTAGCTTCAGTGAGAGCCTGGAATGGGAGGAGGGATGTGACGAGGTCATACAGTACATTCAAGATAGAGTAAACATCACCTGGCAATTTTCAGAAGGAAACATCAGGTATGGCTTCCAAATAGACTAATATCCGCTGTATCAAAAAACGCCCATCTCAGAAAACGTCTATCTCAAAAAACGCTTTTTTCATAAAATACCCGGCCACTACATTTTTAAAAAATAAAGCTTAATTTATCAATACAATACCTTCTTAGACAGAAATGTTTTACGACAAGATAGTTTTTAAAAATGTAGTAGGCATTTTATGAAAAAGTCGTTTTCTGAGATGGTCTTTTTTTGAGAGAGTCGTTTTCTTAGATGGGCGTTTTTTGAGTATAGCCCCGCTGTATTAGAACCGGTTCCAAGCTATACTAAAAAATCAATTATGGTAATGTAGACAACACCCCTTAAATTATAAAATAAAAATCATAAAATTAATCTTATAATTCTTCATTTCAGCGAAAGCTGTCCATATTACGATGCGATAAAGAACTATAATATGTACAATGAGCATTTTATTACAAAATATATGGATTGCTAAAGGTGCAATTGCACATTATTTTTTTATTTGCGATTTTCTCATGGATGAGTGGTGGTGCTCTACCCCAAAATAGATACAAAACTTCCAAGAACCTTTGAGAAGCTGCTCTGGAAAGGATAATTAGCGAGATCCTTTGGTACATATAGACACACAGAAACACAGACAGAGACCCTTTTACTTTATTATAAGGATAGAAGAAAATATTTAATTGAACTAAAAAAAGAAGAGTTAAACGACTCTAGGGGGCTAGGTGTCGCTTCAGGTACTAGACCTCTCTCCGCGCACCTTGGTACATACATACAATACTTACGATTGCGGTGTAAAGCGTCCAATCACCCATCAGACAACCAACTCTCTGAGATGCACTACCTTTGTCTGAGAAGTCCCAACTGTGCAGTGTGCATGGTAGCGAGTTGCGCCTGTTTTTGGGCAAAGGCATTCTCCCCACTCTAACTATTTACGTCGCGCATCTGACATAGTAGCAGTGGGAACCATTTTTAACGTCTTTAGTTATGACGCGGTGTCTGATCGAGATTCGAACCTATCACCTTCCCGACGACGAGCGGATGCGCTACGTGTTGAGCCACGGTCGCGGGTATATTTCTTTGAACTATCTCTCTAATAACCAAAACTTTTTCTTTTTAAAAAATAGCTTGTAAAGTACAAAAAGTATGTAGAAATAGCAATATACATTTCTTTATGTTTGTTAGAGGCAATTTCAGCATAGATTTCTTGTAATAAATTGTTGAAAATATGAGAAAGAAAGTACATTTATCATATTTATTAATATTTTTTTAACTATCTTTTTATATAAATAATCACAATTTACAGCAGTTTTCGGAAGTTTCTGATCTAAAGCTGCTGACCGAATTTTTTTCTTCAGCTGAAACCACCTTGATATTTTACAAGTTTACTAGGAGTTTACAAGTTTAATTTTTAATCTCTATATTTCAGGGGTGGGGAGGTTAGTGTGAGTGGAGCATACTGAAGTGAATATATGATAGAAATATTAACCTATTTCTATATTTCAGGGGTGGGGAAGTTAGTGTGAGTGGAGTATACTAGAGTGAATGTATGATATAAATATTAACCAATCTCTATATTTCAGGGGTGGGGAAGTTAGTGTGAGTGGAGTATACTAGAGTGAATGTATGATATAAATATTAACCAATCTCTATATTTCAGGGGTGGGGAAGTTAGTGTGAGTGGAGTATACTGGAGTAATTGTATGATAGAAATATTAACCAATCTCTATATTTCAGGGGTGGGGAAGTTAGTGTGAGTGGAGTATACTGGAGTAATTGTATGATAGAAATATTAACCAATAACCAATCTGTATATTTTAGGGGTGGGGAGGTTAGTGTGAGTGGAGTATACTAGAGTGAATGTATTATAGAAATATTAACTAATCTCTCTATTTCAGGGGTGGGAAAGTTAGTGTGAGTGGAGTATACTGGAGTGAATGTATGTTGGAAATATTAACTAATCTCTATATTTCAGGGGTGGGGAAGTTAGTGTGAGTGGAGTATACTGGAGTGAATGTATGTTGGAAATGGTTAGAAGACCACCTCTGGTTACAAAAGTCTTTATTAATTCTAGGTAGATAAATTTTTTCATGTCTGTCTTAACGGTAAGGAGAATTTCTTGGCTGCTATCAAGCATATACTCAATAACTTGCTTAATCCGTATTTCCCTCTAAAATGATCCTACTCTATACTTTGTTTGGGTTGATTTTAATGCTTTAATTTTTATGTAAAGTTGCCATCCTTGTTTTTTTCTCATGTGTACTTTTTACATAAATGACAATATATTCTTAAATAGTATGAAAACTATTTATCCTTCTTACCTATAACTTTCTAACAGTTTGCAATTAGGAACCAATAAAATGTTTGATAAAAAATCGTACTTTCAATTTCTTTCGTCTGAAAGTATAAAGATAATAAATTTGCAGTCGTCTGAATAGTAGTAATTTTCATTAAATAATTTCTAGATTTTTAAGGGTTTGTTACGTATGTCTAGGTACTATGGACAGTAATCTGTTTAATTTTCACAAAGGCATCAGTTTTGATGAAACTTAATCTTGTTTTCTTTATAATACTAGTTCCTGTCTTTGACTGCACTGCTGTGTTATGTCTGTATCTTCAGGGAGGGGGGGAACATTGGGCTGTTTATTCTACCAGTCCCAAAAGTTTTATAATAACGTTTTCTTTTCCATTGAATTAACAACTCTGGGTACTTTAATTGTATTTTGATTTGGTTAGTTCATCAAATTGAGTGTCCAAGCGGTTTCATCTACTAATCGTAATCTAAAGAAGGGGTAACTTTATTTTGGATATACATAAATTTATTGGCCATTGTCTTATCCCTTTACATCTGTGTGTATCTCACTGAAACTTGTCCAATTTATCTTTTTTTTAATGAAAAACATGTCTTGTTGCATTTATATATTTATATTTCCTTTTACACTATTGTGTTACTTACCATTAAAAAAGTTTTGTGCATTTAGGATTCGTTTTTTCGTCGCTCAGGTTGTAAATTTAGGCATGTTATAATCGTCCAATCGAATGAAAACCTTGCATTAAGATTCATTTTATAATAACAACGTAGCCACTCTATAGGTAATATTTTTTTTAAGTAGTCCACTCTCTTTTATTTGTTAATGCCTCTTTGTCCTATTGAATTAAACGTTGAGCTTTGCTTTTATGAATGTTGTTCTATAGATTCGAAAGTATGTAGGTCCATTTCATATTTGTTAATGTTTCTTTGCACATTTTCTGATTTGTTAAGCGCAGGGGCTGCTAGTCAGCCAATTAATTCCATTTGAAATTGCTGAAAATTAAATATTTTGTTGGAGTAAAGTTGGAGTAAAACTTGTTTTTTGGTGTAACTGCAAAGGAAATTGGTAAGAAGGGGGAGAAAAAAAAGGAAGGGGGTTGAGGGGAAATTTTCACTTAAAATTGTTTGTCCCTTTTCTCTGGTAAAGCGGATCGATCTTTTATGCAGAATGTTGTCATTCTTTTTTTTGTAGAGAGTACAACGAAGGAGAAGACACTGAAGGAAAAGTTGGAGAAACAGTGGAGGTTAAAGTTCACCTGGAGAACAACTTGCTGGAACCTGTCAGTGACTGTAGGCTTCTACTTAAACTTGATCAAGATCCTCTAGGTAAGCAATAGAAATATATTTTTGAGCTTGAATATACAGTCGACAGATTAGAGTAAAACACTAGAGGGGGAAAGGGTTAAATAACTGTATGTCCCCATCTCAAGGACCTTATGCCGACTCTCCATTGGGTCCTTGAAAATTAACAAATAGTGTCAGGAATATTAACACAGCCAAGTAGCAGAAAACAATTTGCTAGCAGACGAAAACGATCCAGGGAAAAGGGGGGATGTAGTTAATTATCTGCACTGCACATACATCTATACTATAGATCTGTTGTCGACAGATAGATAAACAAACATCTTTAATGAAATAGATTAGATTGGCGGATGTTAGTTATTTATCGCATCGTATTATAGGCAGATATTAAAATGAAAAATAATGAGGCAAAATTGTTTTCGTGAAAAATCCACCAAAATCACATTAAAAATCTACAAAAGTTGAACAAAATCATACAAGGGTTATTTTCCATGATTTTTGATGAAAAAAATTCTTAATGTTTGTATTTACTTTTTATTACTCACGTGTTTAGAAAGGCATAAATAATATATTGTATGATATTTCTTGTTGTACCACTTATGAATATTTAGAACATTTTTATAACTTATTTTTCAAAGTATAAAACAAAACTCGGGTTTAGTCCCTTTCGTGGCAACGCCTCTTAAGGGGCGTTATGTCGTATTTCCACAATGGCGTCTGATAGGTTATTTTAGATTAGTTTAGGCTATATTAAGTTAGGTGCAGGGTTAGGCAATTGGCCCCGCAGGGTTAGAGCTCCCCGCAGTGGCTTGAAATAGGAGAAAAGTCACTGAAATTACGAAGAAACGCTCTTTCAGAGGCATTGCCACAAAATGGACTATACCTCAAAACTCTATTTTTAAAAATATAAAGAAGTATGATAAAAAAAATTCTAAAAACAGTTAATATTATTTTCCATTTGAATATTTTCTAGTATTTTTAATTAAAACAAGGATGACAACATCCATAAAAGCGAAGCTCTGAAACGATAGGACAAACGGACATTAACACTTGTATAATGTCAGAACTGAATAATCAGAATGCGAATGTATAAGAGTCAAAGCAAAATTGTAAGTAAATTTGTTGAAAAACTGCTTGATATAGGATAATGATTATGGACATACTTACTTTTTTAGGACTTGATTATAGAGTTGCTTCGCTTATAATATTGTACTTTGTTGTCCCAGGAATCAGTATACCGAAAATCAGACCAATCGGATAATTAGGTCACATACAAATTTGTTGTTAAAAATGTAAAAAAATCAACATGTTTAAAATGGACGTACGGACAATCTGGTAATTATTATAGAGTTGCTACGCTTTCTAACTCGTACCTTACTATTACAGGAATCACCATGCAAAATTTGAAATCGATAGGACAATTTTAACATGCCTAAATTAACGAAAAAAGCTATTTAATAAAGTAAAAAAAATCAACATGTTTAAAATGGACGTACGGACATTTTTGTAATGATTATATAGTTGCTACGCTTTTTAAATCGTACCTAACTACTAAAGGAAGCACCATGCAAAATTTGAAATCGATAGGACAATTCTAACATGTCTAAATTAACGAAAAAAGCTATCCGTGACGGACGGACGGACGTACGGACGGACGTACGGACGGACGGACGGACCGACCCTAATTATAGAAAAGCTTCGCTTTTAAAAATATGCTAGAATTTCTAATAAGAGACGTGTTATACAAATATTAAGAATGCATCCAAGCGGTCAATAATAGATACAAAAATAGATTTATTATTACTTGGATCTTACACCAGATTATTATTTACTTCATGAAGTGAACCTTCAAGCTAGCTGAAATAATGATTATCTCCATTCAACTCCTTTAACACATCCTCTCCCCTCCTACTGAATGAACTAACTGACCAATAAGTGATGTCCAACCATGTTGGCAACCTAGATTTACGACAATTTTTCCCCTGTCATAATATCCACGTATATTCTATATCCATTAACATAAACCACTTATGTACTACATATGGAAATATTTACCTACATACTTAGAATGCTTAAGAATATAAAACAATATATTGTATTCTAGCGAATTCGCCCCTAGCCTCTAGGGGCTTTGCCCAAAGACGTTTGATCAACCAATTTTTTCGTGTTTTAGATTTAAAAAGAAGCAAAAAATGTTAGGGGGGTAGTCGACCCCCCTTTTTTGATTTTAGTTTTAAAAAGTATAATTCTCGGTATTTCTATAATTTAAAAAAAAAGCATATGGCTTATAAAGCAATTTCAAGTTATTTATTACTATTCTTGGACTAATTTACAACCAATTTCACAAATAATTTCCCCTTTTTTGTTTTAAATATCTGGTTTTAACTCGATGAAAATAGTTTAATAGTACTTTTTAAACTAGTATTATTACCCTAGAATGTCAATTAGATACATTAACCCGTCCATCCCAACTTAAATTAAAATTTCAAGCAAACGAAAATTTTCGACAAAATAATTTGCCCAACCAAAGATTTATTATCCTAAGAAAATTGCATTGATCATTGCTGATTTATTATATTGATGCATTATATAATAACTGCCCTTTAGTACCAAAATGTACACTTCATAAACCATTAATATGTTTGGATTATTCCAATGCAATGGTACAATAAGGAATTGATGATCTAAACTTTCTATATTTATTCATTGTACCTTGCCTAATCCTACAATTAATAATAGAGCGGAGCTGCTATATCACGAAGGCCTGTCGGTACGTCTGGAAACTACAGAAAAAATGAAGAACTTCTATATTTAGAAACAATTTTTAGGAGACATAAAGTGCTTAAGATTGGATGTGAATTCTAACCAAAAAATGCCATATTTAATAATTTATTGATAACTTACCTAGGTATTAAACTTTCAATATGTATTTTTTGTTAAATATTATTTGGAATAGACATTTATCGCATTATAGACTGTATTCCGCAGATATTAAAATGAAACATAAGATGAAAATTAATTTTTATTTTAAAATTCGTGAAAAATTGTCTGTGATACGATGCTATACATGATTTCTCAGTATGACTGAGAACAAATCCAGCGTATATTAATCAGTTTCCAAGACATACTAAAAAAACTTATCTGGTTTTAGTTATTTTGCTGCGGTACTTCTGGAAATGCAAATTCGCACATTGAAATGAGATACACAGAAACTTAAAACCACAGCTCAAAATTTCAAATTTAAAAGTACTCAAAGATGTGTTAATATTAATACGAGTTCACGGTGGTATTAGGTACACATTAGATTCATCTTATACAGGGATCTAAAGGGATAAGACAATGGCCGATAAATTAATGTACATCTTTAATGATGATACATAAAATTCGCTTTTCTGAGATGGGTTTTTGAGTCAAGAATGCCGCGTTTTTTTTCGACATTTTTAGACCTGTCGTCTTCCGTCAATTAATCATTATTATGAAAATGCCTCTTAGGATATAAACAGAGTATACAAATTAGAAATTCAAAATTTTACAATTATTATTTTAGCCATTTGTATAATGTCTAATAAAGCTCTAAAAAGATGCATTAATTAATATACAGCAAAAATGGATTTAAGATTATTTATTTTTCTTCTATAAAAGCCGTACCAACAAAAGCAAAATAATTAAATAAATAGTTGTATACTCTGTTTAAATCCTACGAGGCATTTTATTAATAATGATTGATTGACGGAAGACGACAGGTCAAAAAAATGTCGAGAAAACGCGGCATTCCTGACTCAAAAACTCATCTCTGTAGATTACAGTTATTGGTTGAAACGCTTGGACGCTCAACTTAATGAATCAACCTATCAGAAGTCTCCAAAGTTGTTGAGCTAACGAATAAGGAAACGATATTAAAAACAGCCTATTATTCCCTTTCTTCCTGCATCTTATGTATATAATTCAGAAAGATGGATATTTCCATTAAAGAAAAAAACTTCAATGTATAATTCAAAATTTTTTGTTCTTTTTTTAGAAACCGTTTCTAGTAGGTATGTTCTTTGGTTTGTCATATGCATTAATATTGATATGTATTTAATTATTTAATGACATATACAAATCCTTCTTTACATATATTTTGGCCAGGTATTGAAAGTGGATCTGCCTGGAAATTTCCATTGACATATGTTTTAATATACTTTATATTTACCTATATACTAGCGGCTATGCACCTAGAGACATCTAGGGGCACTTAAGATGGTGAGGAGTTGAATTTTACCCCGCATAATTTATTTTGTTTTAAAAAGTAAAAGTAAACTCCCCACCCCCCAAAAAAATTGTTATAAGCCTTCCCAGGACCCATGAGAAGCTAAAATGTAAAAGAAAACCATACCGGTTGCCAACCATGTTAATATATATCTATCTATCTATCTAGGTATTGAAAGTGTGGGGTGTACAGGAAGTTGTGGACTGTCTATACCTGGAAGTTTATGTCCTGGAGAAGTTGCCAACTATCTTTCTATCTAGGTATTGGAAGTTTAGGGTGTACAGGAAGTTGTGGACTGTCTATACCTGGAAGTTTATGTCCTGGAGAAGTTGCCAACTATCTTTCTATCTAGGTATTGGAAGTTTAGGGTGTACAGGAAGTTGTGGACTGTTTATACCTGGAAGTTTATGTCCTGGAGAAGTGGCCAACCATGTAAATAACTATCTTATCTATCTAGGTATTGGAAGTGTAGGGTGTACAGGAAGTGGAGGTTTGTCTATACCTGGAAGTTTATGCTCTGGAGAAGTGGCCAACTATGTTAATAACTATCTATCTAGGTATTGGAAGTGTAGGGTGTACAGGAAGTTGTGGACTGTCTATACCTGGAAATTTATGTCCTGCAGAAGTTGCTAACCATGTTAATATCTATCTATCTATCTAGGTATTGGAAGTGTGGGGTGTACAGGAAGTGGAGGCCTGTCTATACCTGGAAGTTTATGTCCAGGAGAAGTGGCCAACCATGTCCATACATTCCTGCCGCTGGCACCTGGCCAATATTCCATTTTTGTGTCCATTTCATTAAGGTAAGCAAAAATTTATAGTATCTTGTTTAGCACTGAGCTGGATCTTTAAATCATTTTAGTGGTAAGCCAACTTTCCACCAATGAGAGCACAGCATTGTATGAAATGCCGCGCTGTGATTGGCTGAAATTCGGCGCACCCCGATCTGGCTCACCACTAAAATGATTTAAAGATCCAGCTCTGAATTCTCCCCGTCTTAGTTAAGAAATAAATTGTATACAAGAAGGGAGCGCTGGAGGGGGGGGGGGGGTTTGGATATAGATTTTCTGTTTTTAATTTCTTTAGGTCAGGTTATTTTGGGTACTGGGTAGCCCCATATAGGCGCCACGGGGGTGAGGCATGGGGAAAAATCTTCCAGTTCTTATTTCCAATCTGTTTCAATAATAGGGAGGGGGTAATAGGCTTATCAGTGCTCAACAGACGCTTTAGGTGAAAGCAACAAGTTTTCTTTATTTAAAGTAGAAGTACGTCTTTCTGCTTGCCTAAAGAGCATATTAATTGGAAATCTACCAGAAATTAGATATTTAAAAAATAATTTGTAGGATTTTATCCATTTAAAATTACCTATGCATTTACAAATTAAGAATCTTAGTCCCTATGCACAAGTGTTTTAATCCTAATCTTAAATGGATTTTTTTGCATAAAGCGTATTTCACAAGTTAGGTTTCATAAGTGACCTAAATCCACCCCCTTAAAAGCTTTATTTGAGACAATTAAAGTCTAAAATGTAAAAAATGAGGGGGGAAATATAAAAGCATTAAAATGAAATAATTCAAAATATATTTTTAAAACTACATGATAGAAGGTAATAATATCTCAAAATAATGTTTTGTAATAAAGTTCTTATTTATCTATGAACCCTTTCAATGGAAATACATTTTTGCAAAATGAATACAAAATTATGATAATAGTTATTTCTCGTATCGTATTATAAACGGCTTTCCGCGGATATAGAATGTACAATTATAAGATCAAAACTAGTTTTTTTTAGCCCCGTGGTGCCGAAGGCACCGGCTAAAAAAACTAGTTTTAATCTTATGATTGTACATTTCTATATTCGTAGAAAACTGGATATAATACGATGCTAGACATAGTTTTTTCGTATGGATGAGAACCGGTTCCTATCCACCTGATTCGAATGAATACGACAAAATATCTTAAACATATATTTTTAGTGAGATAAATGTTGTAGAATGAATTATATGTTCTATTTGCAGTGCCCACTAATACGTATTGTATTCCAATTTTAATGGATTCTAAAATTATGGACACAACATTTTTGAAAATCATTACTTGTCGACCCTCCCTAACTTTTAATTTAATTTAAAGAGAAGTATTTTTTTTTTTTTTTTGGGAGCGGGAATGGGTATTTTTTATTGGGAAGGTGGTGGTACCCTCCCCAAAAATCTTTCCAGTACCTAGGAGAAGCTACATTATAAAGGAAAACTAGGGTGTCCCATAGAGTAGTGGTTAGCGCACTACGCTGTAGTTGGGAAAAATCCGAGTTCAAGTCCCCTCATAGATATTGCATTTGGATGACAAATGCTGTTGCAATTTGTCAGAATATAATCACGCAACCTTCCCTGTGATGCCCTTAGGTTGTAAGGAGGAAGATTTGTAGGAAGTTTGTTAGGATCCTACCTATCAAGCAACTGTAATCGTGTTTTCCCTCGTGCCATTAATTAGGGTGGCTTAATATGGCACACCTGCCAAAACTCTAGGCCAGGGTGATGTAATAATTGAGTAGCTTCCACAAGAATTGCTGTACGCGAAGCTTACCAATCTAGGATTGGTCAAAGGATTCTCACCTCCAATCTCCTGGTGCATCTGAATCCTAACTTCAGAGAATCAAGGCTACATACATACATACCACGGTTGGACCCTCAGATGTAAAAACTTTATTTTAGTGTTTGGCCAAAATGACTTAGCAATTGTATCTTTAAGTACGTCTAATAACACCCTTTGCTATTTTTAAAATCCTAGAAAATTTTTTTTGCAAGAAAATTGCATAAATTCGCAACCTTTTTTTAGAACCACTACATAACTCGAGTTTTAAAACTTTTTATATAAAATCCTTTTTACAAAAAATATCAATAATTACTTAAAATTAAACCTGAAAGAAAAAAAATCTCATTACACGTGTTAATTTGCATGTTTTAGGTCTTTTTTTGAGGAAAGTATAACTTCCACATTTTTGACAATAATATATTTTTTTAACATTTCAAAGTAAAATATAATAAAACTTAAACGATTTTTCTTGAATTATCAGTTGAAAATTTCATCAAACATGCAATTTAAGTGATGAAAATAAAATCATTTTTTGAATGTTTAGAATTACCAATTTTCTACATTTAAAACAAAATGTTAACAAAATTTAAAAACATTTTAACATATAACTTCAAAAATCAATAACATTTCATAAAAAGATGTTTCAAAAAATAAATCATTAAAAGGTATTAAAATGCATTTGAAATTACTTAAAATTAAAACGAGAACATCTTTTTACACTGTATTCTGTGTAATAGAGTTTAAATGACATGATTAGTGAATGAAATATTTCCTAAACTCATTAAGCCTTTTTGTGACTATATTAAAAATAATTTATTTTGTTTTATATTGTTTTTTTTATTCAAATATTTGACAAAATTTTCCCTACGTCAATAAAATAAAGTCAGTTTTTTACTGTTTCCAGGTTTTTTTTTATAATTATAACAATTAAATATAATATAAATCTTCATTATCTTTTATTTGAATTATCATACACATTAAAATGTAAAGTATAAGCTAGAATAGCACTTTTTTCAACGAATATTTTAATGACATTATATCAAAATAATTCCTCTTAAATATCACACAACATATGATTGGGAAGTATAGCCATTTCTTGGAGGTATAATATTTACAAAAATACCATTAATTCTGTTTTTATCAGAAGTTAAAAAAATTGAACAATTCTAAAACAATGGTTGGCTGTCTAGATATTGAGTACACTAAGACTACGGCTCTGTTCTATTGAAATAACGTTGCAAAAAGAGGGGTTCTGAAAGTAATCTACCTAATTTTTTTTAAAGAACCAACAAGTACTGTCAGTATCTTTTTTCTTGTAATCTAGCAGACAATCAAATCATAACACAATTTTCATGATAAAATATTCAGGTTTCTACTTCACATTTTAAAAAATATACTGATCAATAAAATGTTCAAAATTTTACTTTGTACTAATTGAAAAAATATGTTGTAATTCTTATTTTAAAGTTACATTTTTATCCCTGACAAAATCATAGACGACTTTTAAAGGCATCTTATCTAAACTTTTTGAAGAAAAACTTAAAAACGTTAATTAAGTATGAAAACTATTTTCTTCGATTTTTCTGAAGTTATTATCGCATTCTATGGGTTTTTTATTATCATTTACTTATATCGAAAGTGCCAAACATTGTACCCTAACTTATTCATTTAATAAAAAACCAACCGTGATACATAAAGGAAAACTATATCAGTTATCGATATCCTTTGGTACAGAAAGACATCCTGCCCCCCCCCCCCCTGATTCTATTTAAGCTTTTACTTAACAGATTTGATGAAAATACTGTGCTTTACTTTACTTTTGATTTTCTGACAAGTTGGCTGGTACCTTTAAATACCTTTATCCACACTTTATAGATCTATTATTATTTCAGGTTTCGACAGAAGATTTATTCGTGGAGGCTTCCCAATGTAAACCTAGATATTCTTCTATAGCATAATGTATGCAAACACAGTCCTAGAATTCAGGGATAGAACAATGCAAAAACAATCTTCCACAAGTTTTTTTTTGGGGGGGGGGAATTCATTTTTATCTGCGATTGCCATTCCTTTCATTTAATAGGTAAATTATAGATCTTTACTTTTATTTTTTCATCCCCCTTTCAAAATGACATTTAAGATTACTTTTCAGATGTCCAATAAGAACTTCTAAGAGGGGGGAAACAGTGAGTATAGGCTTTATCTTTGGACTCAGAGGATAGGTTATTAGTGATAAAATCATTCTTATATGATAAATTTTCCCAAGTTTTAAGATTTTTTGGATAGGCCTCCAGGTTTAGGAGCTGCAGGCCTCCAGCTGGTCTCTGGAGGAAGAGTTATAGGTCGCTTTATATAACAAAATATGCATATTTTTATAAAGTTATTTACACATTTGAAAAAAAAGAAGCATATTTTTTCAATATTTTGTTTGATAAATTGACCTCTATCTCTCAAAAAAAAATTTAATTTTTATCTTTACCTGTCCAGAGACCAGCTGGAGGCCTGCAGCCCCTGATTTTGGAGGCCTATCCAAAAAATCTCATGGTTTCGCAAATGTGTCAAAACTTCCCCCCCTCTTAATTAATTAAACTCAAAGGGGAATTGCGACATTTATTGAACATTTTGCCTAGCAAAAAAATGATTAATTATACTTAACTTACCATAAATATTTTAGTAAATATTTTCAATTTTGCAATTCATGTCCAAACACTTTACTTTAGTCAAATTTTGCATAATTTTATTTATGATAATTCAACGATTTTCTCTAGATCTATTTATTTTTGTGAAGCAGCAACTGAGCAAATAGTGCCTAATAAAAAATGACGTCATATGATACAATCCAAATGACCAATGATAGGCCAGTATGCATTGTAATGGACCAATGGTAGTATATATACTGGCCTATCATTGGTTATTTGTATTGTATGACGTCATTTTTATTAGGCATTGTTTGCTGCTTCTATTTTTGTTTGTGGCATACCAACCTAAAGTCTTTTATAAAAAAAATGTGATTATTTAATTTGATTTTTGCTTTATATCATTTTAATTTACTTAATTTGCGTTGAATTTTTCTACTTAAAAGTCAAAATGACACCAAAATAGTATGACTGTAAATTTTCCAACATTAAAAACATTTCGCATTAATCATCAAATTTTCATAGAAAAATATTACAACTTTCCAACTGTGGTCTGATAAAATATTCTCTATTATATTGATTTTAAAAATATCTTATGTATATTAATTATTGGGAATACATATTACATAGATAAGTCAATTGAAGATAAATTAATCTTTCCCCCATGTAATATGTACACAATTTGGCTTTGTTGAAGATTAATTTATCTTTCATTGACCTACACTAAAGCCCTGGATTAATTCAGATAGTTTCTGCTAGTAAAAAAATATTCTATTATAGAATTAGAATAAAGTTAGATTTACGAAAAGGGAATTTTTAGATAAATTTAAATTCTTCTTAAGTCGAAACTACACAGCCTATAGAACAGAAAAATTAACCAAATGCACAAAGAGCGTACGGCTAGAGAAAACGCGCGTAATTAAATCTCTTTCGCGTGCAACTTTTTTGGTTGTTTGGTTAAAGCTATTCCAGATTATTTAGTCTCATTAGAAAAAGCCTTACTTCGTATTTCCAACTTTACACTAAAATTGTCCTATTAAAATGTGATTTAAAATATGTATTATTATTCTATATTATTATTATTATTATCATTGCAGAGTTCTATTAAAATTATTAATTTGTGAAATTAAAGATCTTGAAATATACAAATAATTGAATGATATATGTTTGTTTTTTTACCAGGAAGCTTCATGTGGTTAGAACTTATTCATAACAAAGTAGCTTTAGTTTAATTGGTTGTTTGCTATTCATTCAATAATCATATTTGACATTGGACTGTAAATTAAACTGGTACCCAAAACTTTTATTACCACGTTACCTTATTTTTTGACTAAAAACTTAGGGCACTATTCAATTTTGATTTGTTTGTTACAAAATTTAAACTAACAATTTTACTCTATAAGATCGTCCATTGTCTTATCCCTTAAGATCGCTGCTTATGCTTTTATTTTATTAAGTCCAAATTCTTTAAGCTTATTAGATGAAAGTGCATTATTTAGCGTTCATTTATTCATAAAATATTTCATACTTATCCCGTAAAGAGTTATTCCCTATAATTCTTGGATAAGGGATAACTTTTGAAAGTCTCCATAAAAAAACGGATTTTTTTGTCTAAAGCAAAATATCTCTGGAATGGCTAAAACAATATATTGTTTTATCATGTGATGCTTTATATTGGTAATTAGATGGATTTTGGATATTTACCTGGGGGAGGGAGTGTTAAAGGATCTTGGACAAAGTAGCTTCCTAAGGAAAGTAGATTCTAGTAATGATGTCCCAGCTCTCTATCTTACCTACAAAAAATGACATTGCAAAAAAAGAGAGGGGGGGGGGGGCTCTTGGGGGAAACGCTTCGTACTAAAGACGACCTTTTTATCTACCCCTTACAACATTGTTTAAGATTTATTTTGCTTGATGGGTATACATTATTCTTGGGGTTGTACCTTTTCTCTGATAGTGATTACTTTGCTATTATAAGAAGGGGAACTGTTTATACAGGTAGAAAGCACGTGTGCATGGGAGTGTTTCTATATTCATGTTTATAAATCTATAAATATAGATCTATATAACCAGACAAATACCTGGTTCCCCCTGTTGGAGACCCTTTTGTCTGCTGCCAGATTGCTTTCTACTCTTTTGTAGCGACTTGGCTGTATTAATATTCCCGACGCTATTGGTTGATTAACAAGGATCCAATTGAAAGTCGGCACTGGTTCATCGGGAAGGGTACATACGATTATTTAATCCCTTTCCCGATAATCTACTTGCAAAACAGGTTTTCTCCAGGGAAATTTTACCTCGGAGAAAATATTTTTGTTGGGGGTTTAATTGTTTTAATTTTGTGGAAATATTGAAACATCCCCAGCACCGGTGTTTGTCTAGGGTGTTCAAGTCAGGGATCTAAAGGGATAAGGCAATGGCTGATAAATTGATGTACATCCCCAATGATACATAACATTATCTCTTCTGTAGATTACAATTAGTTGTTGAAACGTTGAAACTTAATGAACTTAATCGAAATTCAAGAAAAGTCCTCAAAGTTGTTTCAGCCAATGAATAAGAAATCGTTATTATAAAACTTCTGGGACTAGTGTAATGTTTCCTTACTCCCTGCGATCAAGCACAAGCCTTTCCCCCGAGAGGTGTTTATCTAAAACAACAACACCCTTTTTAAATACTAATAATAGTATTTGCAAAAAATACTATTTAAGTATCAAAACCTGGAATATATATGTTTAACGTTTTATATTCTACTAGCGGCTACGCCCCTAGAGGCCTCTAGTGGCCTTTAAATGTTTTTTTTTTATTTTAACTATCTAATTTAAGAAATAACTTGTCTATGTTATCAATTGTTAAATTAATGAGTCTACGCAGCGCGACTAAGCTAGCGAGACTACGCTAGCGACACTATGCGGCGGAAATATTTCAATTTTTTTTCGATTTTATTGTGATTTCTCTTGGGAGGGTGGTGGTACCCTCCCCCAAAATAGTTAAAAACCTTCCTGGGACATATGACAATCTACCCTGTTAAAGAGAACATTATCGGTTCAGCGGTTAGCGAGATCCTTCGGTACAGACACACAGATACACACACAGACAAACAAACATCCTGTTACTTTAGTATAAGGATTTTTAAAAAAAAATTCTGTCTTATATGTTTATATTCTTAAATACTGCCATATTTGCAACTAATACACTTTAGCAGTTATGTAAAAATATATAATAAGCCTTGCTTTTAAATTGCATATAGACAGATATAAACACTAAGAAGCGTTTGTGATTGAAAGCCATAGACAAAATAATTAATAGAATAAACTTGATGAAATTAAATTGTTTCTTTAACACTAGAAATCGGTGTATATACTTTTGACTTTATGCAATATACTTATTATTTTTAGAAACATGTTAATGTTTTATGGTTAAATTTAGAGGGGTTTCAAAGGTTTGAGCGGGGTGATCTTATGTACTTTTTAATTTTTGAGTGGGATAAAATGTGGGTTTTTAAAGTTTTAGAGGTTAAAAACCCCATTACCCCCACTATTGGAAGTCTATTGTGATAACAGCTAAATAGCATACTTTTAATTCTAATATATTATTCTATGTATAAATGCAAATTTAAGATAATAAACTTAATGTAATTTAGAATAAACTGAGATCCGGTTACAGTGTCTATTTGAACAGTTACAAGGCCCGCATCGACAGAACTGTGACAGATAAATGCCCTAACTGTGACAGTTCCCACACCACCACTCATCTGTTTAACTGTCCAAATAAACCAACGCACCTTACAGTCAGAGACCTCTGGAAAAATCCTGTTGCTACGGCCAGATTCCTAGACCTGGCAACAGCTGACACGGGCTAAATGAATGAATGAGGGGCTTCACCCCAACAGAGATTGAGAATGAACCACACGTTACAGCACATGCCATGCCTCGTATGTTTTTGTTTCTTTTTTAAGGGGGAAGGGGGGATTGGAAAAAATCTTCAAACCATCGCATGATCAGTATCTATATTCCCTGAGAAGCATAATCCTAAAAAAAACTTTCTACTTTTTAAAAGCGAAGCTTCTCTTTAATTAGGGTCGGTCCGTCCGTCCGTAACGGATAGCGTTTTTCGTTAATTTAGGCATGTTAGAATTGTCTTATCGATTTCAAATCGATTTGATTTTTGGTATATTGATTCTTGGGACAACAAAGTATAATGTTATAAGCGAAGCAACTCTATAATCAAGTCCTAAATATGTAAGTATGTCCATAAACATTATCCTGTATAAAGCAGTTTTTCAACAAATTTACTTACAATTTTGCTTCGACTCTTTTCCATTTATATTCTGATTATTCAGTTCTGACACTATATAAGTGTTCATGTCCGTTTGTCCTACCGTTTCAGTGCTTCGCTTTTATGGATGTTGTCATCCTTGTTTTAATAGGATTTCAAACGGAGTTATTGCCAAACAAGGTGTGTGTGGAAATGGGATGAAGGTGTCAACACCACTATATGAAAAGATTTTTGAAAGCAAGCTTTTCTATATTTAGGGTCGGTCCGTCCGTCCGTCTGTTACATCAAACTTTGCATGTTGATTCATATAACAGTTAGGTACGACTTAGAAAGCGAAGCTGCTACCAGAAAGTCCGTACTTCGATTTAAAACAAGCTTATTTTTTACTTTTTTATCAACAAATTTTTGTATGTTAAAATTATCATATTCATCTGATTCTTTGAATACTGATTCGTATTACAACAAGATACAATGTGACAAGCGAAGCATCTCTATAATCAAGTCCTAAAAACGTCAGTATGTCCTTAAAACAGTATCATGTATCTAATCAGTTTTGCAACAAATTTACTTACTATTTTGTACATATAAGCTTATCCATTAATATTCAGTTTATTCAGTTCTGACACTCTACTAGTTTAAATGTCGTTTGTCCTTCCATTTAAGAGCTTCGCTTTAATGGAAGTTGTCATCCTTGTTTCAGCCTTGTTTAATTGTAACTTATAGTGTCCATTTCCTTTCATTACGAATCTAATTTTATTTTCAATTTACTGTAAAAAACATTGTTTTCTCAAGGATCTAAAGCGATTTAAGACAATGCCATCTAAATTGATGTACACACCAAATGATGACAAACAAAATTGCCCCTTCTCTAGATTTAAATTAGTGGTTGAAACGTTTAAACACTCAACTTTATGAATCAACCAATTAAAATTCAAAGTCACCAACTTTTTTAGACCAACGAATAAGAAAATGTTATTGTAAAAACTTTGTGGACTAGTGTAATAAACAGCCAATTGTCCCTTCTCTCTCTATTGTTCTCTACAGCAATATAAAGCAGTAAATTTAAGGAAAACAAAGTGTATCATTCCAAAAATACTCAACGAAAAGAGTATAGTTATAAAACTACCACAAAACTTATGTAACAAAGTTAAAACAAAATATAGTAGATACATATAAGAAAAATCGAGGAAAGGAAAAAAGATACCGAAAGGAAATTTAAATGAAAAAGCTATATTCCTTAAAATAAAACAAGAAATAATTTTTATCTAGTTTGGCATTGAAACCGATTAATGTATGTTGTTAAAGCTGGTTCTCAGCCATAATAAAAAAAAAAGACAAACCTGGTTTTAATCTTACAATTTTTCATTTTAATTTCCGCGGAAATATGTCTATAATACGATGCTATAAATGATTATTATACCTTGATTCTTATACTATTGAGAACAAAGGGCCAAATTCCTTAAGATTTCGAAGGCTAGTCTAGGAGTTGTGTTTTCCTATGTAAGGCTAGAGCAAAGCATCTTTAAAATCGAGTCCTAAAAGTCAAAGTATCCTGTTATCGAGCAATTTGAGAAATTTTACGTAAATATTTTGTTGAGACATCTATAATTAGTATTTTGTATAAGTACTGATATTCTTTAAAGTTAATGTCCGTTTTCCCAACTGTTTGTTGTTTTGAGCTTCGCTTTTATGGATGTTGTCATCCTTGTTAAAATAGGTGATAAATGTGGAATAGTAAGATAATATGATTTTAAATCTAAAGGGATAAGACAATGGCCGATAAATTGATATACATCCCCAATGATAATACACAAAATTACCACTTTTGAACACTTGACCACTCAAATTAATTAACCAACCAATCAAAATTCATTTAAGTCCCCAAAGTTGTTAAGCCAGAGAATAAGAAAAGGTTATTATAAAACTTTGGGGACTATATTAATAAACAGCCCATTGTACCTTCTCTCTTTAAAATATTGCTTTTTGATCCGCCCAATTATTTTTTACAAAAACCTACTCTGTATGTGAACAAATATATAGAATATCCAAGAAAAAAAATGTGCAATTTTATCTTATACTCACATAAACCTGTAGATAACGAATCGATATATTTATTCTGCTAAGAAAATGAAAAAGACAAAAGTTTATTTGATATAAAATTGATTCTTGCCCTCAACTTAAACAATTAACAAGGATGACAACAACCATAATTAGCGAAGCAAAAAATCACGGAATGGACAAACGGTCCAAGTGAGTTATAGAGCTGATGTTCAGTTGTCATAACAAAGAAAAGAAATAGAGAGAATGTGCTCAATCATGGGGCCAACAAAACTGGAACTTTAATTTTTCACTTTACTATCCGAGGAAAAATGTCCTTATTACGATTCGATTAATAACCATTATTTTTCACATTGACGCTATTTATAGATTCTCTGTTTTATTCTATATTTTATTTTTCTGAATATTTCTCCTGTCTTTAAACATTAGGCCTAGCAAATATGAAGGATTTGGCATCATACACAGAATTCGTTTTTTTTGGCGAGGTATTTTTATATCATTGCAATAAATTAATTTGTTTTTTTTGTGGCGAAGCTACTTTTGGAGTGGTCGTGTCTGTCTGTTTTTATTTTCTTCTTTAACGAAGAGGGAAAGTCGACCATCCACTTTAAATTCTTGTTATTTTTTAAAGATGAAAATAATTTTTAAGGGTGGGGGAGTTTTATTTTTTCTCTTTGGAGGGTGGAGGTTGTAAACCGTTGCTGGACCTATGAAAAGTGTCACTGTAAAAAAGAGCCATATGATATCTGTCCAATAATCAACAAGAGGTGGATTCTTTAAAAAAATTTGCCCCACTAATCGCTTAGTAGGGCAAAATTGTTTTCGTGAAAAATCCTCCAAAATCACATAGAAAATCTACAAAAATTAAATAAAATCTTATGTTCATAACCCTTCTATGATTTTGCTTAATTTTTGTAGATTTTTAATGTGATTTTAGTGGATTTTTTACGAAAACAATTTTGCCCCACTAAGCGATTTGTGGGGCAAATTTTTTTTAAGAATCCACCTAAAAACTTTCACTACACACTGTTACTCTTATATATAGATAAACAACATTTTATGCTAGTTATTGGGCAAAATCCTATAAAATTTCTTGGGATAGCCTAGAAGTTTCTTTGTCTTACATCTTTCCTTTATATCTATGTTAGGTTAATGAAACACCAATGCTAACTTTTGAAATTTTATAGCATTTACATTGGGGTTCAATAAATGTGTGTCCCCACCCCAATGACCATATGACGACTTTTTATTGGGTCTTTGAAAATCAACCATTAGCGTCGGGAATATTAACACAGCCAAGAAGCTACAAAAGAGCAAAAAGCAATTTGATGCCCCCCCCTAGATATACCACACTTTTCTGGGATCTTGCTGTGTCAAGTATCAACTGTTGGGAATATCAAAGGATGACTCCATGCAAAATTTGAGCCGGATCCGGCCAAAACCGGCCGTGAATTTTATGAAAAACCGGTTTTTTCCGGTTTTTATGGGGTATCTGTAAATCGATTCAGCTGGAGCAAAACCGGTCGGAGGTACAAAAAATTTTACTTCACATGAAATTTAGCCAATGCAATTGCCTACAAAAATGTACTTCATCATCAACTTGATTGGACAACTCTTTTCCCTCCTTAATGTCCATTAAAACCTCGGAAACGGCAAAAATCACGCCTTCGGCGGCGAATAACGGCTTAACGGTCAGCCGGAGGCGAATGAAACATAAATAAAGAAATGTCCGCCTCTAAAAGTTGTTCAACATCAAAGAGATGCTTGAAGTCTCTAAAATGACTCCTTCCCCTTCTTTAAGGGGATAAATTGAAAAAACGTGATTTTCAAAAGTATGCCGACTTCGTGGGTGTGGGGGGCACTGAACCCGTCACCCCAGGGTCACCAAATATAAAGTCTAGGCGGCCCACAATGCTGAATTTTCACCAAGTGAAAGTCTTGTGTCATTATCTCTTATGAGAAAAAAGTTATAAATTAATTAAAATTTCAGATTGTGATTTTTTGATGTATTTCTTTGATGAAATGACAGGCCGGTCAATTTTTAGGCCATTTTTGCGGTTTTTGGGCCGTCACGCCCAAACGGTTTGAGATAATCTCACGGGACCTTTTGCCCAACCTAAGTCTGGATATTTGTGAGGTCTAGGAAAAAAATCAGACTTACGCAAAAGATTATAATTATAATCTTTACACAGAAAAATGGCACGAGGTGAGGGTTTGAGGGGGCAAAATGAGCCGACCAGCAATTTTTGACGGCGCGCAGCGACGTCGTGCTTCATCCAATCCAGGATTTTTTTTTCTTAGACCTCACAAATAACCAGACTTAGGTTGGGCAAAAGGTCCCGTGAGATTATCTCAAACTGTTTGGGCGTTGCGGGCCGAAAACAGCAAAAAATGGCCTAAAAATTGACCAGCCTGTCATTTCATCAAAGAAATCCATCACTTTCACTTGGTAAAAATTCAGCATTGTGGGCCGCCTAGACTTTATATTTGGTGACCCTGGGGTGACGGGTTCAGTGCCCCCCACACCCACAAAGTTGGCATACTTTTGAAAATCACGTTTTTTCAGTTTTTCCCCTTAAAGAAGGGGAAGGAGTCGTTTTAGAGACTTCAAGCATCTCTTTGATGTTGAACAACTTTTTGAGGCGGACATTTCTTTATTTATGTTTCATTCGCCTACGGCTGACCGTTTAGCCGTTATTCGCCGCCGAAGGCGTGATTTTTGGCGATTTTTGCCATTTCCGAGGTTTTAATGGATGTTTAGGAGGAGAAAGAGTTGTCCAATCAAGTTGATGATGAAGTACATTTTTGTAGGCAATTGCAATGGCTAAATTTCATGTGAAGTAAAATTTTTTGTACCTCCAACCGGTTTTGCTCCAGCTGAATCGATTTACAGATACCCCATAAAAACCGGAAAAAACCGGTTTTTCATAAAATTCACGGCCGGTTTTGGCCGGATCCGGCTCAAATTTTACATGGAGTCATCCTTTGATATTCCCAACAGTTGATACTTGACACAGCAAGATCCCAGAAAAGTGTGGTATATCTACCCCCCCCCCCCTAACAGGGGGATCCAGGTAGTTTTCTGGTTATAAATCTATATTCATAGATTTATTGCATTTATATACAACCCGTTTCTACCTGAAATGTCCATCCTTCCTCGCTGTAACTGTTCCCGACATTTCCATCTCTTTCATGTACAAACAAACAAAAATAATTTTATATAAAAGATTTTCAGAATAGATCACATTGCGATATATTTGAACTCTACCAAGACTGCCCCCCAAAATAAGCTGAAATTATAAAGTTTTTTCGTCAATTGATTCAGTTGTTGGTTAGAGCTTGAATAAATCCCCTAAATATCAAATTTAATATGGGACATCTTTCCTTTTAATCCGGTAACTTTTTTTTTGATACATATTAAATCTTAGTTCTTAATATTTTATGTACATATTATGGAAGCTTATATAGTTTTAGGCTATTTTCCTACTCTCGTTACTCTTTATAATATAGAACTCCTAGATGCTAGGAGTTTAGCCGTTAGGATAGCTACAAAAGAATGCGTAAGACTTAGGTAACCCTTAGCTAGCCTAAGAAATTTAAGTTTAAAGATTTGGCCAATTGTTTACAATTTTGTATATCAAAAAGAGGACAATAAAGCTATGCACAAAAAGATTCTATAAATGATTTAATTAACAGTCTAGGTCTTGAACTTTTTTTCTTCTTACTCTATACAAAGTTATGTACCCTTTGTGCGTCTATCTAATTTTTTGCAATTTTTACGACAACATAAGTTTTTTGCAATTTTTACAACAACATATTTTTTGTATAGAAATATTAGATAACAAAGTTTTTATTAACCAGAAAACCTACATAAAAGTGTCATCAATGAAAATATCTAAGGTTATTTTAGCATTACTTTTGACTTCAACAAAGATTTCGTTTTTTTAATTAAGTGTTTAAATTTTTAAAGTTGAAAGCCTTTCTGTTAAGATTTTTCTAAACACTAACCCAATTGAATTCTCCATTTTAGAAAGCAGAGATAAGCCATAGGTTGGTTGTGCTACTTGATTCCAAGTCTTAGGACGGGTTTAGGCTACATTTTTCATATAAGAGCACCATCGTTATTTTTTTTTATAAAAAATATCATTTAAATGGCCATAATTGTTGTAAATCAATTATGAAAAGCACTTACGTCTAACATGTTGCAAGTAAAACAATTAAATTTATATTTATATTCGAATTAAATTGATTGTAAAATGTTATAAATTGGATACTTATTTTTATATATACAGGGTGACCATGGTGTATGTTATGTTCAATATGTTCATATTGAACACCATTTTAAGGTTTTTTGGTACGTTTTTGTAAGTTATTGGTTTTTGTGTTCAATATGAACATTTCAGTATACGTTATTGTACGTTTTTTGGAATAAAAAGTATAATTAGTATTAGTAATCAATAATGTTACTGTAGTTTATTTTACAAAACTAGTATAAAATGTCCTTAGGTTATTTTGTGCTTTTAGATCTTATTGCTGAAAGAAGACAGAGGGATAAGAAGACCAGGATTATCTTATAACTTACTTAAACTATCATTCTTGTTTAGATTTTTTGCTTAATCAATAAAAGTATTTTATGTAAATAGCAACCAACTATAATATAGAGATATATGTTTACTTAAATTGTTGAACATTTCAATTTAAAATACTGTTAATAAATAGGTGTTAATCATATAATATTTCAGACTTTACATTATTCACAATCTTACATTATCAATGTCAGCTGCAGCTGAAGGACCTCCTTCAGATAATTTGTCAGGGGAGGAGTTTAGTCAAGATGAAGAAAGTTCTTTTTCCTCCCTAGAGTTTGATGCTTCTTTGGCAAAAAGAATCTGGATACAACAGGTAATGATTTATTAAGTTCCTTGTCCAACAGTGTCTCTGTTGTAATTAAATTAACTATCATGACTGATACCTGAAACAAAATTAAATAAATATCCATAAGATATAGTAAAAGGATGTCTGTCTGTTTGTTAATTCATTTGTCTGTACCGAAGGAATTCGCTAACTGCTGAACCGATATGGTTCTTCTTTATAGTGTGTAGCTTCTCAGGTACTGTAGGTGCTGGAAAGGTTTATAACTTCCCAAGAAATATCGCCCCTGTAAAAAGTTACCCCCCCCCCAAAAAAAAAAAAAAACATAATCCCTACCTTAACATTTTTTTACCTTTCTTTTTTAATCTAAAATAAAAAATTGGGTCAACCCCCTTTCCCTAAAGACCCCCTTAGGCAAGTAAAAGTATTTACAAGTTTTTTTTGTAACTGTATATCAGTGTCAGGATGTTCCTTTGAAACACCAAATTTTTGTCTTTTAAGTGATTCACTAAATGTTTATTTTCTCTGTAGATTGAATCAGATTCTGATGACCCAGATGATCCAGGAGAATCAGCTGCCAATGTTAAGTCAAAAACAAAATCTTTGCCAAAGAAGAAATCTACAGGCAAAAATAAATTAAATGTCGCACATATTTTAGTGCAATAAGCAAAGTAACTCTATATTCAAGTTAAAAATTGAAAGTATGTTCATATTAAGTATTCATATTTTTAACTAGCTCATTAATGACTTAATGAATAATTTTTTTGCTCTAAATACTTTATGTGCATCCACTCTTTGTCAGTATTTGTTCATCCATCTGATTTCTTGAGCTTCAGCTTTATATATGTTTTCATTCTTATTTTATAAACATTATTCACCTCGTCGGTTTTGTGACATCCTGTGCTTTCATGTATTATAAAAAATTTTTTCATGCTTTCTAGCCACTCTGGGGTGCCTTATTCCTTACCCTACTGAGCACTTTATAACCCTTACTTAACCTAACCTTACCTAAAATATACATAGAATAGAAAAAACATGATTCAAAAAACCGACGAGGTACAAGAAAAAATCAACATCAACCTTCTTTTTTTACTTTTAGATGGCCAGAAAAAGATTTCTAGTTTTTTCAAACCTAAAGTAGTTGGACCTAAAGAAGTTGAATCTCAAGATGGATCAATTGTCCTATCTCCAGTGGTGTCTCTTGCCCAAGGTGATGAAACAAAAAATCAATCAAAATCTGGAGATCCTACACCATCTAAGTCCACAGCAGGAACAGGAAAGAATTCTTTCGTAATTTTAGCCTCAAAGTGGTAACAGCTTCTTATAGGTCCTGGGAAGGTTTTAAACTATTTTTGCAGGGGTGTCTTTACCTTCCTCCCAACCAAAAATATTTATTTACTCTTTGGAACTTAAATTTAAAAAGGATGAGGTCGACTTTTCCCCCTCCTACTTTAAGTGCCCCTAGAGGCTTCTAGGGGGCGTAGCCGCTAGTACATATTAAAACAATTTGGAACAAAGACAAAGCCTATACTCCCTGTTTATGCAAAAGTGTCAGAACTCCCCCCCCCCTTATATGTTATTTGAAAAGAATTCTTTATAGATAACGAAAAGAGAAAACGGAGGAACAAGAAACCTCCAACAAAAGTTGTAAAACATTACAAGAGTCCGAGATCGAAGCATGGTGAGGTTGCATTCCAGATAAGATGGTTAGATATGGAAGATTGCAATATGGATGAAGTTAAAGCTTGGTGTTATCAAGCTGACACTTATAATTTTGGGTAATACTGGTATATTTTTTAAAGCGAAGCTTTTCTATAATAAGGGTTGGTTCGTCCGTACGTCTGTCCGTTACAGTTAGCTCCTTTCGTTAATTTAAACAGGTTAGAATTGTCCAATTGATTTCAAAACATGCCGATTCCTATAACAATTAGGTATGACTTAGAAAGCGCAGCAATTCTATAATCGTTACTTGAAAGTCTGTACGTCCATTTAAAACAAGCTGATTTTTTACTTTTTTGACAACAAATTTTAAATTTATACTTTTCATCTGATTTTTAATACTGATTCCTTACAACAAGTTAAAATGTTGTAAGCAAAGCATCTCTATAATTAAGTCCTAAAACGTCAGTATGTCCTTAAACAGTAACTTGTATTTAATTAGTCTTGCTTCAAATTTACTTACAATTTTGTAAAAACATATGCATTTATATTCAGTTTTGACACTCAACAAGTGTTAATGTTTGTTTATCCTTCCATTTCCTTGTTAAAGCTTTTAATTTACTATCTATTCAAGCTGGATTAAATTCTTTTTGCTTAGTCTGGAAACGAAATTTTTAAGCTGCTTTTTAATTTGATTTCTTTGGTGTTTTCCGTATATTTTTCTTATTATTTCAAAGAGTTTCACTATATATGGATGTTGTCTTCCTTCTTTCTTCAAAAAAAAAGTATAAGTTATTGTAAAAATTACCTAATCAATTCTTTTTAGTTGTAATTGGTGTGAGCTATATAAGGGAAACACAAGAATGAAGTCTTGCAAACTTCTTGGGGTGACAGCTGTTTAGCAGCATGCATCAAGTGAAGGCCACAAGGAAGCTAAAAAAATGCATGACAAAGAAAGATCATCTTCAATTACAATTCCCAAATCAACAACTTCACAGGAATTGTCATCTTATTAAAGATATAGTCTTATAAACTTTCAAAGGGGGAGGGGGCGGATGTGCCACTTTTTAAAAACCAAAAGTAAAACGCGCATGTTCTCAGCCCTAAAAGAGTTACAGCTCTAAAATTCGGCACAGCAGTTGCTTTTGTGGAGAACAATATGGAGCTGTGAAGAAACGGCGGTGGAACCGCCGCTCTCGCCGAAAACTGCTGTTTCCCGCCGAATTTTTTTTGCCTAATTAGACGGTTCTCTATCATCTGAGATAAACTTTTTTTCTCATAAATATTTCCCTTATATTTTACGTGACACTTATATATTTCAAACATGTCAATATTAAGAAGTCAAGTGGAAATATAAGGGAAATTTTTATAAAAAATAGTTTATCTCAGATAAATGAAAATTGTCTATCATGGCAAGAAAAGGCAAAAAAAATTCGGCAGGAAACGGCGGTTAAAAATAATAATAAAATTTTTACCTTTGATTATTTGTAACTAGTACTATGCTAAGTCTTCTATAACTTTTTTTATTTATTTGAGTTGTATGAATTTGAAAAATGATAGGAGATTTTTTTCATTCTGTTTTTCTTTTCATATGATCTTTAATAAGTAAACATATTTAGAACAAACCCTCTAAGCTACGCCAAACAACCATATCAGTTACAGAAGATGTACCTGTTCCAACCTATGAAGCTTCATCTCTGGCAGACAAAGTTTTGACTTAAGAATCAACAATAAGTTTGTGTCAAGTCCAGCACCATTTTTCATTTAGAGGTATTGAAACCCTCCATCTAGCTTATAAAGCAGCATTGCCTCTTGATAAAGTTCTCCAAACTTCAAGTATGGGAAGAACCAAAGCTATGTACATTCCGACTCATGGAATTTCCGAATATCAGGTTAAAAGATTGAAAGGAAAATTAGACAAAGCTGAGTTTGCTATAATAAGTGTAGATATGTCAACATTTTCTCAGATTTCTGAGACAGGTACAAAAACAAAGAATCTTGACATTGTAGTTAGATTCTACAACGATTTATTCAAACAAGTTGAAAACCACTTTCTTGATGTGCATTTTCTGGAATATGAAACTGACGATATTCAGAAAGAAAGTATTCTTAAAAGTTTGTCAAGATTTTCCATTGGTCTGGACAAAATAATACAATTGTCACGTGACAATCCAAACGTCAATAAACGTTTGAATAGGTTGATTGAAGAAGAACAGATTACTGAAGTGGGTAAGGTAAGAATGTTGGATACTGGTGCTTGCCTTATTCATCCAAGCCATGGATCATTTAAAAAAGCCATTGGTGAGCTTGATGTCGAAATGGAGACAATTATTGTTTGTCACCACAGCCTTTTTAAATTGTCAACTGTAAGAAGAGACAAGTTTGCAGAGAAATGTAAGGAGTTAGGTTTACAACAACTAGAATATCTAGAATTTTGTAGTACAAGGTGGCTAGTTGCGGGACCATGTTGTGAAAGGATCGATTATTTGTGGGACGGAATGGCAGCTTTTGTCAAAGATTATTCAAAGGAGGACAAACAGATTACAAAAAACGGAGTATTTAAAAATCTCCAAAAGTTTTATTCAGATGATAACATTGAAGCAAATCGCTGCAGAATTAAGTTTGTCGTGTACACAGCAAGCAAACATGAACCGTTCAATGCCAAATTACAAACAGAAGCTCCCATATTTCCGTTTCTGAACAAGGAAACCAGATTTCTATTTTGAAATATCCTGGCAATAGATTTATATACAATTTTTATGATCTTTCACAAATCAATGAATCCAACTACCAATATATTATTAAAACATTCCTTCTTTACAATCATCAGTCATTAGCTTCAACTAGATTGTTTATTATACAATATTATATAGTATAGTATGCCTTTCAAAAGCTTTAAAACTATTGAATATTCTAACAATTGGTTTTTAATTAGAGCTTGCTGGTTTGCGTGACTAACGCCAATAGAAAGTATAAAGAAATGGAAAAAGAGAAAGAAAAAGAAGAGAGGGAAAAAATCCAGCAAGAGAAAGATGATGAGATTGAAAGAAAAAAGAAAGAAGAAATTGCGAAGAAAATGCAATCTTGGGAAGAATCCAAAAGGCTTTGCGAAGATGAAATATCTGCCATTAAATCAAAGATTGAGATTCATGAATCAAATATTGAAAGTAACACTAAATCCTTGGGTGACAAAAGAGTTGATGTCAATGTAAGTATAACTAAAGTTATTTTTAACATTATAATTTGTATCATGTTCAAGTTTTATTCCCTTTACAGTTAGTTTCATAAGTTAAGTATTTAGGTATATTAATTTGATAGTATGCTTAGATTCAAATGCTTATTCAATGATAAGGTGATGATACAAGTCATTCTTGGTCAACAACAGATATGTAAAGATTTACGTGCCAAACTAGAGGATCTTCAAGTAGTCAAAGAAGAAATTATGAAGAGAAAACCTTAAACATTAGAGCTTACCAACATCTAGTCTAAACTTTAAACATTTAAATAACCAAAAAAATGCGTAGGTACCTTGAGCATTTACGTTTAGTTTGATTTTTTTAACCAATTGTTGTTGTTTTAATTTGTTTAAATATTTACCTAACCTGGTTTAGACCTAGAACAATTATTTCAAAAGAAACATGTGTACCTAAACCTTTCTAAATACTGTAAGTTTGGTTTTTAACTTAACTGTAAATATTGACCTAACCTGTGCAACTATTACCAAAAAAACATTTGTCTAAAAACCTTTATTTCGGACCAAAGATTTAATGTAATTTAAACTTTTAATTATGTCTTCCCATATTTTTTCATGTGATATAAACTATATAAATGAGAAAATTAAATAACTGTGATTTTTTTTCAGATTAAAATGTAGAATATGATGCTGATATTTTATAGCTAAAGGGTTTTATCCTTAATTTGAATCCAAAAATTTATATAAAGAATACTAATTTCTATAAATACTAGCGGCTTTGCCACAGGAGGTATTTGGAAGTCCCCCTTTAGTAATTTGTAAAAGAAAGCGAAAAAAAATAAGTGGGAGACTTTTTCACTGGCGTGTTATTTTTTTTTGTTTACAAAAAGAAAGAAAAATTTGCTTTCAATTGTTTTTTTGTGAGGGGGGGGGGGGCTTTCCCCCCAAATATTATAGCTTAAAACCAACACAGGACCAGTAGGTATATTCCCTGAAGAGTAGATCCCAATCAGTTCATTGTTTACCGAGATCTTAAGCTTCAGGCAGATGGAAAGACATGGTTCTACTTTGTATTATAGATATATATATATGTGTTTTATGGTACGTTATTGTACGTTATTTTTTCAAAAAATGTACGTTATTGTGTTCATTGAATTTTTTTTGTAGTACGTTTTTTTCAATATTAATATCAAAAAAGTGGTGGTCGCCCTGTATATAGGATAAAAAAATGTTAGATATCCATATTTAGAAAAAAGGAAAATAAAAATGGCAAAATTTTTGATATCTCAACCCAATCTGTCCAGATCTCAACATATGATAAACGAACACTGTATAAACAAATTGCAATGGTATGTATCTAACCATCTGCTCTCATGGTTCCAGATATCTAAAATCCTCTACAACAAATCACTTCATGCAGCATGGTAAAATTGTTTTATTTTGCTAAGACATTTCTTACATGATGACCTCTAGGTGGCTTGGATTCACGCCAGGCTACAATTGAATCAAGACAAAAGTAAGTGCCGAGCTCTGGGACCTATGTATGGTGAAATTAGGCATAAAACCATGATGATTTCAGGTAAAACCAAAATGTTTCAGCGGGGTCTTTTTGAGAAAATTAGATTTGAAAATTTCATGTTCAATTTTCATCCTCTGGGAGTTACCGCATAATCATGACAAGAAAAGCAAAGATTATTTATTTAAAATTTTGAACAAGTTTGCTTCATAAAACCATTCCTGGAGGGAGTTAATTAATGGCTATTTTTATCAGTTGCTTTGCTAAGGTCACGGAAATTCAGCCTTAAATAAATCGTACATAGAGAGGTTTTATGAAAGACTTCATAAAAGCAAAGTTGGTCAAATCTTAAATAAATATTCTTTGCTTTTCTTGTCATGATTATGCGGTAACTTCCAGGGGATGAAAATTGAACTTGAAATTTTCATATCTAATTTTCTCAAAAAGACACCGCTGAAATATTTTGGTTTTACCTGAAATCATCATGGTTTTTTGTCTAATTTCACATTACATAGGTCCCAGAGCTCTGGACTTACTTTTGTCTTGATTCAATTGTAGCCTGACGTGGAGTCACATCGGGTTCACTACCTCCTACGCACCTTGAAAAATACCTAGCATCTTATAATTGCGGTGTAAAGTGTCCATTGCCCGATAGACAACCAACACTTTGATTACACGACTTTTGTATGGAAGTTCTACCTTTGCATGGTGATAAGTTGCGTCTATTTATGGGCCTAGAAATCTTCCCTACTCATACTATTGATGTCACGCACCTGACATAGCAACAGTAGAACCATTTTTAAAGTCTCTAGTATGATGCGGCGTGGTCTAGACTCGAACCCGACACCTCCCTGACTGCAAGCCGACACGTTACTAATTACGCTGATGCCGCGGTTGCTTACAAATGATACTTGAACAAGAGGTATATTGGGCTACAGCAACATATTCAGTACAGACAGACAGTTTTAGTTACTTGTCTTGTCATTATTTTAAAAATCAGCTGTTACTTCGTTCTATGAAGTTTTGGACCAATATGCATTTTCTTACAGCCCTGCTTTTATTATTTAGATGAATATTCTTGTCAACCTACAATATAAAAATATACCAAAATATATGTAGATTCATCGTCAAGGATCATTTATCTCAAAACAATAATAAATTCTTATGAAATTATGGTTTGGTTAAAAAAAAGAAGTTTTCAATTTAAAAAATCTAGATGAACATTAAAACTTAAAAAGCATGATCTATAATTTAATGTCAGGTGACTAAGAAAATTGCAAGGTGTACAAAAAATTGAAGCCACACTGAATTATACACATATAACAAATAGCCATTAGACAGTTTGGTTAGGTTATGTTGGGTTAGTCAAGGTTTAGGTTAGGTTAGGGTAGCCCCTAGCAGTGGACAGAACATCATAAGTAAGATTTGACACATACCAAATTAAAGAAAAATTTGTAAGTTATTTAACTTTTCCTTTACATTATACTCTTAGTCATTGGTAATTTTATGACTAATATGACACTTTCATTTGTCATATAATGTCAAATGTTGACACATATGATTTTAAAGCTTTTTTGGACATCGCCTCTAGATGCAAAGTTCCTGATTGTATCAAAACAAGTAAAACACAATTGCCTGTATAAAAATAAACTTAATGAGTTATGAAGTTGCCCTATGCAAATAACCAACAAAGCTTTCTTGAAAAGCACCTACAAATCAATCTAGAAATGAAATTCATTAAAGTAAAAATGGCCTTGAATGAATTAAAATCTTATCACTTAAATATAATATTCCCTAGAATTATTATTAACCTATCCTTATTTCATATATTCCCTTTAAATCCTTAATATAAATCTTAACCTCCTTGAGATAATTATGAGTTAATGAAACATAAATACAGGGATTATTAAAAAAATGATACCTTTCTTAATTTTTAAATACTAGACCCTAGCCTCTAAGGAGTATCACCATCAAGGAAATATGCATGAAAAAAGAAAGATAAATTTTAGAATGATAAGAAAATGAATTGTTTGAATATGGATAGATATATATATATTTAAACATAAGCATACAAAAATGATATTATTACCCATATTCACAGAATTTTAATGCATAGTTTGATACTTTTATTTCCAGGGTTGGCCGTTGCAAAAGCTGAAAATACCAATTAAGGACAAACATATTCAAACAAGGTTTTTAGGGTTTCTTACTATATCGAATTTTAGTAAGATAATTAAATTAGATTATATTATAACATAATAGGTTTAGACAGAATATATAAATAGATAGTTTATATCTGTTTGACTAAGAAACTCTCTTTAAAATTAGCTCAACCCTATTCTAGAAGAACTAGTAAAGAGTCCTCTTTAAAACTGTATACCTGTCTGTCTATAGACCTATAGGATCCAGATATACAGTAACACAAAATATCCAAATACTTATGAAATTAAAACTATTTGATTTTGTTTCATAAATAGTTTTTTAAGTATTCATATTTTGAAATCTATAAATGATAGATTTCTGACCCATTCCTTTATTCCTGCGTGGCTGAAATAGGATAAAAATAGCCACCTATTCAATAGAAAGCACCAAGGAGAGTATGTGTATGTGTGTGTGTGAGCGTGTGTGTGTGTGAGCGTGTGTGTGTGAGCGTGTGTGTGTGAGCGTGTGTGTGTGTGAGCGTGTGTGTGTGAGCGTGTGTGTGTGAGCGTGTGTATGTGTGTGTGAGTATGAATCAGGAGTAAGAAAAGAGAAGAAAGGAGATTTAAGTCAAGGAGGTGGATCCTACAATTAAGATAAGTTTTATTGCAAAATAGCAAAATATAAAAGAAATAAAAATAAATGATTTGTAAGAATTTGTTTTCTTATATGAAGAAAGAATATTTATTCCTTAATAATTCAATATTAATGGAAAATACATGGATTTAAGCAATTGTTTTATTAAAGTTAACAAATATCAGAAATAAAGAAATTAGTTATGGGTTACAAAACAATATAATTTTTAATTGAACTAAATTTAAAGAATTTCGTACGAAAGAAAGATAAAACAGTTAATTAACTTGCATGTACAACAATTGTTTAAAATAAGTATACATATAAGGTTATTAATAATGTTAAAAGTTTAAAAGCGAAATGAAAATACTACAGAAATGATTCTTTGAAGTTTATTCTTGATGAATAAATTTGTTTAGATTTTTATTGTTCTCTTAAAATTGAAAACTTTCAACTGTCGAAAAACATGAAGTTAAATGACGAGAAAATATCTATTAACTTGTTTGTAGCTAGCTTTATCAAGGTTATAATTGGCAAGTATGGAGGAACACCACAAGGAGGCTGAAGGGATAGAAGGAGAATAACGTTTATACAATAATTATGAAAAAATATTTTAAAAATATAAAAACACTTACTACATGAATATAATGGTAATATTTCTTTTAAACTCATGTAATAGACATGTAAAGTAGAAAACTTTTTTGTTTAATAATTGTAGTTTTAACATTTTACCTGGGGCTACAAACTTCTTGGGGAATAGAAAAAAATATTGTCATTCATTGATGGTTCAATAACTGAAAATAAATAAAATAAATAATAAGGTATGTATCGAATACAAAAATAAATACATTTGAGCGATATATCCTATTATATGAAGTTGTTAGGATATTTTGTCTGAAGCTTGATATCTCAATAACTAAAGTTCTCTTGAGGTAAACTGCACAGATGTTTATATGCCATCTAATTTTTTTAGATTTAGTTCTTGGCATTGTTTTAAGATATTTTTCTAGTCCCTTTGAATAAAAAGCTCCTAGATGTTATAGGCGCTCCTACTAATATAAATATACAAAAACTTAAAATTCCTGTTAATTGATTTCCAATTCGGAGTTTTTTTATCTATCATTTTAATACCTTTTTTAAAATAAACATTCAGTCTTTATACTTTTAAAAAACTAATCATGCAATTTTATTAGACCTTTCATTTATCTACATTGTTAAAACACCAATATAAGGAGAGGAAATAGAAATAGGTGCTCAATAGATAGATAGATAGACTTACTTTCTTAGGCACACTTAGTATAGTGCGAGTGAAAGGTATAGAGATGAATAAGTTAAGACACAAAATAATAAGTTAAAAATATGTATATCTATAGTTATTATTACATTTATATGATTTTTTCTACCATATAAACAGTACAAAGTTATTTTGTTAAATATCAATCTTCTTATAAATAACATTATATCAAAGGTTAACTTAAATGTTAGGAAGGAACTAATTTTTATATTAACAGACTGATCCATATAATACTTAAAGGTGTGTAAGGAGTTGTTACAAAAAACGGTTAAAAAAAGATACAAAATTGATACAAAAAATTATTAATTTGAAGAATATTTTTTAAGCTATGAATAACTATGAAGTCATACTTTTAAATAAATTTCCCAAATATATTTTTTTTAAATCTAAAACTGGGCCAATTTAGGTTATGCAGTCTGTGTGTAATAAACAGTAAATAATATATTTATGTTCAAGTTAACATAGGATATAACAAAAGTTATAAAGATTATAAAAATATAGCTGTGATTACATAACTTACTATATCTATATCGAAATAATATTTCCAGCATGGTATGAAATTTCCCAGCTTTATCATTTTTTTCTACTTGCAAGTCAAACCTTGTGTGACCTGTAAGTGTACAATTAACAATGTCTGGTTTTCTTTAGGGTGGCATGGCATTATGGTAGCAACAGCTTTTTTTTCGTTGGGAGAAACACCTAAAGTAAAGGGGCGCTGTCATTACGCTTTCAGGTTTTATAGTTTCCTACCTTTGACTAAATAATCCTTGTTCGTGTGCATCAGAATAAGTTAAATCTTTGACCTTTAATTTCATGGAAGAATTTTTTTTGTAGCGTGGCAACTGTGTAATTATTCCCTTAAGTCATTTGGCTTCCTGCAATGCTTATTTTTATATTACTAGTGGCTACGCCCCTAGAGGCACCTGGACACACGAGGAAAGATGTAGAAGAAGTCGACTTTCATCTTTAAATTATAATAAAAATAAATATATTTTATGGAGGGGTTTCCAGGGGCGATTCTTATGTTCTACCCTCATATAGTTATAAATATTCAGAGGATTTATGAGAACCTTATTTTAAAGGAGCACCATATAAAAATAATCTGCAAGTTGACTTTGTCTGTCCGCCAGACAGATCGTCCGTAACAATTTGGGAATGTGATTTTATCGGCTGATATTAAAGATTAACAGCTAAAATATTTTTGGATTATTCCCTGTACTAATAAGCATCCAGTATGTAAATAACTTGGTCCGTGAGCCAAGAGACAGCGCAAAACGGCACCAAAAAATGACGTCATAAAATAAAGCTGTCTAATGAGTTACATTATAATTGACCAATGGTAAAATTTATACTCGCCTCTCATTGGTTATTTCATCGTATGACGTCATTTTTTTGGTGCCATTTTGCGCTGTCTCGTCAGTCAAGGTTAGAAAGACGAAGGTTTTGTGATTACTATTTCAAAAAAAGTATCGCATATTCTTTTTTTTCATTTCTATGAAAACTGAACATCTTATCTACAACTCACTTTGCCCTTTTTGTCCAATTGTGCTTCGGTATTTATGGATGTTGTCATCTTTGATAATCTTTACTTAATTTTGTCTTTCTTAACATCATTATTAGTTCACAAGATTTATTTCATAATTTAATTGGGTGAAAAATGGAAAATAAACTAGAAGTAATTAGATTATTTTTAAACTTCTTGAAAGAAAATTTATTTAATTACTTTTTCCCGAAAATATATTATGTTTAACTAGCGACTTCGCCCCTAGCCTGTAGGGGCTTTGCCCCAAGAGATAATTTTAAAAAAAATTCGAGTTGCAACCACTAATTTCAAACTGATTTTAAAAAATTTAGGGGGATTTTTTAAAGTTGGGGATGCCCCAGTCCCCAAGAAAATAGCCTAAAATCATCTCAAGACCAGTAGGTATATTCCATGAAGAGTAGAATCTGATCGGTTCAGTGGTTACCGAGATCTTAAGGGACAGACGGACGTACAGACGTACAGACAGAAATCAAGCAACTTTGCATTATAGATATGCTGTTAGGTACAATGGTTAATTAATGTTCCTTTAATTAACCTAGTATCACTATGAGATGAAGATAGAAATTTTTTTAAAAACAGTTTCAAATTGACTTAATCACGACAAAAACGTAAGGAATGCACAGTGTTTTGCTAAAGGGGGGCTGTGATTTTTAAACTTGACACCCTCCCTTGGCTGTTTTAAGGGAACATAGACCCTTATCAAGGGGGTTTAGGGTGGACACTTATGAGGGTGTATTAACCCCCTTTATTTTGCCAGGAGGGTTGAATACACCACCCCCTTTCTGCATGCCTCTATCATAAACGTAACACAGTAAATTCGGTTTCTTATTAAACATACAGACATGTACGATGTTAAAGTAATTTTGTATTCAATATACATATTCGGCTTTGAGGAAAGTATCTGAAGAAAGGACAAATTTATCCACAATTTGTGTAACAACAACGTTGAAAGGTATGTTTTCAACTATTAAACTGTGACTTTTGGACAATAAAAAATCCATATTATAGAGTAGATGCGCCATTAAAAAATGCAGCCGCGCGTCAGCCGACTGTTTGTCTCAGGGAAATCAACCTATTATATTTTTAAATCAACTGCAAGTCTAAACCTGACTAAAATATGGCAGTCTCTCTTTAAAAAAAAAATTAAAAGCATCCAATTGGTTTTAATTTTAAGGCTTAAAGGAATTGAATATTTGGGCCAAATAATTTGAACCCAGCTTTTCTCTCAGTGCAAATAGTTCTCTCTTTCTTTTGAAATAAATTTTGAATAATTGTATTGGGGATTATTGAATGTTTTCAATGGCATTTTGGTTGGTTTAATCGAAGTATTTTATCTTAAGGCAACTTTAATATAATTTGTCATAGATTTCAGAAAATATTAAGAATCATAATATTTATGTCAATCCAAAATCCCCAAGGACTTTGCACCACGTATTTGGCGATTAGTTCACCCAATCACATTTAATGTTTGTTATAAAAGACATGAGAAACTTTTGGGAGATAGTAGATGAGCATAATTGTCCAGATTAGAATAGAGGACTGCTGTATATTTAAGCATTCATTGCAAGTTGTTTAATAAAACCGAATATGTAATTTGTTAACCAATAAGACATTTAGGATATTATTACATTTTAAAAAAATTATAAACTTTTATCAGTGGTGGTTTCTTTACAATTTTCCCATTATTTGTTTAGAGAATATCTATTTAGAGCACATTTACTTATTTATTTCATATTTTTATTATCTTTAAATGCTTCTATTCTCTGAAATAAAAAACATTTTTACATTTGTCTTCTAAAGAACTTTACCACGCAGTTTTAAACAAATTGCATTTTTTTTGCAAAGTAAAAGAAATAAATCCATACAATTCAAATCAGCTGAAAGTCTAAACCTGGCCCAAATATGGCAATCTCTCTTTTCATAAAAATATTCAAGCGTCCAAACGGGTTTAAATTCGAGGCTTAGTCGCGGCTGACAAGCGGCTGCCGAGCCATGATACCTTATAAACAAAAAACTTAAAATTTCTTGAAAAAAGAAAAGATAATTGAGAACGTCCAAGCTTTAATATTGGGGAAACATTTTACTACCCCCAATCCCTTTTCCTTGTACGGTCATGAGCGAGGGTAAAAGAAAATGATAGTTTCAGAGTAGCAGTGCAATTTATGAAAAATGTCATTTGTTATTTTTACATGAAGATGAATTTCTTTTTATTGGCCTTCGGTTAGAAAGAAACATATTACAATGTTAAATTGAAAATATTTATCCTTATTATAAAGTAACAGGATGTGTGTTTGTCTCTTTGTTTGTACCGAAGGATCTCGCAAACCGCTGAACTGATCGGGTTCTCCTTAACAGGGTAGCTTTTCATAGGTCCCAGGAAGGTTTATAACTATTTTTGGGGAGGGTACCACCACCCTCCCAAGAAATTTTTTTACGTTTCTCGATTTTACAAAGAGAGTTCAACACAGACATATTTTAAATATAAAAAGAAAACATTTAAAGTGCCACTAGAGGCCTCTTGGAGCGTAGCCGCTAGTTCATAAATAAAGTATCATAGTAAAATTTTGTCATAGTCCTCATCCCATACTTGCTCATATAAAAGAAGCTGTTTATAGTGCCTATAAAAAATTACGTCATGCAATACAAACGACCAATGATAGGCCAATAAACAGACTAAATTACCAATGGCAGGCCAGAATACATTTTAATTGACAAATGGTAGGTCAGAATGACATCATTTTTAAAAAGCTTCCTTATTAAACATTATAATCTGCTAGGGATTGTGTAGATTATGTTCATGCAGTAAGCCCTTTCTGCTTTTTAAATTAATTTTAGCGGCATTCTATACGCTAGTACCAAAATGAAGCAGCTTATGAAATGACGTCATACAATACAAATAACCGATAATATGCCATTTGTATCGTATGACATCATTTTTTAATAGGCACTATAAGCTGCTTCCTTTATAATTAGTTCTTGTTTCCAAAAGTCAAAGATTTTTTGATCTATTGCCTTATCCATATATTCTTGATTAATACTACTAATTTTATCAAATACTAATTTCAGATTTAATTGTAAAGTTGATCAAATATAAAATCTTGTAAAACATTTGTTGAGGCTGTGTTAAAGAATACTTTTAGCGAGGTAATTTTTTTATTTTATTATAAATACTTATTTGTTCACCTACGCAGCAATGTTTACGATCGTTTTTTACGATAGAAAACAAGAAATGTAATTATAGTTTCATTGAAGTTAATGTTGGTCATCGTGCTCTTAAAAAATGACGTCATACAATACAATTTACCAATAATAGGCCAGTACACATTCTTAATTAGCAATTGCAGACCAGTATTCATTTTAATAGACCAACGGTAGGCTATTATAATGCAATTTTTCTTGTCAAAATGGCAATTGACACCTCATAATGTGACATATTAACGAACACACCCTAAAGTAGAGATAAGCTTTGCAAATACAAGCTTAAACATTTAAATTCGATTATACAATTTAAGCAAGAAGTTAATAATCGGATCTACTGCAGTTCACGGTAAAATATTGCTGGTAACGAATATTGCCAAAAATTTATGAATTTAAAAGGCTGCTAGCTGCCAAACGGCTGAACGTACAGATCATGCCCGCACACTGTTTTAGGCGGCATAAGAAGGCCTACAAATAATCTGGAATAACCATAAATCAATAATGCATAATTATCTCGCAGTGCAGAGAAATGCGCGAAAAAGGCCTATTTTGCGCGTTTTTCTTTAGTGAAGCTTTCCCCTGTGCATCATTGGATCTTGGCTATTCCAGATTATTTGTAGGCCTTTTTATACCGCTTAAAATGGTGTGCGGGTATGATCTGTACATTCAGCCGTTTGGCAGCTAGCAGCCTTTAAAATTCCTATATTTTTGGCAATATTCGTTACCAGCAATATTTTACCGTGAACTGCAGTAGATCCTAATAATTTAATTTGCCAAATATTAAATATTAAAATACAAATGTATTTGGGATTATACTATACGATACAGTTAATATTAAAGTAGCAACTCTATGTAGGAGATGTTTGCGCGAAGCGTGCTGATTTTTCTTCAGGAGTAGGAACGGAAAGGGGGGGGATATTTAGTTATCATTCATGGTATATTAAACAGACAAATAAATTTAAATGTTATGTTTGGTTTGGTTTAAAAAAGGACTTTAAAAATCTATTTTTTTCTCACAATTTGGCACACCCTAGCTTGTTATATGCTGCTCCCTTCCCTATTTCCTATTTCCTGTCACCCTGTCTGTTTGAAATTTAAGATCTCGTTAACCGCAGAACTGTTTAGGCCCTCTAATCTTTAGGGAATATATACCTTCTGGTCCTCCAGTGGTTTTCAGCTTTTGTCTTACCCGCTCCCATGATTTTAAATAAAAGGAGGGGGGGGGGGGACTTCCATCACCTCTTGGGGTTAAGCCACTAATGTAATCCTTATACTTGTTACAATTTTGTAACACCACCGAAATTATAAACCACAACCATGCACGACTGAGCGCGCGGACAACCAGACAAGAATGAAGAACCAGCTGCCTGTGAAAGAAGCCAGTCTTTTTTATACATTGAAACCTAAACCATATATTTGATTAAAATGTACTGAATAGTGAAAATACATATATTGTTGATAAATAATATCTTTTTTAATTAAAGCGTAAAATATGCAATATGGAGGCAAAGCCACCGAATCTTTTTGAACCGGTAAGATTTCATTTTTGATTTTTTTTCTTCATTACAATTTTAGTATCTTTTTTTCCGCGGGGGTGCTGTCCCTTCTCAGTTCCTCCACATATAAAAGACTCAATATATTATCTATAGTCACAATTTGTCCCTTTAATTTACCTTATATTACCCTTAGAGTTAACTTAACCTTATTTTATACATTTACATATTATACATAGCTTCATACTGCTATAATTATATGTAGAATTTTGTTGAAATATTTATTATCCAAAATCACAATTTCGTCCCTTATATTAACCTTAGAGTTAACTTAACATTATTTTATACAAATACATATTATACATAGCTTCATACTGCTTTTGTTGAAATCGTTCCACTATTATTAAACAATATATCTTCTAATATTATCACAAGCTCCCTATTGAATAAAAATTTTTTGCTATCTTGCTATCGTTATACAAATATATTCATAGTAAATTCAACTCTCTGTTCATAATAATTTCCAAAGCTTCATTCTGCTTTTAACAAAAATTATACCAAAATGGACAGATATAGGGATTATGACGTCAGTGATGACGAGGCGTCTATAGGTATGAGGGGTAGATGGAGAACGTTTGGACGGAAATTCATAAAAAATGCACCTAGAGCCCCTTTACTAGCCCCTTCTGCACCTGCTCCTCAGGTTAATCCTCCGGTTAATTCCCATAACTCTACTTCTAAAAATGAAGATCAAATTAATGCTTTAAAAAATAATATAGGAGATATTGTAAACAGTCTTAATAAAATGGCAAGTGACATATCCAACCTACAGGTTAATTCTAATAATGCAATAAGGAATGATTTCAGCCAACCCCCTCCTAGCCTAAACCCTATACTTAGTTTTGGCCCTCAGAATTATCGCTACGCTACAACTGATATTCCCGTCTACAGGTCAAACCAGCGAGATTTATCTCCTACGGGATTATCCACAATTCATGCTAGGGAACTTCTGTCTTCAATAGAGGACCATATAAATAAGGCTAAAGGGTTGGATAGAATAAACAAAGAATTGCTATTAGATCAAACTAGCCAACAAATAAAACAAATCTTTAAAGCACAAAACTCAGAGAATACTTACAACGCCCCTCATTTAAAGTGTAACACCTTTAACAACCTTGAGCCCCCTTTCTTAGCAAATAGAAAAAACACGTACAATGCAGATAAACTTTTCCAAAAACAAAGAGTTATCCATCGTCAATTGATGTCCATAGAAACAGTAGGGCTAAAAGCTTTTTTAAATCAGTTGGATAGTTTTGATCTTTCAGACTTTAGCCCATGTGAATATAATATGTTAATTCACATGTCCATATCTAAGGAAATCAAAGAAAAATTGGAAATGGCTGGGGGTAACCCGTTAGATCTCCCTACTAGCGAATATTTAAATAAAGTAAATCGTGTCCTTAATGGGTCAATTACAAACATGTTTGAAGTAGAGGAAAAATTTTATAAATTTAAACCTTCCTCTAAATCCGTTATGTCCATTTTGTGGGAATACAAAAAATACCTTGAAAATATATCTGACACTATTATTTCTGAGCGGGAAAAGCAGAGAAAAATTATTAGTGCGGTATATAAATATATTCCCTATGACCTTCGGCACCTGCTTAATTCGACCGCTGCCATGCATAATGGCCAGCTTACGCTTTTCGGCTTTGAAAATTTTTTGCGTACCCACGAAGCTTCCATTGACAGTTTTATATCCAAAGAATCTAGAATACAGAAAAACATGATAAAAAGGGTAGATGTTGACTGGGAGCAATTTGACATTTATGCTGAAGACTTATATGATCACCCTGTAGATGCATGTCTAAAGAACAATTTTTTAGAAAAGTTAAAAAGGTCAAAAAAAGACACGTAAGAAAGCGTCGTCCTAAAAATGCACAAAATAACTCTTTTAATTGTACAAATAGTGTGCCATACTACACAGTCCCTGTTGTAAATAATGATACTATGTTGGAAAACCCTATCAACATTACAGATAGTAAGTTCAGTAAGTCAGTCCCTGTTTTAAATCATTCTGTTGATGTATCTTTGGAGAACCCTATCAACATTACAGATAGTAAGTTCAGTAAGTCAGTCCCTGTTTTAAATCATTCTGTTGATATATCTTTGGAGAACCCTATCAACATTACAGATAGTAAGTTCAGTAAGTCAGTCCCTTTTTTAAATCATTCCGTTGATGTATCTTTGGAGAACCCTATAAACATTACAGATAGTAAGTTCAGTAAGTCAGTCCCTGTTTTAAATCATTCTGTTGATGTATCTTTGGAGAACCCTATCAACATTACAGATAGTAAGTTCAGTAAGTCAGTCCCTGTTTTAAATCATTCTGTTGATGTATCTTTGGAGAACCCTATCAACATTACAGATAGTAAGTTCAGTAAGTCAGTCCCTTTTTTAAATCTTTCTGTTGATATATCTTTATCAAATAAGGTTAATGTAATCAATCTTGAAAAGAAAATTTATCGACATCATCTTTTTGAAAAAAATGATTTGAATACTAATTTTGCAAATAATACACAACAAATTAATAGCAGTAATAACTATCAGTCTTTACATAGTTTTACTAAATTCATTTTTAATACAACATTCTTTCTCATATTGCTAACATACTTTAGTTTAATTGACGTTAATTTTGCGTTATATCTATTTGTGTTAAGCTTTAATGTAACTAGTTTATTTCCCTTTAATAACATTAAATTTGGTATACCAAACAAGTACAGAAAATTAAAAATAGGAAGACGTTATAAAAGTTTAAAATGTAAATTTAAATCCTTTTTAATAAATTGTCCCCTAAAATATGGCTATAATATAGCCTTACCTATTTTCCCCTTCACTCTATCTTTTGTATAATAATTTAATGTCTGTCTCTATTTCTTATAACTTTTCATCCTAAGTTATAAATATATAGATAGACAGTTATACATCATACTCATTAAACCATTTCCCTGATTATAATTGTGACTATTATGGCATGTAATTTGAATTATCTATTAAACCATTTCCCCAATTAATATTGTGACTTTATGTTTGTACAAAAATTGTCCCTCCACATAAATATGCCTTTTAAAAAAATTATATCTTTAATGTTAATCTTTTAATATTATAGGAACCCTGTGTCCCCCTGTGCCCTACCTATCTTTATAAAGGCAAATTACTCTAAAAACATAAAAAGGTAATTATTAAAATACGCTAAAACGATATTTATCAAACATAATGTGTAAAAATTTGTAGTACATCCATAGCTAGCCTAATGGTTTAGTGGTAAACCTATCCGGTACGGTACGCACTTTCTAAAAAGGCGTTTCTGTGCCAGGGCAAGCTATGCGGGCCCGCCGTATATTATTTAAAAATAAATGTTTTGCAAAACTGGCTAAAAAGGCTTATATACCAAATATTAGTATCACGTCATTATACTAGTGTTTTTGTATTTTAAATCGTTATACAAGTATATTTGTTCTAAAGCCAATGCAAATTCTTTTACCAATTATTTTACACATAATTCCATCCTTTATATTGTAAATTAAACAATTTGCGGAAAAAGTAAGAACACCTTCTTGTGCAAAACAAGATATTCTACCTAGCACGATTTAGCATGACAAAGCAACATAAAAACTAGCTTTACTAGGCTTGGCATCCGGGTTAGGCTAAGCCCTACTAACGTTTTACAATTTCCGCAAGTTAAAAACAAAGTTTTCCCCTGCTCCATATGTTCGATTTTCTTCTTGCGCCTCTCGTTAGCCTGTCCTTGATAGTACTCCTTACATCTCTTCAGGCTGAAACCTACAGCTGCTAAAACAACCGCCGAAACCTAAATAAAATTAAAATAAAAATAGAATTATTTAGACCCTATTTTTCTAACTTGTTAGTATATTATCTTTTGTTGTTAAACAACTAGTTCCCAAACTTCTTTGTGTGTGTAAGAAAATAAAGGCTTGAAAATTATTCTTTGTTATGTACCATAAATAATATATAAAACTTAGTTAGGAAATTACGTTACCAACATTATAAAAAAAAAGGGTAACTAATCACGTCCGCGATTGCGGCAAGATAATTGAGTCTTACAGTTTTGCCTAGCCGTTGAATGAAAAATTTTTCTCCCCTTTCGTTCACAAGGTTCTTTTTTTGCTTGCGGAATTGATTCTTATCTACGCAATTAAACTAAATCGAATTTCTATTCTTTATGATACATAAATAAACGTTTTTATTTGCTTATACCGCATCTTTTATATTTACACAACGAAATGCTTATTAATTATTTATTATGAAGTAAAATAATAATTATAAGTATTTGCTTTTGAAGCCAGTAAAAGTGTTCTGTAAATTATCTTACCAAGAAACATGAAAGTACAAAAACAATCAGAAGTAGCCATCCGTTAACTTCATTCTTGCAAGTCTGACGTCCATCGAGTCCATAGGTTTCCTAAAAAATTAACTATTAAAAACTTTTTCATAACAAGTTGTATATTGGATATAAAAATCCCTTGCAAGTCTGACGTCCATCGAGTCCATAAGTTTCCTAAAAAATTAACTATTAAAAACTTTTTCATAACAAGTTATATATTGGATATAAAAATCCCTAAAAAAAAATTCTTATTTTTCAGGATCGACCATCCTCAATAAAACATCGCAGATTATACCTAATATTGAAGAATTATATAAGGTAAAACTCACTTTGAATCCCAATAAAGCATTGAAGACCGCTTGTCTAGTATCCGAGGTCAGATTCATCTTGTTGTACTTGATCTCATCACCGGTTTCTTTTTCCCTTAAAAAATACGTAAATTTATAATATGTATCTAAAAAATATATCTATATAAAGACAGATGTAAATATATATATTACATAACCAATCTGCATTGAGATATATTATTTTATTTTTTTATGTCTGCACAATACGCAGATATGGAATAAATATTTCAGAAAGTATTTGTCTACACATTACCATAACGATCGATATGGTCTTATATTTGTAAACAATTTGTAACGGTTTTTAGTTGGGTTTCGTGAATATCGGAAAATTCAAATCTCAAAAGTGGTCAATGTTTTTACGATACTCACACAAACAATAAAGTGTGCGCTCATAAAATACTATCTTCCTGATTTTTCAAGTAAATAGCGTTTTTATGCTTAAAAACATCCCAAAAAATTGCAAAAAAGTAATAGAAATTGCACATCAATGTACATAAATAATATTTTTGAAATAAAAACCCCCAAAAATTCCAAACTTTTAGGTATAAAATTACCGGTTTTTCGAGTGCGCACTACGTTATTGGAGCGCCAAATATCAAGGTACATTATGAGATACAACAACCCCTTTTCGAGACGCAAAATATACATACATATATACATACATATATATAATATACACATGTATTATATATACATGTATATACACATAATATACACATGTATATAAATATTAGACATATTTCATTTCAATTACATAAAAGTAAACGTAATTTTTAAATTCATTTCAAAGATCAAATGAGTAGTGGAGTTAAGTTTCCCTGTTCCTATCTTCTTTAATGGTCTTGATTTTCTTTTTAAAAAAAAATGGCTTAAAGATACCAGATAAGATTTTATAATAAGATCTTGCTTTTCAAGTTTCTAGTTTTAGATTATTTTTGTTTCCTATTAAGGTATCCAAGACAACCTTTGACGACGAAAATTTTAGACAAAGCCTGCATGATTAATATCTACAAACCTTGCCCTTTCTCGAGGTTTTTACCTAGACATTACCTGGTTTCTGTTAAACCATCTCACTCTGGGGGGTGATTCTACTCAAACATTTATCAGCGCCATATTATTACATTTTTTACAAATGTGTTTGCTCAAATTATAAAGTTATAGGGTTAATGTCCCTAAGATATACAAGAAGGAGTGCAATGTATACACCAGCTAATACACAAGAACCAGTGTTTATATCTCCTTAAGTCAATCCTAATCAGGAATAAAATATTAAAGCTGGTATTTATTGACATGTCCCTAAACTAAGCATTTTATAATTCACTCTTTATAAACCTGCGTCCCTAAATTAAGCATTTTATAATTCACTCTTTATAAAAATTGCGTAATCACAACAAGATAATTCAAACTTTATCTAGTTTATGTAAAGTATATCTGCCGTTAATTCATTCTTTAATTGGCTAATAGAATCGAAATGTAATTTACTTTTTATAAAAATTGCGTAATCACAACAAGATAATTCAAACTTTATCTAGTAGATGTAAAATATATCAGCCGTTAATTCATTCTTTAATTGGCTAATATAATCGAAATGTAAATCAATCAATAATCCATTCTTTATTCGATTGAGGAAATTTGTTATAAACCGACAAATAAACCATTATTTATAATTAAATACTTGTACAAATCAATCTAATAACCAAGTTGTCATACTTTATTTGGTTATAATAAAACAAATAAAAAACAGCAAAACAAAGAAACAATAATTATGATATTCAATTCTTATTATAATTATAATCAACAATTAGTATATGCTATAATTTTGGCGACATTTATTTATCTTTATTCTTTAATTTCTTATTTTTTAATTATGTTACATGTGTACAGCAAAATTAATTAATTTTCTTTTCATCGTTCAAACATTTTCGCCAGTAATTGTGATACAAAATTAATGTAATTCGCCAATTTGTGATACAAAATTTATGTAATTTTAAACATTTATTAATATGTGAACTATATATTTATATATGTTAAATATAAATGAAATTTAATGAAAAACTTAAAATGAAAAAATTGAATCAAATTTTTTGCAACAAAACTAAAGTTAAAAAGAGATTTAATTTTGATATTTTTTATGCTTCATGACAATTACAAATTAAATACAAATAGTAAATATTTCCCTTTGATTAAAAAAGTAATATTGATTAACATTTTTTAAGGAAAATTTTTTATAGCCATCTATAAATATAATAATTTGTAATATATGATATTGTGTACTATGTAACATGAACTTTAAACATAATTAATTAATGATACAAAGCAACTCCACTTCTTCACAAATTTGTTCATTGTCATTCTACTTCATATTATTCATATGATCCGCAAGCTTCTTCCTGGTTGAACCATCATATTGTCATCGAAACCTAAAAACAAAAACCTTACTATGATGAAGACGACATTTGCAATAACTTCCAATTCTACTAAAAAGAAGATAATCCAGGTTACTGAATGCATTGTAAGTTCCTGCCTCATTGGCCTCATTAAGAGGGGGGGGAACTTATGTTACAATTTTGTAACACCACCGAAATTATAAACCACAACCATGCACGACTGAGCGCGCGGACAACCAGACAAGAATGAAGAACCAGCTGCCTGTGAAAGAAGCCAGTCTTTTTTATACATTGAAACCTAAACCATATATTTGATTAAAATGTACTGAATAGTGAAAATACATATATTGTTGATAAATAATATCTTTTTTAATTAAAGCGTAAAATATGCAATATACTAAAGTAACAGGATGTTTGTCTGTGTGTTTGTATGTTTGTACCGAAGGATCTCGTTAACCGCTGAACCGAACGGGTACTCCTAAACAGGGTAGCTTCTCATAGGTCCTAGGAAGGTTTATAACTATTTTGGGGGAGGGTACCACCACCCTCCCAAGAAAAATAATAAAAGATCGAATTTATTTACGTTTTTCGATTTTAAGAAGAGTGTTTAACGCAACATAGACGTCAACGCAACAAAGACATGTTTGAAATAAAAAAAAAACATTTAAAGTGCCACTAGAGGCGGACGTAGCCGCTAGTATATAATAAAGTAAAGAAAGAATAGCTGTTCTATAATTGTGTGTTTCCGTATCAACACTTTAATATTTGTTTATTGGAATTGCTAATTTTCAAATTGATATCTGTGCTTAAATAATTGAATATCTAGAAGCTCATTATAGTACTTATAAAAATGGAATAAATTTTAAAACTTTTGGCAATAGTATCCCGAATGACGTCATATTAGAATATTAGACTAATATGACGCCATTCGGGAGTTTTGGGGCAAAAGTTTTGAAATTTATCCCCTCTTTTATACAGGCACTGAACACAGCTTATAAACTGCCAATTACAGCAGTTTCCACCCTTAAAAGATAAAATGAAGGTTGTACTGTTTAAAATAAAGCTTTCCTTAAAAGACACTTTAATGATAGATTGGTTTTTCAGGTTGATAAATAAGTGTTTCTTACTGGTTGGTAACAATGTCTAAGCCAGCAGCAGAAGAGGACGTAAGTACTTTTAAAACTTTAATTATATAGAAGCTATGCTATAACTACCGAGGAGGGAGGGACAATGGGCTAGTCCCCAAAGTTTTATAATATTCGTTTTCTTATTCGTTGGCTTAACAAATTTGGGGACTTCTATTGAATTTTGATCGGTTGATTTATTACCTTAAGTGTCCAAACGTTTCAACCACTAATTTCAATCTACAGAAGATATCCCTTTAGATCGCTGTTTATCCCCAGTATTTAGTCCTACTTTAAGCTAATTTGAATGTCTTAAAACATTAATAAAGTTTTAATTACTACTTCAAAAAAGATTAATATTTCTACTGTTAGGGTTTTTTTTACATTAAATTCGTATTTATGAGAATTAAGAGTACATTTTCTTATGACACAATGACTTCTTCTAATTAAAAAAATACTATAATCTCTTTCAGCAGAGCAAAAGACAGATTTGGGGCTTCATTAACAGATGATTATACAAAATTTAGTCAGGAAGAGAGGGGACAATGGGCTGTTTATCACACTAGTCCCCACAGTTTTATAATAAAGTTATTTTTATATGGAAACTTTAGTGAATTTTTATTGGTTGGTTCATTAAGTTGGGTGTCTAAACGTTTCAACCAATTATTATAATCTACATAAGGGGTAAATTTGTAAATCATCATTGGAGATGTACATCAATTTATTGGCCATTGTCTTATCCCTTTATATCGCTTTAGTACTCTAAATCTTTATATAATCAAGGATAGACATAGATATTCTAATGTTTAAGTTACTTGAAAGGTATTTACTTATTATGGCTACTTTTGATTTTATTCCGGTGATGGGATGGTGTAATATTCCCTCGAAAACTGTTGATGGTGCATATACCCGAGTTTGCGAAGCGGGGATATCGAAAGGGGTAATCACCACCCGGGTGCATTAGGGACACCCAATTTTTGTTTTTACCTCCCCCAAATAAAAAAAGCTTGGATTTCCTTTACTTGAAGCTTTTTATAAGTGTCTATCCAAAATTACGCCATGCAATTCAAATGACCCGTGAAGGCAAATACACAGACTAAATTACCAATGGCGACTGGTATACATTTTAATTAACCAATGGTAGACCAGTATAACGTCCTTTTTTATAGACACTATAAACAGCTTCGGTGTAGCATGTCTATACTTTTATCCATTCTTTACATAATAATATATTCTGATAAAGTTACCAATTTGTTTACATAAGCCTCGATATTAATATAGTATAGAAACTTATTGCATTATAAATTACAGTTAGGGAGTTGAATCCATTTTTATAGAAGCAGAAATATAATCTATGATTATGGTTTGGACCCTCTAAAACTGTAATCTACCCTTCCACTTTCCCCTCTCTTGGTGAAGATATCTTCAACGCCGATACGATTTTTGAAATATAAGATTCCACTTTTGTCTCTCTTGTTGAAGATATCTTCACCAAGAGAGGCAAAAGTGGAATCTTAAATTTCAAAATCGTATCGGCGTTGAAGATATCTTCACCAAGAGAGGGGAAAGTGGAATCTTACATTTCAAAAATCGTATCGGCGTTGAAGATATCTTCACCAAGAGAAGGGAAAGTAGAATCTTACATTTCAAAAATCGTATCGGCGTTGAAGATATCTTCAACAAGAGAGGGGAAAGTGGAAAGGTAGATTACAGTTTTAGAGGGTCCAAACCATAATCATAGATTATATTTCTGCTTCTATAAAAATGGATTCAACTCCCTAACTGAATTACACTGATAAATAAATCAAGATAAATTAATCAAAACACTATTTTTTTACTACAAACTATTTTTCTTTTTGAGAAGAATCTTCTTTCAGTATGGCTTTGAAACCGATTTATATCTTGTGGATTAGATCGAATTCTGAGAATAACTGAAAATTCATGTATAGCAACGAACTAGAGACAGTTTTTCACGAATATTAAAATTAAAATTATAAAATTGATACCAGTTCTGTAAGCCCAGGCCTCCGGCCCTCGGGACTAACAAAACATGTATTAATCTAATAATTTTTCATTTTATTACTTATGGAAATCTGCCTATAATACTATTATATAAAGAACTATTCCTTATTTATATGTATCTGTATCTGTAATTCATAAAAATTATGTATCCAATAAATAATTACCATTTCTGATTAATTGAATTTAGCAATCAGGTTTCAAGCGTTGTCAAATTTATTTACCCCCCCCCCCCCCCAATATTGTTTGGGGGGGGTAAGTACCCCCTCCTAAATGGTTGGGGGTGTCTACGGCACCCCAGGGTAGGGGTAAATTTTTAAATGGGGGGGGGGGGGGTAAATGAAAAAAATCGTTTGGGGGGGGGGGGTAATCGCCCCATTACCCCCCCCCCCTTGGACGTCTATGTGTCCCCGCCCCGTGGATCCAGTACTTACTTTCAATTGGGTCTTTGAATATCAGCCAATATAGCCAGACATATTAACACAGCCAAGTTGCTACAAAAGATCAGAAAGCAATTCGTTAGCAGACCAAAAAAGTCCCCAACACCAGATCTAGATAATTATCTATATTAAATATCTATACTTATACATTTATTTATATAAAAATTATTAAAGTGGGAGTACTGCTCTGAAGACGGGGAAGATTATGAATGGGAATACTCAGAAGAAGAGGCAGAAGAGCCTGAAGCTGCCGCAGCCGCCACCACAGCAGCTGCTGCTGAAAATAAGCCAGAAGAAAAATCCACCAACGGAGTTGAAAAATCCGCAACAGAAGTAAATAATAAATCCGCGAATGGAACTGAAACAGTGACAGAGAAAGCTGAGAATGAGGGAGAGTCTGAATATGAATATGAGGATGAAGAGGGGGAAAAGGAGGAGGATGAAGACCTTGAGGAGCTGGAGGATATTGATATTCCGGATCCTTTCAGCACAGAACCGGTTCCTAAAGTGAGCGAGAGTGTTGTGTGGTTGCTTAGAAGGAGCTAATATAAGACATAGCTTCCAAACACATTACAGTATTTCAAATATTTATTGTTCATCCAAAAGTCATGATACCATATATTTTATTATCTTCATATCATTGTCATGTTATAATTTGTTTGAGTTGGTGTTTTCAGAGTTCTTGGCTAAACAGGACTTAGCCAATAATAATCTTATTTTTTTATTTTGATTTTGTACATTAAAAATACTTCAAAAAACATAAATTTTAAAATAGTGTTTTAGATTCAATTAAAGGATTATGTAATGTTATTTCTTTTATTGGTAAAGGATTTTATTATCTTATTATATCATAATTCAATGTTTTATGTAGGGAAAGGACATCTAACTGTAAATTATAATGGTACCCACAGTTTTGCACTGGTTTATTTAATGGTTGTACCAAATTTATTGCTTTCCCCCACATATATGATTTTGCTTTCATAACTAAATTAAGACATAGCACTAATTAATACGTGAAAACATTCTACATAATGATTCATATTTTTTGCTTAAATTTGTAATAAAAAATTATTAATTCATATTCATTAAATAAGCGTGATAAAACTTATTAAATTTCTACACAATATGAAATATCTAAATCTAAAACTTTTATTTCATTTTCCTATGTATTACAATACAGATCTTATCATTGCAATTAGTCTCTTTTTCAAGTAATGGAATATTCAATATATGGGGCTTTTTAAAAAGGTTTAAGATAATGATGGTTTTATTATAAAGAGGGATAAGGTAAATGAAGGTTATAAATTGTTCCCAAAAAAATTTCATGAAAGAATTGATTCATAATAAGAGCAATCAGATTTGTGAAGGACATCATTCCCAAATTGTAAATTAATTTGATTGTAAAAAAATACCAAACAAAACGTGTACAATTTTTGAGACATTATTGCTACACAACCTTTAAGACACTAACCAAGTAAGGTTCTACTTTGTTTTTTAGCCTAAATGAACCTAACACATTAAAGTAAACGAATAGAAGGGGTAGAGCTTAAAAAGCTGTACATTCAGTTCACGGGGTGGGGACAATGTGCTGACTTTCAATAGGGTCTTTGAATATAAGCCAATAGCGTTGGAAATATTAACACAAATAAGCAATTTGCTAGTAGACGAAAAAGGTCCCCTCCACTGGAACCATGTACTTGTCTGGTTCATACAACTACACTTGTACATTTATTCCTAACACAATACCAACATCAAATATTTGTCAAAAATTTAAATTGGTTCATGTGTGCTTACATTCATAGAGAGAGGCGACACTATTACACTAGTCCCAAAAGTTTTATAATAACGTTTTTTTAATTCATCGGCTTAACAACTTTGTTGACTTTAGTGAATTTTGATTGGTTGGTTTATTAGGTTGAGTGTTCAAACGTTTCATTCACTAATTGTACTATACAGAGAGGGTAATTTTGTGCATCATTATCGGTGATGTATACCAATTTGTCAGCCATTGTCTTATCCTTTTAGATCCCTGGCCCATATCCCAACTTGCAAAACAAACAAATTACCTAAAAGATAAATCCCTCATCTCAGAGGAAAATCCGGAGAAGTTGTAATAAAATGTTTTAAACTAGTTGTTGCACCAAATAGCTGAACAAAACCATCCAATTATTTCTAATAAGATTAGCCTTTTCCCCCCACACAATTACTGTATTACATACGTTGCAAAAAAGATTAAGTAGTACAAAATCTTAATTGCAATATTTTTAGTTAAGATTATGAAGGTTTCTCAATTATAAGCATTTTTGCTCAAAATTTTTTTGTATTTACAAAATCTCACATTTTACATGAGGATTTTCTAATAATTGACAACACCACTTTGTTTTTTCTTCAACAAAATATTGTTTTTAAAAAAACATTTTATATGCTTTATTATTAAAATGCATATTTTTTCTAATAAGATTTTGGATCATGGAAAACGTAGCAGATTTCGTCATATTTTCAAAGTAGCTTTTCTCCTATGTCTAGCCCCTACGGGGATCTCTAACCCTGCGGGGCCAATTTTTTTTATTCAATCATTACCATATGCCTAACATAAAATAGCCTAAAAATGCTACTATGAAAATACGACGAAACCCACTACTTTGTTTTCTTTCCCTGATCCAAATTCTTTTTTAATTAAGGTTGGAAATGCCTAATTGTAATTGTAAACTAATATTATGATTTAGGTTCGAATGAATGGTTCTGATCAGAATGGAGATTCTGACAAGAAGGACAAGAAACACAAGAAGCATAAATCAAGACATCATGACAAATTTGTAAGTAGATTTGCTCATTTTTTATACATTTTTTATTACAATGGATTTATTATAACTTGGATCTTATCTTGTACTCTAATAAGGTGAAACTTGTAGATGTCTAAAATAAACCCACCTACCCCTTTACTAGGGTTGGGCCGGATATCCGGTGTGGCCGGATATCCGGCCGGATATCCGGCCATTTTCAATATCCGGCCGGATAACGGATATTGAAACTATCCGGCCGGATATCCGGCTCTTTAATTTTTTATACTTTACACCAAAAATCTCTGCTTTTTAAAATTTTAAATGGCTATAATTTTCTTATTATTGAAGCTAGAAGAACATTTTTTCTGAACAAGTTTAACTTTATGTAAATTTATATAAGATTTCTGAAGAAATTTTTTTTGCTACTTTAGTATCTGGTAATTTGGCCGGTTATCCGGCCGGATAACCGGATATCCGGCGTTAGCCGGATATCCGGTATCCGGCCAAAAAAGTATCCGGCCCAACCCTACCCTTTACCCCATCATCTCCCGTTCTACTGGATAAACAAACTAAACAATAAATGTTGTCCATATTAGCAACCTAAATTGACGACATTTTCCCCCTGTCAAATATCTACGTTTATTCAAAAGTCAAAAGCTTTGCTAATATCAAACTGACAAAAATAAAATTAACTTATCATTCTATTCTTATTATTATTTCTCTAAAAATCGTTCTAACAAACAAAAAGCTGAGACTAGATTAGCCCTTCAATTAGTTTTTAATATTAAGTAATTCTATTTAAAAAAAACTTGGGAAATGCGTAGTTGTAATTTTATTGAATACTTCCCAAAAACATTTTGTAAATGTTTTTACCCATAAAATGTGTCATTAGGTATTAGTAGGGAAATTATTTCTTATAAAACAAAATATTTACTATGATTCACTATTATCCAGGAAGAAGGTAATGTATCTCGTGATTTTAATCGGATTGAATCAGTGTTATTATTCAAAGAGAAACGGGAAAATGGCTAGTCCCCAAACTTTTGAAAAAACGTTTTCTTTTTTTTGGCTTAACAACTTTAAGGACTTTTACTGAATTTTGATTGAGTGGTTTATTAAGTTGAGTGTTCAAAAGTTTCAACCAAAAATTGTAATCTAGAGGAGGGGTAATTTTGTGTGTCATCATTGGGGAAGTACTTCAATTTATCGGCCATTGTCTTATCCCTTTAAATCCTTAGTTACTATCCCTCCAAATTAAATAGATTTAATTTTTTTTATAAAACTTATTTCTGGCCCTTGCGGGGATCTTTGAAAATTCAAATCCCTTTTGTAGGACTTTTAAAACCTATTTTTAACCTAACATAACTTTTGAAATGCGTTGTTTAAAAAGTTTATTTTGGTCCACATTTTCATAGCCGAATAATAAAACATTAAAGTTCAGCTTGTAAAAAGTATATATAGAAAAAAATATCTTAACTTTTTATAAAAATATGATTGTTTCATTATAAATTGCAGTGTCTATATTACATGAATTATTCACCTACAGTGCAAAAAGTGCTTGATTTGACTTTTTAAAATTTCCTAAATTCCTTTTCCCCCCAACTTTCCTAACCTTTCTCTATGCTTATTAACCAGATGTTTATACAAAAAAGAAAGATTGTAAAAATCTTAATAGTTATTTATTACATCGTATTACAGACAACTTTCCGCGGATATTTAAATGAAAATTTAAGATTAAACTTGTTTTTTTTTTGCCCCGATCTAATTCAATGCTGTTCTTGATTTTTCAGTAGGCTGTGATCCGGTTCTAATCCAACGGATAATAATCGGTTTCTAAGCCATAATGGGAAAACAACAAAATTGTACATTTTAAACTTTTGACCAAGAATTTTTATTAAAAAAATATTTAAAAGCAAAACTACAATTCTTTGCATTTTGTTTGTCTGTCCTTCTATAAAGTAAAATTCTCTGTGATATTTTGCTATCACTATCCAACTATCTTATTATCTCTCTCTTGATTAATGCCCTTGTGTTTAGATTATTATTATTTTGAAAAGATTTGCAATTGTTGAATTAGTTTAGTGTTGTTATTAAAAAATTGTGCTGTTTTGAATAACTCGTAATTCTCTATTTTTAAGCGTGCCCATCCCCCTCTCCCCCCGGTTTAATATCCCCCCTACCCCGGCTTCTTGACTTTCTAATGAGCGTCCACATTTTAAACTGCACAGATATGTTGTTGAATGTATGTATGTGTGTGTTTTAAGACATGCATATTCTACAGAGATAGAGGGGACCTTGGGCTGTATATTACACTAGTCCCCAAAGCTGTATAATAACGTTTTCTCATTTGTAAGCAAAACAACTTTAAAGACTGAATTTTGATTGGTTGGCTCATTTAGTTGAGTGTTCAAACGTTCAACCACTAATTTTAATCTAAAGAAGGGGTAATTTTGTGTATCATTATTGGGGATGTCATTGTATATCAATTTATCGGACATTGTCTTAGATCCTTTGATGTTCTAAATATTAAATATTCTCATTTTATAGATAAAAGTAATTTATGAGGTTGGTATATACGTTTCATGTGTTAAATGAAGCTTAAATTCAACCTTTTGAAGCTCTATAAGAGACTTAATTACCAATATAAAAAATCTAGGAAAATTTATTCTTTTTTCTTTATTGCATCATCTATGTAAGTTAAAATTAAAGAAAAAGTTTGTAATACTATCAGGGATCTTAAGAAATAAGACATTTGCTTGATTTACATCCAAATTATGATAAACAAAATTACCCTATTTTTAGATCAAAGTTATTGGCTGTTTGTGCCAATAAAAAAAAACAAAAAGTTTTCTTTTTTTATGCAACGAATGAGAGGCGGCATTTGAAAAACTTTGTCCACTCCCTCAATGAATATAACACTACTATTTTAATTTGATGCCGTTTTAAAAATCTTTCAATTTAAGATAAATAAATGAAATCAATAAATTTAAATTTCTTGACATCTGAACTAAATTAATGTCTGGTTATTATATTTATTTTCCATTGATTGACAAGTGTTTATAAACTAAGCCACTAAACAGAGGTAAATCTGGGATCCAAAGGAATAAGAAAATGGAAAATAAATTGATGTACATACCCAATGATGATACACAAAATTACCCCTTCTTTAGATTACAATTAGTGGTTGAAATGATTGAACACTCGACGTAATAAATCAACAATTACGAATTGTTATGCCAACGAATAAATAAACGTTCATATACAACTTTGGGGACTAAAAAGAGTAATAAACAGCCTAATGTCCCCTCCCTTCCTGGAGTTTAATATAGAACATACATTTGTATATTTTAGTCATAAACTCTTCCAAAATAGATAAACAAAAACTTTATTTCACTTAAAAAGAAACTTTACTATAAAGGAGATTTAAAATAAGATATAATTAAAAAGCTTAACTACAAATTCGTTTTTTTTATTAAACCAACCGTTTGAAGGTTGTAAAGTAATGGTGGTTATTTTATGGAAAAATTTTGCAGGCTTTTTAAACAGGTTCATGGTATATATTTAAAGATCACTCAAACTAAAATTGAAAGTTTAAACCTATAATATTGCAAACTGTAAATAAGATCTAATAAAAAATAAGAATTAAAACATCTTTTATATTTTATTTTTTAAATTCCAGAATGGATTTTTAAATGTGTTTTAATAATAAATTTCTCTTATGTTTCTTATTTCAACTTTCAAAAATCTTAATTAAATTTAAAATGCATAGAAAATGCTGTTAAAGATCTCAAAGCATCACAAAAAAAGAATCATTTCCTCATTTAGTAATTTGCTTTGAAAAATGAATTTCTAAGGAATTTAAAAATTTAACTTTTGAATGAAAATCTAGTATGTTCTATAAAACCAAAGATCAGAAATTATATTCTCAAAAACAATTTTTGGAAAATTTAATTACGCAATAGTGCCGCAAAAACAGCCTATCATCTAGAATAAAATCAAGGCTCAAATTGCGTCACAACTAAAGACTTTAAAATTCATCCTTCAGCTACTATTTCTGGTGCACAACATAGACGGTATGCACTGTCCTAGAATAGGCTTAACTCAATAGAATTTACAGCTGAGACTCCAAGACAAATGTTGTATAGTAAAATAGTGCCTACTTGTGAGGAAACAGTGAGAGAAAGAAGACAATGGATTAGTCTCCAAAGTTTTATAATAACGTTTTCTTCTTCGTTGGCTTAACAACTTTGGGGACTTTTTGTTGGTTGAGTGTTCAAATGTTTCAACCAATAATCTTAGAAAGGGTTATCTTTGTATCCATAATAGGGGCGCACATAAATTTATCGGTTATTGTCTTATCCCTTTAGATCCCTGCTACTTGAAATGTCTGGCTCGCCGTTATCATTAACCCTCCCAAGAGTAAATAATCAAGGATAAGTGATATCTAAAAAGAAAAAAAAGGCAAAGAAGTTTACTTTAAATTTTACTTTTTATTACCCCATTCCATATCCCTGTCAGAATGACACAAGCACTAAGTTGAGTTGCGCAGGGAAATTCCAGCCTCGATAGAGTTGTCCTACAAAATTCAAATATCTTAAAAAATGATAAAAACTATTTCTTTTAATAGTAAAATGAGAGTAATCATAGCTCAAAAGACTTTTGCTGGAAAAATCTTTTTAAAACACTAGGACATTTAGACAAAGGTTATGGTATCAAAGGGTTGAATGTCTAACTGGTACTCTACAAGGATGGCATCCACAAAAGCGATACTTAACAAATTAGGTAGTACTAATTTGTTATTGAAAAAGGTAAAACTCTCGCAATGTTAGCAATCTCAAATGTAGTACTGACGAGCTGATTAGAAATTCATAAAAGCCTTTCTTTCCATTATTTGTAGAACTATCTAGCCTCACATGTAGATGTTCATAACACATGCATACACAGACGCACACACGCGCACACACACATACACACACAAACACACACGCGCACATTCACACACAAGCGCATTGACACACAAATCATTGTATGTTTATGTCTGTTGCGACTTCCCCCCTCTTCCATCACAAATAACTCTTAATAGATGCCCTTCCAGAAAAATTCAGCTTGGACTAACGATTATATCTTAAACTTTTAAGTTTCTGTCAAATTATTTTGTCTCGTGGTTGATTAGCTTTAGACATTATTGTTTATTGGTTGGTCCATTCCTCAGCTTGATTCATCAAGTCAATTTACACTCTTCAATGTTAATTTAGGATTGCCTATTAATAGATAGAGTTAACTTAAGTTAATTTATACATCTCCGTGTTAATTTAGTATTTCATATTAATGGCTATAGATAAGATAAGAATAAATTATAGGGCATAAGTTTCAAAATGAAACTGAATTTAGGATAATTCAGATAATTATAAGTTTTTCATTTCAAAGTTATTTAATCCTAATAGTCAATTACTGCATCGTATTATAGAGACGAATATTGAAATGATAATTTATAAGATTTGTTTGCCCGGGTCTTCTGCAACTCGGAGTTAAAAAAACTAGTATTAATTTTAATATTCGTGGAAAACTGTCTGTAACACGATGATATACATGATTTTTCACAGTATGACAGGGAACCGGTTCTAATACACCGGTTAATAATCGGTTTTGAAGCCATACTGGAAAAAAAAACTACTAAAAATCTTTCCTACTTAATCCTGTATATATGCATCATTTGTATAATGTCTAATATAATGCAGTTTTTTACCCGAATATATTATTTTTCTACATCCAAACACTTTCCCTAATTTTTCCCCGGCTTCTTAATTTTTGGACATACGTAGAGTTTCCATAAAAAAGCCAAAAAAGCTTGCTTATCTTTTATAATACAAAGTAGAATGATGTCTGTCCGTCCGTCCGTTGAACCGCTGAACCGATTGGATTCTTTTACTCTTTAGGGAATATATCTATTAATATTATCTAATATATATTATTTGAAATTAGTGGTGGCAGCTCCTCCATCAGTACTTATTTTTTTTTTAAATTACCTCTAGGGGCAATTTAAAGGCTAGTATTATTTATAGCAGAAAGTTTTTTTTTATGTCTGTAGGTTTAGATTTCAATAACTACTGAACCGATTGAGTTCTCCATTTAATGGAAGCTTCTCATAGGTCCCTAGATGGTTTTCGGCTATTTAATTTTTTTCATCTAAGTTTGGTTTTAGGCTATTTTTCTGCTTTCCTTACTCCTTCAAATACATAGCTCCTAGATGATTGAAGCGCAGCCACTAGTATGCTATATTACTATTTCTTCATTTTCTTTTTAGAATAGTAAAAAAAAATCCAGTTGAAAATAATCCTTAGATTTTATGAATCTTAAGTAACAGAGAAACAGACTTCTTTCCTTACATTAGTTGGCAGTTTTAAAGAAACATAAACTTTCTCTGAAGCCTCCCTCCTTTAATATCTACTTAAACTGACCCTTAAAAGGCTTCCCTATAGTCTCCACTATTGTGATGATGAAATTTATTCCCCCCATTGACATTTTACTTGTGCAAATGTTTTTCAACAATATGTGAACAATATGGGGCAACAGGGGGTGCGTGCATATGTGTACAATATGGGGCAACAGGGAGTGCGTGCATATGTGAACAATATGGGGCAACAGGGGGTGCGTGCATATGTGAACAATATGGGGCAACAGAGGGTGCGTGCATATGTGAACAATATGGGGCAACATGGGGTGCTTGCATATGTGAACAATATGGGGCAACAGGGGGTGCGTGCATATGTGAATAATATGGGGCAACAGTGGTTGCGTGCTTATGTGAACAATATGGGGCAACAGGGGGTGCGTGCATATGTGAACAATATGGGGCAACAGTGGTTGCGTGCATATGTGAACAATATGGGGCAACAGGGGGTGCGTGCATATGTGAACAATATGGGGCAACAGGGGGTGCGTGCACAGCACATGTATATTTTGATGATAAAGGGCTCAGGTGACCCACACAAAAAAATTCTATGATACCTTACTCTTGTTTATTAATTATTACCTGGTACAACCTAAAATTCTCATAACTGAGACTTTTTTTTAAATGGATGAAAAAACATTTAAAAAACAGATTTCATTAACTGCATTTAAATATTAAAAAATATTTGAAGCAAATATGAACTGACACTGTAAAGAACAAATATATTCAAATGGAATATTTATGTTTTTTTTCTTCCAGTCCTTAAATCAAGCACTGCTGGATGGTGCTAGTTCAAGTTCATTGTGACATGGACTTGCCATGTTGTAGAGCAGCGTTACTAATGGATAAATGAGTCTAACTTTTGGAAAGTATGTTTATTAGAATGTCCCGTCCTAGAAAAATTTTGTTAAAATTTTGGCCCCCAGCCAAAATATGATTGATTTGTGCAAAAAAAATAACACATGGAAAATATTTTTTTTCTGTAATGCAAAAATTGCGACGGAACAAGCACTTTGAAATTTACCAATTCTCAATTCTCAATAAACTCTAAAAAATGGTGGTTTTTTAGTAATTTCTAAGGCTAGGAATGAGATATTTTGAAACGAACAAAGTGTCCTGATTCTCCTCATCAAGGCCTTTCCTGGGAGCACCACGAAGCCATTCTGATGCAATGAATTTTTGCCCTCCATAAGGGGGGCCAAAATTTTAACAAAATTTTTCTAGGACGGGACACTGTAATGTTTATTTATAAGAAGCATACAAAAAACTGAGGTATAAATAATTCAGATGGAAAGTGGACAGTTACATTAATGCTCAATAATACAGATTTTTATTACATGAATAACAAGCATTAATTGGAAATGGAAGTGCAATTAAGTCTGTCCCTTGTTGTAGAACCGAAATTCAGGGGACAGCTTAATTTCAATTCTTAAAAAGACTCTGGAATAGCTACAGGACTAATAATAAAATAAGCATCAGGAACGAAAATGTGCATGATAACCTCTTTTTTAGGGGTTTTCTTTCCCACTTCTCCTCTCATTTCCCTCATTTATATGACGTCACATGGCTAATTTTTGAGACACTATATTTATTAAAAACAAATTATAATATTTTTTACAGTGCATGTATAGGATTACTGCTACTGTAGGGCAAAGGGACTTTTAAACTGACCGTTTAGGCTAGCTAGCCACTAGGGGATAAAATGTAACATATTTTTAATGTTGCTTAAAAAAAACAAGATATATTTTAAAATAACAATTCTTTTTTTACTTTATGATATACTGCGCCCCTAGCATCTAGTAGCTCTGTATTCGAAGTGATTGGGATAGCAGAAAAATAGCCTGATGCCATCCCAAGCCTAATCTATCCAGGGACCTTTGTGAAGCTTCCATAGAATGGAGAACTCAATAGGTTCAGTAACAGTTGTTATCGAAATCTTATGCTACTAGCTAAAAATCATATTATTTAGGATTTAAATAATAGTTCCCGTTTACTCTAATACATCGCATTTTTAGTAGCGAAGCTACTCTATAATTCGAAATGTCCGTCCGTCCGTCTGTTTGTCCGTCTGTCCATCCGTCCGTCCGTCTGTCCGTCTGTCTGAGACAGAGTGGGGGAAACGTGATTTTCTCGGCTCCTATTAAAGATAGACAGCTGAAATTTTTAGTGAACATTCCCATGACATATGCGCATCTAATCTATATATTGTTTAGTCCATTTGTTTGTTAATTGGGGTGCTAGATCGATTCCTAGATTTTTTTGTATTCGTAATTTTCTCGACTCCTTTTCAAGTAAGACAACTGAAATTTTCAGGATTTAAGTAAATTTGCATCCTACATGTTTTTACTAAGTTTTATTAAGATTTGTACATTGATTGGGGTGCTAGATCGATTCCTAGATTTTCAAGTTTTCCTGATTTTTTCGACTCCTGTTCAAGATAAACAGCTGGAATTTTTAGGGATTAATTAAGTCAACATTATACATATTTTCACCAAGTTTGATAAGGACTTGCTATTTGTTGGGGTGCTGGATCAATTCCTAGATTTTACGTTTTTATTATTAGCTTAATGCTTTAAAAGATATTATACATTTTTAAAAGGTTTCGTGATTTATTTCATTTATGTCTTTTTATCATACTCAAAAGATTATTTTTTCCTGATGTCTATCAATAAATTTTGAGCTTCGCTACTTTTGGATGTTGTCATCCTTGTTTTAATTTTATTTTTTAAAATTTAATTTTGAGTTCTGTCAGATATTTTTACTTAATAATGAATAATCAATCATTCATAATAGTTCATTAAAAAAATATAAATTATCTAATTTTTTTTATTATACATTATTTCTATAAATAAAAAGTATGATTATTTCTTAATAATCTAATTAGTCACATCAAATAATAAAAATGTCTTAATATTAAGATATAAATAGATATATATATATAAATAGAATTCTTCATTTGAAAAAAAATCACAATTTTAAAAATAGATTTATTATTATTTGAATATTACACCAGAATATCATGAACTCTAATAAAGTGAATCTTGTAGCTGGCATAAAAAAACTACCCCCCCCCCATCGTCTCCCCTATTACTGGATGACCAATAAATGATGCCCATGTTAGCAACCTAAATTGAGGACAACTTTTCCTCTGTCACAATATCCACTATTTTAATATTAAATGCGACTTTGATATTAGCAAAGCTTTTGATTGTGATTTAATAATGTAATTCAGAGGCGTTCAGAAGTGGGGGGGGGGGGTGGTCGACCCCTACATAGAAGTGTTATATCAGGGGAGTGTAGAAACATGTCAAGAGTATGTAACCAAACAATTTTATCATGCACATAGGGGGGGGGGGGGGGGTAGATACACCCCCCTATGTGTCCACACCCCTACACCCTTTATTTTGTGAATTTTAGTCGAAAGTTATTTTGCCAAAATGTAAGTACTCAATCGTTTCTTTGGTTAAGGAGATCTTACCATACAAAAAAAACTTTACTACTTTATACAAGAAGCTTACTAATTAAATCTGTTTTTAGGAAAAATTCCGGCGATTAGAGGACGGCGGAGAGAGTCGGTCTAACGATGATCATAAAACCAAGAAAATCCACGTGAGAAGTAAAGATCCATCAAAAATCGCCAAAAAGTTTGAGAGGGCGGAAAGAGACAAGGACAGGGACAGAGGCAGACCAAAGAAGGTAAAATGTTAACTTTTTGAATGATTTAAAAATATCAAAGACATTTAATAGTTATTTCTCGCATCGTATTATAAACGGCTTTCCGCGGATATAGAATGTACAATTATAAGATTAAAACTAGTTTTTTTTTAGCCCCGAGGTGCCAAAGGCACCGGCTAAAAAAATGGTTTTAATCTTATGATTGTACATTTTTATATTCGTAGAAAGCTGAATATAATACGATGCTAGACATAGTTTTTTTTCGTACGGATAAGAACCGGTTCCTATCCACCGGATTCGAATGAATACGAGAAAAAGAATTTATTTCATTTATTGAAAAATAAAAAAAATAGTTATAGGTAACAAAGTTACTCTGCAAGTTTATGTGCCTGACTTTTGGTCTGTTATATTCATTGGTTGCCAATATTTCTTTTACTCTTCCATGTTTGCTGGACAAAGTGCCTCAAAAATCAGCCATGAGACGTCATAAAAATGAGGTAGATGAGAGGAGAAGTGTGAAAGAAAACCCCTAAAAAAGATAGGGATAATCCCTCATTTTTATGACTTCACAAGGCTGATTCAACCATTGTCCAGCTACTCCATTCTCCTAATATTTAACTGAATATTTTGCTTGTGCAAATTGCTTCCTTTGGAATTAATTGTTTTTGTTTTGTGAATAAAAACATATAGAATACATAAATTTAACTGTATAATTAATTTTTAGTTGAGTGCAAATGGAAAAGAACTACCAAAACCCAAACCCATTGAAATTAACAAGATATGTAAGGTAAGATAGTTATTTATCGCATCTTATTATAGACAGCTTTCCACGGATATTAAAATAAGAAATAAAGATTATAGCCAGTTTTGAGATTTTTATTTTAATATTCGTGGAAATTTGTCTGTAATTCGATGCTATATGTGATTTATCTGAGAGAGAACCGGTTTTAATCCATCGGATATTAATCGATTTCGAATATATACTGGAAAAAAATTAAATAAGTTCAAAAGTTTTAATTAGCAAATGAAAAACATTTATTAATTAAAAATCTAAAACTTATAAGCTTTCCAATGCAGGTTCAAAAGCTTTTATGGTTGCTATAGATTTTTTAAAAACAAAGCTTTTCTTTATTTAGGGTCGGCCCTTCCGTCCGTCCGTATATATGGAACGGTTAGCTCTTTTAGTTAACTTAGACATGTTAGAATTGTTCTATCGATTTCATACTTTGCATGATGTCCGTACGTCCATTTAAGACATTTTGCTTTTTATGTTATATAATTATTCTATGTATTCATATTATTATTCATAATTATTCCTAGCACAACAAAGTACAATGTTATAATCAAGTCGAACCCAGTAAAAGTGTCGAACTATTACGTCAGAAAAAATTAACAATTAACCAATGAGAGACCGCTATATATTTTACCATTGGTCAATTACAGTGAATACTGGCTTCTCATTGGTTAATTGTTTTTCTGACGTCATAGTTCGACACTTTTACGAGGTTCATCAAGTCCTTAAAAATGTAAGTATGTCCGTAAACAATATTCTGTATTTGCAACAAATTAACTTATAATTTTGTTTAAACTTATTATTTATATTCTATTTATTCTATATAATTAATTTAATGTTCGTTTGCTCACTATTTCAAAGCTTCACTTTCCTAGATGTTGCCATCCTTGTTATTTATATAAGTTTTTGATTTTCATTTTCATTAATTTAGGATTTTATAATTTTAAATCAAATTAAATATTTCTTCTAAATACCACTTCAAGAAGACGTGCAAATTAATTATATTATCTGTGCAAATTATTAGTAGAAAATCTACTCTATAATTTTTTTAACTCTATGATCATATGTTAAATGGAAAATTAAATAAATTGTATCGAAAAAATAAGATAGTTTTAAAAATATAGAGAAAGAGATTATGCCTTTTTTAGAATCCTGGTTTTGATGCTGCGCAAAATGGTACAAAAAAATGACGTCATATGATAAAATAACCAATGAGAGGCGAGTATATATTTTACCATTGGTCAATTACAATGTATACTGGCCTCTCATTGGACAACTTTATAGTATGACGTCATTTTTTTTGAACCATTTTGCGCAGCATCCTGGTTTTCTCTGCTCTTATTCATAGGGTTCTTCTTGTAGTTTGATGTCAACTAATCTATTTGAAATAGTATATTTCCACTAATTCACTAAACTTCATGCATAGGATAAAGCTTCTTTGAAAATGTTTTATTATAAAATATACTTTTGTAAACAGGATTTTATTGTTTTTTACAATATGGCTTCGAAACCGATTAATATCCGGTGGATAAGAACAGGTTCTGAGCCACATGTATAACATCGAATTACAGATAATTTTCCACGAATATTAAAATGAAAACCATAAAATTAATACCAGTTTTGTTGGATAGACCCTTTGGCTCCTTGGGGTAAACAAAACAGGTTCTAATCTTATAATTCGTGATTTTAATATCCACGAAAAGAGCTGTCTATAATACGATGCGATAAATAAATATTATACCATTTAATAATGCACTTTTTTTATTTACAAAAATGGTTAAGATCTTAATATTTTACGGTTAATTTTGTATCTTTAAACCTCTCCATGTTTCTATTGTATGAAACCATAACTTCTGAGTTTGAGTTATGAAATAAGATTATTATAATTATTAAGATTATTAATTCTAAGCTCAGAGAATATGAAAGGTTTTCCGCTATTCTGCTGGATTATGAACAGAGTTGGATTCTTAAAAAAAATTGCCCCACTAATTGCTTAGTGAGGCAAAATTGTTATCGTGAAAAATCCACCAAAATCACATAAAAAATCTACAAAAATTAAACAAAATCATAGAAGGGTTATTAACATAAGATTTTATTTAATTTTTGAAGATTTTTTATGTGATTTTGGAGGATTTTTCACGAAAACAATTTTGCCCCACTAAGCGATTAGTGGGGCAAATTTTTTTTAAGAATCCACCTCAGGAATTATCAGGGAAGGAGAGGACATTGTACAAGATTTTACACTGGTCCCCATAGTTGACTTTAAAACTTTGGTTTATTTGGTGAAATATCGATTGAGTTGTGCAAACATTTCCACCAATGACTTTAATTTACTGAATTTTGTCTATAGAAATGTACATCAATTTAACAATGCAGGGAGGGAGGGTAGTCCCTCAATTGAAATGGTCAAGGGGTTATATCCCCCTGCCTTTGTAATGTGAAGACAAAAAAATAATTTAAACAAAATATCAAAAACAATTTCGACCTCAGAGTTATGTTACCTATAAACTAATTTGGGCTGGATTCTTCTTTGATTTCAAGTGATCATCTAGAGAACCCAAGGGCATCATCGGCTTGTAATGGGATGCAATACTCTAACACCCACTGGTGGTTATTAGGCTAAGTAACACCCAAAAGACAACCAACTTTTTGACTGCACTACCTTTGTCTGCGAAGTCCTAATTGTGCAGGGTAATTAGTTGCAACTGTCAATGAGCCAAGGCATCCCCCCTATTCTAATATCGCGAGCCACAGTCGCGGGTTTTGCAAAGTTATGTAAGAGTTAAGGTCTATTTCTATAACTTACAACTATAAAAATGATTAATTAGCAAATTTAAAGAATTTATTTTGAATTAAGAGACAGGAAACACAACAAAAATGTTGTGGCATTTAACCCTTCTATCCTTTGTTTACCTTATCATGTTCCTGTCATTTTCTTTTCATCAGATAACCTACATTTTCTCTTCTTCCGTTTATACTCGTTAGAATTGTCCTATCGATTTCAAACTTTGCTAGATGAATCCTATAACAGTTAGTACTATTTAGAAAGCGTATCAAATCTATATTTGTTACTAGAAAGTCCGTCCGTCCATTTAAAACATGCTCATTTTAAAACTTTTTTTTATAACTTTTTGTATGATATAATTTTCCTGTTTATCTGATTTTTAGAACGATGATTCATGGGACAACAAGGTACATAAGCGAAGCATCTCTATAATTAGATCTTAAAAATGAAAGTATGTTATACAGTATCCTGTATTTTCGCAATTTTGCAACAATTTTATGTTCAATTTTGTTTAGACTTACAAATCGACGTTCTACAAGAGTTATTGTTCGTTTGTCCTTCATCTTTAAGGGAGTTTGCTTTTATGGATGTTGTCCTCCTTTTTCTAAGTACAATTTTTCTTAGACAGCTTTCAATGTTACCGGGTTTTCCCTCTTATTTTTTATTTATTTAAATTCTAAATTTATGAAATTTTAATATTTTAAGATATGTGGAAAAGAGCCTTACTTGGTTGAGAGATTGGTTGCAGAAAAATCATGGTGGCACAAAAATTGCTTTAGGTAACATTTCCTAAAAATCGAAAAAAAAATACTTATTTAAAAGCTTTAATATGATCGAAAAATATCCCAAAACGTTCATGCAGCATGGAAAAAAATGATATAATTTCCGTAATATTTATAGATTTAATGAAAACTTTTTGAAAAATCTAAGAGCATCAAAGTTATTGAGACGAATAATTCCAAGAAGTTAATTTAACCAGTTGATAATCAAGCTTTTGTTTAAATTATAATGTTATAATTATATTTTATAATAAGCTTATTAAGGTGTTATTCAACATTCTTGGGTTCTTTAATCTTATAGTAGCTTCTCTTAGGTCCTGGATAACTATTTCTGGGGAGGGTATAATTATCCTCCCCAGGTAAATCAAAAAAACTAGTCCCCTGAATTCACCCCCCTTTTAAAACTAAAATTAAAAGTGGGGTTGGCAACCCCCCCCCCCCCCCCCCCTACAATAGTTTATGAATAAATTATCTCTATCAATTTGTCTATTTTAAATAGATGCAAGAATTGTCAGAAGATTCTGAATTTGGACACCTACGCTTCACATCAAGGTATAACAATTATTTATTTTTAAGATTGTAAAAATTTTATATGTAGGTCTTGGCAAGATTAACATACTATTTCAATAGTTTTAAGAGGGTTAGAGTTGACAATCTATATGAATTGTGTTAAGTTTGCTGGATATTTTTGGCAGTATAACCTTCCAATAAACTACTTACTTATGGTAAACTTATATTCTTGATGGCTGGAAATATGCATTTGGTTATGTAACTATGTTTACAAATATGTTATATACGGTAGGAAACGATAGTGCTTACAATATACGATTAAAACAAATTGTTTTAATAACCTTTAATGCCGTTAACTAAACTCACCGTATTGAAGCTTTAATGTTTTTTTATTTAATCTTATCTTCTTAGAACCATAAGCCATATTAAAAAATGTAAAAGTTTTACAAATATTTAAAAATTATATAAAATAGCAAGAATCTTACACTTATTGTTAGTTTGACTTTGACATAACATTCGATAACCATATTGAGGTGTAATTTTTTTGGTTAGGTGTAATTGTAAAATACGTAACAAAATGTTGTCTGCCTGTCTGTACCAAAGGATCCCACTAACTTCTAATCTAATATCTAAAAATGAATAGGAAAGGACCGTCTCCCCCCCCCCCCCCACTGACAACAACTGTCCCTGGAGGCCTAAAGATGCTAGTTTCAATAATGTTAATATTGGATTTTTTAACGCCTTCTCTAACAACTCGATCTCTTCCAGGTGTAATCTACTGCAAGCCCCACCACCGTGAACTCTTCCAGCCCAAGAGGGTTGATATGGACCTAACCCAAGAAATTATCAACAAAAACCTTGATTTCTCTACAGAGGACCCAATTGGTAAGGAATTGGACCTTCAATTACAAAACCTTTCAAAACCTTTGTCTGAAAGTCCTTGAGTATTTTAGTGATTTACCCTTTACCCTTAGACCATCAAAACTGCCCTCCACCTATATGTATTTTCAATTTTGTCCCTTTTCAGACTAGGTATTATTCTTGTTGGGCTTTTTAAACCCTTACCTAACCTAATCTAAAATATGCATCAAAAATACAACGACAAACCAACAGTTTTAAAAATATTTATTAAAACATCAGAATTTCAAAATATGTCAAGTGGTGATTAAAATATTCTATTTTGACTAGCAATTATTTCTGTGTTTTAATTGATTAATTTCTTATTTTTATAAAATGGGAACTTTAAATTTAAAATCAACAAAAATTTCCTTAAATGAATAGAATTAATTCAACTTTTAATCAAAGTTTTAAAAACTTAATTTTGATTTGCTTTTTCAATCTTGAAAAGTTGATGATTAAAATGGAAAGAAACATTCAAGAAAATCGTAAAAATTATTTTAATTCTAATAGTGATGTTTCGGGGGATTATTTTTTTTATTAACATTTCATGAGTTCGTTTTTTATTTAGGTCAGGTTAGGTTATGTTAGATTGTACAGGGTAGCCCCGAAGAGTCTATCACATTTGGAAGATCTTTGGATGGTCTTAGATATTTTTCTGCCCCCAATCTCCTTCTTTGAAAACAGAGTCTTTAGTTGCTAAGGACGTAACCTTATAACAAAAAAATATAATACAGTTTAGAACACATTTGAATAGGGAATGATTTATTAATTCCGATGGGCCTTGAGCTGTATCCATATTTAATTTTTCCATCTTTTAGAACGTCACCGACGCCAAGAAAGGAAAATGGAGACTATTGTCAGAGAATCTAAGCCAGTCAAACTACAAGGAGTTGTTAAATCACAGGTAGATAGATAGATAAATATATATGTAGATAGATAATAGATATGTACAAGATAGATAGACAAATATATTTGTAGATAGATAGATAAATAATAAATATATATATATACAGGGTGCGCCACATATCTAGGGACTTTTTTAAAACGGCCATAGCGTCAAAACTAATTGACCAATCAGGACGTTTGACCCAACTATAAAAAGCTTAGGTAATGACCTTTTATCACAAAAAAATTTTTGGGCGAAGATGGCTCGTACTTCGAGCTGGCCGCGCTTATGTTCAACAAGGCAGATTCGAAGTGCGCCGGTGGTATAATCTGGATTCTCAACTAGGGCCCACTAAATCGGACCTCAGCCCATCTGTAGATGAGCTAGAGTTATGCAACTTGCTGGGGATACTGTTAGATACATAAGTAAGACACTAAAAGAATACAGCTCTTTATCTAAAATGGCTTGGCTTTAGTACTCCGGCAAAGTGAAACGTGGCAGATTTAGAGATGTCAAAAACGTCAAAAATCGTGTAAACTCGTGAAAATTTCTCGTTTCTCGACGTCAGAGACACATATGGAACTTAAAACTCATTTTAGACTATGAATCTTCCTGCCATTTCCAAAAAGGTATAGAACGTCGTTCTAGCTCAACTGTGGTCTAAATAAGAGCCTCCGTGTCAAAGGGTAGCTTGAAAGTTGGGTGAATTTGAATCCTTCGGTTACTAACATTCCTAAGGAAATGGGGCCTCCCAGCAGCCCGATCTGAATTCAATGGACTTTTGGACCTTGGGCTACTTAAAAGCATGCACCAATAGACGTACCCATACCATAAAGACCTCCCTCATTGCCACTATCAAGGAGAACTTCGCCAGCTTGAACAGTTACATTCTGACCTTGGCCTGCCGGCGGTTGAGGAGGCGGGTAGAGGCGGTGATTGATGCTTGCGTCGATTTTATTCAATGATCTAATAGTCATATACCTAATTTGCTCCCCAGTTTTTAAAATTTAATAAAATCTTTAAAATTGACGATTTTATGTTCATTTGTTTACAATTAAGAAAAAGTCCCTAGATATGTGGCGCACCCTGTATATTGTCAGGAATCTAAACAATTTAAACTCGGGAGGAAGGGGAAATTGCACAGTGAATTATACTGGTCCCAAAAGTTTTAAAATCACGTTATCTAAATAGTTGGCTTTAAAACTTTGGGTACTTTTAAAGGTCTTGATTTCTGTGTCAAATGAATAGACCCATTTTGTTTATCACCAGGGAGATGTACATCAATTTATCGCCCATTGTCTTATTCCTTAAAATCACTGATTTAATTACAAATATTATTGATAAGTAAAAATTGTTTGAAAGAATTACCTTAAAAAACTATATGTTATAAAACCTAAAATAAATTTTGATTTTAGGTTGATGACAGTAAATGGGAGGGTTTGGACGAATTGGACGTAGGATCAAAGTTTCTCATGTTTGAGAAGGGAAATTCAGAAGATAGGGAGCCAAGGCATTCCTCTGACAGGTATAAAGATGTTAATAATATCGTCTGAGTGTTTTCACTTTTTAAAAAAGCTCAACTCCTAGAGTCCTTAAGCAAAGGGTAGAAAGGGGGCGGTGGGGTGATTCGACCTTTGCTTATTTTTCAATTTAGTTTTTAAAAAAATAATTTCTTCTAGGGGCGACTTTTCTTGGGAGGTTAGTGGTACCCTCCCCGAAAATAGTTATAAACCTTCCAAGACTTATGCGAAGAACTGTTAAATAAGAACCTTATCGGTTCAGGGGTGAGCGAGATCTTTGGTATAGACACACAGACAAAGATCCTGTTAATTCTATATAAGGATAACACACCGCTGAAATTTTTTAGGGTGTGTGTTAAAACCTTTTAGTTGGTATTGACGATTATTAAGAAAGTGATGTACAGTTGTAACCCCTTAAAATTTAGTGGTGGGGTTGTATACAACCTACATCCGCAATACACCAATATTTATTTAAGGTCAGTTGAATTTGAGTTGCCCATTGTGTACACAGTTTCCTCATCCTATCTCAATATATACTACTAGCTAAAAAACTTCAAACTTTCAAAAAAATCAAAATATGAATGTATAAACGATTTATACATTCAAAATTTCAATTTTTCAAATTTTGATTTTTTTTGTGTGGAAGTTTGAAGTTTTTTTTAGCTAGTAGTAAATATTGAGAAAGTATGAGGAAACACCGAGGAAACTGTGTACACAATCGGCAACTCAAATTCAGCTGACCTTATTCAAATATTTATTGCGACTCAATCTTTAAAATTCGTTTCAGATTTTATGCTATGAATGATAATTTGATATTTACAATATGTATTGTAAATATCATATTCGATATTGCAAATTTGAAATTGTTATAAAAGTAACACAATTTCAGGTCAGTTGAATTTGAGTTACGATTGTGTACACAGTTTCCTCGGTGTTTCCTCAATATTTACTACTAGCTAAAAAAGCTTCAAATTTCCCCCCCGAAAAATCTTAATTTGAAAAATTATAATTTTGAATGTATAATGTATAAATCGTTTATACATTCATTTTTTTTAAAGTTTGAAGTTTTTTAGGTAGTAAAAATATTGAGATAGAATAAAGAAACACCGAGAAAACTGTGTACACAATCGGCAACTCAAATTCAACTGACCTAATTTCAAATTAATGGAAATATGTAATTGAATACATATTTAGATCTTTTATTTGTATTTAGAATAAATTTATTTAAATTCAATTGCGAAAGTTAATGTACAGTTCCAAATATAAATCTTACACTAAAAGTAGAAATGTTGTATACGTCCGCTAAGATTTCGAAAACAGTAGGACCGAATGCCTTACAATTTCCAGGGCAATTTTCAGGCTATTTTAACGGAAAGGTGTGTCTACCCCTAAGAGATAATTTTATTTTCCCCTGTCAATATATCTACGTATTCTATATCCATTCACAAATATCCAATGTCGGCACATCGATGAAAATAATAGATACGACCAAGTCATCAAAATTATTTGTGTAAAAAATCGTCCAAAATTATTAAGGTATGGAATAATGGAGAAACTGAAACGCCTGCAGGCTGGAGAGGACGTGGAAGAACTTCTGGCGGAAATTGATGAAGAAATGCCCAGCAATGACGAAGGAAATTATTATATTCATTTCATAGTACAAGACAAACAAAGTAAAAATTATTTTTTTTTGGGGTTAACATTTATCTAAATCTATATTTTCAGTACATTTTGACAAAAAATGAACTAAGATTCACCCTACTTGTCTAATGAATTTATAAAAGAAAACAGGACTGTATCACTAATGATTATATCGTATTGTATCCAATTCGTAAAAAGTACCCAGGACATTTAAAAATACCCTAGAAAGCTTGAAATTTAGATGTAGCCCTCTAGAAGTTCATGAAAAGAAAATGAAGTTACGGGTTTCGTCGCATTTTCACATTAGCTTTTCTCCTATTTCTAGCCCCTGCAGGGACTATTTTCTAACCCTGCAGGGCAATCATTAACATTTACCTAACCTAAAATAACCTTTCAAAATAAACTGTGAAAATGCGACGAAACCAGCCACTTTGTTTTCTTTCCATGACTTGCATGTTGTTTTAGGAAGCCCTATAAAATTAATATCTATATCTGAAAGCCGTTGTTTTTAGGTATTTGTTAAATTTTGATTTGTTCCATTAAACACTATGTGCTATGTCAAAAATATTTTTTCTTATTTTTTAATTGCGGCAATTCAACGCCCTTAAGACCTCTAGGCGCACTTGAGGTAAGAGTAAGTTGAGTAAAATGAAAAGAAAAAAAATATTTTTTGGGGAAATTTTTTCAAGGGTTTATTTCTTTATGGAGGGTATGAATATCCTCCCCCAAAACCTTCCTGGACCTATAAGAAGTTCTCTTGGTCTAACGGTTAGCAAGATCTTAAGCTACAGAAACACCCAGAGACATCCTGTTAGTTTTACATAAGAATTACTTACTTTCTTAATTTTCTCATTTTGAATGAAATGATTATTTGATAACACCTGCTAACAGAAGGGTCTGAATGTGAGGATGAAGATACTGCTGGTCTGACCAATGTACAGAAAAAGGTAAGATTTCGGAAACAGCTTGATGAGGTATTTATGTCTTACAAATGGATAAAGAATATATGTGGATATTATGACAGAGAAAAAATTGTCGTCAATTTAGGTTGCTAACATGGACATTACTTATTGGTCGGTTCGTTCATCCAGTAGGAGGGGTTAAAGTAGGTGGATGGTGGAAATCGTTATTTTAGCCAGCTACAAGTTAATTTCGGTATAGTCCCTTTCGTAACATCGCACCTTATGGGGCGATTCTTCGTGTTTTTCACAGTAGCTTTTCTCATATTTCTAGTCCCTGCGGGGGGAATCTAACCCTGCGGGGCTAATTACCTAATCCTGTGGGGCAATCACCTAACCCAGTATAACCTAACCTAACCTAAAATAACCTATAAAAAGCCATTTTAAAAATACGACGAATCGCCTCATATGGGTTGATGTTACGAAAGGGACTATTCCCGATAATTTTATTAGAGCACATGCTAATCTGGTGTTAGATCCAAGTAATAAAAGATCCATTGGTTTTACAGAGTAGTGTTAGAATTACCATTAATAATACTGTTTTTTGTAAGCCATACTGTACAGTATATTAATAATTAAGTAATATTCTTCATATATTAAAGTAAAAGAATAGAGGAAACACGAGCTAAATGTAGCTCTATGCACGGGGCGGGGACCCTGTGCCGACTTTTAATTGGGCCTTTAAATATTAGCCAATAGCGTCGGAAATATATACACAGCCAAGTAACTTCAAAAGAAAACCAAGCAATTGCTAGCAGTCAAAAAAGGTCCTTACCACGTAAGGGGTGGTTAGTTGTCTGTGTTATGCATCTATAATTCTACATTCTTAGTATAGTTAAATATTTATTACTAGAGTTGGCTCGATATAACTATCTCACTATTGGCTAGTTTTCTATAAGTACATATCTATTTATCTATCTCAAGTTTCCTCCTTCGCCATTACTATCTAAAAGAAAAAAGTAAATATTTAATATTTTAAATGATTTTAAAAAGATTTCTTAAATTATATTTTTGATTTAAATTACCATCACCAAAGGGTTAATATGATTAAAATTTTAGTTTTAATATTTGAACACTACGGAAGTGTCGCCACAATCGAATTCTTTTAAAACAGAGTTTTCTTAGATTTTCTACATTATGAACGTATATTTTTTGTTTATTAAATGAAGATTAAATACTTCAATGTAATTCAAATACCAACATGGATTGAAAAACTTTATTCATTACATAAACAAATAGAATAAAGGTTTTATCGCTTTGGTCAATGAGAGTTTAATGAGGATTATTGGAGCACTATGAGTTTTAAACATTTATTCCTTGGAAAACTTGAGCTCATTTATAGACATTTATTTCCTATATAGATCTGACATGGATCTTGAAGCAATAAAGCAGGCTGTTTTGTAAATGTTAAAAATTGGAAGAATCTATTAAATAAAAGTTATCGCAAATATACTTAGTAAATAATTTAGACGAAAGATTAAGCAGAATATATACAGTAAAATAAATGTTATATATTTTTGTATGATATATAAAAGATATTATATTAATAAAAGTAGAAATAAACCTCATTTGTTACAAAAAAGTTTTAATAATATTCTTAGAAATATCTAGCTTTGTACTCTAATAGATATTTAATGCTAGATGTGCAGTTTTCTTCAACTGATTTCTTTTGTGTTTTGACACTAATCTAATCTGAATTGGGTTTTTGAATATCAGCCAATAGCGTCAGAAATATTAACACAGCCAAGTCGATACAAAAGAGCAAAAAGCAATTTGCTAGCAAAGGAAAAAGATCCCCACCACTGGAACTAAGTAGTTGTCTGGGTTATACCTCTGTACTTATACATATAATGCTGATTTTTTCTCCAAGCCACCGAGCTTTTAAAATCTGCGTTTAGTTATGTTCAGATACTGTATAAACACGTGAGTAGACTGCCCAAAGGTACTTTTAATCTTTTAATTTGTGAACATCTAATCTCTCTTCACAAGATTAGATGTTTGCTGGATACAAGGATAGGCAAATCAAAGATAAATTATCAACCCGAGAATAAACAAAAATGGGGAAATAAACACTTTTTAAGTGTGGCAGAAGAATCGATATTACTACTTGGATGTTGCACCAGATGTTCATGTACTCTGATAAAGTTATGCTCGTAGCTGGCTAAAATAGCGTTACCGCCCATCCATCCTCTTTACCCCTTCCCTCCCCTACTACTGAATTAACGAACTGACCAATAAATGGTGTCCATGTAAGCAACCCAAATTAACGATAATTTTTCCCTGTCAATATATCCACGTATATTCCATATCCATTAGCAGAATCTCGGCCCAACACCTCGTCATAACTGAAGATATTAAAAAAGGTTCCTACTACTGATATGTCAGAAGCGCGAAATAAATATTTATAGCAAGGGCAATGTCTTGGTCCAAAAATAGGTGAATTTATCACTATGCACAGCAAGAACTTTCAGACAAAGTTCTTCGTAAATCAAAAGGTTGGTTGTTGAAAGGGTGTTTGATAGGTTATCCAGTCCTAAGTGTAGACACGTCTGCTAGTTGTCGGAAGGTTAAAGATTGAAGGGTAGGCCCATACCGCGTCATACAAAGCATCAAAATCTAGACAAAAGTTGTTCAATATAGTTAAAGAACAGATCTATAGTATAGATTTATATACAGATAAATAACTCCCTCCCCCCTTTCCAAGGACCTTTTTTGTCTGCTAGCAAATTGTTTTCTGCTACTTGGCTGTGTTAATATTTCCGACACTATTGGTTGATGTTTAAAGCCCTATTGAGAGTCGGTAACAAGGTCCTTGGGAATGGGACATGCAGTTATTTAACCCCTTCCATCTTTGTTGTTTTACTCTAATGGCTTGAGTGTATCCTGCCTCCAGAGGCTATCCCTCTTATCCCTGAGTAAAGGCGAGTGTGTAAAATTGGAATCTCCTAGTTGACGTGTAAATAAATGATGCCATTTTTCTTCAACAAAACTTGGACAAAACTTTTAACAAGACTTGAATTAACAACATAGAATATATTAATATAGAATAAAAAAGGGCGAGTTTGTACTATGGAAATAAATATTTTGGGGAAAAAATAATCAAATCATTTTTTAAAACGGTGATGCTAAAAAAGAGGAGTAAAGCACCTATAAAAAATAATTTTATACAATACAAATGACCAATGATATGCCGGTATATTTTTACCATTGGTCAATTAAAATGTATACTTGACTATAATTGGTCATTTGTATTATATGACGTAATTTTTTATAAGGCACTTTAAGCTGCTTCGTGATAGAAAAGTAAAGATAAGTAAGAAAAGTAACTAGGAATAAAGCGAAATGTAAAACTATTTTTTTATAGACTACAGCAGTCTAAGTGACTAAGTCACGTGTCACAACACTCAAAACTTCCTATAGTCTAAATTATAGACAGGATATCCATGATCTTTAAATGTTGTACCTGTATAAATTCTACATTTTTAACACATTATTCTATGTTTTAGGCGCACAATGCGGAGAAATTATTCACAGAAGATAGCAGGAAAGAAAAACTTGCTCTTCAAAGGAAAAAAGAACTCAAAGTAAGTTTTAATAACATTCTATTCAGAGCAACAAAATATGAAGGAAAAGTTGTAGCAATGAGGGTCAAATATATTTTGTTTCTTATTTCAGTTTGAAAGCTGTTTATAGTGCCTTAAAAAATGACAGCATACTGGCCTACCATAGGTCAATTAAATTGTATACTTGCCTGTCATTGGTAATTTAGTCTTTGTATTGGCCTATCTTTTGTCATTTGTAATGTATGACGTCATTTTTTTAAAGACAGTATAAAAAGCTTCTTCTGTTTGGGTCCGCAAAGATCTCACTAACCGCTAGACCAAGGAATTTATGGAAAATGTGGTATAGCACGTAGCGCATCCGCTTGTTGTCGAGCAGGTGAAGGGTTCAAATCTCAGCCTAACTGCGTAAAAGCAACTAGACCCCAACGTTTTGTTGTAATAACGTTTTCTTATTCCTTGGCTTAAAAACTGAATTTTGATAGGTTGGTTTATTAAGTTTAGTGTTCATACGTTTACACCACAAATCTTAATCTGCAATCATTGGGGATGTACATTAGGGCGGGTTCATATCGGAATTAGACAAAGCGGGGATATGCAACAGATAAAATTAACCTTAAAAACATCATTGACCGAAAAAGAATTAAAAAAAATTGAGTTTTAGAACACGACCACTTAAAACTATAATTCGTTACTTATTAGTATGCAAAGACGACATTCAAAATTTTTTTTGAATCAGAACTATGCCTTCATGGTGCTCCCTGGAAAGGCCTTGAGGAGCTGAATCAGGAACTTTTGTCCGTTTCAAAATATCTCGTTCCTAGCCTTAGAAATCACTAAAAAAACACAATTTTTTAAGGTTTATTGAGAATTGTCCAATTTGTAGAGGCTTTTTAGATTTTCTCACGCTAGGAACGAGATTTTTTGAAACGGACAAAAGTTCCTGACTCAGCTCCTCAAGGCCTTTCCAGTAAGCACCATGAAGCCATAGTTCTGATTCAATAAATTTTTTACTCCCATTTACAAATAGCTTTACAATTGAATGTCTGGTCGTCAGCGGTTTTAAGACTTAGGATAAATTTTAAATCATCCAGAGGTGTATTATATCTATATAAATTGAGTGCAGATCCCCGCTTTGGCCTCAGAAAAAAAAATGTCCAAAATCGACCCACCCTAATGTACATCAATTTATCAGCCATTGTCTTATCCCTTTAGATCCCAGGGTTAAAAGTGTCCCTACTGCTGCTGTCCCAGATGCATGACATTAATTGTTAGAATATAGTATGGCTCATAATTGGCACTTCTCATTACCATGCACAATATGGACTTTTAGTCAAAGGTCGTTTGATGAAAGAGTTGGTTGTGTGTAAATGTCCAGGGAAAGTTCCGAGTGGTAAAATTATCCCCTTTTTATACTTTCATATCAACCTTTTATAAAAGAGATAAAAGTCTGTCAAAAGGATACTGCAAACCATTGGACCGATATTGCTCTTCTATAGCTTCTTAAATACCATCGAATGTTTTTAAAACTTTTGGGAAGGGTTCCTCAACTCTCCCATGCCCCCAAGATCAGATCAATTCTCAAAAATATCACCTCCCACCCCCTAGTACACATATAATTGAATGAAAAATTTAACTAAAGTTTTAATATGTGAAGGTCAACAAGAACCAAAAAAGTAGCAAAGATTTTCTATTAAGACCGTGTCTGTCTGTCCGTTTGTAACACTGTGCTTTATTCTTCCATGTAAAAAACACTGAAAACACATCAAACATTATTATTTCACATAATCCAACTTTTTAAAAGTCTCTCTCTCGTTTTATGCCCATTATTTGTTTATGAGTTCAAACAGCTTCATTATGTACTATTGCTAAATTTAAATATAATATATTCTTTATATCTTATTTTCTAGTATTTTTTATCTGTAATTAAATGAAGACAGTTTAAAAAGTAAACGAGTAAATAACCACTTAAATACTACTACTCTAAAATTGAAAGAATATTTTGTTTTAAAAATCTCTTTGTTTTGTGCATTTAAATTTCAAGAAACCTTTTAAAAACTTAAACATGAGAAAAACCTTATTTACAAACTATTTACTTTTTTGAACAGGTTTTAAATTTCATTATTCCTATACTTTATATTATATTTGGAAAACTAAGACTTAAAGAAACAAATATAGCTTTAATTTATTTTCTATATATAAATAAAAGAAACATTGTATAAATTTCTCTTGCTAATGGATATCCCTTCAGAAAGAGGGACATACATTCTGAGATTTTAATTCATCATTTAATTTTTGTATATTATTCTCTTTTAAAACCATATTTCCTGCTTGCTATTCTATCTTATTACAAAATTGCCAGGAATAAGGTATAGCCAACAAGCGAAAAAAACTAATAAATAAAAATTATCTTTAACAGTTTAACTTAGTTAGAAAATAAATATAATTATATATATAGAAAATATTTTTGAGTATCGATCTATAAGCGCCCAACTTTCAGGTGAACTTAAATTTAAAGGTATTTTTTTTTTGGAGAATTTTGGGGTTGACCATTAACCAAACCTCCCCCCCTACACATATCAACCTGGGAAAGTGGATCATATAATGCCATTTCTCGCGTTCATTCGCTGTCATGCATCATGTTGAAAGGGTGACGCAAATTTCAGATCTCAGTTTTCGCTATTTGATTTACCTACTATTTTTCTCTATAAGATAAAATCGATGCCTGCAAGATTATTTAATTCGTTATAATATGAAGATAAATTTTTCTCAAATCACGAAATCTGGGATGTGGAATGACCGGGAGAAATTACATTATTTTGTCCACTATCATCTTGGGATGTCCAGGATTTTTGGGATGATGAATTAATTATGAAAATCTCTGGATATCGAACACTTTCCCTAATACCATTTAATCTTTAAAATGTGGTAAGAGGTTTGGAACAATACAGAAATTGTACTTTTAGTAATGAAAAAACGTCTGGAAAATATAAATCCTTACCATTTACATTGTTGATTATAAACAAAATTACCCATTGGATGAGAGGATTGAAAATCTCTAGTTTGAACCTACCAATCAAGAAGTGTCATAAGTTTTTAAGTCAACGAATTAGAGAACATTTTTATGTATATTAAAGTTTTGGAGAATAGTCCCTTACATGGCAACGCCCCTTTAGGTGCGATTCGTCGTATTTTTAAAGTGGCTTTTTATAGGTTATTTTAGGTTAGGTTATGTTATATTGGCCACACAATAATAATTGCCCCACAGAATTAGTCAATTGGCCCCACAGGGTTAAAGCCCGTCGCAGTGGCTAGAAATAGGAGAAAACCTACTGTGAATAATACAAAGAATCGCATTTAAGGTGCGTTGCCGCGAAAGGGACTATACCCAAATTTTGTCTATAAATATGGTATGCCGTCAAATGTATCTTTCCTTTCCTTTCTGAAACACGATATTTACATGCAATAGGTGTTCTATAACTGTTCGCTTTAATAAATTCTTAAATATGTAACTATGTGACGTTCATTTCTCAGCAAGTGTTATAGCACAAAAATTACTTCATTTTTCTTTAATTAAAACCGAAAAAGATTAATTACATAACCATTTAGAAAATACCAATAGAGGAATTTTTATTTGAACGTATTTTTTCAAAATTTAAAAATATTTTGTTATTGAGAATTAAATTCTATTTTTATGATAAATTGCTCATACTTTTGTACTTATTATTATGAGAAGTAAGAAAATACAGCAAAGTTTCTGTTAAAGTTAAATCAGTCTGTTGGGTTGTCTGTATGTTTAAATTGTTTCATCCGTTAGGTCCAACACTCAAGGATATCTAAGGGGACCCGATCTCTCCTTTTCTGTCCAAACGCCCAGGGTTGCACACTTTTTGATTGCACAACCGTTGTCTAGAAGAACTAACTGCGTATGGTAATTAGTTGCACCTGTTTTGGGCCATGGCACTCCCTTACTCTAATTTCGCGCATCTGACATAGCAGCAGTAGGGATCAATTAAATGTGACGCGTTGTTGAGTCGAGACTAGAACCCATAATCTTTTAAGCCGCATTGGGAGGAATCTAGTTTTAATACTTTAGATCTCACTAATTACTGGACCAATCAGACTTTGATTTTCAGGAAATATACCTACTGATCATTTGTTTAGTTTGCCATTAGTCATATAAAAAAGTAGAGTCTGTTTGATAAAGCAATTATTTTAAATAATTTGAATATGGAAAAAATTCGTCCTTGTTTAATAAAAATTTTTTTTTTAGTTGCTACGAGACAAATTAATGGCAGGTACCAGAGATTCTGTTTTGGATTCTTTTGATGAACTCAATCGCAAGAAAGTCAAGAAAACTCAGGGATGGACTTAAATATATAATTTCAGATAGTTAGGAGTCGGATACTTTAATTTCCTTTTCTCGTATTCATTCGAATCCGGTGGATAGGAACCGGTTCTCATCCATACGAAAAAACTATGTCTAGCATCGTATTATATCCAGCTTTCCGCGGATATAGAATGTACAATTATAAGATTAAAACCAGTTTTTTTTAGCCCCGAGGTGCCAAAGGCGAGAAATAACTATTACTTTTTAAAAAGTATGTTTTTTGTTTTGTTTTGTTAACATTGTGTAGGACTTATACTTCAAATAGAGTACCCATCAACTAAAACATGTTGTGCTTAACTTATCTGCTTCAAGAAAATAAAATTTAAGTATCGGACTATATCAGGTTGACGTGCGCAGCGAGAACGCCAAAAAATTTATGGAACTTTTCAACAAGGGCGAGATCCCGGAACATATTAGTGCTTCAGACAGGTATGCTGAGTATTTACAGATTTCAGAGGGAGGGAGGTGACATTAGGCTGTTTATCATGATAAAGTTTAAAATTTTTGTGTTTGTATTTATCAATTTTAGAATTATAAAAAGAAAATTGATTTCCCAATGATTTTCCACACACATATTTGAAAATATTGGTAAAATCCCTAGAGAAAAAAAATTATGTATTTTCAATTTTAGTTTTAAATGCGCTATCTTTTTAGATCTGATACCCCTTCCCCCCCCCCCCTTTAATTTAAAATAGATTTGAAATAGAGGGGGGTATAATATTCTTCGTTTATTTGTTTATTACTTTAAGTCAGGTTAAAATAAATTAGGTTATATTAGGTAATGTGGAGCCCACCAATGTATAGGCATAAGAAAAAGACTAAACCCCCTTATTAAAAAAGGGGGGGGGGGGAGGGTTATCAATGTTGAACTGGCCACTTGTGAAAGCACCTTTCAAAATGGTTTCCATTAGAGATCCTCAATTCATTATTTTTTTAGATAGTTTTATAACAGTATATTTTTTGTATAGGTTTTTAATACTTTTTATCAAACTAGCGGCTTCGCCCCAAGATGTAATTAAAAAAATGATAATACGCCCCTAGAAACCTCTAGGGGCACTTAAATCTAAATGGGGGTTCGACCCCCATAAAATTTAAGTTTTTAAGAGGAAAAGAAAACTTTTTTTGGAGGGGGGTGGGTATAATTTTTTTATTTTGAAGGTTGTGATACCCTTCCAACAAATAGTTGAAAAGCTACCCTGTAAAGGAGAACCATATCGGTTCAGCAATATCCTTCACTGCAGACAAAAAAGCTTACTACTTTATATAATAGGGTAGGAGAAAATAGGAAATAAAAGTGTGACAGTCTAAATTTCTCTGATTAAACTAAAAATACGTAGACTGTATAAAAATCTGTACATTTTTCAAATTTGATATTTACATATTGCTATGTTTTTAAAAGCGAAGCTTTTCCATGATTAGGGTCGGTCCGTTCGTACATCCGTCTGGAACGGATAGCTTTTTCGTTAATTTAGGCATGTTAGAATTGTCCTATCGATTTTAAACTTTGCATGGTGATTCCTGTAGTAGTTAGGTACGATTTAAAACGTAGCAACTCTATAATCCTTGCCAGAAAGTCAGTACGTCCAATAAAAACATTTTGATTTTTAACTTTTTTAACAACAATTTTTTTTGTGATATAATAATCATATTGATCTGATTTTTGGAATACTGATTCCAAGGACATCAAAGTAGAATGTTAAGAGAAGCATCTCTATAATCAAGTCTTTAAACATTATTCTGTATATAAGCAGTTTTTCAACAAAATTACTTAAAATTTTTTTTCGACTGTTATACATTTATATTCTGATTATTCAGTTCTGACACTCTACAAGTGTTCGTTTGTCCTACCGTTTCAGAGCTTTGCTTTTATGGATGTTATAATCCTTGTTTTCCATTGATTTAAATCGATTTAAAAATCTTATACCAATTTATTTGAATTTGTTTCATCAAACATGAATATAAACACATTTTAAGTGAAGAACTTTTAAGTGTTAAGCAGCTTAAAGGTTTAAAAGCTTTGATATTTGTCTGCCCTCGTTTACTAGAAAAAGCAAAAAGTTTTAAATATGTAGATAAATATTTCCAGTATGGCTTCGAAACCGAACAATATCCGCTGGAATAGAATTGGTTCTCAGAAGACTTATGTATAGCATCATATAACAGACAACTTTTTATGAAAATAAAAAAAAAATTTAGGACAGTTTTTTTTAACCCGGGCCTAAAACCCCTTAGGGCTAAAACTGGTTTTAATCTTATAATTTTTCATTTTTATATCCGCAGAAAGCTGTTTATAATGCGATGTGATAAATAACTATTCCTCCGTGTTTAGAATAAATACAGTTATGAAAACTAAGCCAAAATCCGTCTATATAAAACTTTGTTCAAAAGTTACATAGCACATACTCATAGACAAATTATCGTGTGTTTCTAAAATTATATAAAGTATACATGGGCTTACGTTTAATGGTCTTCAATTATTTTCAGTAAAAGCTCTAGAGAAAGAAAAAAATACCTTTTTTTCTAAATGAAAACAAATATTTACTTCCATTGACCAACGGAATTACGGACCTTTAAATATTTTAGCGACTACGTCCCTAGAGGGGAGGCAGTGGTCGTCAATTTTAGTTTTCAAAAATGTTGAAAAAAGATTTTTTGGACGTCATTTTTTTCTAAGGGTAATTTTTCTAGAGATGGTTGTGTTACCATCCCCAAAATAATCATAAACCTTCACAGGATATATGAGAAGCAAATTGCAAAGGAGACCCATATCAGTCCAAGGGTTAGCAAGATTTACATTTTATATGATAACCTATCTATGATTATCGGGAAAAAAGTTGACAATTTTTGCAATTTTGTGTAAATCTTCAATATTTCTTGAAAATCTAAACTTTTATAACAACAAGAATTGAAAAATTCAAAAAAGCATTCAAAGGAAATTTGAAAATTGTACAATTCATTTATCATTCATGGTTTAAGGGATGTAAATGTGATTAGAAAAAAAAATGAAAATTTTGTTGAAATGTATTTATATCAGAGAATCAAAAACAGATCTAAATTACACAATACTACCTTTTTCGAACATAAAAGCTAACCGTCAGCTACGGACTTACATACCATATTCCAGGAAAAGTAAAACTTTAATATAATAAATTACAAAACACCAAACGTTGAAGAAAATATAAGGAATTTTATGTTAGATAACATTGCATAAATGTCCTCTACAAATATGAAATGACTTTAAAAGTTGACCATTTTTTGTTTTTAGAAAGAAGGTGTATTACCTTTTTTGCTTTTTATTTAAGATAGCTAGCCGGTGAAGGATAATCTGTCCTTCAAAGAATTGATTGCATTTTTCTAGGAGGGATTAGACAAAGAGCTGTTAATTACACTAGTCCACAAGTTTTACAATAACTTTTCTTATTGGTTGCCTCAACAACTTTGGGGACTATTATTAATTTTTGATGGTTGGGTCATTAGTAGATTACCTCGTACAAGCGGGATTACAGTCCAGGACCATTTCGACTTGGTGTACTGTCTAGGTCCTGGTCCAGCAATTCAGGAGAACTAAGGATGACTGTTGCGCACCCTTCTCTGTCCAAACACCCAAGGATATTAGGTTAAGTAAAATCCAACAGACAACCAACTCTCTGTGATGCACGACCTTTGTCTGAGAAGTCCCAACTGTGCATGGTAACGAGTAGCGCCTGTTTTGAGCCAAGGCATTCCCCCCCTACTCTAACTATTTATGTCGCGCATCTGACATAGCAGCAGTAGGAACCATTTTTAACGTCTTTAGTTATGACGCGGTGTCGGCCTGAGATTCAAACCTATCACTTTCCCGACGACGAGCGGATGCGCTACGTGTTGAGCCACGGTCGCGGGTTTGGTTGGGTCATTAATTTGAGTATCCAAATGTTGCAACCACAAATTGTAAACTATATAGGGGGTAATTTTGTATGTAATCATTGGAGATGTACATTAATTTATTGGCCATCGTCATATCCCTTTTAGATCCCTAGTATTTATTCTTTATTTTCCAGGATAACTTTGGAGAAAGAAGCAGAGCTGGAGGCCATGAGATCAAGAAAGAGAGAGGAGAGAGATTATTTCAAGAAAATGGAGAATGGAGAACTTGAACAAAATAATAAAGAGTATCGTCCCAAACTCCTAGTGGGCAAGCTTAAAGACGTAAGCAAGGTTGTGTGCATTTCATCTTTCATTATATCCGAAGCAGCAAAAAGTGCCTAATAAAAATGAAGTCATACAATACAAATGACCAATGATAGGCCAGTATACATTGTAATTGACCAATGGTAAAGTGTATACTGGCCTATCATTGGTCAATTGTATTATATGACGTAATTTTCTATTAGACACTATAAGCTGCTTCATTATATCCATCTACATTCATATTATAATAATCATTTCTTTCTATCATTTTATCTATCATAACATTATCATAGGACCTTAATTTACAGCAAAAAGTAAAGTAAACATATTATAACAGTAACAGGATCGGTGTTTGTCTTACTGTGTGTACTGAAGGATCTCACTAATAACAGAACCGATATGGTTCTCCTTTACAGTATAGCTTTTCATAGGCTCTCGGAAGGTTGACAGCTATTTTGGGGAAGGGTACCCTTCCAAGAGAAGTCGCATCTCGAAATTCTTCTCTACAATTTGTTTTAAAACTAAAATTGATAATAAGGGGGATGTTTGACATCTCCCCCTACAACCCCCCCCCCCTCATCCACCTTAAGTTCCCTTAGAGGTCTCTAGGGGCGTAGATTATATTTAATACAAAAAGTATTGATGTTTCCAAATTATATAGTTTGAAACTTTCATTACTCATATTTATTTTCCATTGAATGTTATTTACATCTATCAATATGTTTTGTTTTTTTTATCTTATTTTTTTTGTAAAATTATTTTTTTTCGAAAAAGAACACAATTATTGTATATAACCAAGACAATATTTAAAATTTTTAAAAGCGAAGCTTTTCTATAATTAGGGTCGGTCCGTCCGTAACGGATAGCTTTTTTCGTTAAATTAGGCATGTTAGAATTGTCCTATCGATTTCAAATTTTGCATGGTGATTTCTTTAATAGTTAGGTACGATTTAGAAAGCGTAGCAACTCTATAATCATCACTAAAATGTCCTTACGTCCATTTAAAACATGTTGATTTTTTAACATTTTTAACAACAAATTTTTATGTGATCTAATCATCCGATTGATCTGATTTTTGGTATATTGATTCCTGGGACAACAAAGTATAATGTAATAAGCGAAGCAACTCTATAATCAAGTTCTAAAAATGTAAGTATGTCCATAAAAATTATCCTGAATCAAGCAGTTTTTCAAGAAATTTACTTACAATTTTGCTTTGACTCTTATACATTTATATTATGATTATTCAGTTCTGACAGTATACAAGTGTTAATGTCCGTTTGTCCTACCGTTTCAGTGCTTCGCTTTTATGGATGTTGTCATTCTTGTTTCTCCATATTTCATAAACATAAAAACAACTCATGTGAACTAATCTAAAATTTGACAATCATATTTTGCAAATTTTTTGCATAAACTTATTTCATAATCATAAAATTTAGTTTGATTCTTTTTTTTTCTTGAACTTTGCATGTTTCATTTTTTTTGGAGAAATGTATTTTACCTTCATTTTTAATGATGAACATTTTTTAATATTAAGAAACTTATTTCAAAACCGATCAATATCCGCTGGAATAGAACCGTTTCTCGGCAATACTGAGAAAATCATGTATAGCCTCCTATTACAGACAGTTTCCCACGATTATTAAAATAAAAAAATCCCAATTTAATACCAGTTTTGTTAGCCTGGGCCTTCGGATGTTTAGGGCTAACAAAACTGGTTTTAATTTTTAACTTATTTTCGCGGAAAGCTGTCTATAATACGATGCGGTCAATAACTATTATTATTATTTCTAGATGGGAGAAGGGGAAGGTGAAGGAGAGAACGGGGTGCCTAGTGACGATGCTCCCTTGGCCAAAAAGTTCTCCTTCTTTGAAAACTATAGTGATAAGACCAGTGATAATAAGGTATACCTGTCTATCTATCTATCCATGTATCTGTCTATCTATCTATTCATCTACCTGTCTGTCTATCTATCTATATGTACATCAAGTTGTCTATCTATCTATCTATCTATGTATCTGTCTATCCATCTATACATCTAGTTGTCTATCTATCTATACATCTAGTTGTCTATCTATCTATTCATGTATCTGTCTATCTATCTATCCATGTATCTGTCTATCTATCTATCCATTTATCTGTCTATCTATCTATCTATGTATCTGTCTATCTATCTATCCATGTATCTGTCTATCTATCTATTCATGTATCTGTCTATCTATCTATCTATGTATCTGTCTATCTATCTATACATCTAGTTGTCTATCTATCTATACATCTAGTTGTCTATCTATCTATGTAACTGTCTATCTATCTATTTATCTACCTTTCTATCTATCTATCTATGTATCTGTCTATCTATCTATTCATCTATCTGTCAATCTATCTATCTATGTATCAGTCTATCTATCTATTCATCTACCTTTCTATCTATCTACCTATGTATCTGTCTATCTGTCTATTCATCTACCTGCCTGTCTATCTATCCATGTATCTGTCTATCTATCTATACATCAAGCTGTCTATCTATCTATCTATGTATCTGTCTATCTGTCTATCTGTCTATTCATCTACCTGTCTGTCTATCTATCCATGTATCTGTCTATCTATCTATACATCAAGCTGTCTATCTATCTATCTATGTATCTGTCTATCCATCTATAAATCTACCTGTCTATTCATCTTCATCTATCTGTCTATCTATCTATTCATCTACCTGTCTGTCTATCTATCTATACATCAAGCTGTCTATATATATCTATCTATCCATGTATCTGTCTATCAATCTATTCATCTACCTGTCTATCTATCTGTATATCTATCTATCTATCTATATCTAGGATGGTAAGGAAGGAACCAGTGAGAGATTGCATGCAGCTAGGGAATACTATCTATCTATCTATATGTATATATCTCTATCTATCTATTTAACTATCTATCTATTTATCTATCTATCTATCTATCTATATCTAGGATGGTAAGGAAGGAACAAGTGAGAGATTGCATGCAGCTAGGGAATACAATCTATCTATCTATCTATCTATATCTAGGATGGTAAGGAAGGAACCAGTGAGAGATTGCATGCAGCTAGGGAATGCAAGGCCAGAAGTGTGCTTAATAAATTTAAGGTAAAGAATTTTTTGTTGAAGTCACTCATCACAAGACAACCATCTACAATTGTAGAATAGATTTATTGGGATAGTCCCTTTCGTGGCAACGCACCTTAAGGGGCGATTCTTTGTATTTTTCACAGAAGCTTTTCTCTTATTTCTAGCCCCTGCGGATTGCTCTAACCCTGAGGGGCCAATTTTCCAACCCTGTGCGGCAATCACATAACCCAATATAACCTAACCTAACCTTAAATAACCTCTTTAAAGCCATTTTAAAAATACGACGAATCGCCCCTTAAGGGGCGTTACCACAAAAGGGACTATTCCCGATTTATTATTACCTGACACCAGATTTTCATGTTCTTTAATAAACTCGTAAGGGCTAAAATAACGATCTCCTCCATCCCCTCCCCTTCTATTAGATAAACAAACTGACCGATAAATGGCAGGGGAAATAGCAACCTAAATTAACGACAAAAACATAATTGGATGAAAAAATGAAAAATCTCTTTTTTTTGCACATTTGATTATGTTAATTCCTTATACATTTTTATAAAATTTTATTAATCATAAGTCTAATTTTAAAAGATCTATTGTGAAGACAAAAAACTTTTTCACACAAAGAATAAATATTTGGTGAAAATGTTACACTTTTTATTTATCATTCTTTTTCCTTAAAAGCAATAGGAATAAATACAGGGATCTAAAGCGATAAGACAATGGCTAATATTTTGAAGTACATCCCCAATAATGATACACAAAATAACCTAATCTTTAGATTGAAATTTGTGATTGAAACGTTTGAACACTCAACTTAATAAACCAACCAATCAAAATTCACTAAAGTCCCAAAGTTGTTAAGCCAACGAATAAGAAAACGTTATTATACAACTTTAGGGACTAGCATAATAAACATCCCAATGCCCCCTCTCGTACCCTCTCTCCCTGAATAAATATACAAATATGAGAATAAATAAGCAAAACTTTTGTGTCTATTCTATTCATGGATAGGAATATGGCAGATAAAAGATTTAACTTTTGTTTTCCTGCTAAAATAGTTTTTAAGCTCGTGCATGTTGGGGCTAGAACCCCCCTCCCACTCCCGACTTAACTATGAAACCTGGCTGCGGCATTTTTTGTTATAATTAGGTTAGGTTAGTGGGCTAAGCTCCCGCGGCGAGGCAGGCTAGGGGGCCAAGCGCTGCGGCCAGGTTTGAAATTTTCGGGATTGTGGGGTGGGGAAGGTTTGAGGGAACTCTAATTTTCATAATTGAACAAAAACATCCTAAGAGAATAATAACCTGGTTTTTTTTCTTATATTTGAATATTTTTATACCCGTGGAAAGCTGTTTATAATACGTTGCGATAAATAACTATTCTTCAGTTGCCATTCCATTTCACTGATTCTAAATAATGTTTATGAATGGCAGGTAAATTGGTTCCATTTCCTGCACACCTCGGGGTTTATTGCCAGTATATTACGAGCTACACGATGGGTGTAGTTTTGAGTTTTTATATATTTCTTTCCCAACTACTTTTTTTAGGCGGTTTCCCTAAAATTATTTAGTCCACACTTTATAGTTATGGTTTAAAGCCAGGTTAATATGAGCTACATCATGGGTGTAGTTTTAAGTTTTTTTGTATTTCTTTCTTTCATAACTACTTCAATATTTAATACTTGTTAAGTCATAGTGGCCGTGCCCCTAGAGCCATCTTGAGGGGTTGTAGGGGAGGGATGATTCTTGTTCAAGCGGTTTATTTATCTCGAGAGCGTGGAGGCACCCTCCCCCTAAATAGATTTAAACCTATTCTGGACCTTTAAGAAGCATTAGTGTAAAGAAGAACCATATCGGTTAACTTACTTAACCTGTTACTTTTATATCAGATGCAACCAACAACGGAAATAATTTGAGAAAAAAATTTGGTAATTTCAGCTCATTTTTTCGTGATTTTTGGGGGTTTATGTAAAGAATTTCAAAGGGTAGTTTTTTAATAAAGTAATGATTTTCAGATATCATATATTTAAAAGTCTTAGGAAAATTAATAACTTAAAAATTGCTCAATGTGAAGAACTGAGCAGAAAAAAACCTAGAAAAATATGTTTTCATAATGTTTCTTTTTTATTTCTGAATTTATTAAAAACTTTGTTGGGGTAAATAAATAATAAACCTGTGTTGACCATTTTAGGATATGGAACAGAAAATTGCCAACGGAGAAGAAGTTGATGATCCATTGTGTAAGTTGATCAATGTTTAGCTACTCTATAACTACTTTGTCTGTCAATCTATATCGAGCACTTAAAACCTATGCCTTTTTTAAAAGCAAATCCTTATACTAAAGTAACAGGATGTTTGTCTGTGTGTCTGTACCGAAGGATCTCGCTAACCGCTGAACCGATCGGGTTCTCCTTAACAGAGTAGATTCTCATGGGTTCTGGGAAGGTTTATAACTATTTTGGGCGAGGGTACAACCACCCTCCCAAGAGAAATGACAAAAAAATCGAAATTTAAAAAAATATATGGGAGACTTCAACGTAACATAAAGAGGTATCGTAACACAAAGAAGTAACGTAGAGACTTTAACAAACAAAAACATCTAATGTGCCACTAGAGGCCTCTAGGGGCGTAGCCGCTAGTAGATAGTAAGATATGGGGGGGGGGTAGTTTTTTTCTTCTTCTATGCCTTACCATGAGGGACCTAGGCCTGTGGTCCGATAACCCTGCAGGGCTATACAGTTCCAAATATAACCTATATCCAAAGCTGAAATAAAGTAATGATCAATGTTTAGCTACCCTATAATTACTTTGTCTGTCAATCACTAATACACATTTTAAAACTTGTTGCTTTTCTTCCTTGCATTGATTTTGAAATAAATTAAAAATAAGGGGAGGTGTAGCTTTTTTACTATACATAACCCTGCGGGGTCTAAGTGTTTGGCGCCCTAACCATGCAGGGCTTCACAGTACCCAATATAACCTAACCTAAGCTGATTTAAAGTAATGAACAAACAAACGAAAAGGTAAAACACCTGCACCCCCTTCTTTTTGATTTAAAAAAGTAAAAGTTTATTTCTGTGCTTGTTATAGCCCAGAAATAAGGTGAGTGTTGACCCCCAACGACAACTGAAATCATGTATGAGTTTCGTGATTTTTTCCGAATTAATTTCGTTGTTGGTATGTGCTGGATATAGACACTTTTGGAAACTTCCCAAAACTTTTGCTTAAAATACTGATAGGTATATCTTGTATAATGTTTTTTTTTTAGAAATTTTAGATGAAGACACAATTTAAAAAAATCGTATTTACTTTTTATGGAGATATGTAATACAACATTGGGTAAAATCCTATAAAATTTATAATGTTAGCCTAGGGAGTTAGAGTTTCCCAAGTCATAATTATCCATTCCAGATAACCTATAGAAATAAACGTAACATTACAGATTCCAATTCGTTACTCGTAAAATAATACAAATTTTGTTTTAAATAGAGTTTAAATTTGTAATAGAAATAGAAGAGTAGAAGAATATTCTGAACCCTTTTTTCGTCAAATCTAAGAGAGAACATTCCTAGCAGACAAAAGTATTGTTTACTTTCGACTCAAGCTGATGTGGATTCTTAAAAAATGATAGACTCGCTATTCGATAGTGAGGCAAAATTATTTTTGTGAAAAATCATCCAAAAGCACATTAAAAATCTACAAAAATTAAACAAAATCATATGTTAATAACCCTCTTAAGATTTTATTTCATTTTTGTAAATTTTTTTATTCGATTTTGGAGGATTTTTCACAAAAATAATTTTGCCTCACCAGCGAGTTGCCAGCCTAACTTTTTTTTTAAGAATCCAACTTTGTTTCAAGCTTTCAAATTGTAAACGAAATTTTTGGGCAATTAATTCTGATTCCGCAAAGCTTTCTACTAAGAAAATATACTGTTAACAGCTGACTTTTATGTATGTATGAAATGAAAAAAAACATGCCTTCGTAGGAAAATGTGTACATAATTTCAACCAATGAGATCCAATGTAAATTCCGATGCGATTCTCCAATTGGCTCAATCAGACATTCCCTCTCTTTCTTAGTACCTTTATTAAATTTGTTTTGTTCTGACATTTTTGTACAATATATTATAACATATAACATATGACATGATAAAAGTAAATTGTGTCACAACTAATGCAACCCTTAGGGACATAATTTACTCAGATATCTTTTCCCAGCTCACACCATGCATATAGGTTTACAGGATATATTCAACTATTTCTTTTGAAGTCTAGTTTGTATAACTGAAAGTCTAAATAACACATGTTATACAATATCTTACCCCAAAAATAAAACAAGAATTAGATATTAGTCCAAAAAAAACTAGTTTTAATCTCATAATTGTATATTCTATATCCGCGGAAAGCCGTTTATAATACGATGCGAGAAATAACTATTAATTACTTGTATTGTCCCAAAGTTGATAATGTATTTCTGAGTCTATCAAACATTTTTTTCTAATTTAAATATTAATTGCAAATAGAACGTATAACATAATTCCCATTTCAGGTGCTTTCCCAAAAAGTGCTGTTAAGCACTAATAACCTCGATTCCCCTTTACTTCTTATTTTGAATCAGATAGAACAAAAAGGGGGGGGGGGGTGAAGTTTTCATATTTTTTATCTTAATTCACAAGATTATTCTTTGCCTAGTGATGCATAAGAGACCCATCCGCAAGTTCACTCCTCCCAGAAGACTTGGAACTGACTCCGAGAGTGAATATTCAGATTCAGAGGATTATTCCAGCAGCGAATATACTGATTCAGATGAGTAAGTAAATGGTCTAATAAATCCATATGTAAGATTTTTGTTATTGTGCCTATAAAAAATGACGTCATGCATTACAAATAAACAATGATAGGTAAATACACAGACTAAATTACCAATGGCAGACCAGTATACATTTCAATTGACTAATGGTATGCCAGTAAGTAATTATAGGCACTATAAAAGCTTCCTTACATGTCGAATTGGAAAGTCTTTTCTACAATTTAAGTATTTTTAAGTACGTCAGGATTAGTTTAGAATTGTTGTTTAATGGTCGAAGCGCAGTGACAATACATTTAATGTTTATTACATAATTGTATTTATAAAAGTCAAGTTGACCAGGTATCTAAATAGATAAGACAATGTCTAATATATTGACGTACATCCCCAATCATGATACACGTAATTACCACTTCTGTAGATTACAATTAGTGGATAAAACGTTTGGACACTTAACTTAATGAACCAACAAATTTAATTTGATAAAAATTCACAAAGTTGTTAAGCCAATGAATAAGAAAACGTTATTATAAAACTTTGGAGACTAGTGTAATAAACAGCCCAATGTCCCCTCCCTCCCTGCAAGTAGTCACTTAATTGATAGTGGACAAAATAATGCCACGTCTTCCGGTCATACGCCTTTACGCGTCAGGTTGGAAGGGTGACACAAATTTCAGATCTCAGTTTTCGCTATTTGATTTACTATTTTTCTCTATAAGATAAAAGCGTTGCTTGCAATATTATTTAATTCGCTATGATATAAAGATAAATTTTTCTCAAATCGCGAAAACTGGGATCTGAAATTTGCGTCAACCTTACAACCTGACGCGTGACGGCGTATGACCGGGAGACGTGGCATTATTTTGTCCACTATCCACTTAATTAAAGCATGCAGTTAAAAAGTTAGTTCTTTTTAAACCTTTTGTTAATAGGAAATTATATTTTAAGGCCACAATTTATAATTTGTAAAAAAAGAAATGTAATATTAAATATTAATGTGATCTAGTATTTATTTTTAAAGATAAATCATTCAGTTCTCGACAGACAATTTAGAAATTCAATGAACACCGTAATAGTGTCTGACTGATTATGACGTAATAAAAAAATTTGCCAATGAGAGGCCGTTATTGACCAATGGTAAAACTTATAGAGGCCTCTCATTTGCTAATTTTTTTTGTTACGTCATAATCAGTCAGACACTATTACTGTGTTCAATTCAATTCCCCAGAGGCCTATAATTTCAATGGTGTAGAAATCTAGAAATAACAAGGATGATAACATTGATAACAATACAACTAAGTTATAGTATTTAGATATTTAAATATTTGTTAGGGCAATCAAATATTGCGAATTGAGTTAAACTTTATATACTTCGAATATTGGTATTATGGAAAAAAAAACAGAAGAAACGGGTTACGTCGTATTTTCACAGCTGCTTTTGATAGGTTATTTTAGGTTAGGTAAATATAAATGATTGCCCTGAAGGGTTAGGAAATAGGCTCCTCAGGGATAGAGTCCCCCGCAGTGGCGAGAAATAGGAGAAAGCTGCTGTGAAAATAAGACGATACCCGTTACTTCGTTTTCTTTTCATGATCCGAACATTGTGATATCCATAATATAAAATTGTATAGCATGTCATTAAAAAAAATGCATAAAAATAACTTTTGCCACACATATTTTCTTCAGGTATCATGTACCTGTACAATATTTGTCAAAATTTGTATGTTAGACTTACACACAAACATAACTTATTTGTGTTTGCTTCTACAAATGATGCATTTTTTTCTCTGGAAGAAAGTTGAGAACTGGCACTAGATCAATTTATCACACACATTCTCATATCTTACACATTAGATAATCTTCAGATGAAAAATATTTCGTACGTAGTCGAGAAAAATAAAGTTTTACATTGTACATTGTAATCAAAGTGTAATTTATCACAGGTAGGGAGGGGACATTGGTCTATTAATTACACTAGTCCCCAAAGTTTTATAGAAACGTTTTCTCAATATTGCTTAACAACTAGTTGGATAATTAAGTGGATTGTTCAAACGTTTCAACCACTAATTGAAGTCTACAGAAATGGTAATTTTATGTATAATCAATTTATCGGCCAATGTCTTATCCCTTTAGATTCCTGATTTTATTGGGATTTTATGACTAGTAACAATAAACAATACAAGGCCAATGCATCTGAAAAAATATTTTACTTAACATTTGCTAGTAAAAATTTAGATAAAAGCATATTATTCTTGTGAAGACCTTTATTATTACCAATGGAAGGCTAGTTTGAATAATAATTGACCAATGGTAGGCCAGTATGACGTCATTTTTATAGTCACTATATATAATTTCCAATTAATTCATTATTTTCTTTTATTTTAGATATTCCTCAGATTCAGAAGAGGATGAGTACTTGAAAAACATCCGGGTAATTATCTTTTTTTCTCGTATTCATTCGAATCCGGTGGATAGGAACCGGTTCTCATCCATGCGAAAAAACTATGTCTAGCATCGTATTATATCCAGCTTTTTACGAATATAGAAATGTACAATCATTAAAACCTGTTTTTTTAGCCCCGAGGTGCTTGTACTTTCTATATCCTCGGAAAGCCGTTTATAATACGATGCGAGAAATAGCTATTTTTTCTTGGTGCAGCTATCCTACAGATTCATGTGTAGGTAATCCTTGAGAATATTCTCAATCACTTGTTGAAGACGATTAAAGTCCCTCCGCAGGTTATGACATCATACCATAGAATAACCAATGATAGGCCAGCATAAATTTACCATTGGTCAATTACAGTGTATACTGGCCTCTCATTGGCTATTCTATCGTATGACGTCATAATCTCTGGAGGGACTTTAATCATCTTCGACGAATATTCTCAATTACTTGTAGGAATTTAAAAGATACAAAAACTGGGGTACAATATTTTAAAAAAGGGTAGCAATCCTTTAATATAATTAGTAAGGTTTTTTGAAGCTGAAATTACTGGTCCAAATTGTTTGCATTTTCAGGGGAGCTTTTATAAAGTCTTGGGATGCCCTCGCCCCCCACTCCCCACCCTAGTATAGGGGGGTAGCAAATAGTTTGATTTGAAAGACATTTCTTGAATCTATTTACTGAAAACTACGATTATAAAATTAAGAAAATCCACAAATACTAAGGAATCAAAAAAATATCTGAATAGATTTCAGGAAGGAAGAGGACAGTGGACTGTGAATTAACCCGGTATTCACAGTCAATAAATGCTCCTCAAGGGGCATCGTAGCTCAGTGATAACGCACTGAGTTATGGTGATGAGAGTTCGAGCTCAAGTCCCCATGTGGCAACTCGAATTTCTCAGTCGCGATTTATTCACGCAACCTCCCCTTGGTTGTGTAAGAAGGGTGATAATTGGGTAGTTTGGATACTCAATGGTCAAGTACTTAATATCAGTGCAACCCTTACCCAAGCTCCTCTGTGGAGAGCATCATGCATTACGGTGACTTAATTTGGGACACCTGCCATACTCGGCGAGTGTTAGGTGATAAAGAGTAAGTCCCTTGAGACAGCGGGTCAAGTACTTGTACTGGATCGTGGACCTTGAGTAGGCCCTGGTGCAAAAGTGTCTCGTCCTACTCCATGACTACTTAGGTCCAAACACGAAGAATCTATGGCTACACACACTCACACACATGCATACTCTTCTTATTCGTTGGAGTAAAAATTTTGAGTCTTGTTTTTAAATCTTGATTAATTGATTTACTAACTAGCAGTGTCCAAACTTTTTGAACATTTATTTCTATCTACATAACGTATAATTTTGGCTATACATCTATTTATATTCCATTGTCTTATCACTTAGGATCCCTGACAAATTTCAAGAATTGTTTTCGATTAATAAATGATGAGGTCAATTAAAAGTTTCTATGGTTTCGGAAAGCCAAAAAACGTATTTCCCAAATTTGATCATCATCATATTTTAAAATTTCTAAAATATTCTGTGGATTTATAAGATTTCTTTCCACGCATACATGAGGCTAATCAAAATCAGGGATCTTAAGGGATAAGACGAATACAATAATAGTTATTTCTCGCATCGTATTATAAACGGCTTTCCGCGAATATAGAATGTACAATTATGAGATTAAAACTAGTTTTTTTAGCGCCGAGGAGCCGAAGGCATCGGCTACAAAAACTGGTTTTAATCTTATGATTGTACATTTTTATATTCGTAGAAAGCTGGATATAATACAATGCTAGACATAGTTTTTTCGTATGGATGAGAACCGGTTCCTATCCACCGGATTCGAATGAATACGAGAAATTAATATAAATTTGAAATGATAACAAAATTATCCTTTCCTTTGTTTAAAATAAACAGTGGAAAAGTTTGGACAATGCTCGTTTGTAACTTTTGGTACCAGTATAATTTACAGTCCAATGTCCTCTCCCTCTCTGAATTAAAGTACGGATTAAAATACAAATAATAGAGTTTTGTAACATCCTACCTATACGCGTTTAATATATCCTATTTAAACGTTTTTTTTTCAATTAACGTCAAAATTCGTTGCAGGTGACTAAAAGATCAAATCACCAGAGCTGGATCTTTAAATCGTTTTTATAGTGCGCTGAATCGGGGCGATTCAGAGGTGATTTGTAGGTGCGCTGGTGGTTAGCCACAGCGCGCCTATAAAACATTGATATTTAAAAGATTTTCGGCGCGGTGTTGTTAAATCGCTTGCGACACTCAATAAAATATCGATCCGCGCCAGTACAACTTTATTACATAAGCCGTGTCAGTAAGGCATTTTATGTAAAATTCCGTGTCAGCATGGTATTTTATATAAAACATTAATATATAATTTATTTTAAAAATAACTATAAAAATGTTTTCACAATAGTTTTGCAATAAAATATTAAAGTAATTAAAAAAAAATATTTATTTATTAAATAAATCACCCCGATTTAAACCGGCAATGCCACTCGGTGAGTGGCGTTGCCGCGCCGGGCCCGCGCCACTGCCCGATTCAAATCGCCCATGCAAATTCGATTTAAAGATTGATATTAATAATTTGATGGTGCGCCAAATGAATCGCCCCGGTTTAAATCACCTATAAACGATTTAAAGATCGAGCTCAGTACAATTTTACAAAACTAATAGTAATTATATAATTATTAAATGAATTGTTCAATGGTTAAAGTTTACGTATTTTCTTTATAATATTAAATTTTTTTTATAATTAGATCAATAAGCTTTTAAAGCAATGGTAACATTTTGTTGACAAAAGAAAAATGTTCACTAGCCATGTCTGCCATATAACATGCTAATCTGGTATTTACAACGATATTATGTCCAACATTGATGTTAATTACTAAACGTCATATATGTTGAATATCTTGTGCCATTAATTTCATAATAAGCTTATGACAGCTATAACAAAAAACTGAATTAACTTTTTTTTAAAAATAAGTGATGATCAGCTGATTTTTTAGTTATTTAGGGGGGCAACGATTTGTAGTAAAAACTATCTTTTTATCTGCCCACCAAATATAATTTTTGATTTATTTTGCTTGTTGATATACCTTATACATGTGACTATGGTCTTAATATGGAAATTTATGCCAGGAGGCTGCTAGAGCTAAGGAGCTGCGCGCCAAGTTTGAGGAGTGGGAGGCGAGTGTGGGAGAGGATGGGGGATACACCAACCTTGTAGATGAAAATGGACAGCCACTGGAAACTGCCAGCAAGCTTAAAAACAGGCAATTCTATACTAATCTAACATACATATAAATGATTATATTTCATATGTAAAACAATACATTTTCATTTTATTTTCATTAATATCCACTGGATTAGAACCGGTTCTCAGTCATACTGAAAAATCATTTTATTACAGACAAGTTTCCACAAGTATTAAAATAAAATCATAAAATTAATCTTAAAATTGTTCATTTAATCTTCGTGGAAAGCAGTCTTTAATACCACGTGATTAATAAACATTTATTTTAAATGTGGAAAAGAGGGAGGTAAAATAGTTTTTCCATAAAAGATTAAATATACTCTAATAGTTACAATCTAAAGTTTAAATTACTTTAGTCTGACAAAACAAATAAATGTTCTTAGCTAGAGAGAAAATATTTGTAATAGATTATCGCAGCATAATATAGACAGATTTCCGCGGATACTAATAAGAAAAATTATAGTATTAATTTTATTTTTGTTGGACCTTATAAGAAAATTTGTATTAATTATATGATTTTTATTTTTATCATTTGTGGAAAATTGTCTGCGATAAAGGAGTTTTATGTATGGCTTAAAACCAGTTCCAAAACATCGATACTGGAATTAATGATGGAAAAATTTTAAATGTTAGTTTGAATTTAACGAAACGTTTGATTTAATCATTATTTCTTTTAAATATAGAGTAAATTTTTTCCTGTAATAAAATAATTTAATACTTAAAATTTTCATAATATTTAACGTCATTAATAATTTTTGAATATTATTTTGAAATTGAAGATGGAATTTTACAAAATAAATTTAGGGGAAAAACCTAACTATATTTACTATCTGTTCATTATTTATATTATATATATCTAATAGCGGCTACGCCCCCGTAGGCTTCTAAAGGTACTTGAATTCGATAACCATATCTTTAAATTTAAGATTAAACAAGAACATAAAATTGTGCACTTCCTCATTTTAGTTTAAGTTTTAAAACAATTTTTTTTTGCGGGGGGGGGGGGTTTCGGTGGGTAGTGAAAATATTTTTACAGGCCATTTATTATAAGAGAACCGTGTCGGTTCAGCGGTTAGTGAGACTCTTCCGTACAGACAGACAGAGATCCTGTTACTTTTTAGTATAAGGATTATCTATCCACCATCTTTCCACTATCTATCTATCCAGGTTTGAAAGGTTGGCCATGGAGGAGGAAGAAGAACCCAGAGCATCAAGACCAAAGTTCCAAGTCAGAAGATTTAAGGTCAGAAATTATTAAAGTTTTTTTTCTTGCGAAATTAGTTTTCCAGGTTTTTGAGGATTTTATATATGGAAAAAATCAAAAGTAGTCATAAATTAATGTATCTTTTTTTCATTATCTTATTATTTATATCTTAAGAAAGTTAGAAAATTGTTTTTAAATCAATTAAATCCATCCTCATAAAAGTTCTCAAAATCCTAGAAAATAATATTTATTAGATTTTCTTCAAAACTCATAAAAATATATTACAATAGCGTTTTTTTGAAAAAGCCTTTTAAAAATTAATAATATGAATAGCTTATTTTTTCTTACCTAAAACTCTGCAACTAATTCTGAAATAATAATAATAAAATAAAAAAACTAAAATTGTGACCAACTAACTTTTGGGTTTTCGTCTAACTTTTGTTTCTAGCTTCAGCCTATTACTCGCTTTTAAGAAATTGTATAACACTCTATAATATATACTTTTCTTTGAAATTAGTTTTGATCTGGTGCTGGGAGGTTTATTCTTATAAAATAATTGATAAAACAGAGCAGCTTTATAATTAAAATGCAAATTATATTAAATGTCTGGAAAAGTAGTTTGCAATAAAATATAAGTAATTCAATTCAGCATTTTATAGAAAAGCACATTAAAGGAAGCCTGCAGGAAATACAGCGATCTAACTACTGAAAGACTGTCTGTCATAAGTAGACCAACTATTTTAAGTCTCCAGCTTCAATAACTAAAAAATGATAGGCATCTTAAAATGAAATATTAGGGCGTTAAAAATCTCCAGCCCTTATGTCAGGAATTTTGATATTAAATAACACCAGCTAGAAGCAAATTTACAAGCTTATTTTGTGCAAAAATATGGGGTATTGTGGCTTTGTGGTATTTTAGCCGTTAGAACAGTGTATTTCATACAGGCATCCTTTAACAAAGTAACACAGGGTTCATCCATTTTCAAAAATCTTTGTTTTTAGTTAAGGCAACTTGATAAGGTTAACATGTAAATATTTATGCATTTCGTTAATAAGAATAATATAAGAAGGGATAGTTTAAAACTTTAAATCGTTTTTAATCATAGATTGCTTTGTTGTATCAATTGTTTTTCGAAATATTTTTCCTGTCCCTAATTTAGGCTAAGTGAAAAGTTTCAAATTGGATTTATTTTTCTTATTTTATTTATGAGAAATAAAAAATAAAATATTTATATGTGTGTGGTTTATTTGAATCTAGAGTCCTTTTATCTTTATCATATTTCAAATTAAAAAAAATACAATTTTCAAAATATTTCTTATGTAAAATTATTTTATGTAACACAAAAAAGCAGGACAAATTTTACTTTTATTTTAGACAAAAATAAGTGAACTATTAAGATAATATAAACTTTATTAAAGGGCCTTCTAATGTAGTTGACTATTTTAATGACCTTTAAAGGTACAATTTCTATTAAAAAATATTTTTTGCTATATTAAACGGTATTTTTTTTATACCATTGTTTAACTTATTGTAATGAAATGATTGTAAGGCTTTGCAATCAAAAGCTTATAAATTCTAATTTTAAAAAGGGTAAATAACTCTTTTGTGTAATTTATTGTTTAGAATTTATCGCTCAGTCTAGATTCAAATAAACCGCAATGTATATCTTTTATTATCAAAGCTTAAAATATTAGTTGAAAATAAAGGAAAATTTGAAATAATCTGCGTAAGAAAACGAATGTAATTGGTGCATATTTCAGCCCAAGGAAGCCTATGAGTACCAAACATAGCCACTGCGCATTTCTCATTCATGATATAAACATTGTAAGTTTATTAATTATTTCTCACATTGTGACGCATTTATTCCCATACTTGAAACCAGTGGCGTGCTAAAGGGGATTATCAACACTCCCCCTAAACCCCAAAGTAAAATCTGACATTTTTTAATTCTCAAGGGTTTTACACCCCCTTGATGATTCTATGTGCACGCCATTGCTTGAAACTTTTATTCCAACTATTTATGTTTCCCAAGATAAACTACAAAAGGGGTATTTTTTTTGTATTTTCCGTTCAGTTGATGCGTTAGCGTTGAGTCAAATGCGCTTATTAAGTCAAACTGTACTTCAACTTGACCATTTCATATATCAACATTTGTTTAAAATTATGAACAGTTTGACTAAATTAGCGCATTTGACAAAATGCTAACACATCAACTGAACCGAAAATATGCGAAACAAATTTGACCATCTTTTGATAAGTCAGACTTTCTAAATGTAAGAAATGTTAAACTGTGCAGTTTATCTAAAGATAATATGAATACAGTTTAAAATAAAAGTTTCAAGAAAGGGAAATAAATGTTCACAGTGTTGCTATCTTTTGGTTTGAGTGATTTTGTGTTCCGTTTCCATAAAAACTCGTTCTTCCATTTCAATCTCAAATTATTAATGGACAGAGGAATGTTCATATGTGACGTCATAAAAAATATGTCTAAAATGGAGGGATAAGAGGAGAAAGAAAAGGGAAAGGAAGCCCCTAAAAAGAGATGGATGATAGACGTATTTTTATGACGTCACACATGGCAAGAAAAACAAGAAAAGAAAAAATTTCAAAAAGATATAAAATATCATATATTATTCTATCTATTTTTTTTATTATTTAAATAAAATTAATTTTCCATCTGTCTTGTTTTTCAGTTTTTCAAAATAGTCTAAAAGATATTTCTAAAAAATAAAAAAAATAAGTTTACTTATTCTTTTTGTTTAAATGGAAAGGATGAATTTTTAACCTTAATTTCTGGAATTTTTAAGGCCAAACTTACACATTAACTGTAAAAAAGGAACATTTACAGAAATATTATAATAAAGTTTTAAAATCCGTATAAACTTTTTTTATTATTTAAAACATTTAAGGCTTTATTGATATTTTTACCTCTAAAATCTACACAGATTATATGACAATCTGTATCAAAAATTTATTTCTTTGATGATTACAAAGCCCTCAGAATATGAATATGTTGTATGTTATATAAATTCCCCTTCCAAATTTTTATTTATTTAAAATTTTTTTGTCCAAGTGTCATTTCTTTATTAACTTTAACTAATTTTAAATATGAAATTAATAAAACCCCAAAATAATTTTCTAAATATAAACAATACAAACAGTTTTTAAAGAATTTTTAAAATTGCTGTATCAAAGTCGACACCATGGAAACTGTCCCAATTTTGTATAACTTTTGCGGAACATGTTCCAGTTACGTCATATTTTTCTTTCCCGAAAAAGGGAAGGGGGGAAAGAAAAAAAAGGGAAGGGGGGAAGAAAAAAGAGATGGGAGAAAAAGGGTTTTCCCCATCTCTTTTGAAGAGATTTTCTTCCCCCCTTCCTTTTTTCGGGAAAGAAAAATATGACGTAACTGGAACATGTTCCGCAAAAGCTATACAAAATTGGGACAGTTTCCATGGTGTCATCAAAGTCATCAAAATGGGTGCCTACAATGTCTTTTTTAAAACTAGTAAAACATAACATGATAAATAACACATTAAACATTAAAAACAATAATACAATTATAAAAGAGCAACATAAGCTTATATAATTTAATATTTAGTGAATGGCGGCCACAGTTACACTTTAATTATATGTTCAATATTGTACAAATTGTACGGTAGAAATCATTCTTAAAAACTGTTTTGAATTTCAATACACTCTTTTTCAAAGAGTAATTATTCATTCCAATTTTTAATGCCAAATTCATTTTTTGACGTATTTTTGACGTCATACATGACACTTTTCAGCGCTACAACAGCGAATAAATCTTAAGTTAACATACCAATTACAATTTTTTTTCTATTTATGAATTAGTGTACAATCTGTACATATTGTACAAATATTGAAAGTAGAAGTGGTGCAACACTGGAAATCCAATATATATTTATTAGCTAGCTAAACTATCAATTAAAGGACAATTGATAGCAACATGTTTGCAAATATATATTTTCCCGAAAATTCGACAAGTAAATTAGCAAAAAAAGTTGTGTTTTTTTTGCTGTTTGTTCCATAATGAATAAACATCTATCTATTTCAAGAACGTTGAGCTAATACCAAAATTAATTGATCACTTAAAGAAAACGAAGTAGCGGGTTTCGTCGTATTTCACAGTAGCTTTTGATAGTTATTTAAGGATTGGGTCGGTTAGGTAAATGTTAATGATTGCCCTGCAGAGTTAGAGCCCCCACAGGTGCTAAAAATAGGCGAAAAGCTAATGTGAAAACACGACGAATCCCACTACTTCGTTTTCTTTCCATGATCCAAAATAATTTTGCCCATCCAGCTATAGTTGCATTATACACTAGAGTCCAATTACAAGTCGCCCAATCGCAATTACTTTTTTTTATAAAACATATTTTTTTCTTTTTCTCCACATATTTGTACAATTAGATACAACCACTTATATAAATAATTTCTGTTGCAATGTATTAAGCAAAATAGGTATTTGTCAGTCTGTCTATCTTTGAAGAATGGGAGAATCCTTTCCTAAATTATACCTTCCCTGGACCAATAGAAAGCTTCACTGTAAAGATGCCATATATGAAATGCGGTTCGTTATTTTAGATTCTAGGCTACACACAAACATCCTGTTACTTTTATTCTGTGATTAATTACACATGACTCTTATCATTTGTTTATATTTTTCTCGGATTGGGTATTATTTTGAAAAGGTTGTTACTATAAAAAACATATAAAGGTTAGGTATGCATACATATAATCATAAAGCTTTTCCTTTTGCATTGGGTGATATTATCCTAGTGACATTATAGTTCGTCATTCAATTAGCAAAACGAAAATAAAAAAAAATTCTGTTTTTTTGCTCAGACAGCGTTTAATGTCTGCTGGATTAAAACCAGCTATATAAAAAGTTGAGAAATCTATTGTAAATATTATCTTTTTAAATGTATTTTATAAAATCAATAAATGAGTTTAAAATTTGACAGACAGAATAATCTTTTCATGTTTATTTATGAAATAATATATATTTATCCTATTGAAAAATTATAAAATAAACTTTTATTTAGATTGTTTATGCTGTTCTATTAAAGCACATTATTGTCGCTCGAAGCGTTGAAAGTGTTCTGTTTGACGTCATAAAAATACGTCTAAAAAATTGGATGAAGGAAAAGGAAACCCCTAGAAAAGAGATCTGGATTTAGACTTATTTTATGTCGTCACACTCGATACTTTCCAGCGCTTTATTGTTACATTAGCGGCTTCGCCCCTAGCCTTTAGGGGCTTTGCCCCAAGAGGTACTGAAAAAAAGTTTTTTTGGCGAAATTCGTAAAAGGAGGAAATCTTCTACAAAAAAAAAGGACCAAGGAAATCCTCTACAAAAAAAATGGGGGGGATTTTTTTGTTTTTTGGGGGGTTGGGGGTGTCCCACCCCCCATGAAAATAGCCTAAAATCACCACAGGATCAGTAGGTATATTCCCCAAAGAGTAGAATCCGATCGGTTCAGTGGTTACCGAGATCTTAAGGGACGGACGGACGGACGGACGGACAGCCAGACAGACGGACGGACGGACAGACAGACAGACAGACAGACGGACAGACAGACAGACGGACAGACAGACAGACAGACAGACAGACAGACATCATTCTACTTTGTATTATTGATAATGTTTGTAAGTGAGTTTCATGATTTCACAATATCGAAAATCATTAAACTTATCTTAGAGATGCTAAAATTTTTCTTTATGAGAAACTATTTTTTTTTGTCAATTGAGTTTACTTTTTAGTTTTGCATTCTGTCACTCAATTAGATATACACATTTAATTAATGCATACTTTTGTATATCTGTCTGTCGGTCGCTAACTGCTTGAATGAGCGATTAGGTTCTCGTTTTTTTCAGGGATCTTTTTGGGAACTCAGTAATAGTGTCTGACTGATTACGACGTAACAAAAAAAATTAGCCAATGAGAGGCCGCTATTGACCAATGGTAAAATTTACAGTGGCCTCTCATTGGCTATTTTTTTGTTACGTCATAATCAGTCAGACACTATTACTGTGTTCTCTTATTGGTACCCTTCTCTATGACAGCTTTAACAGAATTCTGACCTAATTTATAAAGCTTACATCAGAAAAAAATAATTGTTTGTTTGAACTTTAAAAAGCATTTAACATATTTTCATAGCGATTAGCTTGTATAAAAACAATTAGTAATTTAAATAATTTTTTTTATACACGATACATTTTGAGTTGCGTGTTTTTTAAAGATTTTATTAAACGTGTAAATTGTAATTAAGTTTCATATATTTAAATCAGTGGAAATGGTGGATTAATAGCATATTATAGACAGCTATCCGCGGATATTAGAATGACAAATTACAAGATAAAAACAAGTTTTGATAATTTTATGATTATTTTAATAATTCGTGGGAAGTTGTTTACAATATGAAACGATACATGATTTTTCAGTATGGCTCGAAACCGGTTCCAATCCAGTCGATATTAATCGGTTTCGAGGCCATACTTGAAAATCTTTTCTGCAACTGAGTTTAAATTTTTCTTGTTTATGTTAGTTAGACTTTCGAAAAGCATTTGACAGTTGCAATAAAGAAATCATACATATACAATATACATGAAAATACATTTTCAATAATATAATCAGATGAAATACAATATTCATTGATTTATTGTTATTTTTTTGTGCGAATTGTTCTGCTGTGTGTTTTCCTACATATTTGATTTCATGATCATTTAAATAAATTTTTATTTATTTTACATCTATCTTGAAATTATTTAAGGCAAAGTTAAGTGATAAAGGTCATAATTTGAACAAAATTGATAGCAATATGAAATATTGAAATTCTTAATAAAATTTCTTCAAAAAGATCTTTGCTGACAGTTTTCTCATTTTTTGGACATCTTTGAGTGGGTTGATTTTCAAATTTTCAAACTATTTCTTTCCAATCAAATTGGTTCCATATGGTTCCCCTTAACTTCCTTGCTACATATTTCAATTTTAAGATAGATGTGAAAGAACTTTTAATACCCCAAATTAAGTCTTTTTTCATAAAAAACTATTTTGCCCCTCAATTTTTCCTCTCGATTATATCTTTTGGTAAGCTCTATCTTGGGGTCTAGTTCAGAGGTGGATTCTTAAAAAAAAAATTGCCCCACTAATCGCTTAGTGGGGCAAAATTGTTTTCGTGAAAAATCCACCAAAATCACATTAAAAATCTACAAAAATTAAACAAAATCATAGAAGGATTTTTCACGAAAACAATTTTGCCCCACTAAGCGATTAGTGGGGCAAATATTTGTTTTAAGAATCCACCTCAGTTCACGGAAAAATGTTCCTGGTAACGATCATCTCAAAATATGTAAGAACTTTAAAGGCTGCTAACGGTGGAACTTATAGATTATGCTCGAACAAAATTTAACTCATTTAATACTTTTTTTCTTTAGTGAAGCTTTCCCTATGCATCTTTGGATATTCCAGCTTATTTGGGCCTTCTATGCGGGCATGACTTATACATTCAGCCTTTTATTTTTTTTTGAGATGATCGTTTCCAAGAACATTCTACCGTAAACTGCATTAGATCCCTATCTTGGAAAGGTAGGTCAACCAAAAGTTCAAAACTTTTACAAAAAAAAAATAATTAATATTTTATATATTTTCAGTGAAATTTGTTTCTGGAAGAATGGAAAAAATCTACCAAAGAATTGAGAATCAACATTTACTTAGAATAGTAATTTAATTGATAATTTTCTATTTTATAAGAGTCATAAATTACGGTGATATAATAGTTGTTTTTTACTAAAAATATGGATATAATAACAAAATTATTTCATAGTTAATGTTTATACCTTTTATAGATGATTAAAACAAAAAATGATAATTAATTAATTTTTTAGAATATGTAAAACTACTAATAATAATTTTGAATATTTTATCGTGTATTCTTATTTTCATTTTATAATTTAATATACTTTTAACAAATAAGAAAAAAAATTAGTAAAAATTTATTTGTTATTTGTTTCAAAAATTTAAATATCTCAAGTTTTTTGATAAATATGAGGCCAGCAAAGGTTTGTAGCAACAAAATCAAGTAATTTACAATTTATCTTATTCTTTTTCAATTTTTCAATTAAGGGATTAGATATTTATGAATGCCATATTACTACCAAATAAATAACATTTAAATAACACAAAATTAATAGGAACTGAAGTTCTATGTATCAGAAATTAATCTTTTAAAGTGGTAATTCTATACAGTAATTAAAATTATTCCGGAAAATGAAACTGAAAACCAAGAATTTAAATTTACTTGCAAATGATAATTAAATTTGAATTTTGTTTTTTTATGAATGTACTATTATAGATACAATGTTTTGGTAGAATAGTGAAAGAAAAAAGATATATTTGTTATGGGAATAACGATTCAAGACACTAAAAAAACTAAGTATTGAAATAACCAGAAGCTTGCAGAATAGGAGTGTAGGTTGTTTATTAAGAAGGGGAATACAACCACCTAGTTGTCCCCATCACCTCCTTGTCTATGCACACTCTGGTTACAACAGATTTATTTATAATTTTCCTGTATATTTACTTGGATTAATTAAATTTCTGCTTTCCGTCTTCTACAATTGAAATTCTAATTTCCAGTTTAAATTAAATTGAGGTACAGTAGAGTTGTTTATTATAAGCTGGCAAAAAACAGAGAGAAAGGGGACAATGGGCTGTCTATTACATCAGTCCCCAGAGTTTTTTAATAACATTTTGTTATTCGTTGGCCTAATAACTTTGAGACTTTAGTAAATTTTTATTGGTTGATTCATTAAGTTAAGTGTTGAAACGTTTCAATCATTAATTTTAGTATACAGAAGAGGTAATTTTGTGTATTATCATCGGCGGGGATTTACATCAATTTATCGGCCATTGTCTTATCCCTTTAGATCTCTGGGTAATGAAGAACAATATATCTGGGTTTATAATATAATATTCTGCTTTACCAACTTTCTTACCGACAATTAATTTAAATTTATGCAAACAGTGTATAACAGACAAACTTTAAAGTCAGGGATCTAAGGGGATAAGACAATGGCCGATAGATTTATGTAAATCCCCAATAATGATACACAAAATTACCCCTTCTGTAGATTAGAATTATTGGTTGAAAACTTTGAAACAACCAATCAATATTCAATAAAAGTCTCTAAGGTTGTTACTCCAACGAATATGAAAACGTTCTTTTTAGAATTTTGGGGATTAGTGTAAAAAACAGCCCAATGTCCCCGCCATCCCTGGATTTAAGTGCTGTTAAAGTATACCGTAAGGGAATTAAAATTGTAACTTAAAAACAAAATATTTTGCTTGATACTTTGATTTTCTTTAAATGAACCAAAAGCTTAGAATTTCATACAATTTACTTTTAAACTTCTTATTCTTTATAGAAAATACACAATAATTAAATTATGTCAAATATATTTATCCATTTTAAAACCTAGTTTTTAATACTTTTTCATTTTTCAATTTAATTGATATTTTATTATTAAAAATCATTCAAAAATCACCAAATGGCTTTCCTTTGAAAATTTGAAAAATATTGTATCCTATAATCACTTAGCAGTTATACTTAAATTGTTAAAAAAATTAATGTATTTAGAAAGAAATAGTGGTTGTTATAAAAAATACTAGATTTTAGTAGCTCTTTTTAATAAAGATAATTTGTATTTTAATTTAAATTTAGATTATTTTCAACCCAATGTAAAAAAAGTAAAATAATTGATGTAAAAAAATAACAAACAGTGTGATTATATTATGATTATATGTATAGCATAAATAAAAAGTTAACCTATTGTAAAAATATTTTGTTGTATTGTCAAAAAAAAATAAAAAACTTGCATTAGAATTCTCAAGTAGTTTCTTTCAATGTAAAAGCAAACCTTCTCTACTACTAGCTTTGTTCAAAATTGCATGGTTTGGTTAATATAAAGGTAAAAAAATTCTTAGTAGAGTAGCTACCATATGGTAGTAACGTAAGAAATGTTACCGTTATGAACAAATAAGTAATGGGTAATGGAAAGAAAACGAAGTAGCGGATTTCGTCTTATTTTCACAGTAGCTTTTGAAAGGTTATTTAGTTTAGGTTAGGTAAATATTAATGATTGCCCCGCAGGGTAAAGCCTCCGCAGGAGCAGGAAATAAGAGAAAGCTACTGTGAAAATACGACGAAACTCGCTGCTTCGTTTTCTTTTCATGACCCATTTCTTATTTTTTCTGAGCTGGATCTTTAAATCGTTTTTATGGTGCGCTGAATCGGGGCGATTCAGAGGTGAACCGTAGGTGCGCCACAGCGCACCTATAAAACATTGATTTTTAAAAGATTTTCGGCGAAGTGTTGTCAGATCGCTTGCGCACTCACTTAAATAGCTATCTTTAAATGCTTTATTTCCTAAAATTGCCACCTAAAAAAATAGTGTCGACCCATCCACATTGCAGCTGGGTAACAGCTGCAGCTCAGCTAGGAGCGGCCAAGAGTAGAATGAGTAGATAGGGCTTGTGATGTGTCTTAGGGTAGGTTTTTATGAGTGCTGAGCTCAAAATGCTACCAAAAATAGTGGTGACCCATCCATGTGGCAGCTGGGTAACGGCGGCAGCTATGCTGGGAGTGGCCGAAAGTAGAACGAGTACATAGGGCTTGTGACGTGTCCAGGGGTAGGTATTTATGAGTGCTGAGCTCAAAAATACTACCAATAATAGTGGCGGCTCATCCATATGGCAGCTGGGTAACAGCTACAGCCCACAAGCCCTATCTTCTCATTCTACTCTTAGCCTCCCCCAGCTGAGCTGCAGCCGTTACCCAGCTGCCATATGGATGGGTCGCCACTATTTTTGGGAGCATTTTTGAGCTCAGTACCCATTAAAACTTACACCAAGACACGTCACAAGCCCTATGTACTCATTTTACTCTTGGCCGCTCACATCTGAGCTGCAGCTGTGGCTCAGATGCCATATAGATTGGCCGCCACTATTTTTGGTACCATTTTTGAGCTCAGCACCCATAAAAACCTACCCCTAGACACGTCATAAGCCCCATCTACTCATTCTACTCTTGACCGCTCGCAGCTGAGCAGCAGCTGTTACCCAGCTGCCATATGTATTGGCCGCCACTATTTTTGGTACCATTTTTGAGCTCAGCACCCATAAAAACCTACCCCTAGACACGTCACAAGCCCTATCTACTCATTCTACTCTTGGCCGCTCGCAGCTGAGCAGCAGCTATTACTTTACTGCCATAGGGATTGGCAGAAACTATTTTTAGAAGCATTTTTGAGTTCAGCACCCATAAAAACCTAATCCTGGACACGTCACATGCCTCATGTACTCATTCTACTCTTGGCCTATCTCGTCTGAGCTGCGGCCGTTACCCAGCTGAGCTGCGTCCATTACCAAGTGCCATTTGCTCACTGATTCCGAGATGGTTGCATTAAACCCCCCCCCCCCCCTTTACTTAAAAAATAACTATAAAAATGTTTTCACAATAGTTTTGCAATAAAATATTAAAGTAATTAAAAAAAAATATTTATTTATTAAATATTATTCACCCGATTTGGCCCGGCAATGCCACTCGCTGAGTACGATTGGCGCGCCGGTACTGCGCCAATGGCTGCGCCAAATCGCCCATGCCATTTCGATTTAAAGATTGGTATTGATAATCTGATGGTGCGCTGAAATGAATCGTCCCGGTTTAGCGCACCTATAAACGATTTAAAGATCCAGCTCAGAACTTGAATTATATGTAAATGTCTAAAGAATATTCAATGTTGAGTTTATTAAGCAGCTAATCGTATGCGATGGTACTGAGCCAATTCACTGTTCAAAGTTTCGTCCTTGTTATTGTGTACCTAAAAGTTTTGCATCTTATGAACTATTTCAACTGACTACATACTGTTTTTTTTTCAAATCATTAATTTTTGGGTTTGAATGATTTAATCCCAACATAATATCCTAACCATAATCTATAATACAAAGTAGAATGATGTCTGTCTGCCTGTCCGTCCCTTAAGATCTCGGTAACCGCTGAACCGATTGGATTATACTCTTCAGGGAATGTACCTACTGGTCCTGTGGTGGATTTAGGCTATTTTCTTGGGAGGGTGTTGATCAAAAATCTTAGAGTAAAATAATAAACGAACAAACGAAAAACTTGCAAGTTACTTTAATGGCTACTCTCAAACTCTTTTTGTTGCCCAATTTTCCATAAAAATTTTAGAAAAAACTTCTTCATATAGCAACATTGCATCTGAATTTTTGAATTTTCTTTTACAATATAAAGATAATATTACTTACTTTCAAACCTAAAAATTTTTTTTTTTTTCAATGAAATAAAATTTTAACTATTAATACAAACAAAATATTATACATATTGTTTCGTTAATGCGAAATATTTTACTGTATTTTTATTATAAAAAAAATCCATAAATATTATAGTTTATTTCATGTTATTTGTAATTATATTGAAATAAATTAATTTATAGATAAAAAAAAACTTTAAATAGGTGAAGGCACTGTGAAGGAACACTGCACTTTGTTTAAGCAGTTTCTAAGATCTTACTGGTATGCACACATCTAGCTACTTTTGTGATAAATTATTTTTTTTCTTCATTTTCAAGAATTTGAAAGTCTGCTTGCAGCTATACCGCCTGCATATCGCATCGTCATAAGTGGCATAAAAAGACCTTTAATAATCTGGAATAGCCAAGATCAATTAACGCACAGGAAGAGGTTAACTGAAGAAAAAAAAACACACGTAAAATATTTATTTCTCTTGCTCAATTATGTGCTCTGCGAAATAACTGTGCATTTTAGAGTATTGGCTATTCTAGATTATTTATAGGCCTTAGTCTGTCGGCTTAGTCTGTCGGCTACATCGTTAAGCTTAGAAACCTTCAAAGCTCTTACTTTTTTGTTGTTGCTGAGATAACGATCCCAACAATTTACACTGTGAATTAACTAAACCATCCCAAAAATAAACAAGGTCATCCGGGATCTATAGGGATTAGACAATGGCCGATAAATTGATGTATATCCCTAATGACGATACACAAAATAACCCCTTCTGTGGATTACTATTATGTAGAGTTTGAAACGTTCGGACATTCAACTAAATGAATCAACCAATGAAAATTCTATAAAAGTTCCTAAAATTGCTAAGCCAGCGAATAAGAAAGCGTAATTATAAAACTTTGGAGACTGGTGTAATAAACAGCCCAATTCCTCCCTGCAAGATTATATATACGTTACAGATCTAAAACTAAATCTCAAAAAAAGTCATGTCTTCAATAAAATCTATTAGTACGTTTACACATATGAAGAGCGGATTTTTATTCTAACATCAATGTTTTTAATGAGAAACTCTGTAATAATGCCGTTTGTCATACTTGTCTGTCTACTTGGTTCCACTTTTTGGATGTTGTCATTCTTGTTTATTATTATTACCTATTACCTAATTGGGGCAGGATTCTCCTTCTATTTTTAAGCGATCATCTAGATAACCCAAGGGCATCATCCGCTTGAAATGGGATGCAATACTATAACGTCTACTGTTGGATATTAGGTTAAGTAACATAAAACAGACAACCAACCCTTTGATTGCACGACCTTTGTCTGAAACGTCCTAACTGTTCATATTAATGAGTTTCGCTTGTTTAAAGGCAAGGCATTCTCCCAACTTTAATTATTTATGTCGCGCACCTGACATAGCAGCAGTAGGAAACACTTTTACCGTCTTCAGTTATGGCCGAGCTTCGAACCTATCCCCTCCTCGACGACGAGCGGATGTCTTATGTTTTAAGCCGCGGACGCGGCTTGTGGCATTCTTGTTTTACTAGTACTTGGATAATCATTAGTCCAGCGTAATGTGAGAATTATTAGTACAGATACAGATGAAAATAGAAACTAAATGAAAGTACAACATATACTGAAAAAGGTTGCATAATACAAAACTGAGACACTGTACAGAACACCAGAGAGAGGACAATGGTCGATAAACTAATGTACCCCCAAATATGTTAAAAATATGGATACTATGAGACTTTGCCTAATCGAATCATGATTCAACCTGGACCCTAAATGTTTTAAACCTTACGATTGAAAAATAAAACGACTTCTCATCGGTTTTAAAAATCTTTCTGATCATGCACATACACAGAGAGGTTAAAAACCAGTCCAAAACTTAGATAATCATGATAATTTTCCGAATCAATTTCGTTGTTGGTATAAGCTGCATCAGGGTACGGCAGCCTCAGCGATAATTAGCCGCGCGGCTTTCTAATTCATCTATTAAACTTCAGTCTCAATTGCAGCTGCGCGGCTGAAAGAAAAAAAGCATCAACCATCCTCCCTCTGGCACTGAAAGCCTCAGCTACTAAATTTCAAGTAGCAGCTTGACCAAGCAGCTATTTTGGAGCCGTTTATTGACACAATAAAAACTGTCCCGAATTTGTATTAATTTTGAGGAACACGACTCCAGTTACGTCATATTTTTCTTTCCCGAAAAAGGGAAGGGGGAAAGAAAAAAAGGAAAGTGGGGAAGAAAAAAGAGATGGGAGAAAAGGGGGTTTTCCCCATCTCTTTTGAAGAGATTTTCTTCCCCCCTTCCCTTTTTCGGGAAAGAAAAATATGACGTCACTGGACTCGTGTTCCTCAAAATTAATACAAATTCGGGACAGTTTTTATTGTGTCCGTTTATTCAATATACTAAGTCGCCAAGTAGCTAATCAATTTGCAAGCAGACAAAAAAGATCTTAACCACTTGAAACAGGTAGTTGTCTGGGTTATACATCTGTACTTATACATTTATTTAATATATACTACATAATTAATTTACATCCGAAGTATTATTCTCTATATGTTGACTTAGTTTTTATACGATGGATTAAATACAACCATATGAATTAATAGTTGCTTCGCCTCTAGACTCGAAGAAGATTAAAGTCCCTCAACATATTATGCCGTCATACGTTAAAATAACCAATGAGTGGCCAGCATAAATTTTACCATTGGTCAATTACAGTGTATACTTAGCTATTCTATCGAATGGATCATCTTCTTTAGACTCCATAGAAAATCAGGAGAGAAGGGGAAAATAAGTTGAAACCCCCATAAGAAAAAATCTAAAGCTACCCTTAAAATTACATACTTATCTTTATTTCTTAATGGCAATCTCCCTTTACAACAGTATGCATGCATGAATTTACTCTTGTATAACTCAACTGTATATTGTTAAGTTAACAAAAGTTTAAATCAAATTATCTAGCACCGTAACCTTTATTATGATAGAGGCATTTTAAGTTCTAACTCACATACTATAAGTATACCAAAAACTAGTATGGATCTAGAATAACTCTATTATCTAGTGTTAAGTTTAAACCTAATTAATTAGCACCCTAGCCTTACAGCCTTAACTAGGATAAAGTTTTAATCCTAGTGAGGCTAACCCATGCAACTCAACCAATATACAGGGTGCTCCATATAGTTGTCACATGTAGTGCAACTAATATACAGGGTGCTCCATATAGTTGTCACATGTAGTACAACCAATATACAGGGTGCTCCATATAGTTGTCACATTTAGTACAACTAATAAACAGGGTGCTCCATATAGTTGTCACATTTAGTAGAACTAATATACAGTGTGCTCTATATAGTTGTCACATTTAATACAATTATTAAACAGGGTGCTCCATATACAGGGTGTGCCACATAAATCCGGACTTTTTCTTATTTTTAAACAAATAAACATAAAATCGTCAATTTTAAAGATTTTATTGAATTTTAAAAACTGGTAAGCAAACTAGGTATATGACAATTAGATTATTCAATAAAATCGACGCAAGCCTCAATCACCGCCTCTACCCGCCCCCTGAACAGCCCGCCGACCCTGGTCACCATGTCCCTGTCCAAGCAGGCGAAGTTCTCTATAATAGGAACAATGAGAGAGATCTTTTTGGTATGGGCTTGTCTATTGGTTCATGCTTTAATGGCGCTCCATGCCCAAAAGTCCATTGGATTAAGATTGGGGCGGCTGGGAGGCCACATCTCCTTAAGGACGTGAGTAACCGCAGGATCCAAATTAACCCATCTTTCAAGCTACCCTTTGACACGGCGGCTCTCATTTGGGCCACAGTTGATCTAGAACAACGTTTTATACATTTTTCAAAATGGCATGAAGATTAAGATAAGGTTGTTATCGCAACACATAGTCTAAAACTAGTTTCAAGGTTCCATATGGACCCCAGAAGTCAAGAACCGAGAAATTTTCAAGATTTTTGACATATTGGACATCTTAAAATCTACCACAATTCACTTTGTCGAGGTACTACAGCCAAGTCAGCTGGGATAGAGAGCTCTAGTCTTTTCTAGTGTTTTCACTAGGTATCTGATAGTATCTCCAGCAAGTTTCATAATACTATCTCACCTACAGATGGGCTGAGGTCAGATTTAGTAGGCCCAAGTAAAAAAATCCACGGTAAACTATGCGCGCTTTGAATCTGCCTTGTTGAACATATGCGCGTCCAGCTCGGCGTACACGTCCTCCATCGTCCAAAGATTTTCATGGGCAAAAAGGTCATTACCTAAGCTTTTTATAGTGGGGTCAAATGTAATGATAGGTCAAGTAGTTTTGGCGCTATGGCCGTTTAAAAAAAGTCCGGATTTATGTGGCGCACCCTGTAGTTGTCACTTGTAGTACAACTAATATACAGGGTGCTCCATATAGTTGTCACATGTAGTACAACTAATATACAGGGTGCTCCATATAGTTGTCACATGTAGTACAACTAATCTACAGGGTGCTCCATATAGTTGTCACATGTAGAACAACCAATATACAGGGTGCTCCATATAATTGTCACTTGTAGTACAACTAATATACAGGGTGCTCCATATGGTTGTCACATGTAGTACAACTAATATACAGGGTGCTTCATATAGTTGTCACATGTAGTACAACTAATATACAGGGTGCTCCATATAGTTTTCACATGTAGTACAACTAATCTACAGGGTGCTCCATATAGTTGTCACATGTAGAACAACCAATATACAGGGTGCTCCATATAATTGTCACATGTAGTACAACTAATATACAGGGTGCTTCATATAGCTGTCACATGTAGAACAACAAATATACAGGGTGCTCCATATAGTTGTCATATGTAGTACAACTAATATACAGTGTGCTCCATATAGTTGTCATGTAGTACAACTAATATACAGGGTGCTCCATATAGTTGACACGTAGTACAACTAAATTTCATTTTTTTTTATTTACATGTTTTAAAACCTTTGCTTCTATAGAGCCTCCTTGTACTTTTTATTATTTGGTAAATCATAGGGATTTAAGAGAAAAGACAATGGATGATAAATTAATGTAGGTGTACAATTACATCCCCAATGATTATAAATAAAATTACCCTTTTAGAATACTAAAGATTATTAGTTTAAAAATTGGAGACCACTAACAAATCAATCAAGTTTTAAAGTACTTAAAGTTTTAAGGCCAAGGGGATTAAAATTCCCAGTATAGTTTAGAGTTCATTATCCCTTCCCTTCTTGGGTCAATAAACAACTTTTAGAAACATTTTTTGTTGCAAAGTTGTGAGTCTTTAGTTACCAAAAGCCGACCAGAAATATTTCAAATTTGTCGCACCTTCTCCCAGCCATTTTCTCTCTCTCACTCTCCTGTGTTCTCTCTCTCTCTCCAAGTATCAACCTATCAACCTCCGACAGAGGTGGAACTGAGACTGAGAGAGGCGACGGAGTTTTGGATTGTTGAAATATTATTTTATAGTTTGCTAAATACTTTTTATCGTAATGGACGTATATCCAAATGGCAGGTAGACAAAAAATTCTTCAATATTCTAATTTTTAAAAACTAGATGTTTTAGTATGACATTATATAGACAATTATCCGCGGTTATGAAAATAGAATATTATAGGATCATTCCAAATATGGAAACAATCATATGATATTCATCACTATGAAAGCATGCTAGAAAAGTTTTTTCCTCATAACTCAAAACAAGTTTGTATCTATCGGAACCCAATCGAATTTACTTAAAACTTTAAAAATGTCAATATATATCAATGATTAAGTTACTTGAAAAAAAGTATTTATATCATTTGTGATTAAAACAGTGAACAAAAATAAAACTAAAAAAATGCTTAAAAATTAAAACAGCTGTAAACTGCTATATCATTCATTTAAAAGTATAATTATCTAAATTTAATGTTTAAAACTCTGCTTTTTAATTTTGGTTTCAAGTCTAAAACCACTCTAAAATTTCTCTGTTAAAATATTGATCCTTTAAAAGTTCAAGTGTTTTCATAAAACTTTTTGAAAAAATACTCAAACTTCACAATGAATAACAATTGTTGATGCAAAATTTGGGAAAAATATTCCTAAAATTTTCCCGAACTTTATGTACTATAACTTAATTTTATAGTTACTCTGAAAGTATTTTGTAATTTTCTCACATATTTCTGATTTAAAAAAAAAGTAAAATCAAAAATATTAGTTTAAAATAGTAAATTTCTTTGCTGTATGGTTTTGTAAACAATTAATATATGCTGGATTGGAACCGGTTCTCAGCCACATAAAATCATGTATTTACATCATTTAGTTGGCTTAGACCTTCTGCCCCTCGGGGCCAACTAAATTAGAATTAATTATATATTTTTTTCTTTTACTATCTATAATATGATGTGATAAAATCTTATAATAGTGAAGCTTTTTAAAAAGATAACTTTAACCAATAATAAAATTTTTTTTTTGACATATTAACGTGCCGATAAACAAACCATATTGAATCAAGGATGACAACATCCATAAAAGCGAAGCACTGAAACGGTAGGACAAACGGACATTGACACTTGTATAGTGTCTAAACTAAATAATCAGAATATAAAAGTATAAGAGTCGAAGCAAAATTGTATGTAAATTTGTTGAAAAACTGCTTGATACAGGATAATGTTTATGAACATACTTACATTTTTAGGACTTGATTATAGAGTTGCTTTGCTTATAATGTTGTTTTTTGTTGTTCCAGGAATCAATATACCAAAAATCAGATCAAAAGGATAATTAGATCACATAAAAATTTGTTGTTAAAAAAGTAGAAAAATCAACATGTTTAAAATGGACATATGGACATTCTGGTAATGATGATAGAGTTGCTACTCTTTCTAAATCGTAGTATTACAGGAATCATCGTGCAAAGTTTGAAATCGATAGGACAATTCTAAAATGTCTAAATTAATGAATAAAAGCTATCTATCTCTGACGGATGGAAGGACGTACGCACGGACCGACCCTAATTATAGAAAAGCTTCGCTTTTAAAAATTCTGAACAAATATGTTCTTGTTTGTTTTATGGTTTGCAATTCAAATTGTGATTGAGTGGGAGATTTGTTGAGCAACGAATGATAAATTCAGATATCAGAGATTCATTAGAGATGTGAATCAGTGACGTCATAGATTACTTTTTAATAAGACTGGTTGATTTTCCCCTAGCCTCTAGGGAAAGGCGGGGGGTGTAAAATAGCTTAAAACCATTTCAAGACATTTGTAAAGCATTCCTAATAAGTACAACCCAAAAGAACAAGTCAGCCGAGATCTTATGCTTCAGACAAAAAAGACTTAATACTTAGGAGTATATCATATCATAGATTTCCTTTTTTTTATCTTGTATGCAGGTTTTTTTTCAAACAATGTTGACAACGCTCATAAAAGCAAAGATTATATATCATACAGTTGGACAAACCTAAATAAAAAAAGTATACTATACAGTGACATCGCTTTTTCCTCTGAGGAACCAAAAATTAGATATAAGTCTAAACGAAAAATTTAAGTCAAACTTTTGCAAAATTCTTCGCATATAACATTGAGCATAATGGTTTGAGAAGTAAGTAAATAGGATAATTATATCCTATACAAATTTATGTAAAAAATCAACATGGTTGACTTGTGGTCTTTCTGGTAATGCAACGGCTTCTAAGTTGTACCTGCGAAAAAAACATCATAAAATGTTTGAAATTAGTTGGAAGAATCTAACATATTTTTTACCCTAATTTTAGTCTTGATATTTTGCATTACTTATTAAAATAATAAATAGACTAGAAACTAGATTTACTTTTTCCGAAACCAAATAATGGAGAACTCAATCAGTTCATTGCTTTGCAAACAAAAAAATGTTACTTTACCTCTAATCTAACTCTAAAACTGAATGTTTTAAATTTTAAATTTAGGTTGCGTGATCCTTTGAACAGCTCTATAACTACGTGTCTCAGCATATTCCATGAGAACTACATCAGAAAGTAAGTACGACATCCTGTTACAGTATGCAGGGGACAGTGGTCTGTTTATTACACTAGTCCCTAAAGTTTTATATTAACGTTTTATTAATCGTTGGCTTAAAACTTTGGGGAATTTACTGAATTCTTATTTGTCGGCCGATTATGTTGATTGTCCAAACGATTCAACCAAAAATTGTAATCTACAGAAAAAGATAATTTTGTGTGTTATCATTGGGGACGTGCATTAAGTTATCGGCCATTAGCTAATCACTGGATTATGATGCTGGTATAAGTGGTCTTTGTTAGTAATGTTGGCTTAATTATCAGACTAACCCCATAAAGTTGTCAAAGTAAAAGTAATTTGTAATTACTTGGATCTTGCATCCGATTATCACGGACTCTAATAAAGTGAAACTTGTAGCTGGTTAAAATAACGATGCACCCCTGTTACCCCATAATCTCCTTTCCTACCGGATGAAGGAACTGACCCATGAGTGACCTCAGTGTTAGCAACCTAAATTGACAACAATTTTCCTCCGTCAATATATCCATGTGTATTCATTATTCTAAACCTAAAAGCTGTATATAAGTAAATTCATTGACACTTAGACTAAAACAAAGCATTTGATAACCTTATTTATATCTTTTATATTTTCAAACTATTCATATAAATATGGTTATTTAAATCTTTTTTTCTCGAGGTAAATTGAATTTATTAATAAAAGAATCTTCTAAATAGAATATAGATTTATTTCTTTTAAAAAAGGAAATTATATTTTTTCTTTTCTGCATATATATTTATGTTATTGCTATAATGATTTTCTATTCAAGTTTCTAATAATTCTTTTCTTAAGAATATCTGACTAATATTTAATTGAATCGTTGTTGTTCACATTGTAGTGATTGGTTTAAGACATAAACTCAAAATTTCTAATAGTTATTTATCGCATCGTAATATAGACAGCTTTCCGCTGATAGGAAAATAAAAAATTGATATATATCTGTAAAATTTATGATTTTTATTTTACTTTATTATTCGGTTAATATTCGGTTTTGAAGCTATTCTGGAAATACACTTAACGGCTGTTATGTCAGTTGCGTGATGATTGTAATAACAATAACACAATACCTTAGTTGATTAAAAATTTGAACAGAAGAGCATTTTTTTCATATTCTTTATTCAAAAAAGCGTCAATGAAATAAAAAGCATCATATCTATCAATGCAAGTCACATTGATCGTCTTCTAATTTATGTTTGCCCCTTTGGATGTTGTCATCCTAGTTTTTTTTTTTTGAAAAATGAAAATATTTTGTTTAAAAAATCCACTCACGTTTATTCAGCATTTATTGTTGTATATTTACATCTTTTGAATCATTCATAGAAATTTAGAATGTCATTTTTTTTGAATTTTTTGTAATTGAAATATCCTCGGTTTTGTTATTCTAATCCTGTTTTAGTGTGTCTTTATGTCCGCATAGTTAAGGGGCTGTCAATTGGTATGACTCATACTTTAAGTGAACTTAATATTTGAATCATTTGGTAGAAATTTTATTTTCTACAACCTATCAATTTTAAATTCATTATATTGTATTGATTGATTGATAACAAAAGGCCTATTACATAAAAGGGTTTATATCTAAATTATTTTTAGTTGTAACAAAATTTAACAAAAAGTAAATAATAGCTTTACAGCAATTGGTGTTATGCAACTAAAAGTTCCAACATTTATGATTAATTACAGATAGGGATGATGGGTCTGAAAAAAATTTAGCAAATCTTCCTATGATAATAATATAATCTGATAAGCAGTAATTTAATAAATAAAGAAATCAAGCCATTAATAAAAAAATGTCAGAAAATTTGAGGGAAAATTGGTTATTCTTGAGATGAAATGTCCCTTAGGGTATGATTTGCAGAAGAAAAGTTTTCTAAAGAGTTTTATAATTATTTTTTAATTGTTATGATTTCAGATCAGGGATCTTAGGGGATAAGACGATGGACAATAAATAAAAGTACAGCTGCATTGATCTGAATTACCCCTCTAAAGATTAAAATTAAGGCAACCAATCAAAATTCAATAAAAGTACCCAAAGTTTTTGAGCCAACGGATAAGACAATATTGAATTGCACAATAGGTCATTTAATGCTCACATTTGTAAATTAATCCTGGCATTTTGTTTAATATGGTAAATATTAAGACATTGTTTTCATACTAAAATTAAGACTTAATTATGTTATTGAAATGTCAAAAGTATAAAAATTTTTTCTGTGTTTTTAAATTTAAAAAACTGGAAGCTTTTAATAGTGCCAATCAAAAATTTGTCATAACAGCCTACCATTGGTCAATTAAAATGTATACTTACCTGCCATTGGTAATTTAGTCTGTGTATTGGCCTACCATTGGCCATTCATATTGTATAGCGTCATTTTTTATTGGCACTATAAAGAGTTCCTTAACTCTGATATATGCGACTAGTTGAATAATTTCTTTTTCAGAGTGGGACTCGATCCCGAAACTACAAGTCCTTTGATAACTGATATCTCTGTTCTCCATACAATACTTGGTAAGTGGGTTTTATAGCGAAGCTACTCTATAATGTATGTCCGTCCGTAACATTTGTCCCTATGTCACTCCATCACAATCTAAGAGTACATTAACTTACAAGATTTCATGATCTTTACGAGAGTATTATTGGTGATGGTTTATTTAGGGGTTCTTCACGGCTTATATCAATAACGAAATTAATTTGGGAAAACATCACGAAACCTATACGTGTTTTTCAGCTGTCGTTGGGGGGCAACACATCGTAAAATTGACGACCTCATCATTTGCCCCCCATCATTTATTTCGCTTGTTGGTTATACCTTATTCCTGGGTTCTTCATATTCTTAAACCTATCTTGTACCAATACCAAACTTCACTGAAAATTGAAGAGCTTTTGGTGCAGCCGTTTACGATATATTAACTGACAAATACACACAACTAATAAACTATTTTTCTAGAATAGAATTGATAATCAATTAATCACTGATTAATACTCAAAAACCCAATATTAGTTATGATAAATGACACTTAAAGAACCAATTTATTATACTGTATAGTGTGAAGAATCCCTTATTTCGTGAATATAACATACATCCCCATATGCAATGATGCATCCTATTATATAAATTAGTTTGTAGCTTAAGATTTCAATGACTATTGAACTGGTCAAGTTCTCCATTTTAATGAAGCTTTACATAGGTTCCTTGATTTAGGCTTTTTTCTGTCCTTCCCTTTCCTTTCCTCATCAACAAAGCTTCATATGAGGCTTAATATTTTTCTATAACTTCTAACATCTGACTCTTATTAAGCTTCATATGAGGCTTAATATTTTTGTATAACTTCTTACATCTGACTCTTATTAAGCTTCATATGAGGCTTAATATTTTTGTATAACTTCTAACATCTGACTCTTATAAAACTTTATATGAGGCTTAATATTTTTGTATAACTTCTAACATCTGACTCTTATTGACTCCCCCCCCCCCTCACCCATTTCATTATTTAAAGAATAGCCTTGTCCACAATAAGCACCTCACCCAGAGGCAAAACTTTAATTTTCATTGGGCTCTAGAAAAAACCCTGAAAATTAATATAAAAATCAGTTAGAATTAGTCTAATATATAAAAAATTCTACAAAAAAAAGAATTAAACATCTTTTTTGTTATTTTTAAATGACAGACGGACGAATCGACGTACTCTCCACAACTTAAAATATGGTTTAATAAACATATAAGTGTTTTACTGGCGTTAAGAGATATTCTACCTATCAATTATTCATTTAGTCTAATATCATTATATATTTTGTGTATTGATATAAAAACTTGATGTAAATAACCTGTTATATTTTTTCATTTCTGCTTTTTTCTTCTTAATTTTCTGATTAAACTAGTTTTGTTATCAACCTAAGGAAAACTATATTTGACATATTTGATATATTTGTTGCCCCCCAACGACAGCTGAAAAACAAGTATAGGTTTCGTGATCTTTTTCCGAATTAATTTCATTGTTGGTATAAGCTGTATTTTATCATATAAATTAGTATTGTTATTTAGTTTAGGCTTATTATCTTGGCTTGACCGATTAGGTTTTGCCTATGGAAAGTATCAAATATATAATTTTTTTACCCACTTCGCCATCTAGTTTTAATATTACAACCCGCTAAAAGCTGTTCAAAAAACGATGCGATGAATAACTATTATTGAGTTTTGGACTAAATTTCATAATCTATTTAGCTTAATTCTGTTTTGAAGAGAAAAGTTTTAAATAAATTCTTCATGAAAAAGACAGACAAAGATAGAAAGAAAAAAAGTTTTGTTATTTCAAAGTTAGATGGAAAAAAAGTAATTTTCAGAGATTATTTTGAACATTGGAAACATTTAAGAGACTGCAAAAAATAAAAAGCCTTAACATCGGAGCTGCTTTTTGACTGTGCAATCTGTACGTCATTGATTTATTGACAAAACCTGGTAAACATATTTTCCAGTATGACTTCGAAACCGATTAATATCCGCAAGATAAGAACCGGTTAGCAGTAAACTAAAAAAATCATGTATAGCATCGCATTACAAACAATTTTTCACGAATATTAAGATAAAGATCATAAAATTAATACCAGTATTGTTAGCACCGACCTTGGGCCCTTCGGGACTAACAAAACCGATTTAAATTTTATAATTTTTAATTTTAATATCCGCTGAAAGCTGTATATAATACGATGCGATAAACAACTATTCTTATATATTATAATTTTTTTAGATGATATAACATATGAGTGTGGTAGAGAGGTCAGCTACTCATTACTCAATCCATTCAATTTTTGGATTACAGGTCAGAAAAAATATTTTTATCCGTGGCAAAGCTACTCCATAATTTTAACATAGTACATTTTCAAGTTCAGCTATTTTGTCCATTTAAGACATTTTAATCAGAGAATATTTAGGATTAGTTTTGACATTAGAGTAAAACACTAGAGGGAGATAGGGTTAAATAACTGTATCTCCACATCGAAACCGCCTTGTGCAACCTTTCTATTGGGTCATTGAAAATCAACTAATGGTGTCGCTTATATTAACACAGCCAATTAGCAGTAAATAATTTAGAAGCAGACGAAAGAGGTCTTTGAAAAAGGTAGGGAGATAGTTGTCTGTATTGTTATCATAACTTTTGTACTGTAAATGTACACTATTCTTTTTATTCTGACGCTTTTTTATCCATTTGACACATCTAATTAAAGGATTGTTTTGGATTAGTAATGACTTTATAACTCTTGTAATTTAAATGTACACTGTTATTGTTAATTGCTGCCTTTCATCCATTTAACACATCATTATAAAAGATTATTTTGAATTAGTTTTAACTTAATATTTTTATCATAGCTGTTATAATTTAAATGTACCTTTTTTTATGTAATAATTAAGACAAATAAAAATCTGCTTATAAAAAATGTAATTATTTAGACATTTTTGTAGGTTTTATAATAGAGTACTTTTATTATTATCAAAGAAGAATTTTAATATGAACTTTTTGTTCGACAAGAATGCATGAATAAAAACTATAATTCACTTTTCTTTCGCCTAACCTTCATTCTTTTAGCATAATAATCAGGGAGGGAGGGGACATTGGACTGTTTATTATACTAGTCCCCAAAGTTTAATAATAACGTTTTCTTATTCGTTGTCTTAACAACTTTGGGGACTTTTATTAAATTTTTATTTGTTGGCCCATAAAATTGAGTATTCATAAATTGCAACCAATATTTTTAATCTTAATAAAGGGTAATTTTGTGTATCATCATTGGGAAATTACATCAATTTATTGATAATTGTCTTATCCCTTTAGATCCCTGATAATAATCTTTTGTGTTGAAGTATAATATATTTTCATTACTGCATACTTCTATAAGAGAAACTATAGAGGATTTTTCATAGGTTGTAAAGCTGCATAATAAGTCCAAGAATATAAATACATTTTTTTTAAATTAGGACTCAGCAGCCTCAAATTTAAACCCGTTTAAATTCTTTGCAATAAAAAAAAGATACAGGGTGTTTTAAGAGAAATGTCTTTTTTTTTTTAAATTAACAATTCTTATATAAAAAGCTTTATATATTCGGAAAACCAGTTGTGGGAGATCTATGGAAACAGTAAAAGTGTCGAACTATAACGTCAGAAAAAATTAAAAATTAACCAATGAGAGGCCGCTATATATTTAACCACAGTGAATACTGGCTTCTTATTGGTTAATTGTTAATTTTTCTGACATCATAGTTAGACACTTTTACTGTTTTCGAGATCTATGTTTCAAATTTCAAAATTGATTATTTCATTAAATTTGCCCTACAAACCGTTTTTTCTAAAGGCCTAATTTATGAAGATTTGTGGACCATAACCAATTTAAAGGTTGTGTAAAAAAATGCGTACAAATGAAAAAGTCAAATAGTGAGGCTTGTGTTAATAGTAGAAAAATGTAATGCTTACAATGAAAATTGCCATAAGCTCTAGTTTTTAGTAATATTTTTAGTCATAAGCAGAAATCTTAATAATAAATTGAAATAGATCCCCAATGATGATAAACAAAAGTAGTGTAATTATTTGTAAAGTTTCGACTTTTAGTATGAACCATCCAATCAAGATTTGATAAAAGCACCTAAAGTTTTTAAATCAACAAAGGAAATAAAAATGACACAAAAAGTTTTTTTATTTACATAGTTGATGAAATATCTTTATTGATTTAACATTTTATATTCATTAAGTTGTTATAATTGTAGGTATTTGCATTTCTAAGATGCACTCAAGAGATAATTAATTAAATTAATCCTTATACTAAAGTAACAGGATGTCTGTGTGTCTGTCTGTGTGTCTGTCTGTGTGTCTGTCTGTGTGTCTGTGTGTACCGAAGGATCTCGCTAACCGCTGAACCGATCGGGTTCTCCTTAACAGGGTAGCTTCTCATAAGTCCCGGGAAGGTTTATAACTATTTTGGGGGAGGGTACCACCACCCTCCCAAGAGAAATGACAAAAAAATCGAAATTTTAAAAAAATTAGGGGAGACTTCAACGTCAAATAAAGAGGTATCGTCATAAAAATTAACTTTAACAGACAAAAACATTTAAAGTGCCACTAGAGGCCTCTAGGGGCGTAGCCGCTAGTTAATTATATAGAACAACAGCAATGGATAAATTATTACCTGAATCTTACACCAGATTTTTTATTTTCTCTAATAAAGTGAATCTTGCAGTGGGCTAAATTAACAATTCCCCCTTTCATTCCCTTTATCCCATTCCCTCCCCTCCTACTGGATATACAAACTGACCAATAAATGAGCAAGCTAAATTAACAACAATTTGCCCTATCATAATATCCATGTATATTCTTACATCCAGTTACTCAGCTTATACAATATATTAGTAAGGGAAATTATAAGGAGATACAAGCTTGGTTTTTAATTAATCAAGTTTTAAGCTATTTTTGCTTATTTAGAAGTAAATGTGGTTTAAGTAAGAAAATTGTTTGATGCTATATTTTCCCAAAACAAGAATGATAACTTCCGTAAAAGCAAATCTCTTAAATGAAACGGTAAAACAAACGAACATGAACAATTGAAGAATGTCAAACCTCAATCAACAGAGTATTTAAAAATATTAACAAAATTGCATATAGACTTGTTACAAAAGTACGCAAATACAGGATTCTTTTTAAGGACATATTTACATATTAGGACTTGATATTAGCGATGCTTAGCTTCACTTATTGTATCTTGTTGCCTTAGAAATTATTTTTCAAAAATCATACAAAAAAAATATTGTAAAAAATGTTTTAAATGGACTACAGACTTTCTGGTAACGATTATAGGGTTGCTACGCTTTCTAAATCTTACCTAATTGTTACAGAAATCTTCATCCAAAGTTTCAAATCAATAGGACAATTCTAACATAACAATTAACGAAATTTGCTAACTGTGACGTACAGACCCTAATTATAGATAAGCATTTCCTTTCAAAATTATTTTGTGCATTGTTCATTTCTTATTTACATAAACAGTTAATGAAAATTACATTAGGGAAAAGGGAATGATATTCTTACAAACAATTCTAATGGAAAATTTCCCCACAACCCCCTTCCCCTTTTCCTCCCTTTCTTACCAACCCCTCTTCGGCTATATGAAAAAAAACAAGATATACCCCCAGCTAACTTCCAAAGGTTTCGTGATTTTTTTTGTAGAATTGATTGTTACAATAGCTAGGCCTTACATTACATAAATAGATATTATGATGCAGTTATTAAAAGAGCATCTACCTTATAACTAAGGTTTTCAATGTGCACGTCATAGAATTAGACAGTCGCACTAACAGCAAAACTTAAATCTTTAAAAGCTTTGTAGATACTTGACTTACTAATAATTTACTGATTATTTCAAATAAAATAGGCAAAAATGTTTTTTGTTTCTGAACTTCCATGGTATATGCTGTACGATATGTTATTATGTAAAATAAAAATAGTAAGGTTTTATTTGTATGAAGCTTAAGATCTTGGTAAATACTGAACCGATGTTGATCTTCTTCTTTACAGTGAAGCTTCTCACAGTAAAGGTCCTGTAAAGTTATATTTATTTTGTGGGAGGCACCCCCACTCTTCCAAGAGAAATCGACCCTTACTTTTCCTTTTCAAAACCAAAACCAAAAGTTAATGGTCAACTTATTCCACCAAAGGTCCCCCCTCTTCCTTCCACAATGCATCTAGGGGCGTAGCCGCCAGTATATCATATTTCAAGTTTAAAAGCTTAGATATAATTGGATTAACAATAATTTGAAACTTAAATCTGTATATACAGTACCAAATTATAATCATTTACAAGAAGAAAAACTGTTTATTCTTAAAAGTGACAGGATCTGTGTCAGTCTGTCTGTGTGTAAAGAAGGATATCGCTAACCTCTAGACCGATCAGGTTCTCCTTTACAGTGTATCTTCTTATAAGTCCTTGGAGTATTTAAAAACTATTTGGGGGTTAATGATATTTCGTTCTTCCTACCATAAGATTTTAGAGGTTTGTTTGTACGGATGTTGTCATCCTTGTTATTTTTCAAGGAATCTTGACGTTGTTGGTGGCAATATTTGGACTGGCGGGAAATATCATCAGTGTTATGGTTCTCCTCAGAAGGTAAATACATTTTTAGTATGACTTAGAAACAAATTAATTTCCGCTGGATTAGAACCAGTTCTCAGCTATACTAAAAAATCCGAAATTGCCTTGTATCAAAGACAATTTTTCACAAATATTAAGAAAAAAAATATATTACCAGCTTTGTTAGCTCAGGCCTTCGGGCCAACGGGGCTAACAAAACTGATTTTAATCTCAAAATTTGCTCGATAGGCACTCACCAATATTTGATTTGTTTTCAGGGAAATGTCAAGCGTGTTCAACCATCTTCTCGTCATTCTCTGCATTACCGACATTGTCGTCCTACTTACAAGCATTCCTTTGGCTGTTATGGTAAGGTTTTATCATTAGTGCGCCTACTCTAGGAAATAGGAAATGGCCGAATATCCGTAAAACTGACTAACCGACAAACCACCTGCAACTGTTCATTTCCAATTACAGTATGTTTGTAGTTTAATTCTACTTCCCCTAAAGGCCTCTAGGCGCACTTTAGAGAATGTGTTTTGTGAGAAGGGGAGGGGGGGGGGAAGGGTAGATAGGACCCCTCAACATATCATTTTTTTGGGAGATTTTTTTTGGCGATTTCTTTTGAGATTGTGGTGGTACCTTTCCCAAAAATAGTTATAAACCTTCTCAGGACCCCAAAAGAAACTACATTGTAGATGAGAATCATATGGGTTCAGCGATTAGCAACAGACAAACATCGTATATAGAATACGATATTCAAACAAAAAATCAAAATAAGGTCACACTAACTAAGTTGGATGGATATACTGTTGAATAGACACACTTAGTTATAGGGAAGCTGCTCTACTAAAAATATATTAAATTAATTTTACTTTTTATGTCTTGAATGAGAGTTAGCAATTTTCATAAAACTTAATATTATATTTAAACATCTTGCTAAGTTGTAAAAATACAAATTTTCAGAATTTCTTGAGGACAAAATGAAAATTTATTGAATAAAGTTATGAACCAAAAAGAATCTGATAAAAATATAAATCTTGAAAAAACTACGTCAGAGACAGCGAGCTAGACGTTTCCTATGTATATAATATCATGCATAATTTATTTTTATTCAAATTCATTTGTATGTATTATAAATGTATATAAGGGTGGCTTCAATTAGAAACAAGGATGACAACATCCATAAAAGCGAAGCACTGAAACGGTAGAACAAACGGACATTAACACTTGTATAGTGTCTAAACTGAACAATCAGAGTATAAAAGTATAAGAGTTGAAGTAAATTTGTTAAAAAAACTGCTTGATACAGGATAATGTTTATGGACATACTTACATTTTTAGGACTTGATTATAGTGTTAGTTCACTTATAATGTTGTTCTTTGTTGTCACAGGAATCAATGTACCAAAAATCAGATTAAAAGGATGATTAGATCACATAAAATTTGTTGTTAAAAAGGTAAAAAAATCCACATGTTTTAAATGGACGTACGGAAATTCTGGTAATGATTATAGAGTTGCTACGCTTTCTAAATCGTGCTTAACTACTACAGGAATCATCGTGCAAAGTTTGAAATCGATAGGACAATTCTAACATGCCTAAATTAATTAATAAAAGCTATCTATCTCGGACGGACGGACCGACCCTAATTATAGAAAAGCTTTGCTTTTAAAAAATAGGGGGTAAATGGACCACCCAGAAAGTACAGGCATAAGTTAAAAAACACCTCATGTAACTAAGAAGCAAGTTACATATAAGCAATATGGAGCGAAATAAGTTATAAACTAATTCCTTAGAATGAGTGGTGTGGGGGTTTTGATCCCCGTCTTGAAGTCTTTTTTTACTTCTAAAGATTTATTCCTTTGTGAAGTAGTTTATAGATAGACAGATGGACAGGCTGGAAAACAGACATATTGATAAATGGAGTACAACCCTAGTTTGTACTCAATACATTGATGTACTTTTTGTGTATTACTATTTACATATTATTTAATAAATAAATTATTATTCTCTCCAATAGGAGCACAAAAATAACTTTTTATGATAAGAATAACCTATTAAGTTGCATACATTATTTTGGTGGTTTTGCTTCGGAGCTGCAACTAGAGCCGTACGATAGAGGCTGCAAATCGCTGGTTTCTAAAACTTTATTTGCTGGGCCTTAAGCATCTTTAGGATCTGTATTCTAAGATAAAAAAGCCTAAAGCTATCCAAAGGCTCAAATCTTTAAATTTAAATAGCCTACACCATCCTGGGAACCATGTGAAGCTTTACTAAAATGGAGAACTCGATCGGTTTATAAATAATTTAAATCTTAAGCTTTAGAAAGAAAAACTTTACTTCTTTATACAATAAAATGTAAATAAAATCAAAAAACTGTATTTCTGAAGATTAATGATTTCAGTATAATGTTTTGCGACGTTGAATATTATTTCTGTATAAAAATGGATAATACAAAAATATTAGAATCTATCTACTAATCTGGTATTCCTACAAAAATGTTGGTTTGGTAATGGAATATTTTTTGTAATTATAATTGACATATATATTAGACATTAACGTGTAGAGAAAATATAAATATTTATTATCTCTACCTTTGTTAATTTTCTATCTGTCTATCATCTAATCTAACTTTTATCTATCCACCTATCTACCCATCTCCATATAAATCTACCATAAATCTACCAACCAATCTATCTATCTAGATCTTATGGCCTAGGTCCATAATTGACCTCCATTGTGAGACACACACAGTGTCAATATCCATCAAAGCTAACAATATCTAACAATCTATCTATCTATCTAGATCTTATGGCCCGGGTCCATAGCTGACCACCTGTTCCATATGATGGAGGGTATAGCCCATGTAGCCGTCACTTGTAGTGTCTTCTTTACAGTATTAATATCCATCCATATATCAACTAATCTAACAATCTATCTATCTATCTAGATCCTATGGCCTGGGTCCATAGCTGACCACCTGTTCCACATGACGGAGGGTATAGCCCATGTAGCCGTAACATCTAGTGTTTTTTTCACTGTGGTGATAACCATTGAGAGGCACACAGCTGTCTGCCAACCAATCACATACCAGGTAAATACTTTTATAAAATTTTATCAGGTACAATTACATGGCAGGCACTTTTACAGTTCTAGCAAATATACAGTCTGTTCGGGCACTTTAGATTTAACAAAATTAGACCAACAATATACAAACTTGTTGTAAAATTAAAAAGGGCAATTTTAAAGAGTATGACAAAAAATTAATTCTTGCACTGGTGCATTTAAGTTTTGCTTTCAATAATACACCTATATTTGGACAAAAAAATATATTTATACAAATAAATCCTGTATTTCAAAATCTTTGTCTGTGCTGTTCTACTGAATTTTCCAACCTGAAGTCTTTGTGGCATTTGATCAATTTCTACATTACAATGCTTTATCAGATTCAGATACATACATAGCCATAATATTGATGTAAAACTTGACTACTTACTGTACAATTCTACAAGAAAGAAGAAATATTATGGTCATAACTATAATGTCATATTCTATTGATTCATGTTAAAAATTAAAATGTTCTTAAAAGGTTAACAATTCAATTACTTTTTGGCATTTATAGAAAAAAACAAATGTTTATATTTTTAATTCCCATAAAAAATATCTTTTCTAAAAATAGCGCAACTACTCTTTAATTGCTATATGACCGTCTGTAAATCCAAAACTCTAGAATTTTTATTAATTAATTCTAGACATATTAAAAGTGTATGATTTAATTTAAACTAGCTGTTATGTTTTATTAAAAGCAAGTGGGCCCTTGAGGGAGGAAAGTCGACCCCTTTACTTTAAATTGTAGTTTTATAAGGAAAAAGTTTTGGCACCCTTGTCATACAGTGGCGCCGCCTAGCGGCACTTAAAAATATTAGCGATTTCCATTGGGATGGTTGTGCTACCTACCCCCAAAATAGTTATAAACCTTCCCAGGACCTATGAATAGCTATATTGTAAAGGAGAACCATTTCGGTTCAGCAGTTAGTTATTTCCTTCGGCACAAAAAGACACACAAATTTACTTTAGTATCAAACGATTTTATAATTTATATTTTTTGCTTTTTTATGAAAAGAAATACTATTGAATAAGAATATCAAAAAAGCATAATAGAAAAAAGAATCAAGTAAAGGTTAATTAAAATTTGCACAACTCTATAGGATTTAATTATATTTACACAAAAGATAATCTTTTAATTACTTTTCTATTAACAATATAATTTTCTTTGATTATTATCAAATAATAATCATGTTTTTATACTAAAGTAAAATTGTGTTTCATCCTTATAGAAAAGTAATATGATGTCTGTCTGTCTATCTGTAGACTGTGTGTATCAAAGAATCTAGCCACTCACTAAACAGATATGTTTCTCCTTTACAGTGTAACTTCTCATAGGTCCTGAGAAGGTTTATAACTATTTATGGAAAGGGTAACACCACCCTACCTAGAGAATCGCTACTAGAAAAAATTACCTAAATTTTTTTTGAAAGTGTAGGGTTGGTCGGCTTCCCCCTCCCACCTTAAGGGCCCCTATAGGCCTCTAGGTGCGTAGCTGCTTGTAATATTTATTCACTAACTTTTTTTTGTAAATGTATTCTTTATCTATCTATGCTAGGCGCGTATATTTGACCGCGGACACACGAGAATTCTGCTGTCCTACTGTCTGCCTGTATTCTTTACAGCCCTCATTCTCAACATACCAAAGATCATAAACAACTTTGACTTTGCTGAACGGTTTACACAGGTATAGTTTATATGTACATGTCGTCAGGGAGGGGTTGATAATGGGCTGTTTATTAAATTATTACACTAGTCCCCAAAGTCTTTCTTATTTGGTGGATTAACATCCTTGGGGTCTTTTATTGAATTTTGATTGTTGGGTTCATTTAGTTGAGTGTTTAAACGTTTCAACCACTAGTTAAAATCTACAAAAGCGGTAAGTTTGTGTATAAACATTGGTGATTTTACATTAATTTATCGGTCATTGTCTTATCCCTTCAGATCCCTGACATGCCGTACATGACATTTTTTGTACAGATTTTTTTTTGAATTTTTAAAAATTTTGAAAAGGTTTGTTTACTAAAATTAAAAATTAAATAGTAATACATTTTTTATTAGCAGTACTTTGGTGCCTTTGAGCTATTAGACTAGCGTCTATTCTCACCTATTAAAAGTATGATATTTTTATGTATATTTTTAGGCAGAACCACTGTTTGTAAAGCTGGGTGTTTACTTCCAAATGTTTCATCCATTGACAACTACGTGCATCATTCCTTTCATTATCATAGCAGCGTTAAATCTCAGGTAATTAGATAGATATATAGGTTAATGGATGTATAGATGAATAGACAGATGTGTACATAGATGGATAGATAAATATATGGATAGATAGATAGATAGATGGATAGATATATAGATAAATAGGGAGATGGATAAATAGATATTTTATTACGAAAATTAAAATAATTTCTCATGAATAAACATTTTAAAAACTATTTTCTTAGATTTTATAACATTGTTTTTTACATAAAAGAACATGTTTTCTTTTTCATTATAATATTATTTTTTGAATTATGGTCAAGAAACGTGCACATTGTCATCGTCATTAGACACTTTTGTTTTGATTACATGAATAGTAGGATATATAAGTTGGAAGGAATTTTAATGTTAAGGGGAAATTTGAAAACTGCATCAAATTTTAAGAATTTTTTATAAAATTATTTTTTTTGTATAATTCTTTATCTAAAAGCGGAAATACAATTTAAGTTAATTATTTTGACATCTGTGATTGGTGGATGGAAAACTATCTGCGCTCTGATTGGAGAAGCTTAAGTGTCGTAAATCATTTAACCAATTAGAGCGCAGGTAGTTTCTTATCGACCTATCCTTTTGGTCAAAATTAATTAACTTAAATTGTATTTCCACTTTTAGATAAAGAATTATACAAAAAATGAATTTTATAAAAAATCCTTAAAATTTGATGCCGATTTCAAATCTCCCCCTAACATTAAAATTCCTTCCAACTTATATATCCTAATGAATAGTTGTTTCTAGTTAGGGATCAAAATTGATAAGGCAATGGCCGATAAATTGATGTACATCCTCAATGATGATTTATAAAATTACACCTTCTGTAGATTACAATTAATGGTTGAAACGTTTGGACACTCATCTAAATGAACCATTCAATGAAAATTCAGTAAAAGTTCCTAAATTTATTAAGCCAACAAATAATAAAACTAATATAAAACTTAAGGAATGGTGTAATAAACAGCCTAATATTCCCTTCATTCCTGGTTTTTAGTAGATATATCATGCATGCTCATGTTTACAAACAAGTTTTTTTACATTTAGAGTTTGTCTGACCCCATCTTCTAATTAAACATGATAAAGTTGTTAAGTTGTAAAGACAAAATATGGTGGTTGCAAGGCTGAATAGTACCTAGGTCATACACATAAAATCTTAAAATTGATTAATAAACAAGGAAGTTAGGCAAGGACTTACGGACCAACGCTTTGATATCCTTTTAATCCTAAAAACACCAAAATCAGAGTTATTTTTGTAAATCCACACAATTTTTTCTCAATAAAGTGTTAAATGTTTAGGATATTTCTATCGCTGAAAAGACGTAGCACAAATCTTCCGAACGCGTCTAACCCTGCGGATATGATGTTAGCCAGGATCATGATGGTTCTAGTCCTAACCTTCTTTGTTCTTCACCTACCCAGGCTTGGGTTGGGACTTTATGAGGTAGGGTTTACTTGTATTAAGTGTTTTTGCAATTTATATAAAAACAATGATGACAACATCCATAAAAGCTCTGGAACGATAGGACAAACGAACATTAACAATTGTAGAGTGTCAGAACTGAATAATCTGAATATAACCTGAATATTTACATTTTTAGGACTTGATTATATGTCCTAGGAATCAGTATTTCAAAAAACACATAAAAATTTGTTGTCTAAAAATCAAAATGTTCAAAATGGACGTACGGACATTCTGGTAACTTTTATAGAGTTGCTACGTTTTTTAGATTGTACCTAACTACTACAGGAATCACCATGCAAAGTTTGAAATCGACAATTATAGAAAAGCTTCTCTTAAAAAAATTTTCTGCCTATGGTTAAGTAAGGATTAGTAGGGTATGAACTAGAAATGTATTTTTTGTTCTTATTTAAAAGGATGATAAAATGTAAAATAATATATAACATAGACTGACTAATAATCCAATATAAATCGACTCTCATTTACATATTTAGATTTTTATTTTAAGATTTTAAGGAAAATATTAAAATAGATTATAGTAATTTATCAAATTTTTATGCTATATATATTATATACTTTTTAAATTCTAGAATGTAAATATAATAATTCCAACAAGCAATCGCTTATAAAACAGGCATGTTAATTTTAGATGAATTTTTTTTGTACAAATTTTAAAAAGCAACTCTTTTAATTAAAAAAAAACACATCCGCTTTGCATTTTTACAGAATTACTCCGTGCATAATAACTAATTTGATTAAAATGTTTTTAATTTAAAGCTTACTGAAGTGTCATTTAAAATATGAAAAATAAACAACTCTAAGTCGTAGATTAAATTTTAAATTTTATCATGTATACATTGAAAAGGTACAAAATTTATATTAAAACCTAAATTTCAGTTATTTTTAACCTAATTAGCTTGAAATCAATAATTTCTTTTAAACCAAATTTAAATGTGGGATGAAGGAGTTAAATACAAAATCATATGTCTTTAACTTTAAATAAAGTAAAAGGATCTGTGTCTGTCTGTCTGTCAGTACCTTGCTAACCACAGAACCAATATGGTTCTCCTTTACAGGATAGTTTCTCATAGATCCTGGGAAGTTTTATAACTATTTTGGGACGAGAAAACGCCTCTTTTAAAAACTAAATTGAGGGTGAGGTGGGGAGATCCACCCTTCCGTCTCAAGTGCCCCAAGAGGGCTACCTATGGTCGAATCCGCTAGTTTTATACATATATATCCAAAGTTATTTTTCAGTCTTTGATTTTGCTAATTATTAAAGAAAGATTGACATATAATAGACATTTTATATTTTAGGTGGTTCAAATCCCAGCCATATCTAAATGTGCAGCTCTTCAATGTCCATACAATCCTTCCTTCAAACAGTGGGTTCTTGATATATTTGTAAGGTGAGAATATTACAATGTTTGTCTGTCTGTTTGTTTGTAAGAATAAAATTTGTCCCTTAAATTATATGAAAATTGTTGAGCTATTTTTATTATCAGAGGTAAAAAAATACGAATATTAAGAATTTATTCTGAACTAGCCAAATAAAGTGCCATGCATAATTTTGGAAATATGCAGTGGGTGTATAAAAATAGAAATATTTTTATAAAATTTACATTTAGTTTATGTAATATTTAGATAATATGTAAGGACGTTCAAGCTTTTTATTTGGGAAGGAGGTAAGCACTCTGTTACCTCCCCCCCCCCTTGGACGTCCCTAGGTATCTATTCATAAAACATAATTCTTTCTTTCGTATTTAAAAATGGATTTATTTGGTCTAACCTGAAAATTATATATACCATTGACCATTCACTGTATATGCAAAGCTAATTGATGTGCCTAGTGATCTAACACACAATGAAAAAAATAGACTAAACATGCAGCAGATTAAAACAGACAACTTCGCTTGTATATATGCTTCAGTTTCTTTGTAGTTCTGAGAATCCCTATGACAGTGGTGGTTGTAATTACCTTTCACCACGGAAATATGTTTACACAAACTATACAAGAATAGTTATTGCCATTTTTAGCGCAACAAGAACAAGCTTACTACATTCCTGCTAATACATGGAAGGCTCTTTATTGTGCCTATAAAAAATTACGTCATACAAAACAAATGACCAATGATAGGCCAATGCACAGACTAAATTACAAATGACAGGCCATTATACATTTTAATAGGCCAATGGTAGGCCAGTAGGACGTCATCTTTTATAGGCACTATAAAAAGCTTAAATTAAAGGTCTCTAAAGTATCTTGCAGTAATTGTACACATTTCAATGATTTGCGATATAAAACATTTTTACTTTCATTTGATATGTTTAAATTCTAAAACTGACCAACAAATAAGGAGGATTTATTGATATGTCTAGGCTTTGTATAAAACCGTAGTGCCAAGTATCATTTGTGTTATTTGTCAAGGGACAAATATAAAAAGCAATTAGTAAAACATAAAAAACAAAATAATATATTTAGAATCATATCATAAAAAAACATATTGATTGATTAATACTCAATGAAAATAAATCCGATGTTTATCTGTAAAAAAATTATTTAAAAGTAGGATTTTTGATATGGTCTTGGTCATACTTATATGGCCTTCACTTCGCCTTCGTGTAATTTTATCCTAGGAATCACCATTTTAAAATTACCATCAATAGGATACTCCAAAAAGATGATAATTACAGAGTTGCTTCGGTTATTGATACGCCTTTTAGCTTTATATCCATCAAAATATAAAAAGGGGCTTTTTTCCAGTAATCGAGGTTGCGTGATTATATCCGAATAAATTTTAATGTACAGTACAATAAATCTTCCAACAATATTAAGTAAATAGAAAAACCTTATATAAAGAGATGCCTTACAATTAAATTACACTTTTCTTATAATTAAGACTTATAAGATTAAATTAAACGAAAAGCTTATGAAATTATTTATAAACTAAAAATATTAATTAAAATTTAAAATTTAAAGTATAATTAATAAGCTTTTATTTGATTTTAATGGTTATATCATAGATTTATTTTATTTTCGACAGTTTAAAAGATAAGATTTTTAACATGCATGCTAAAAATAACTAAAGATTTTAAGATATTAATTGTTTATGTCAAACCCTTTGCGAAAGTCTAATTGATTAAAATTTAAAAATGTAACATGATGTGCTTTTGTAAATAAGAATTCTTAATTAAAAAAGTATAATAAAGATTCAATTAAATCAAAATGTCTGAATATAATCTTGTTGACTGTAGCGAAAGATCTCGCTAACCACTCAACAGATATGGGTCTCCTTTAAGTTTCTTTATAGGTCCAGGGATGGTTTTAAACTATTTTTGGGTATGGTACCACTACCCTTACCCTCCAAAATGAAACCGCGCCTTAAAAATTGACCCCCCTCTCAAATTTTTTTGTCCCTTTTAAAATTGAAAAATAAGGGAGGGTGATCAATTACCCCCCCCCCCCCCCGGCCTCCCCCCTCCGCTCACCTCATGTGTCCCTAGATATCTCTAGGAGGGAAAAGGGGGGGGGGGAGGAGTAGCCTCTAGTAAAATAAAAAAGTATAATATTATTTACACTTCATATAAGAACATGACGTTGTTGATATTGTACAATATGTATTAAGTTAATCTTCTTACATATTATTAATAATCTACCGTATACCAAAGCATAGACAAAATTAATTAGTTTGTTGCATAATAATCGTACATAAATGTCATCATATCAAGTTTAAAATCGAATGAGCAATTCTAACATGCCTAGATTTTTATAAATACAGTGTGTTTTTTTAAGAGAACTTTTTTGAAAGGAATCTTACCCCACTTTTAGTTATCAGAATTTAATGATTAATCGCTTATTTTCTTCGTTTTTTATAACCATTTATAGAACATCAAAAAAATATTTCAGTTATTATTAAAAAAGTGCAGTAAAATCAAAAATTCAAAACCTAGGTGTCAACATCTAAAAATGGTTTTAGCGCATTTTTCTCATGCTTAAATCTTCTACCCTTTGCAAGAATGGCTGCAAAACGCTTCAAAGTAGAGACACAGAGTTAATTTATACAGATACTTTTGGGGACATGTACTAGAACATATCAAAGTTTGAAGTCCATATCTCAACCAGGGAGGGAGTACTGGCCCCCCAAAGTTGACTACTGAAAATCCAATTTTTTTCTTGCAAAGGGTAGAAGATTTGAGCTTAAGAAAAATGCGCTAAAACCATTTTTAGATGTTGACACCTAGGTTTTGAATTTTTGATTTTACTGCACTTTTTAAATAAAAACTGAATATTTTTTTGATGTTTCATAAATGGTTATAAAAAACGAAGAAAATAAGCCATTAATCATTAAATTCTGATAACTATAAGTGGGGTAAAATTCCTTTCAAAAAAGTTCTCATAAAAAAACACACACTGTATTTATAAAAATCTAGGCATGTTAGAATTGCTCATTCGATTTTAAACTTGATAAGATGACATTTATGTACGATTATTATGCAACAAACTAATTAATTTTGTCTATGCTTAAAAAATAATATTTAAGAACTGTTTTTGTACAGTTTTATTTTAATATATTTGTTTAATGTTTATTACTTTCCTATTTCCGTATAAAACCTAATTAAATGGATTGAGATCAACGAAAATAAATCCATTGATCAGCCGATTTCTCTTCTTATTGTAATTTCCGTTGAATGTAAGGCAAAATCCCTTTTGTTACCAGTAAAGGAACTTTAGGAATAGTCCCTTTCGTGGCAACGCCCCTTCAGGGGCGATTCGTCGTATTTTTAAAATAGCTTTTGATTTAGGTTAGGTTATATTGGGTTAGGTGATTGGTCCCGCAGGGTTAGAGCATCCCAAAGGGGCTAGAAATAGGAGAAAAGTTAATATGAAAAAAACGAAAAATCGCCCCTTAAGGAGCGTTGCCACAAAAGGGACTATATCCGGAACTTTTACCCCCAGAAAAAAAACTTTGTGGGAATTATATAAATCTTATTTAACCTAACCTAATCGATAATGTTTATGTTTTACAATAAAGGGTGATGACTTTTCCACTCTTTGAATCTGTAATTTTTCCAAACAATACAAATCAGGAAATGTATAAGACAAAGGCCGATAAATTGATGTACATCCCCAATGATGATACACAAAATTATCCCTTCTATAGATTAAAATTAGAGGTTGAAACGTTTGAACAGTCAACTTGATAAATCAACCAATAAAAATTTACCAAAGTCCCCATAGTTGTTCAACGAATAAGAAAATGTTATTTTAAAATTTGGGGACTAGTGTAATAAACAGCCCATAGTTCCCTCTTTCTCTCTGAATACAAAATATATTGTTTTAGGTTTCTTGTGGAAATCAATTCCAGTGTCAACTTTCTTATCTACTGTACAGTGGGCAGCAATTTCAGGTGAATAGACAGATAGTAAGATGCATGGATAGATAGGTAGACAATAAGATAGATGGATAGCTGTTTGTTTGAGGTTTTTGAAAAGTAAATCATGTATAGATAGCAAAATAAATACATATATAGAAAATTCGACAAATAATAGTGTTATTTTTCATACATATTACAATCACTAGCAATTTTAGGTATAGAAATAGACAGAACAGAAAAACAGAAAGACAAAAAATATGCTTAGATAGATAGAGTTATTAATATACAAAAGGACAGCTAGTTTCATCAATTGCTGAATAGATTGTTAAATAGTAACTTAGTAAGAATCCCTTTAATACCCACCACCCTTGGACAACTTTGTTTTTATAAATTGATGGAAAAGAAGGTAAAATTAACAATAGTTGATGGGATCAATATGAGGCTTACTTCTAGAACATACTAATTAAAATAAAAGAAAGATACACGAACAGTAAATAATCATATATTTGTTTAGGGATTGTTTGCGCAAGTTAGTCCGCGAGAGTCCGCTAGCTAATTGTATAAAGCCGACATTCAACTCAGATGATGGCATGATGACTCCAGGTAAAGTTAACACGTGGAATTAGAGTCTATTATATCACTTTATTTTAAGATGAAACTTTTTATAGTGCCTATAAAAAATAGCGTCATATTGGCAGGCAATTGGTAATTTGGGCTGTGTATTGGCCTATCATTGATTATTTGTATTGTATGACGTCATTATTTTATGGACACTATAAACACCTTCTTTTAAGATTGTTAAATATAGTCCTTGACATTAATTGTTAATATTGACCTTTAGACAATGATACTGTAATAAATGGGTTAGTTGTCTATGAGCACTGAGTACTGAAACGGTAGGACAAACGGACATTAACTGAATAATCAGAATATAAATGTATTAGAGTCGAAGCAGAATTGTAAGTAGATTTGTTGAAAAACTGCTTGATACAGGATAATGTTTATGGACATACTTACATTTTTAGGAATTAATTATAGAGTTGCTTCGCTAATAACATTATACTTTGTTGTCCCAGAAATCAACACACCAAAAATTTGATCAATCGGATGATTAGATCACATAAAAATTTGTTGTTAAAAAAGTAAAAAAATCAATATATTTAAAATGGACGTACGGACATTCTTGTAATGATTATAGAGTTGCTACGCTTTCTAAATCGTACCTAACTACTAAAGGAATCACCATGCAAAGTTTGAAATCGATAGAATAATTCTAACATGCCTAAATTAACGAAAAAAGCTATCCGTCTGTGACGGACGGACGGACGAAAGTACGGACCGACCCTAATTAAAGAAAAGCTTCGCTTTTAAAAACCTTAAGTCGTTAATGTGCAAGCGATAATACTTTGCAATAAATGCAATAATAGTAAATAAAACTTTAAAAACGTTTATACAGACAAAATGATATCGCCTATTTATACAGGTTTGTTTATTTCAGGTACCATGGCAATGAATATGAACTCCCGCAGTCGCCTACAAACCTATACATGTACCCAAGGCTGTGAAGCCCCAATTGAGCCCTTGCTGAATGGCCACCCTACAGAGCAGATGACCTGTATGTCACACGCCCACTCGAATCATACTGCTGAGGAATCATTTGGTCATACCTCTCCAGATGGACATCATAATATAGGGAAGCGTTTCTCTTTGATTAATTTGACCAAACAAATATTTTTTTGGCCCTTTTCAAATACAGTTTTGATTTTATTCCAATGGTAGTATAGATTGCAGTACAATGATTAGGAAATTATTTTTATTTAAAAGAAAAGTCTTATTTAAAAGAAAAGTCTTCTTAATGCAAATAGAATCATAGAGCAGCTTTTTCTAGAACCACTGTCAGCTACAACATCAACCAGTGCACTGATGATGGGAGCAGCAACATTGGCATCTTCTCCAGATGATCACAGCGACTCTGAAGATCATGAGCATGGCAGCGCTAACCAATCATTTCAGTCTGATAAATTTGATAATGATAACACTGAACAGTTTGTAAAAGATATTGAGGGTGATGATAATGCATCTGATGCAAGCAATAATAAAGAGTCGTTTGATTTAGAGTTTGACAATAATGATGATGAGCATAATGATGAATATGATTCTGAATCTTATTATTCTCTCTCCCGCCAAAATAGTGAAGACAACATTGAATTGACGCGCCAACCAATATCAGCTGATCATCCAAATATTGAGGTGAAAGATAAAGTTTCTGAACCGAATAATTGTAGGTTGATTATTAATTATAAACACCACCGCAAGGAGTCGCCATTGTGTGAAATGGATCCAAAAGTTGATGTTTATATTGCAAAAGATGGAAAATTACCAATTAATTGTTTACAAGTTTCTTATGTTTAAAATATAATAAAACTCCATTTCAAAAGTGATCAAAAGATTTTAAGAAAAAAAATATTGTAAAAGCTCAAATATACAGTAAAAAGTAAATAAAAAGATAAATATTTTATGAAAAAAGTCAAGCATCTGAGAGAAAAAATATAAATATATTGGGCAAAAGTACAAAATGATTTAGAAATTCGAGGTTCTGGCAATGGATGATAAAATTATGCCCCCCCCCCCCCCTAATTAATCATTTAGCAGCATGCAATTATTTGAGGAAAAGAAGAGGCCAGTAAAATTTACAGTCCTTTGGCATCTCTCTCCATGTTAAATAAAAGATAACACACTTTAGTGCTATCTACAGGCAGATAGACCAACAAGCAAACCAACTTATAAAGTAGCTTTAATACAAAAAAAATATTTTATTTTATTGGTGTTTTTTAACGAAATCAAAAGTATAAATTAAAAAAAATTCTGTGATGAAAAAATGTGATGATACTGGATAATAAAATTGTCATGTTTCTCAATGTAAACCAGTTAGATCCACGAAAATGAATTTTAAACTTATATTTTATAGATAAAATGTTTTTTTTTCATTAAGAGTTTCGATAAGTCTACAACAATGTTTTTGTGGATCCTGCTTTATTATTTGTATTTTTCTTCAAAGAAGAAAGTTTAATTATAAATGTATTTTAAATTTCATTTATGTATTTTGATAGTAATTTTAGACTATTGCACAAAGAAATTAGTTAGTAGTGCAGCTACTATATAACTGGGTTAGTAATGATACAAAATAACTTTAACTTCACATATGTATATGTTTTGTTCTTAATACAAAGAAAACATAATTGCCTAACCATATGGGGCAATCACCTAACCCAATATAACCTAACCTAACCTAAAATAACCTATCAAAAGCCATTTTAAGAATACGACGAATCGCCCGTTAAGGGGCGTTGCCACGAAAGGGACTATACTTGAATTGTCAAATATTAATACCAGATTACCTGTTTAATAGAGAGTAACAAACATGTATTAAAAAGAAGGTATGGAACATGGAAAGAAAACGAAGTAGCGGGTTTTGTTGTATTTTCAAAGTAGCTTTTCTCAAATTTCTAGCCTCTTCGGGGAAAGCATTAAAATTTGCCCAACCTAAAATAACCTATCAAAAGCTACGGTGAAAATACGATGAAACCAGCTACTTCGTTTTTTTCCATGATCCGAAGTTAATTATCTATTTTATATTTAAAATATTTGAAGAGTTTAAAGAATAGAATTAATCATATGTTAAGATAATTATATTTTATTTATAAAATAAAACAATCTATTGACGTTGTAAATGATTATTATATATGTATATTGAAATAAATTTGAAAAATCAATAAATTCTTGGTTTCAACATTAACCTATATGCCGTAATTTTACCCTGGTATTAGCGCTTGTGGTAACGTTTTTGGCTATCGGGCAGGTTGTTGGTTTGAGCTCGGAACAAACTACAACATACAAAAGATATTGAAAATGATGACGCTATCTATGGAAGTTGACATTCATAGAAAATTAGAAGGAATGCTTTGGTTCATAAACAGGCACATATTATTACCATAAAAAGCTAGAACTTACATATAAAGTCCTTCGATCAAAGGGTTTGTTGCATGTTTGTTGTTTAGACAAAAAAAATAACTGGACCTTCCACGGCAGTGTCATTATCTGCCTATTGTCTTTTTTTCTGTGACTGTTATATTAATTATGTTCTGCACTTAATAAAGACGAATATATGCAGACCAGCAAACACATTTTCATAGTAGCTTACCTGCTGCAGAACCAAATTTTCCATTTATTACATTTTGTAATAACTTATTGGAACAGCTACTGTATAACTAAGGCTTTCTGTAAGACATCCTGCCAAAAAATGACTAATTAAACTTTGATAAAGACGAAAAAGTTCGTACACTTTATGTGTACTCTAATATCTTAATTTGCAAAACACATAAAAATATCATGCATGTATTATTTAACAGTTACTCTTCTTTTCTCCCAAAGTTAATTTTTACATGTGTTTGCTGAAGCTTTTTATAGTGCCTGCCTATATAAAATGACGTCATACTGGCCTTCCATTGGTAAATTTAAATAGATAATTTAGTCAGTGTATTTGCCTATCATTTGGAACTATAAAAAGCTACGTGTTTGTTGCACTTATAATGAGCAAAATTTGTTCTTGTTTGTACGAAGACAGCTTAATCAAAATTCTTTCATCATACTAAAATCTAAAATTATTGAACATAAAGTAAAATGAGAAAAATCTACCAAAAATAAGAAAAAGTAGGAAGTAAGTTAGCTTTGAAATAATTCTTTATTTTTAGTAAGTCTGTCGGTCTACAGGGATCTAAAGGGATAAGACAATAGCCGATAAATTGAAGTACATCCCTAATGAATACACACAAAATTATCTCTTCTGTAAATTACAACCTATTGAACCAACCAATCAAAATCCAAAGTACCCAAAATTGTAGAGCCATTGAATAAGAAAACTTTGTCATAAAACTTCGGGGACTAGTGTAACAAATAGCCCAATGTCCCCTCCCTCCCTGGTTTGTCTGGAATTCGCCTAGATCATAATGTTTATGTCTTTTCTGATCATAGTACAATGTGATATCGAAAATATATAATCCTTAGTTGAGCTGTAATTGTTAGTCCTTCCAAAATATTACAGATCTCTCAAGATATCCTGAGAGAGGGGACAATGGGCTGTTAATTACATTAGTCCCCAAAGTTTTATGACAACGTTTTCTTATTCGTTGGCCTATCAACTTTCGGAACTACAGTGCATTTTAATCGGTTGGTTCCTTAAGTCAAGTGTTCAAAGTTCCAACCACTAATTTTAATCTACATAATAGGTAATTTTGTGTATTATTATTGGCGGTGTATGTACATCAATGTCTTATCGGTCAATGCCTTATTCCTTTAGATCCCTGCAAAATATCTCAGTCTTTCCATTTATAAATTTTTTTAGGCATGTTAGAATTGTCCTATCGATTTCAAATTTTGCATGGTCATTCCATTACTAGTTAGGTACGATTTAGAAAGCGTAGCAACTCTATAATCATTACCAAAATTTCAGTACGTCCATTTTAAACATGTTGATTTTTTTACTTTTTTAACAACTAATTTTTATGTGATCTAATCATCCTATTGATCTGATTTTTGGTATATTGATTACTGGGACAACAAAGTATAATGTTATAAGCGAAGCAACTCTATAATCAAGTCCTAAATATGTGTGTATGTCCATAAACATTATCCTGTATAAAGCAACAAATTTACTTACTATTTTGCTTCGACTCTTATACATTCATATTCTGATCATTCAGTTCTAACTATATAAGTGTTCATATCCGTTTGTTCTACCGTTTTAGTGCTTCGCATTTATAGATGTTGTCATCCTTGTTTCATCTAACGTTTGCCCGTTTATATCAACCTAAAAAATATGAATTTTAAAATTAATACTTATAAAAAATTTAAACAGTTGTCTGGCTTATTTAAATATCCCAATATTCTACTACTTAGAGTAGGTAAGATTCTACTAAATCTACCTAGGAAAATATTGGATGATGAACAATTAAGAATTTGCGAAAGAAAATCATGTATGTGTTGGAAGGGGGGGGAATATTGTAAGAAGCGAAGCTTTTCTATAAGTAGGGTTGGATCTTCCGTCCGTCCGTAATGGATAGCTCTTTTTATTATTTTAGACATGTTAGAATTGTTCTATTGATTTCAAACTTTGCATGCTGATTCCTATAATAATTAGGTACAATTTAGAAAACGTAGCAATTATACAATCGTACATGCGTACATATAAAACATATGGATGTTTTTATCCTTGTAAATTTTTTTTGTGTGCCCCTTCTAAATACAAATTTCAATTTAATTTTTAAAATCCTTTTATTTTTAATCATATGAATATCCCATTACCCTACTACTTAAAGTATGTTAGATTAAACTAAATCTACCTAGAAAATATTGGATGAGGAACAATGGAAAATTGTAGCGAAAGAAATTACAGTGTATGTTGGGGAGGGGGGGGGGGGATCAATCTTTTATTTTTTTTTCTATGAGAACCGGTACGTCCGTCCGTCCGACATGTTGAAATTGTTCTATCCATTTAAAATTATGCCTGATGATTCCTAGATAAAATATGCTGATTTTTAAGTTTTTGACATAAAAGATTGATATAATTACCCTATTCATCTGATTTTTCGAATATTGATTTCTGGAACAACTAGGTACAATATTATAAGCTAGGCATCTCTATAATCAAATCCTTAAAATTAAAATTATTTCCTTTTACTGCAATTTGTATTTGCGCAATTTTGTTTTAATTTACAAGTTCTGACACTTTACAAGCGTTATTGTTCGTTTGTCCATCCCTCTGATTTTAAATGGGCATTTATTTCAATCTAAGAGTTTTCGCTAAAAGGCCATAAAATCCAGATTTGTCCAGTAAATTTGAAGAAAATTGTAAAGAGTGTGTTAATCAGATTATGAAAACTATTAAATAAGAAAAAAGTTCTAAGAAAAAAGCATTAATTTGAAAATTAGATTACCAGAGCTGGATCTTTAAATGTGTAGCCGTTGCCGTAGCCGTGGCCAGAGGAACATCCACTAACCTAATAGCGATCTTTAAATCAAATTGGCTACGCGTGGCCACAGCTATATGCGATCTTAAAATCACAATCACTTTTTGAATTTTCAGTAAAATATGAAAATAATAATAATAATAATACGTAAAAACTTCAAACATTTTAAAATCCATGTTTTATTGGCAGCACTGGCAGTGGCGACGGCTACCGCTACGGCTACGACTACAGCCATGACTACGGCCACGGCTACAGCCACGCCAACAGCTACACATTTAAAGATCCAGCTCAGTACATCAGACTGACGTAACCATTCTGTAATTAATAACTAGAAAAATCTTCATTGGAACTCATTCACCCCATATTCTTAAATTTAAATGCCACTATATACAAGAATTAAATCTAAGGGTTCTTAGATTGTTTATTACACAAATATTACAATAAAGTTTTTATCTATGATATGATGTTTTTTGGAGAAAAAAAAAATTATAACCAGCCATCACACAACAAATTTTTCTACCTGCTATATTCAAAAATATTCAGCGAGTTAGCGGCAATGATGCGATAGTACACAAAGTCAGTCAGAACCTACTAAATTCTTGTACATTCCCTTTAAGCCTGTACCAAAAGTCTGAGACTACTAAAAAATTTAATATTCGATCCATTGTCCCCTCCCCCACTCCTTGGATTTTGGATCTTCGCCTTGATGGATATTGTCATCCTAAATACAAGAGTAGACTTTTCGTGGATGCTAGAATGGTCATAATTTAACATTCTAACCTTTCATTTATACCTCTCTTACTAGCCATTTAAAATGTTCCAATGTAATTAAAAATGATATCTAATTTTGTCTTTGAATTTGTCTTGAAATACATTGTACCTTCTGCCCATTATATGATTATATAATTATATATAAAAGTACATATAAAAGTTTGAATAAAATTTAGGATTTATACACGAAGACTTTACAATTACCTGGCAGATAAGTGCAGTATATGTATGACAATCATGTAAAATGACATATTTCAACTTTTTTTTTAGTTTTGCTAATGGCCTGTTCTAAATAAACATACTAGAATATAGTGGCTCTGAAGTCAGAATGGCGAAGAACTACACAAACTTGCAGTAGTGATGACCACAAGAGAGTAGGAAGAAATGCAAACGCGCATTTTTGATTGTTAAGACTCTAGGGGGCTTGGTGTCGCTTCGGGTAATAGATCTCTCTCCACGCACCTTGAAACATACTCTGCTTATTAATGCGGTGTAAATCTTCCATTCGCCCATCAGACAAACAACTCTCTGAGATGCACGACCTTTGTCTGAAAAGTCCCTAGTGTCCAAAGTAATGAGTTGTACCTGTTTTGTGGGCCAAGGCATTCTCTCCACTCTAACTATTTACGTCGTGCAACCGACAAAGAAGCAGTGGGAACCATTTTTAACGTCTTTAGTTGTGACGCAGTGTCGGACCGAGATTCGAACCTATAACCTTCCCGACGATGAGCGGATGCACTACGTGTTGAGCCACGGTCACAGGTTGCGATCTTTATTCATTTAGATGATTCTAATTTCGTACTCTCTCCTATTTTATATTTTTTACATTTATATTTTGTAGCATGACTGATAGGCTGACGGATTAAGTAAATTACATACTGAATGCTCATTTTATGGAGAATCTTTTATAAAATCAGCCTTTGAATGGCAGACACTATTAGTAGTATGGACTGATGGACTGACGGACAGACAATGTAAATTATAGATTACCTTCCCTACTGAAAAAATATTTTAATTGTGTACAACTTATGAAAGTTCGAGTATGATAATCAAAATTCAAATATATTAAAATAAAGTTGTTCAAGTATGATTATCTTTTTGAATCAGATTAAATTTACATTCATTTTGTTTTAAGAAAAAAAAACAAGGAAGAAAATATCAAAAAAGCAAAGCCTTTTAGTACTGAAAAGCAGAGAACTCGACAGCCGCGCATAAGCTTCAAATTTAAAACCGCATGTAAAAAAAAAGAAATTTTTAAACAGGTAGATTGTTTGTTGAGGGATAGGTTTAGACATCCAGCTTAGTTTTAAAGTCATAATATTACTATTTCACGGGGGCTTACACCCGGCTGACGCGCGGCTGCCGAGCACTGGTGAAAAGGGAAGGAATATTTCAACAAAAGAAATTAAATTTGAGTAAAATTTTCATAGAAATTAAGCTACTCTTTAAGTCTTTGAGAATGAATGTATTAGAATTTTAGAAACGAATCTTTTAATGTTCCAAATAAGTTTGGACCATATTAGAAAGCAAATCTGTAAGGATCCTACCAAAGTGAGTTATAGAGCAGATAATAAATGTAAAAGTATAGATGTATAACCTAGATAACTGTCTGGTTCCAGTGGTGGGAACCTTTTTTCTTCTAACAAATAGCTTTATGCTCTTTTGTAGCGACTTGTCTGTGTTCATATTTACGACGCTATTGGCTGATATTCAAAGACCCAATGGGAAGTCGACAAAGGGTATTTACCCCGTAGACATACATTTAACCCCTACCCCTCTTTTCTTTTAAAGTAAATTTACAAAAAAAAACTGCAGTTTATCTAAAATAGCATCCGAAAAAATTACATATTTACCATAGCGTAGCGAACGGACTGACGAACACAAACAGACAGAAAAAGTGAATTATGAATTACCTTTACGACAAAAATTGCAATTTTGCTGTTTCTAAACTGTATATATAACCAATAATGCAGAAATATTCTTCGATGAAAATGAAATAAAATAAGAAAAAATTTCTTTCAATCATTCATAATTCATTCAAGAGATGGATTAGTGATCAAAAGCGGGCACTAGTGATTTGTAGCGAAGCTAACATATAATACACTTAGTCTGTAAGTCTATCCGTCCGCCCTCCAGTCCGTCTGTAAAGCAATGGGGGAATGAGGATTTTTTGGCTGCTATTCAGGAGAGACTGCTGAATTTTTTAAAAGATACCTCGAAAAGCATCTTGTATAATACTGTTAGTCTTTCGATAGAAAATAAAAAGAAGGAAATGTTTAATGAATAAATTTACGGAGAAGGGGACTGTTTTAACTATTGTAATAATAAGCAGTTGCGATTATTTGATAATGTAATACATGTGTGGAAGTAAAGGCATGCTTTAAAAAATAATGAAAAAACTACATATTTGGGGAAAGGTGTAAGGATTTAGGAAGATAAACTTTTCTTTCAATTCCAAAAGTAAAAATTACTCTTTATTTAAAGTGTATTTTTTAAATTAAAATTGTAATTTTGTATAAAAAAAAACTTCAAAAATTACCTAGACATTTTATTTCTTTGATGAAAATAATTTATTTTTTTTGGGTGGGCCATAAAAGATTTTAGAGATCCATATTTCTAGAATAGCCAGCATTACACTGCTGTATAGTAAAATCTTTCAAAATCCATGTTTTATTGACAGCACTGGCAGTGGCGACGGCTACGGCTACAGTTACGACTACGGCAACGGCTACGGCAATGGCTACACATTTAAAGATCCAGCTCTGGTAGTTCTGGTAGTTTAAACCCAACCCAAAAATGGCAATCTTTCTTTTTAAAAAAAATTTCAAAGCATCCAAACAGGTAAAATTTTGAGGCTTAGTCGCGGCCAACGCACGGCTGCCGAGCCCTGATAAAATGAACTTATAATTAGTGCCCTTTGCTGGTTTTTTTTTATCTTTTTTTGTGTGTTGATGGATGGGACAATATTAATTTGGAATTGTAGGAATTATTTCCCACAGACACACACACACACACAAATACATGAGTTTATATTGAATGGTGTTTGACCAAATACCCAAGCAGGAGGTAATCTTATTATGTAAAGTAGTAAGGATTTTTGTCTCTAGCTTAAGTTTAGATAGATACTAAAATTATTAAGTTCTTCAATTCAGGGAAGCTTCACATAGACCCTACGGGGGCTATTTCATCTTTATATCCAAGAGATGGTTTAAGATATTTTTTCGTATTTATTCAAATCCTGTGGATAGGAACCGGTTCTCATGGATGCTAGGGGAGCAGCCACTAGTAGATTAAAACTAGAACAATTATGTCTGTAGAAAGTGCAACAATAAAATTTCACAATTTTGAACTTAAAATCAAAAGAGGAATATTGCTTAATTTGGTGATTTTTATTTTAAAAAAATGATTTTTTCCTCCGGTTTCCCTATTTCCTTCAGTTAATTTGATGTTTTTACAAAGTTATGCTAGGCTAGGTGAGAGTTTATTAACATTTATGTATAAAATTTTTTTGATTGGCTAAAATAAATATTTGTGTGTTTAAAGAAACTGCATGCATGCTAAAAGTTTCAACTAGAGACATGAAAAATCTTATTTGTTAATCATCAATTACAATTTTATAAATAATATATTCGTGATCGAAGGAGACCAATATTTAATTTATCTTATGTATGTGTGTATTATTTTTTTTTATGTGAGAAATAATCTTTTAAAGATCATAACGCCAGATTCTAAAATGCATTTATTACGAACAAAGTTTTAAAGAATATAAATTTTTAAACAAGGGTAATTTTTCTACGAGCATCAAAGCTAACGGAGATAAAAAAAAGTAAGGGAGAAAGAACAGATTAAAAAAAACGTACAAAACTTGATATTGATAGTTTAAAAAGTGCAAAAAGGCATTAATATTCATTTGAAAAAAAGCAAAATATGTTGGGAATGGGACTGGTATTTCTGCAACTAGAAGTTTCATAATTTTCTAATTCAAATCAATCAAAACACCATAAATACAAAGTTTCTATAGGTTTCTTATATATACAATAACTATATCATAGTATGTAGTCAATATTTTAATTATGAAAATGATTGGTTATGAAATAATAAATATACTGTTTCTGAATTAAAGAAACTAATAAAACTCTGGCGTTACTATTGCATTAAGAATAGATAAATTCCCCGTATTTATTCGTATTTTGACACGACATCTTCTTTTTAATCACAAATTTCATCATTGTGTGATCTTTCAAGGAGTGAAGCTACTATATAGTGTGATACAGAGGAGTGCACGCCCACGGGGTTTTGGCCCAGTGAGAGAGGGGACATCGTACTGTTTATTACACAATTTCCCAAAGTTTTATAATACCGTTTTTTTTTCGTTGGCTTAAAAACTTTTGGGATTATTGTTGAATTTTGATTGGTTGGATCATTGGTTAGAGTGTCCGAACGTTTTAACCATAAATTGTAATCTAAAGAAGAGGTAATTTTGTGTATTCTCATTGGTATTGTACATCAATTTATTGGCTATAGTCTTAAACTAAAACAAAAATCGAGTGAGGTTTTATACAGACGACAAGACGGCTGTCGGGTTATGGCGCGCGAAGCTTACAAATTTTTAATCCGATGCAACTCTTGGTTCTTGTAGGGGGTGTATCAGGGTGGTGTATCCCCTTAATTTCATCTGAGGGGTAGAAACACCCCCTTTCTTTACACTTCTGGTTTAATGATTCTATCAGTATGCCAATAAGCAATAAATACCTGGTATAAAATGCCAAGATTGATAGATAAATAAAAGATAATTCAAGATTATTGAAAACATGTTGGTACTTGGTATGTAACTAAAAATATTAAAACAAATAATTAATGTTTTCATTCAAACCTAATATTGGATCCAAGTTCCTCTTCCCATACTTTCATTCTAAAAAAAGTTGGTTCTAGTCCCTGCAGTGGCTCTAACACTGCATGCAGGTTCCAATTCCTACAGGATCATATATCTTTGGGTATCTTTTAACTTTTACTTGACCTAACCCAAACAAAAATAAGCATTGAAGATATGTTTTTTATCTTTAAAAATCTATTTTGTTGTCCATATGTAATAAGAGGGACACCACCAAATGTTGTTATTTTTATCCAAAGCTGTCCTACACGGGATAAATGTTATCCTTGTTTTTCTTGTGGTTTTTCCCATTCCCTATACTCATCTTTTTCTCATAAAAATGCGGTGGACAAAATTAATATTTTTAGTATTAATATTCTGTATATTTCACATGATAAAAAAAGGAAGATTTTAAAATGTTTGTGGGATATTTTAAATTTTTAATAAGAAATAAAACACGATATGAATGGTATTGAAAATATCTGCTGCTCCGCCACCAGCCTCAAGTCCCTTTGCCTCTAAGGATATACATAATATTTGTCACGAAAATATTACTACTATGTTTATAAAAAGTATAATTGCACCACATACAATACCCAGTAATAGTCCCTTTCGTGGCAATGCCCCTTAAGGGGCGATTCGTCGTATTTTTAAAATGGCTTTTGCTAGGTTATTTTAGGTTAGGTTTGGTGATTGCTCCACAGGGTTATGCAATTAGCCCCGCAGGGGCTACAAATAGGAGAAAAGCTACTGTGAAAAAAAAACAAAGAAACGCCCTTTAAGGAGCGTTGCCACGAAGGGACTACACTAAAACAAACCTAACACATAAAATAAAAGCTTCTCTGAAAACTACCCAACCCCCTTCTTTTTCATTTTCAACATTTTTAAAGAAAGAAAGGGGTTATCAGTTTTTAACAAAGTAACTTTGCTTTGTGTGATAAGAAAAAGCTAAATTTTTACTTATTATTTATACCTCTATCTTTTAAAGACACTCAAGAAAATGTCATTTTTGCTGATTCATACACCATAGTTATAGAGTAGCTGCGCAAAAAAAAGTAAGCTATTAAGGGTCCCCTTGTCAAAAAAGCATTTTTTTTCTCTATGTTACATAATATATGTTACTTTAATATGATTTGCCTTGTACATTAGAGATAACCTAAAGACATACTGTCTAAATCAGCCAATGGGAGAATACTAAAGGTATATTCAAGACATCTCATTGGTTGAAACATTTTACAGATCTTGGAATGTAAGGGCATATTTTTTTTTATTTCATTCGCATTATGAGTCAGCTATAAAGTGTCGTATATCTTAGGATTACGCTTTTCCTGGGTAAATGGATTCGTGAAAACTGTCGTCCCTCGTATCATGTAAAGCATATGATAAAACATATGATAAGTTAGATATGAAATTCTTTGAACAAAGTTAGCTTTTCAAGATTATATCGTCGAAAAAATTTCGATGCCTGTATCTCGTATATAAGAAAATGTAAACAACTGGTTTATCTGCAAAAAAATCCCTTTTTAAGTTTGACGAAAAATAGGGCCATTGGAACATCTAGCTATATTATGTCTATTCCTTTATACAGACATGTGTGTCAGGGAGTAAGGGAGGGGACAATGGATCGAATATTAAATTTTTAGGAGTCTCAGACTTTGGGTACTGGCTTCAAGGAAATGTGCAAGAATTTAACAGTTTCTGACTGACTTTGGGTACTAGTGCACAAAATGCCGCTAACTCGTTTGTTAGTTTGAATATTGCAGACAAGTATCAATAAACTTAATTTGTTATGATGTGGCTGGTTTTAACAATTTTTTCTATCCAGAAAATATCATTTCATAGATAAAAACTTTATTGTGATATTTTTTTAATAAACAATCTAAGTTTTGGGTTATGGGGCTATGGGTTTAATGGGTTCCAGGGAGATTTTTCTAGTTATTAATTACAGAATAGTTACGTCAGTCTGATGTGCTGGTAATATAATTTTCAAATTAATGCTTTTTTCTTTGAACTTTCTTCTTATTTTCTGTATTCTATTAACTCTCCCTTTACAATTTCCTTCATATTTTCTGGATTAATCTGGATTTCAAGGTCTTTCAGCAAATACTCTTAAATTTAATTAATTGCCCATTGTCCCCTTCCTTACTCCCTGCATGTGTGTACTTATTTTATTAGGTAGTGTAAGCTTATTTGATTAGAAATACACATACATATTCTATAAATATGTCTCTTGAATGATTAAATATTTAATCTAACTTGAAAATAGAATATATAGATTTATCTAATTAAAAGCGAAGATTTCCTATAACAGATTTATAGTTTTACTCTTATTTTCCTACAATCATTAAAAAAGAACCTGTCTTAAAATTAGGGTTGGTCCGTACGTTTATCTGTTTATATTTTGTACGTGCGTAACGGATAAACTTTATATTAATTTAGACATGGTAGAATTGTTTTATCAACGTTAAACTTCATGATGATTAATTCTGTAACTAACATTTTTAGGACTTGATTACATAAATAGATGCTTCGCTTATAACAATGTACTTTGTTGTCCTAGGAAATTAGTATTCCAAATATCAGACTAATCGGATAATTTTATCACATAAAAATTTGATGTTAAAAAAGTTAAAAAGCAACATGTTTAAAATGGACATACGGACTTTCTTGTAACGATTATAGAGTTGCTTCGATTTATAACTCGTACCAAACTCCTATAGGAATTATCAAGCAAAGTTTGAAATCGATAGGACAATTCTAACCTATTTAAATCAACTAAAAGAGCTATCTCTCTGTGATGGACGTACGGACGGACCGACCCTAATTATAGAAAAGCTTCGCTTTTAAAAAGTTTTATTTACTTTTACTTTTCATCTGTTTTTTTTGAATAATGATTGCTAGAACAACAAGGTACAATTTTGTTTATCTTTTATAGTAATATTCTGTTTATTAAGATTTGTACACTGCGAACCAAAAAATAGGCAAATTTGTATTTTCAGAATAGCAGCTTTATTATTCATTTAGGATAATTTTACAGTAAATATAAAATGTATAGATGCACCTTTTGGTTAAAAGTTTCCACTGTTAATTTTTTATTAATCAGCACCAATGAGGCACAACATCTCAAAAACAGCATTTGGGGGTGAACCAAAAAGATATATGTATATATACAGTCTAAATTTAAAGCTTTGCTTTTTAAATGTTAAGTGGTCTTATTTAATTGGGATCTTAAGAAATAGTAGATTTACTTAAAATTAGATAAGCTGAATTTGAATTTCCGAATGTGTACACAACTTTCTCATGCTATCTCAATATGTACTACTAGCTAAAAAATTCAAACTTCCAAATTAAATCTAAATTTGAATGTATAAACGATTTATACATTCAAAATTTAAATTTTTTTGGTTTTTGCAAGTTTGAAGCTTTTTTAGCTAGTAGTAAATATTGAAATAAGATGAGGAAACACAAAGGAATCTGTGTAAACATTCGGAAATTCAAATTCAGCTCATCTAAAATTAGACATTACGTGTACTGTAATAAAACGAGAGTGACAGATTAACAGGAAGGGTGAGGACATTGTAATGTAAATTACACTGGTACCCAAAGTTTAAAATAAACATCTCATTCGTTGCCTTCAAAACTTTGAGTATTTTTGTAAAATCTTGATTGGATGGTTTTTAAATAACAGTATCCAAACTATCAATCAAATATTTAGAGTAATTTTGTCATTGTGGCTTTACATCTATTTGTGGACTAATTGTCTAATCCCTAAAGATCACTGCAAATTAAAGAATTAACTGGTGTAGGTTGTCATTTTTAAACCATTTATTAAGAGGTAACAAACGACTGACCGACTGCATTTTCATTCACAGAGAAGCTTTACATTAGTCATGGGCTTGTTCAACAGAGTAAAATTATTTACAAAAAAAATACATGAAGAAAAAAAATTTAATTTAAAAAAATCAAAATCAAGGAAGATTATCACATGTTTTAAATGTACTATAAACTTTTGCTTATATTTAAAAAGTTTCTTCGATTTCTAAATTGTACCTAACTGTTACGGGAATCACCATGCCTAGTTTGAAATCGACAGGACAATATAGAAAATGCCTAAATTAACGATAAGGACTTCCGTTACGTACGTACGGACAGACTGAAATACCATAATTATAGAAACGCTTCGCTTTTATAAAATAATACAAAATACATAGATCGGCTGAAGGATTGTTTAAGAGATAAAAAAAACAGAGAAAGAAATATTGTGAAAGGGAGACAAAAAAGAGAGAAAGGTGGGAGAGAAAAAAGTGTTTTGAACAGGATATTTATTCTTAAAAATGATTAAGAAAACTATTGGTAAATTCCTATCGAACTTCCTAGGGTATTCTTAGAAAACCTAACTTTTATGTTCGCCCACGAAATTTTATTGGATTTTGCAAAGATTTATTAATCCAAAAGCCACTGATAAGTAATTGATTCTACTTAGACTTTACATTTTGCAGAAAATTTGTTTAGGATGCACTCATGTTTTTTTTGAAAATTAAAGTAACAATAGAGGGGTTAAATAACTATATGTCCCCACATCGTGAACCCAGTTCTGCCTTTCAATTGGGTCTTTGAATATCAGCCAAAAGCGTTGGAAATATTAACACAGCCAAATCGCAATAAAAGTGCAGAAAGCAATTTGCCAGCAGACGAAACAACAATGGATCCAGTTAGTTGTCTGGGTTATGTATCTATATTTATACATTTATTGTTTTATATATATTTTTTTGACAATACGGATCCCTGTCCAAAAACTAGAAGAGAATGAGATTATATGAAAGGGGAAAATAAAAAAGAAATACATACAACGAGACGACGAGAGAATTGAAAAAATGAGAGGTGAAATTAATTGGGGAAAGAAAAGAAAAAGGGGAAAGAGAGAGAAATGGAACAAAAATAAAAATAAATGATAGGATGAGGGAAAGAAGCACACACATCACACACATACACACACACACACCCACACATACACACACACACAAAGATAGGAGAATGGGGGATAGAAAGGGGGGGGGGGGTAAAGAAAGAAAGAGAGGTGAATGTATCTTTTAAAAGATAAAATGATAAGAAGAAAAAAGAGGGAACAAAATGAAAGAAAGAGTTTAACAAGAGTGAAAGGGCTGGTATTATGGAATAATTATTTATCGCTTCGAATTTTAGACAGCTTTCCGCCGATATTAAAATGAAAAATTATAAGATGTAAACCAGTTTTAAACCAGTCCTGTGATACATTTAGCGGATGTGATAAACCAACAAGTTAAGAAATTGAAAAATGAAAAATTTTCGTTTTAGTGATTTTTAAAAACATTTAAAGAATATTGTAATATTTAAAGAAATTTTAAAGATGTATTTTATATGAATCTTATAAAAGTTAGGTATATATACATATATCTATTTAAATGTAAAGCCTTAATTGTAAGTTACGCCTACAATCTAAAGTTAGGTATAACTACATGTATTCTAATTTGATCCATACAGTGCAGTGGTGTGCACAGTGATTCACCATTAGGGAATGGAAAAAAAGGGGAAGGTAGGCAGTCCTAATTTCAAGTTAATCGGGGTGTTGACACCCCTATACCACACGTCATTGTACAGGAACCTATGAATTTGCAGCCAGGGATCTAAAGGGATAAGACAATGGCCGATAAATTGCTGTACATCCCCAATATTAAACAAAAAATACCCCTTCTGTAGATTACAATATTTGGTTGAAACGTTTGGACACTCAACTTAATAAACCAGCCAATCAAAATCCATTGATTAAGAATACGTTATTATAAAATTTTGGGACTAGTGTAATAAACAGCCCATTGTATCCTCTCTCTCTCTCTCTCTCTCTCTCTCTCTCTCTCTCTCTCTCTCTCTCTCTCTCTCTCTCTCTCTCTCTCTCTCTCTCTCTCTCTCTCTCTCTCTCTCTCTCTCTCTCTCTCTCTCTCTCTCTATCTCTCGCTATTTGTAGCATAGATGTACTTTTTAAGAGACCAAATTGACAAATAGAACCTGGTTATAAGTAACTGTGTTAAAGATGAATAATATCCAGACGGACAAAGCGAGTTACGAGAAAGCACATATCCATTCAATTGCTAAACAATCTATAATACAAAGTAGAACGATGTCTGTCTGTTTGTTTGTGTGTTTATTTGTCTGTTTGTTTGTTGTTGTTGTTGTAGCCAAAAGTATCGCCCGTCTATCCATGATCATCGAAGGGTTGGCCTGTATCTAGGCCAAGGAATGTCGCAGCAGCCAGAGGGTCGTTCCATAGTGATTCAGCAGTTAAGTTGGTTGGGTCAGCAGGACAATTGAAGAGATGGTTGGTTGTATGTGATGGTTGGTTACATTTGGGACATTTGTCTTCTATCTGTATAGTATTCTCTGTAACAGCTGACAGGTACGAGTTGAGCATAGAAGAATATCCGGATCTTAGTTGACATAGCATACTTCTTGTTTGTCTGGGAAAGTCTCTTTCAGCCTCGTTAACAGGGGGGGGAGGGGCGTCTAGAACTTTATTGTCTGTAAGGTTGTTGATGGATTTTCTTACACACTCAGTATGGATTTGTTTAAGTAGTGGTTTATAATTTTGACTGTTTACACCACTTTCTGGAATCATGTCTCTGGTCTCATTTCCAAATCTAGTTTGGAGGGTTTGCTTAGTGATACGGCGAGGTGGAGGGCCGTAAAGGTCAACATGATTAGGGTGGTCATCTTTTTGAGTGGCAAGGAGGAATTGTCTAGACAGCATTTCAGAGTGGTCCTTGACTTTCATGATTTTGCATTCTGTGTTAAAGTGATCGATGGGCGTTTTATTAACACAGCCAAGTGCGACTCTTAATGCTTCACTCTGTGCTACTTGGAGATGTTTCCAGTTAACGTCTGCCAGGTTGGGGGTCCAGATAGGGCTACAGTAATTAATTACTGATTGTCCTATTGCCTTGTATGTAGTAAGAATAGTTTCTTTTTCCATACCCCAGGTGGTGCCAGAAAGTGATTTTAAGATGTTATTGCGAGATTTAACTCTGGATTTAATATCGGTAGCATGGTGTTTGAATGTCAACAAATTGTCGAAGGTTACACCTAGAAATTTTGGGTGTTTGACAGTGGGAACAGGGGTGCCGTTGATGGAAATGTTTAGCTGTTCACTGCATTCATTAGACCATGTGGTGAAGACTGTGGCTGTTGACTTAGCTGGGGAGATAAACAAATTCCTTTCTTTGAACCAATTTTCTAAGGTGTTTAAATAAGCATTAATCTCTGAGCAGACAGGTTCCAGGTGTACGCCAGAATTGAGGACATTTGAATCATCAGCGTACGTGACTAATTTAATGTTACCTGATGGATTAGGCATCTTACTCATGTATAGGTTGAATAAGACAGGTGAAAGGACCCCTCCTTGTGGTACACCCTGTCTCATTTTCCTGTACCTGGATCTGCGGCCACGGAATTCAACAAAAGTCTGTCTGCCTCGGAGGTAGGCAGCCAAGAATCTTTTAAGGTGGTGGTTCAGGTTAAGTTCATAGATGTCGTTCAGCAGAATCTCGTGGTTGACAGTATCAAATGCTTGGGTAAGGTCAATAGCAACAGAAATAGTTCTCTCAACTGGCCTTGGTTTATTGAGACCTTTTTCGATGTATGTTTTAATCTCTTGAAGTGCAGTTGTGGTAGAATGTCCTTTTCTGAATCCATGTTGATGGGGGGCGAAAGGTATGGATTCAGTAATCTGGGGGAGAAGAATGCTTTCCAGAATTTTGGCGGCTGGGGACAGAAGAGATATTGGTCTGTAGCTCTTGCCTTGGTCTGATGGCTTGCCTGGCTTGAGTAAGGGTATGATGCGCGCGGTCTTCCAGAGTGATGGTATTATGGCTTTGGAAACACAGTTGTTGAAGATATTAGTCAAATACTTTATACCATGTGGGCCGAGATGTTTAAGCATCAGTGGTGAAATGTTGTCTGGACCTAAAGCCTTCGAGGCTTTACATTTCTTGATGGCTTCGGATGTTTGCTGGGTGGTGATGATTATTTTCTGGTCCTTGGTAGATTTTTGAAGGTTGCGCAGTGTTCGTCTAAATTGCTTTGTTGGTTTAGATGTTGGTCCTGGTGTGTATTGGATGTTAAAATTGTTTGCGAGCTTTTTTCTGTCACAGAAAGGTTTGTCGCCAAAATAAATGGCCTGATTATCTGGCTGGTTTGGCTTGCCTGACAGAGACTTGATCGTATTCCAGAGCTTTTTTGAGCCGGGATCACAGGTATTGAGATGTTCCTTCCACTTAGTTTTCCGATGTTCATTGATTTTATTATTTATCTCTTTGTTTAGGTCAGGTATTCTAGGGTCTGCAGGATTGTTGGCTCTGAGGCCATCTCGTTCATCTATAAGCCTGGCTGCCTCGGTGGGAACCTCATGGATGACATTGGGTAACCTGCCAGCTGGTATGAATTTGTTTGCAGCTTTATTTAGGATGTTTCTAAATGATTTTTCAGACTTGTGTATGTCGTTGTTATGTGGAATCCTTGCAAAGATTTCTTCTGTGAAGTCAGTAAAGCCCTCCCAGTTGGCCTTGGATACGTTGATAAATGTTTTGTTTTCTGCTTTTACTCTCTGTGTTGTTGTGTTTAGAGAGATAATAATTGGTAGATGATCAGAATTTAAAGCAGGTAACACTTTCCAGTCACAGGTAGGTAATAAGTTGGATGATGCCATTGATATATCTGGTGATGATGAGCTATTGGCTGTGACTCGAGTAGGAGTGTCTTCATTCAAGATACCAAAAGGGATGTCGCCAATGAGATCTGCAATTTGTCTACCTCTAATGTTTTCAGTAGATTCACTATACCATAAAGAATGGTGGCCATTAAAGTCACCTAAGATTAAAGAGTTTGGGGTGGCCTGTTCAAAGATGCTGGTAATGTCTGGAACATAATCTTGTTGGCAGCTGCTGATTGGGGGAATGTATACATTACTGATTTGTAATGCATCCATTCTACCTGGGATGGTTATTGTCAGGATTTCAATATGTTGATCGTTGACGAGTGCTGGAGATGTTATTTCAGTCTGGAATTGGATGGATCTGTGGATAAGGAAGGCGAGTCCTCCTCCTTTGTTGGTTTGGCGATCTTTCCTAACAAGTGTGTAGTCTTTAATATCAGCGGGTTTTGTGTTGATGGTAAATTTTGTTTCTTGTATTGCTGCAATGTGTATTTTATGTTTCCTTATAAAGTATAGTAGTTGATCTACTTTGCTGGATAGACCATTGATGTTATGCTGTAGGATGTTTAGTTTGTTGTATGGAAGTTGAGGTGTTGGTATAGAGTGGAGGCGGGGGGGAGGGGGGGAAGGTGGAGGGTTTGATGATGGGGGAGGGGGGGAAGGAAGGGTAACGGGGGGTGGGGGGCAGCAGGGTCCAATCCAGTTAGGTAGCTTTTTTCTTGCATTTGCGTTTTTAAGTTTGGAGCATTTCACATGGAGCCAGAGATTACATTTGGTGCATTCTACGGATGGTCTGTGTTCAGAAATTTGTTTGCTGCACACTGGACAGATCCAGGTAGGACCTGGATTTTGCTCAATGCCAGCCTTGATAAGTAATAGCCGGATCAAACAGGCTGGAAGGGGTTGATCCTTTGTCAAACTAATTAAAAAGATGGAGCTGAGTGTAGGACTTCATTGTCGATTTTACTGAAAACCTGGGCCTCTGGTGCTGGTAGTGGATGACGGTGATACTTTGGAAACAGGGCGTAGTTCCCTGTTGTAGGTGTTGGCTCTTGGCACCGATGTTGTTGGTGGTAGATTCGCAGCGTAGATGCAGCCAACGTAGAATCCTGTTTGTTTGTAGCGAAGGATCTCGCTAACCACTGAACCGATCGGGTTCTCCTTTACAGGGTAGCTTCTCATAGTTCCCGGGAAGGTTTATAACTATTTTCTTGGGGGGTGGGACACCCCAACCCTCCCCCCCCAAAAAAATGAAAAATACCCCCCCCCAAAAAAAATAAAATAGTGGGGTCGAACTCGACTAACCCCCTCCTCCCCCCCCTAATTTTTTTTTTGTCTTTTTTATTTTAAATCTAAAATACGAAAATTGGTTTGATCGAACCTCTTGGGGCAAAGCCCCTAGATGCTAGGGGCGAAGCTGCTAGTATGTAGATAAAGAAACAAGACAACTTACAACTTAAATAAAATGACTACTAGTTGCTACACCCAATGATAGTTTTAGTTTATAGTATTTTTCAAAACATACTCAAAATCGTAAACGATGGGTGATTTCGTAGAGAAATGTTACTGTTTTCAATATTTTCAAAATACTAAAATAACCCTAATAATATACAAATTCCCCGATATTTTCAAACGACCGGAAATTGAGACTTCACACCTCTGCTAACATTTTCATACGGAGAGAAGGGGTCAACTTATGCTAGATTTGGGATGTATTTGTAAAATACTAAATATGTTCACATATCTTTACGGTCAAACATTGTCCAGAAAATCATAAAAATTCCGGAAAATATTAACATACGAATAAGTTTTACGACCTCACTAGAATTTTATGACTTGAATAATATAGGTTTGGTGAATAGTTTTTTTTTATAGCATCACGCAATCTCGTAGCCAGATTATCAAGATAGTTAATCTTAGTTCTTATTGCTAATTTCGCTTGTTTTTTTATTTCCATTTTGGCAGCATTTCATGCTTAATAAACCAACCAATCACAATTAAAGAAAAAAAGTCTCCAAAGTTGTTATTGCTAATTTATCTTTTGACTTTTCTTACATATTTTTTTGTGAATTAATGTTTTATTAAACCTTAATCTAATTATCTATCCATTAGTTTGTCCATATATCTATCTATTAGTTTGTCCGTATATCTATCTATTAGTTTGTCCGTATATCTATCTATTAGTTTGTCCGTATATCTATCTATTAGATTGTCTGTATATCTATCTATTAGATTGTCTGTATATCTATCTATTAGTTTGTCCGTATATCTATCTATTAGTTTGTCCGTATATCTATCTTTTAGTTTGTCTGTATATCTATCTATTAGTTTGTCCGTATATCTATCTATTAGATTGTCTGTATATCTATCTATTAGTTTGTCCGTATATCTATCTTTTAGTTTGTCTGTATATCTATCTATTAGTTTGTCCGTATATCTATCTTGTAGTTCGTCTGTATATCTATCTATTAGATTGTCCGTATATCTATCTATTAGTTTGTCCGTATATCTATCTTTTAGTTTGTCCGTATATCTATCTATTAGTTTGTCTGTATATCTATCTATTAGTTTGTCCGTATATCTATCTTGTAGTTCGTCTGTATATCTATCTATTAGTTTGTCCGTATGTATTATTTTTTAAAAATGTTATGTAACCCCCCCCCCCCCCCCCCAATCATATTTCTTAAAATATCTTATACGTGAGTCACACACAAAGTAGAGAAACAGGTGCACATATATTGTTAATGAATTCTGGCGTGGGGGGGGGGGGTTACAATGATGCATCAGATTCAGAAGTAGCTAATATACCAACCAAAGTTTTTTTTATAATATCTATATGTGATACTTAATTTTTCAAAATATTGCTTGACTTTGATGTATCAATGATCAGAAATAGCTATTTATTTATCTAATATACCAAACAAAATTTTTTTTTATAATAATTAATATAATATCTATATCAGTTACTTAAGTTCTCAAATTTAAAATATAGCTTGAATTTTCTAAAGAATAATTCTTACAACATTTCTGTACGAACACCTTGGCTGACCGTAATATCATGTTACCAGTTACTTACCACCACCCCCCCCCCCATATTCCGTGGGTAATCCCCATAAATCATACATTTAAATAAATACAGGAGAAGACTTTATAATAATAATACTCGAGTCCCCTCCCTCCTCTTTACTACTTACTAGTAATATAAATAAAGACATCTTCTTAGCTTTAACTTTACCAATTCCGAGCCTAACCAAGGAGAGCGCAAAATCTGTCGGACGACACGAAACAAACAGACCAATGAGAGTTCGAGTTGGGTGGGTTAGCGGAGATTGTTAAATAACAAATTAGCTGTAATAAATAATAGGTTTATTTCATATTGTTCAAACAAAATTGAAAATACAAATACAATACATTATTATGATCCTGTTACTTTCAATTGTTTTAATAAGTTTATTTCATTTTATTATTCTTTCATACAAAAAATACAATATTTTGCTAAATGATTGATCTCAAAACAATCTTCATCATGGCTTAACTTAAAAAATCCGTGAGGTTTGATTTGGGAACCAGGTTATTGAATCCGAGGAACATAAGTTCCTTAACCAGATGGCCCTTTAGGTTATACCTCCTTTCGCTGAAAAGCAATTTAAGGTGGGAAAATATTCTTTCCACCCTCGAATTGCTTACAGGCAGAAGAATAAGGTTCGCTAAGAGCTCCCTGATTTGTGCTGGGTACTGGTCTTCTTCAAGCATGTTGGCAACTGTTCCATGGATTAGCTCCAGTGTCGCTGATCTGGAACCTCTCTTCTGTGCTCCTTTATCGTTTGTCCATTTTTGATAATAGTCTGTCAGTTTTACGGCATTTTGAACGCGCCATTTTCTGAGTCCTTGATACAGTTCCGATCTCATGACTGCAAGTTCATCAATTTTCCTCTTTGCTCTTTCCTGTTCTTGTTTTTGTTCATAGGCCAGCTTTCTTTGTTTGAACACAGCTACGAACAGAGGTGATCCAATAACATTATCATCACTGCTTGTAGTCTCAGTCTCCTCCTGGACCTGTTGTTCAGGTTCTCCAGAACACTAACCACTTGGTTACCAAATTTCCAGGACCTCCTCTTATTTGAATATATTTAATCTTTTTTCTCCACCCATCATAACGCAATTTTTTTACCGCCATTATGCCCATAAAATAATCACCGCCCCAAGAACCGCCCACAAATTATTTAAGCATCATGTTAAAAATTTATCCTAAGTAAAATTAATCTTACCTCCTCCCAAAGAACCGCCCACAAATTATGTAACCCTTTTATTCAAGCATCCTAAGTAAAATTAATCTTATTCTTACACAAAGTTAAATTAATCATACCTGTGTGCAAAATGTTACGCTCCGTAAGATTAATGAAATCCCCCCATTTTTTAACACTTCAGCATCAAATTTCCAACCCCCCCCCCCCAAGAACACTAACCACTTGGTTACCAAATTTCCAGGACCTCCTCTTATTTGAATATATTTAATCTTTTTTCTCCACCCATCATAACGCAATTTTTTTACCGCCATTATGCCCATAAAATAATCACTGCCCCAAGAACCGCCCACAAATTATTTAAGCATCATGTTAAAAATTTATCCTAAGTAAAATTAATCTTATTATCTTACCTCCTCCCCAAGAACCGCCCACAAATTATGTAACCCTTTTATTCAAGCATCCTAAGTAAAATTAATCTTATTGATATTCTTACCCACTCCCCAAGTTAAAAATTAATCGTGACCCCCCCCCCCCCCTCATATATATATTATAAACATAATGAAAATGAAATTATAAGAAGCCTTGTTACTCTATAATTAAGGTATGTCCATACGTCCCTCCGTCCGAGTCTTTTTACGGAAATACACTATATTGTTATATATAGAAAAAGATTGTTATAAATGTTTTATCACGTATTTTACAATTTTGTCCATTTTCACCGCTCATTATGAATATGGGCGGAGCCGCGGAGTGGTAATGCGCGCCCTTGAAACGTATGGTTTTTAACATTTTCTCCATGTAATGATGTAACCCCCTAAAATTGGGGTTGGTGTTGTATGTAATAAATATTAGGAGGTAATAGGATATCTGTTTAGCTCCCCCCCCCCCCCCAAAAAAAAAAGGGAGAAAAACATAAATATTAGGAGGGGATAGGACAGTGGACAATAATAATAATCTATATTCTATCTTTATATATTTAGAGGTGTAATTTGTAAAAATCTCAAAATTTTTAACATTTTCTCCATGTAACCCCCTAAAATTGGGGTTGGTGTTGTATGTAATAAATATTAGGAGGTAATAGGATATCTGTTTAGCTCCCCCCCCCCCCAAAAAAAAAGGGGGAAAAACATAAATATTAGGAGGGGATAGGACAGTTGACAATAATAATAATCTATATTCTATCTTTATATAATTAGAGGTGTAATTTGTAAAAATCTCACAATGTAGCTTTAAAGTTTAAACATGTTTATTAAATAATTAAACCTTAGGGTAAAGCGGGGCAATCTCAGTTTTTTCCCCACCTTCATTAAATGACATTTTTCTCCATGTTCTAATCGACTGACAGAAAAAAAACAACAAAAAACATAGTATTTGTTTCCTCATCCGCTATTAAATATTAACTAACATAAAATAACTTATCAAATTATACTGTAAAAAAGTATTGGGTCCTAGGTTTAAGTCCTTATGATTTGCAGGTTCAACAAACCGAAAAAAAAACACACCGCTTGACCCTACTTAATATAATCAATCTTTCTCTATGCTGAACTGATAAGAAATAAACAATTTTAAGTTTAGGCAAATTTAGGATTAGTTTTAACGTTTTTCTATTAGCTTAATGCTTCAAAAGACAACCATACTTGCAATAAAAACTACTCTTTTTCTGTTCTGTCTACTCTATATCCACGGTCCACGGATAAAAAAATATATTTGATTTGCAATAAAAACTACTCTTTCTATGTAAAACAAATATACAAAGTTTTTACTTTTTAATTCGTTCGTTCTTTAAGACAGATAGCTATTTCTTTCATAGTTAAACGGCTCCTCGGGGCTAAAAAATCTGGTTTTAATAATTAAGTTATAACAATTAAAACTATAGAAACTATTTTTTGAAGCGAAGCTATTTCTGATTTATTTACATAAAAACTGATTTATTTAAATAAAGCGGAAAGCTGTCTATAATACGATGCGATAAATCTCTATTTTTGAAGCGAAGCTATTTCATAATTAAGTTTTTTTAAAAATCTTTTCTCTTTTTTACCAGAATCATTTTTAAACTTTTAAATTAAATCTAAAAGCTATCCACCAATATAAAAAGTGTATATAATAAGCAGCCGGTTAGTTTAGGCCGTAAATCCAATAATGCGATATAATTATCCGAAGTTCCTAATCCAAACACAAGTATTAACTGATTTTTTTTTGACATGCAACTCTATAATTAAATTAATCGTTACCAGAATCGTTTTGAAAGTGTTAGTGTCTAATAAAATTAAATCTAAAGACTATCCACCAAAAATGAATATAAAAAGTGTATTATTTTGAGTTTCTATCACATTTATTTTTTACAATATCACGCAAAAGTTATTTTTATAATATTTACAATTCAATTTCAATATAGTTATTAAAGTTTCTATTTACAATACAATTACAAATATGAAATAGTTATATATATAGTTAATTAATAATTACAGTATAGTTTGATGATAATGATGATGATATGATTACAATATATATAGTTACTTAATAAGTTAATATAGTATGTACAAATTAATTATTAAAATTCTGATAAATATAAACAATATTGTTTTGAATTATTGGCGGCTGTGCTGGGTTAGGCATGGGGACATGCTGGCCATTAATAATAAAATAAGTGTTGTTATTATTTATGGTTATATTATTCTCCACATTCCCCACGCCTCTAGGTCCCATTGGTCCTCTTGGGCCGGGAGGTCCCATCGGCCCGCCAGGTGGTCCTGGTGGTCCATCCGCTCCAATAGGTCCTTGTTGCCCTTCTGGTCCTGGTGGTCCAACCTGCCCCCTTGCCCCTCTTGGGCCGGGAGGTCCCCTCGGACCTCCAGGGGGTCCTGGTGGTCCAACCTGCCCCCTTGCCCCTCTTGGGCCGGGAGGTCCTCCAGGGGGTCCTGGTGGACCAACTTCTCCCCTAGGTCCCTGTGGACCAACAGGTCCTCTAACTGGAACTGCTGGCGGCGGAACTCTAGGGACTGCTGGAGGTACTTCTGGAGCAGGAACAGGAGCAGGAACCGGAACAGGACCACCATGGACTATGTGGTCCCCCAGGATCAACACTGGATCCGCTATATTAGCGGCCGCGTGCGCTCTAGCGCGACGGTTAGCCGCCGCAAGAGCTTGTCTCCTGGTTGTAACAGGCATATTTTCAATTTTTCAAAAATAATATTATTTAAAAAATTCAAACTAATAAATTAAAATTTGATGTTGACTGGTTGACTGGTTGACTGGTTGACTGGTGTTGTTATGTATATGGCTTCGTATATTTGAATGAACTGAGTTGCCTATGACCGGAACACAGATATTTATACTAAATCTCCGCCCCTTTTCTTCAGGTGATACGATGGATTTGCGAGAGTTACGTCATACGTGGATATTACGATTTAAGATTTGAATTTTTATGATATAAATTATAAATAATTAATAAAATCTAAATTTATTAAGTATAACTATATATATAATCGTTTTTATATAACTCTAAAATAAAACGATATTACGGATTTACGTTAATACGTTAATACAGTTAATTTTGTAAGTATAACTATATACGGGTTTTTTTTTGACTTCAGTTGAAAGAAATGCAAAAAAATATATTTGATAACTTTTAGTAGAAATTATAATTGTACATCCTATATCCGTAAAATATATATACGGGTTTTACTTGACTTCAGTTGAAAGAAATCGGTTTTTTTATATAACTCTTAGAATAAAAGCTTTGCTTCTTTTATTTTTGTGGTCATAGAATATCAATAGCTCAATGTCAATAGTCTATAAAGTTAATTTTGTAAGTAAAACTATATACGGTTTTTTAATTGTATAATTGTACATCCTATATCCGTAAAATTGTGTTTAATATTTAATATAATCTTGAAAAAATAATATTTGAAATAGAATTCATTTAAATTTATGAGAAAGAAAAATCTGTAAGAAATATAAATGCAGGTGTTAAAACTTAAAACCTTATAAAAAGAGGGGAGAATTTCATTAGATTGGTTTAGCCTGGTGGACGTGGTAAATGTAATGGTTAGTTAGAAGGAGGGGTGGGGGAGGGAGATAAACAACAAGATTTAATTTCTCACGGAAATACATTTTGATTTTTGTCTGTCTATCTTAGTTTTATGTTGCTTCAGAAAATAGATATTTATCGCATCGTATTATAGACATATTATAGACATTTTCGTTTTTATTTATGTAAATAAATCAGAAATAGCTTCGCTTCAAAAGTTAGTTTCTATAGTTTTACTTTTAACATATTATAGACATTTTCGTTTTTATTTATGTAAATAAATCAGAAATAGCTTCGCTTCAAAAAATAGTTTCTATAGTACTTTTACTTTTAACATATTATAGACATTTTCCGTGGATTTTAATTTTTAAAATTTAAAATATATCTTTAGTTTTTTTTCACAAAGCCGTAATTTGTCGATATAAGTCGATTTAATTTTTTTTATTAAAAAAAATAGATATCATTCTAGAAATCTACATACAAAGAAATAAAAACTTGACTTAAGTACTCGTTTTTATGGTAAATAAAAATATCGTCTGTACTCTGTAGTACTTTCCTAGGAGTTTTATGAAGGCTTTTTGACCAATTATACAAAGATATGATGATAGTAACCAAATTTAGATAATCACTTTAATAATTTTAGTGCTTTCTTTTTGTCTGTCTATCTTTTATTAAATACAAATCGTAAAATTCGGAATAACTATATACGGTTTTTTTGATAAATATCTATTTTTTGAATTAAATTTATCGCCTGGACGGACAGACATACTTACAAAGCTATGTTCATATATATTTAAGATTTTAGATTAGTTTGTTTCCCTTCAGTATTTTATTTTTTTTGGAGCGAAGCTATTTCATAATTAAGTTTTTTTTATAGACATTTTTCCGTGCATTTTAAATTTGTTTCAATTTTCCCATAATTACTAAAATAAAAGAATAATGTCAGTTGTCTATAATATGATAGGATAAATATCTATTCCAATATGGCTTCTAAATTACATATACGGCACAATGCGATAAATATCTATTTCAAACCGTTGGGTCAGTTACCAGTAATTATATAGAAATAAAAACTTGACTTAAAAAAAAAGTACTCGTTAATAAATAGGATAAATATCTATTCCAATATGGCTTCTAAATTACATATACGGCACAATGCGATAAATATCTATTTCAAACCGTTGGGTCAGTAATTATATAGAAATAAAAACTTGACTTAAAAGTACTCGTTTTTATGGTAAATAAAATTAACATATCTTCGCTTAATCGCTGTACAATATTTTTTTTTTTTTGGGGGGGGGGGCGGGGAGGAAAAATTTATTTATTTATGTCACCTGATTAAGGAAGGGAAACTGGAAGGGTCAACTTAACTGAACTCACATGAGAAATATGAGATCTTCATACAGAACAATAATTTTCTATAATTAGGGTCAGTTTGTCCGTCTGTAAAAAACGGATAGCTTTTTTGGTAATTTAGGCATTTGATTCCATCGACTATTCTGAAACTATTTAAGTGTTATTATCCGTTTGTTATACAGTTTCAGAAATCGTTTTAATCTTACAGAACAATAGCTTTTTTATAATTAGGGCTGGTCAATCCGTAAGAAAGCGGATAGCTTTTTTCATTTCTGGTAATGTAGGCATTTGCTTCCTGTATCCGTTTGTCATAAAGTTTCAGTACTAGTTTTTATGGATGTTTTAATCCTTGTTAATATTCCCCAATATACAAGGTATATTGATAAAAGGGTCAACTTAGTCACGTGAACAAGGACAATATACATTTTAACCCCCCCCCCTTTCATATTCATATTTGACTTGCAACTTTGGATGGAAATATAAATACCCTTTAGGATTTAACTTTCACTTGACCTATACTCCCCCCCCCCCCTCTTTTAGCAAAAGTTGACCGATGACATATCATATCATATATTAGGGGAGGGATCTTTTACAACGAGACTTAAATAAATATAAGAAGAGTAAGTATTTAGAAAAAAATAACCTATATAATATAATAATACTAATAGGATACTAGTTCAGATATTTCTTAATCTTAAGCTAATGACCAAAAAAACAAAAATAACAACACGGCACAAATTTTAAATGTTGAATGTGCGTGTGTGCGTCTGTTTTGATCTAGCTGACCTTTACAGGGTAGCTTCTTATAGTTTAATTCGTATATTTATCTTTCTTTTTTGCTTTTAAAAATTTATGTATTTATTAATTATTATTAATGTTAAGCTTCAGACAAAAGCCAACAAAAAAAAACTTTTGCTAGAAATATGCGAAGGTTCCGTGATCATATGAACAGGCTATTTTATTTGAGAAATCCACTATTTTTTAAAAAACTCAAATTGCCCAATAAAATCAAACGGTCTAGCTAAGTTTTTGAAAGGGATAATTAGTGATTTACAACGATATCCTGGCCGTATGAAAATGTATAGCTATTTCAATATTTATCAAATACCTATTTAACCCCTTTCTTTCACACGATTAACCCCCCGTATGAAAATGAGGGAATTTAGCAATATTTGGGACCAATTTTAATATTTTGAAGCCGTAAATTAGTTTTTGAAACTAACGATATGACTGGCTACACCCCTAACCTCTACGGTAAAAATCTAACACGGGGCACCTATAAAGTTTCTCTGAACGAAGTAACATATAAAAATTAAATTAACAGTTTTATTTTAATCTTATTCTGTCTTGTTCGAATGTTTTTTCCTTAAACTTATCTTATCTCACCCAAACTCTATGTACATTTAGAGAGAAAGAAAGAAAATAAAGAAAAATAGATAGAGAGAGAGATAAGAAATTAGAGGGAAGAAAAAATAGAGAGGAAAAAAAATGGGGAGAAAAAACGGAGAGAAGATAAGAAAATACGAGGGATAATAAAGAGAAAGTAGGCGGAGAGAGAAAGAGATAATAGAAAAGAGAGAAGGAGAGAGAGAGCGAAAGAGAAAAAAAGAGGGAGGAGAGATAAAGAAGGATTTCAATATAATTCAGAAAAGTTTATACAATTCAACTTAATAATTATTAGCAATAACGCGAAGTTAATATCAAAACTATTTCCATCCTTTTACATAAAGTAGTAAGATTTTTTGGTAGTAAAATGATAAGTAGTAACCTCTGAACCGATTAAGTTCTAGTTTTTTAATATTGGGTTGGTTTAAAGCATACTTCAATTATTGAGCTCCTTAAATGCCAGGTGCATAACCATGTTAAATAAAGCTAACCGCTGGACCGATTTGGCTCTACTTTACCATGAGCTACATATAGTTCCCAAAGAGTTTTTTTTTATATCTATTCCATGAAAGGTAACATCGACCTCCTAATTGAAATAACCTTTAGTAAAGTATAAAGAATAAACACATAAAAACTTTACTTAACTTTGGCTATTCTTAAAAGCGCAATTTTGTTGGTTTCCAAGAAAAACTAAGAAACCTTTTTTTACCCCATTCTATACATTATACTACCAACAGTGTCGGATGTTTCCACATTCCAACTAAAATAACATTGTTTAATAGCGCAGCTATATGCCATTTCCACTTAGCTATCTAACTGTCTATTAGTAGATCCTTTTAGCATACTATCAAAGTTGATTTTGCAATTTACGATAGAAATATATTTATTGTCAAAAAAGCGAAACTGCTTATAAACAATTATGGCAAAGGGTTTAAATTATGTTATATTTAAGTAACCTCAATGTTAATCTATCATACTGATTGAAAAAGCTATTTATATACATTTAGTTTTTTTCATAGTTTGATCTGCTGTAATTTTTATACAGAGTATAAAAACATACAATTTTTTATAAGATAAAAAACCCTTAAGAATAAGACTTTCTTTTTGAGAAAAATATTTAAAGAGTTAAGATACCTAATTATTTTCTTTTTTTAAAGCGAATCTTTTCTATAATTAGGGTCGGTTCGTCCAACCGTTTATCCGGAACGGATAGCTTCTTTCTTTAATTTAGGCATGCTAGAGTTATCCTATCAATTTCAAACTTGGCATGGTGATTCTTGTAGTGGTTATGTACGATTTAGAAACGTAGCAACTCTATAATCGTTATCAAAATGTCAGTACATTCATTTAAAACATATTGATTTTTGACTTTTTGACAACTATGTGATATAATTATCCTAATTATCTGATTTTTGGAAAACTGATTCCCAGAACAACAAAGTACAATTTTATTAACAAAGCATCTTTATAATCAATAAATAGCGCATCTAAACTGACAACCAATCATAGTTTATATGTAGCTTCGCTTTTAAATACATATCAAGTTAATCTTCCCTTTTTCTCCTATATTTCTTTTATCTCTACATAAAAATACATTTATAGCTCTCTCTCTATTTTTATCTATACATATAGGTATATATATTAGATATATAAATATATATTTCTTTGTTATCGCTTTTTGTTCTATTCCGCTTTCTTCCCTATCTCTCTCTCCTCCTCTCATTTTTCTCTCTCTCCCGTTTTTTCTCATCTTTCCCCAATTTCCTAATTCTTTTTTCTTTCTTATCACACACACACACACACATTCACACATACAAAGAAAAAGTTACATACACACATAAACACACACATACACACATTTCTTTGTTATGCTTTGCTTTCCATATACGTACGTATGTGTCAGTGTGTGTGTGTGTGTCTCTATTTCTCTCTTTATTTTGTTTCCCATACACTACACACATATATATATATCTATTCACTAATCCTTATATTTTTCTCTCTGCTTTCCTCCTTTCTATGTTTTTACTTCTTTATCTATCCTTCTCTATCTATCCTTCTATTTGTCCCCCTCCCCTCCCCCTTTTGTAGATAAAGCTCCTTCCTTATTTTTGCCTTCCCCAATTTTTTTTCTTCTCTAGTGACTAGCGTCGTCTCACTATCTCTATCTCTTCCAACTTATACTTCTGTAGTTAAGTTATGTTATGTTAAACCAAAGTAAAAGAAGAAACATCAAGCTTTCTTTATCTTTAAAACTATATACATAAAAACATAATGATAAAGCAAAATTTTAAGATAGTTAAAACAGTGAATTGTTAACCCAATTGTGACTTAAACTAAAAGTGAATTAAAGACAAAAAGTAAAAATGTATATAATATTTTTTTATTTCTCTTTCGTGGGTTAAAAAAAGAGCTTTCTTTTTATCTATTTCTTTTCAGTTTTCTTTGTCATTGTTAGGAAAGGTTTCAAAGAAACTTTACCTACGTAGAAAAATGTTAATTTAGTACTCTAAATGTCATTTGGTGTTTTTTTTTTTACCGCCCTTGATTCAAATATACATTTGCATTAGGCAATATAATTGTACTTCTTCTAAAAGTTAAAGAAAATCCTCATACAATTTATCAAAGTACATTAAAGTTTGACATTGTGATCTGTTTAGGCAGTTTTTGGATATCATTTATTACGTTATTTGATTATTTTTACATAGAAATGAGAAAACATATGATTTTGGTTCCGTCAAATGTTTGTTTGGGTTAGAAATTACCAATGGTTGAGTTCTATAATTGTGTAATAGCTGTGTAACATAAGGAAATTATCTTGTTGAGTCTCTCTAATGTAATGTTAATCTTCTAAGAGTAGGGGCTTTAGGAACTATTCTATAGATTCGATTTTCCCTCGTTACTCATTTTCTCCTCTCTCTCTCTCTCTCTCTCTCTCTCTCTCTCTCTCTCTCTTCTCTCTCTCTCTCTCTCTCTCTCTCTCTCTCTCTCTCTCTCTCTCTCTCTCTCTCTCTCTCTCTCTCTCTCTCTCTCTCTCTCTCTCTCTCTCTCTCTCTGTTTCTCTCTGTCTCTCTCTCTATCTCACACTCTCTCTCTCCTTTTCTCTCTAATTCTCTACAAGTTATCTTTCTACCTCAATTCATTTTCCTAATACTCCCCCCCCCCCTCCCCGTTTGTTTATGTACTTACTAAAGATTGAATTAAATGTCCGTCTTAAAATTATTCTAAAAATGTTTTTTTTTTGTAGAAGCCCCAAAAGTACGTCTGTCTGTCCGTCATAGTTAGAACCCTTTTTCGATAAATAATACTGAAATTAAACTGGAAAATGTCAACATCTAAAAAAATGACCAATGATAAAATTACTAACTAGTGGCTACGCCTCGAGTCTCTAGTGATATATAACTAATAAAATCAAAGTAACCCCGCTCTTGGCTTATTAGTAGCTTTTCTTAAACTATGAATTCATGAAGGTAAACGAGATAATAGCAGATCTTACTACTTTTTATTAGAGATAAAGTTAGGAATATAAATGTATAAGAATATATGTTTAACACAGACAACTACCTGTTTCCAGTGATGGGAACCTTTTTCGCCTGCTAGCAAATTTTTTTTAGCGACGCGACTGTGTTAATATTTCTGACGCCATTATATTCTTCTAACCAGAGCATAAGCCACGCACAATGGTTCTCCATTTTTCTTTAGATTGGGCCTTAGTAGAGGCATCACTGAAAGATGATAGATTCACCCCGGAATTCCCTCCTCCAGGTTGTTTTTGGTCTACCTGGTTTGTCTTTTTAGTATTAAAGCTACTCTATTACTTAATTTGTTTGCCGTCTTTGCGCAAAGCTCTGTGGTAAATCTGATTCACTTGGCTGATATTTAGGACACAAGACTGATTATTTGTGATGAACAATTCATCAATGAGCATCCGTAATTTAACTCACTTGTTTCGTTGGTTTAACAGTGAGCTGAGCATCTACTCTTGTAACTTACTTTGATGATATAAATTTTTATTGAGGAAAATGGTTTAATTTTCTTGTGAAGATTCAGCACACCCATGTACATCTACTCAATAACTAACTACCTTAGAAGTCTTGTTTATAAGGAACTAGCGGGTACGCCCCCAAGAAGCCTCTAGTGGCACTTAAGGTAGGAGGGGGAAAGGTCGACCTCATCCCATTATAAAGAGGGAGGTCATTTTCTAGTAAATCCCGTAAAGGTGTGTGTTATAAGGCCTAAAAATAGTAGTAGAACGATAAGTTGCTCTATATATTTGTATTCCCTATTGAATAGAACAATAGGGAAATTTTTTTTTTTTTTTTGGATAATCGTACCTGGAATATCTTTAAAAAATACAAAATTTCTATCAAACGCTTTGTTTGGCTCAAACTGACAAAAATAAAAAAAAAATATAATTATAATAATAATGTTTTCTATATGTACAAGGTAAAGGTTAAGAACAATCTATACCACTAAACAAAGGAAGAAGCTATTCTTTACAGGTTGATTTATTATAATTATATTTTTTTTTATTTTTGTCAGTTTGAGCCAAACAAAGCGTTTGATAGAAATTTCTTATTTTTTAAAGATATTCCAGGTATGGTTATCAAAAAAAAAAAAAAAATTTCTTCCCTATTGTTCTATTCAATAGGGAATACAAATATATAGAGCACCTTATTGTTCTACTACTATTTTTAGGCCTTATAACACACACCTTTACGGGATTTACTAGAAAATGACCTCCCTCTTTGAGTTTCAAAAGAGTAAAAAAAAATAAGGGGGGGGGGAGGGGGTAAAGTTTAAAAATAGTTTAAAACCTTCCCTGGACCTATAAGAAGCTTCATTGTAAAGGAGAACCATATCGGTTCAGCGGTTAGCGAGATCCTTTGGTACAGACAAAAAACGCTTACTACTTTATATAATACTAGCGGCTTCGCCCGTAGCCTCTAGAGGCTTTGACCCAAGAGGTGATCAATTTTGGCGAAATTCGTATAAGGACCAAGGAAATCTTCAGCAAAAAAAAATATGGGGGGGATTTTTGTTTTTTGGGGGGTTAGGGGTGTCCCTACCCCCAAGAAAATAGCCTAAAACCACCACAGGACCAGTATGTATATTCCCTGAAGAGTAGAATCCAATCGGTTCAGTGGTTACAGAGATCTTAAGGGACGGACAGACGGACAGACAGACGGACAGACAGACGGACAGACAGACAGACGGACGGACAGACATCATTCTACTTTGTATTATATGTATTTGGTACAAAGCCTATTTGAAGTTACTATTTTTGCATTATTTTAACTTAAATGCCATCTTTTTTGTCGTGATGTCGTGTCTATCAAATAAAATATTAAGTGTTTATTTAACAAGGATAACATTATCCATAAAAGTGAAGCCTAACTAATCAGACGGACAAACTAATAACGGCAAATATGGAGTAACTTTCCTTTTAATTTTGAAGAAACATAATATTACAGTGCAGTGTGAACAGAAGGATGGAAATTGAAGTAAAAGAATAGAGAGGGCATGAAAAATATGGAACTCTGTCCCGATTTTTTATTGGTTCTTTGAAATATGCTAATAGCGTCTGAAATATAAACACAGCTGAGTTCCTACAAAAGAACAGAAGGAAATTTGCTAGAAGACGAAAGGGTCTCAACTTCTTTGGCCATGTAGTTTTCTGGGTCATACAACTATTATACACTTATTGGACGGACAGACCCTAATTGTAAGCAGAAAAGCTTCGATTTTTAATAATTAAACAAATCTTAACACGAAAAATACGCCAAGTATTTTTCCAGATATTTTTGGTAACAGAGAATTAGGAATTTAACAAGGACAATAACATCTATAACACATCAGTAACAAACTAAAAACAAAGATCTTTAATATTTGCAACGAATAAATATTTCAATCTGTTTCAGTTATTGTAAGTTAATCACTGAATATGATACAGATATTAATTCAAATCTAAAATAGCTTTTAAAATTGTAACCCCTTTAAAAAAACAAGGAAGATTTACAATTTAAATTATCTTCTCATTAATTTCTGTTAATCTATCTATTTTTCTTTTTATTTATCTCTCTGTCTCTCAGTTGAATTTCCGTCTCTCTCCTTACTCTGGCTCTTTTTCTCTCTCTATTTTTTCTCTTTCTCTGTCTCTCTCTTTCTCTGTCTCTCTCTGTCTCTCTCTTTGTCTCTCTCTCTCTCTCTCTCTCTCTCTCTCTCTCTCTCTCTCTCTGTCTCTCTCTTTCTGTCTCTCTCTCTTTTTCTCTCTCTCTTCCTTTCTCTCTCTCTCCCTTTCTCTCTCTCTCCCTTTCTCTCTCTCTCTCTCTCTCTCTTAATTCTATTCCCTCCTCTCCAACTTTTCTCACCATTAATAGAAATAGTGCACAGACAATGACGCTAATATTTAAATTTAGTGCCAAAATTTCAATCTGAAAAAATATAGAAACAAATTTCTTACTTTTTTTTTATCTATGTACATATATCAATTTTGCTCTGTACATTCAAGAATTTTTAGACTTTTTATATACATTTTATTTTTAACTTTTCTTGATAATAACTTAGTATTTTTTATAAAATGCTGTTTTTATATGTGTTAATTGCATGTATTTATATCACATATTATTGTCACACTCTTACTTTTATTTTTTGTACAACTCGAACTTCAGTATTTAAGATTATTTGGCCCATCTTCAACGATTTTTAAGTAATAATTAGATTCCCTTATACTGCAGATAAAGGACAGGAAGGCAGGGGACATTGGGCTATTTATTACACTAGTCTTATATTATCGTTTTCTTATTCGTAGGCTTAACATCTTTGGGGATTTCTATTGAATTTTGATTGGTTGGTTCATCAAGTTGAGTGTCCAAATGTTTTAACCACTGATTGTAATCTACAGAGGAAGTAAATTTGTGTATCACTTTTGGAGATGTACGTCAATTTATCGACCATTGTCTTATCCCTTTAGATCACTAGATATTAAGTTTATTAAGTTTTAAGTTTAAATTGCATTAACATAGAAAAAGTATTTAATTTTAGAATTTTTAAGATTTTTACAATATATGGCCTACAACATGGTAAATTACTTGGATTTCCTATTATGCAGTACATTTTAGTAAATCTACAGTGTAGCCACCAATATTGTTCAAATATATAATTGTTTATGTGTGTGTGTATATGTATGTGTAATTGTATATACATATGTATGTAAATAATAGCGCTAAAAAGCTGTGGTCATTAAGCGCCGAGTTTTCTCAACTATTCTCTCAGTTGCTTAGTTTGCTTTTTACAGATACCTTGTCTCTTTTGAAACTTTATTTGTTAAAAATTCATAAATCAATCTTTTTTTTAAAGCATAAACTGTGTTTTTCTCTGAAGCTGTAACCTTTTAAATCCTTGATTTTTTATCTTGTAAAAAATAACGCATATAATTTAAACAACAAATGAAAGAAGTTATGTAGTTAAACTCTAAGGTGTAGCAGAAAAATAGCCTGAAACCAACCAAAGACTTATAAATAAAAGCCCAAAACCTTCCCGGGATATATATGAAGCTTTTATAGAATGGATAACTCAATAGGTTCTGTTTATTGAAATCTTAACTACAGACAAATAAAACTTACAACGTAGTATAATAAGATTATTAAAAGAAGATGAAATATTTTCAAAAAAAAGTTTAATAATTATGAATTACTGGAGTTACAGGGCCGTATCTCCATGTGATATCATATTGTCCTTTTTGTTTTTACTTTAATCTTTCAATATATTTATAATTTCATTTCAGATAATATAACTAAAAAGTTGCTGAAGCATTATGTAAAAGAAAAGGTGGTCCAAAAAATTATATTTTGAAATAAGTGTTTTTAAACCCCAAAATGTTAGAAATGGAAGATACACTGTATAACCTAAAATGGCGAAATCACGAGGTAATTACTTTATTCTTAAATTTGTATGTCTGTTTGTCCGTTAGTCTGACCGTCTCTGTAAAATCACAAGTTAGCTTACATATTAATGATCAATAAAAAAAAAACGGAACTACCTTCAAACTATAGCATACAAGACTTCATTTTATTTTAAAATAAATATCATATTCATCCCGTGATCTATATGAAGCTTCCCTAAAATGAATAATAAGTACAGTGCAGTGGTTAGCGAGATTTTAACAGTCACAAAAATATTTCATCTTATATTATAGGCTACTTTTACTTCTTGATCATTGTAATAGATAAAGGGTGAGCAAAAAAAATACGTACCTTTTTAAAATTCAAATTGCGTGGCTTGTGTTAATAGTAGAAAAATGTCACGCATACCGTTAGAACCGCTAAAATTATTTGGAAATGTAAGAACGATTCCTGTGCTACGCATAATTTAGGAGCTACATGTTAAAATGTCCCAACTGATGTAAAACTCGACTTGCGAGTAAATTTTAAAATATAACTAAAAATTAGAGAAGATATTTTTCAAAAAAAGATGCCTACATTTTTAAATTTCAAATTGCGCGGCTTGTGTTAATAGTAGAAAAATGTTACGCATACCGTTAGAACCGCTATGAACTGTATTTTTTGAAAATATAAGAACGGTTTCTGTGCTACAAATAATCTAGGAGCCAGATGGTAAAATGTCCCAAAATTTACTCGCAAGTCAAGTTTTAAGTCATTTGGGGTATTTTAACACTTAGCTCCTAAACTATGCGTAGCACAGGAATCGTTTTTATATTTTCTAAAAATAGACTTCTTAACGGTTCTAATGGTATGCGTAGTATTTTTCTACTATTAACACAAGCCGCGCAATTTCAATTTTAAAAAGGTACGCATTTTTTTGCTCACCCTTTATGAATTGAATATGTATAGGATTTATAAAGTTTAAAGTTATCTTTTTTTAAAGTGCCTACAAAAAATTACGTCATACTTTACAAATGACCAATGATAGGTCAATACACAAACTAAAATGACAATGGTAGGCCAATACACAGACTAAATTACCAATGGCAGGCCAGTATACAATTTAATTGCCTAATGGTAGGCCAGTATGACGTCATTTTTTAAAGGCAATATAAAAAGCTTCACAATGAACATACTATTTCTTGTTATTTAGAACCACATGCTGGCAGTGATGGACAAGATCCTGGCCAGCGAGTCATTCGCTGATGTTACTCTTGTCTGTGTAGGAGACACTGCCACTGATGTGGCTACTACCATCAAGGAATCTTTCAATTTCCGTAAAGTCCGTTAGCTTATTATATGTTTGATCTTTATTTGACCATAACTCTGTAAAAATGCTTACAAAACAATCCTTACAACAAGGGATTTGCTTACCTAAAAAGCCAATGCTACTGTAATTTGATAAATATATAGAATGTTTGTATTTCATAGAGGTAATTAATTATCCCAGGGAGTTAGGGGACAATGTGCTGTTTAGTCCCCAAAGTTTTATACTAACTTTTTCTTATTCGTTGGTCTAACAACTTTGGAGACTTTGAATTGAATTTTGATTGGTTGTTTCGTTAAGTTAAGTGTCTAAACGTTTGAACCACAAATTGTAATCTACAGAAGTGGGAATTTTGTGTATTATCATTGGGGATATACAGTAATTTATCGGCCATTGTCTTATCCCTTAAGATCCCTGTAATTATCCAAACCCGGCTTTCTCATGTCTATTTTGAGTATACTTCATAATTTACCTTCTTAATATAACCTTTCAGGATAGGTATTGTAATTTTAAATCCTTATTCTTAGGCTTGAAGCTATAAAAGAGTAATTTTCGATCATAAGTATCATTTAAATTGGTTAAATTCAAGATTAAACTTAAAACTTTTAATTTTCAAATTCAAAACATTATTTTATGTAACACGAAGCAGTCATTTTTTGAGTCATCCCCTTTCATCTCGCTTGAATTGAAAGATTAATCTCCAAAGGCGCATAAAATTCTGTTAGGCGCTTCTTCCCCATACTTTGAGGTGGTTTTCAGGTAAATTATTTTTTTTTTACAATTTTGTATAAAATATACAACGTGCTTCTTTTAGGGCTCCAAAAAGATGGATTGTCTTTTCAGGAAAAGGTTTAGACATTAGACATTTAGCTGAATTTTAAAGTTATGATGTGACGATTTTACGGAGGATTAAACGCGGCTTACTCGCGGCTGTCGAACCCTGGTTTCTGTAGTCTTTTAAATGATCTCAGAAATGGATTGATTAATTGGAAAATGCTTATATCAGTCCCTCGTAAGGTCTTAATTGATATATGTATATCGATAGAAAATTATGCTTTTCCTCACAAATTAACTAAATTTACTTAAATTACACTATTTTATTCGCAACCTTCTAACCAAATCCAAGTTGTATAGTTTAATTATGTTAACAATATTTAGCTAATAATGATGTACCTTATTTTATTAGAAATTATATCATTAACTGTCTCTTAATTAAATACTTTTTTAACATCCGCTTTTATTACACAAGCTTTTCATAGAAAATATTCTTTTTAATCAAAATTTTGTGTAAATTAAGCCTCTTCTAATTTTCTGTTTTTGAAAATAAAAAAAAATATTGATATTTTTTATGGAAAATTAAAATTCTAACGTCATATATGAGAACTGTAAAATCATAAAATTTAAAGGGGCATTACTTTTTTACTTTTCCGATTTTAAAAGTACAAGTCCAAAAATATTTTTTCTCCTTAAAGTACCACAGATGAGTTAAAAGGTTAAATTTGGTTTAAATGCCCAAAATTAAAAAAAGGGGGAAAAATTATATATTTCATTTTAAAGGAAATCAATAATGAATGCTAGCAATTAAATCATAAGTAGCTTAATCCCTAGCATTGCAAGTGGGGGTTCAGTATTCCAAAGGGAGAATTAAGTGCAGAAAAATAGCTTTACAATCAACCCGTGAACCGTATGCAGATTACCTAAAATTGAAAACTTTAATGGTTCAGTATTTAGCGAGATCTTAATAAACAAATTTCATATTTGTTACTATTTTCTTTAAGTTTTTCAATCTTAATTTTTCTTTTTAGTTCCCACCCTACGCCGCACCCCGTGATAATCCTGCCCCCTGGTATCCGCTCCCCGCACATTAACCATGTACTACACTTCATATACAGAGGAGAAGTTCAGGTTAGTGGCATTTTGTAAACTAGTCCCCAAAGTTTTATTATAACGTTTTTTTTATTCATTTGCTTAACAACTTTGGTTTTTTTTTATTGAATTTTATTGGTTGGTTATATAGCTGAGTGTCCAAACATTTCAACCATTAATTGTAATCTAAATAAGGAGTAATTTTGTGTACCATCATAAATTTATTGGCAATTGTCTTATTCCTTTATTTTGCTTGCTGCGATTCTTTGGTTTCTTCATTTACTTGTTTATTAAAGGATTAATAAATTATAGTTTTTCGTCATTCAATCAACTGCTTTTCTAAAATCAAAGTTGAACTAACTAATACAGAAAGATATAAAACAAAGTGTTCTTCCTCTCTATTTGAAAAAATCTTTATCATATAATTGATTTTTCTAATTTATATATATTTGTAAAAATAGTTTTTCCAATTAAAAAATGAAAAAAAACTGTACTTTAGATAAGTCAGTATAATATAATAACTAATTTTTATATTAATTATTAACATTAGTGTGGAATTTGGATAAATTATTACTCACTTGTGTGGTAATCTAGATATTATGATATTATTCTCATATATATCAGTTTTTTTTAGAAATATGAAATGCAACCTAATGATTATTATTCATAAATTTATATCAGCATAATACATTTGATTTTACATATTAGTGAACTTCTTTTTATTAAAACCAGAATATGAGAGGGAGGATGGGGGGGTATGTAAAGACTCTTTCAACCAATTTATCTGGGGAGACCTTACTTTTTATTTATACCCGCAAAGCTTACAACAACCCCTGTAGAGAAAATAGAAAAAATAGAAAAGCCGCTTAACCCCTTACAGTCGGGCCCCTTGCCGCACCTTAATCAGTCGGGGGGGGGGGGGGGCGTTCAACGCCCCCCATATTATCTCAGTTCCTTTTAGAGCTAGAGGGCTAAAAATTTTTGTGCAAGCCCCCTGTGTTATGATGAATTTTCGACCTAAAGTAAATCAAGGTCAATTTTCGCTTCCTTCACCCTTTTATTTAACAACCTTTGTTTTTAGGTCCTTTTTTACTTATAAATTTCAAACGGCTGTAATTTTTTTATTTTTGGAGCTAGAATAAAAATTTTTTTTGCTGAAAATGTTTATCTTTATGTAAATTTTATATTTGAAATATCAAAATATAATTTCAGCGGCCGCAGCTGTACTTGGCAACTGCAAGCCGCCGCAGTCGGCAGTCGGCGGGAAAACGGCGGCGGATCTTTATGAAATTTTAATACATTATGTAGACATGTAAGATAATCTTAAGTTTGAAATTTGAAGTCTCTAAGTCAAAAATTGCGGCCACAGGAGCCTTTTAGAGATTTCTGGAGACCTGGAGGATCAGGACCTGCAGGATCATACCTGGAACCTAAAATTGACTTGAACACCTGTATTTAATATGAGGATGTAGTATTAGAGGATATTTTATTATTTTGGTAAGATAAAATGCTTTGTTTAAGTCAAAAAAATATTTTTGCTCTTTACCTGGATGACCCTGCCAGGTTTGCTGGCATCCTGTGCCCGCCAGGATGGAGATATTCAAAAAAATTCAACTCTCAGTTATGTCTCATACCCACACTTAAAATGTCAAGCAGTTTTGGCTCTTTATCTTTCACACACAGAAAATGAAATAGAAAAAACCGGATGGGGGGGGGGGGCGTTCAACGCCCCCCCCCCCCGACCGTTAAGGGTTAAGTAAAATACAATCTACATAAGCACTCCACCAAATAAAGCTGAAAAGTTGAGTATTAAGAAAAAACAAAAATTAATTATTTTAATTTTAAACATTTCAAGTAATAATAACATTCATTAAAACTTTAATAGTTATATCTAATCTATAAATAAAATATAACACAAAATCTGTAGGTTAGGTTGGGTTATATTGGGTTAGGTGATGGCCCCGCAGTGTTAGGCAATTAGTCCCGAAGGGTTAGAGCCCCCCGTAGGGGCTAAAAATAGGAGACAAGCTACTGTGAAAATACGAAGAACATGCCAAATCATTCTTCTATTTTTTGTTAAATTCACCAAAATAGTTATTAGAACTACTTGCAGAGATGCTACGCTAAAAATAAGACAAGGCCCCAAAAAAGAAAAAATCCATAAAAATACGGAAACATGCTAAATACATGGAAGCAATAAATAAAACAATAAATTGAATAAACTGCAAAAAATGACACTTTCCTTCATTTTTATTCAAAAATCAGTAAAAAGAAAAAAAAATAATTTTAAAAAATATCCAAATCTTTAGCTAAGTGCTGGATTTTCTGTCTTTCATAATTTTCATTCGGCAGGACCCAATAGGTACTGTAAATTTTTCAGGAATGCTCATTTCTTGCAATTTTTTGGTAAAGAAATTGCACGGAAATGAGCTTTTAAGGGGCCCTGTTCAGATTGTTCAAAGCATTTTTTTAGAATGGTGACCTCAAAAGATGAACATACTACATTTAAGAAAATCTAAGGGTGTTAATAAATCTTATTGGCTAGGGGCGGAGTAAAGCATAGCGTTAAATAATATCATAAGAAATGAATATACAAAGAAAAATTATTTATTACAGTCAATCATTGCCATAGACTTTGTTATGCTTATGGATAAACAAACGTAGGGATCATAGTTATAGAGCTAGTGACTGCTTACAAATGGAGAAATTTTTAAGCATAATATTTAGAAATAAGGAGAAATTAAAGCCAGGTGGGAAATGCACATTTTTAGAACCGAGCTTTGTAATATTTAGTATAGAAAAATACTAATGGATTTATTATTAATGGATCTTACACAATATTATTATGTACCCTAACAAAGTGAACCTTGTAGCTTTCTAAAATAACGATTTCCCCCATTTTCTCCCCTCCTACTAGATAACAAACTGACTATTAAATTATGTCCATGTTAGCAACCTAAATTGACGCCAATTTTTCACCTGTCATAACATCCACAAACATTCGATATCAAATAAAGTACAAAAGACACTCAAGTAAATTCATAATTTTAATAAACGGAAAAGAGCTATATTTTATTTCATTATAAAATATTAAATTTTTCAACTTAACTTATTCGTATTTTAAATTCTTGATTTGAAAATTAATTGTCAAATTAGCAGTTTTAGTTCTTAGAATATGTTGTTAAGTTTTATTTTATTATTCATTATAAAACTGAAATAGATTATTTTTCTTAATTATAAAAGTAAAATGAAAGAAAGACGACAATGGGCGGTTCATTATAGTCCCCAAAATTGTCTAATAACGTTTTCTAATTCATTGGCTTAACAACTTTTTGTACTTCTATTCATTTTTTATTAGTTTTTAATTAAGATGAGTGTCCAAACCTTTCAACCAAAAATTGTAATCTACAGGAGGAGTAATTTTGTGTAATACCATTGACTAGCAGTCATATTATTGCTGTACTATACCCATGGATATTATCATTCTTGTTATCACTCTAAATTATTATGAATTATGAAGCATGTATACAATTACAATAAGCCATGTTATTAGCTCTCTTCATTTAAAAAAATTTTTTTTTAAAAGATCATGGATAAGGTTCATAATTTTTTGCAATAACATAAACGATTTAATGAATTAAAGTGTTTTAATAAATGCAATGAAGAAAATTTAGCCAGCTTATACCAACAACGCAATTAATTCGAAAAAAAATTGGTGTCGTTGGGAATAAACACAATTTATGACCTTTACATCTTCCCACTAAATATTATTTTAAATTTATTTTGCTTGTTGGTTATATCTTATTCCTGAAATTTAGCATAATAATTTACAAGCTACTTTTTCTCCCAATTGCTTTTTAGTATCTTTATTACTTTTTGTAAGTAAGTAAGCTATCATTATTTATCAGCATTTTTGATTATTTTCAATGCACATCAAGCATTATTATTTTCTAGAGAAAGGAGTGAAATAGTAGACGATAAATATGATAGCACAATATAGGATACATTTCTTTTTAAAAGCGAAGCTTTTCTATAATTAGGGTCGGTCCGTCCGAGATAGATAGCTTTTATTCGTTAACATGCCTAACATGTTAGAATTGTCCTATTGATTTCAAACTTTGCATGATGATTCCTGTAGTAGTTAGGTACGATTTAGAAAGCGTAGCAACTCTATAATCATTACCAAAATGTCCGTATGTCCATTTTAAAAATGTTGATTTTTCTACTTTTTTAACAACAAATTTTTATGTGATCTAATTATCCGTTTGATCTGATTTTTGGTATATTGATTCCTGGGACAACAAAGAACAATAGTATAAGCAAAGCAACTCTATAATCAAGTCCTAAAAATGTAAGTATGTCCAAAACATTATCCTGTATCAAGCAGTTTTTCAACAATTTTACTTACAATTTTGATTTGACTCTTTCGATACTTTTATATTCTGATTATTCAGTTCTGACACTATACAAGTGTTCATGTCCGTTTGTCCTACCGTTTAAGTGCTTCGCTTTTATGGATGTTGTCATCCTTGTTTATGTATGTGTTGCCTTTCTTTTTAGAGCACATCTACTCTAAATTTTTAATGTCCTACTTATGAAACTTATTAGTCCAAGGGTACTGGGAGGGGCGGGGACATTAGGCTGTTTATTTCACTAGTCCCTAAAGTTTTATAATAACAATTTTCTATTCGTTGACTTAACAACTTTGGGGACTTTTTATTGTTTGGTTCATGAAGTTGAGTGTCCTAAAGTTTCAACCACTAGTTCTAATCTACAGAAGGGGTATCATCATTGGGAATGTAAATCGATTTACAGGCTATTGTCTTATCCCTTTAGATCCCTACCAAGGTTTATATCTTTACTTCTGTACAGTATAGAATCAAAGTTGAAATTATTAATATAACTAGATAGGACATTGTGTCAAAATTGATTAGTTTTGCTTTGTCTATTTGTCTTGAAAGTTTAGTTATCTGTTTATTTATTGATATGTATTTTTCTTTCAGTCAAATATTGAAATGAAAACATAATACCAACCCAAGCCCTATTGAAGCTTACCTAGAATGGAGAACTAAATCGGTTTAGCTGTTATTAAAATCTTAAGCTAAATAAAAAAAAAGTACATTTATAAACTTTTGATATTTTGCAGATTTTTTAAAAATGTTCTAAAAATGATTTTATGAATGCCAGGAATCTAAAGGAATAAGACTATGCCCGATAAATTGAATTATGTCCCCAATGATAATACGCCTTCTGTAGAATATAATTAGTGGTTTAAACGTATGGACACCCAATTAATGAACAAATCAATCAAAATTTAATGAAATTCCAAAAGATATTGAGCCAACATACAAGAAACTGTTATTATAAAAATTTGGGGACTAGTGTAATAAACAGCCCAATGTTCCCTCCCTCCCTGATGAATGCTGTTTTTATGTAATTGTTTCTATTTGATATTCTACATTGCTATTGTTTTCAAAAAGAATATTTGCATTTTCATTTATTTTTATTGTTGTAAAATAAGTTTCAAATATTGCACATATATAAGATAAATCCTTAAATTAAAATAAATCATGACGAAAACATTTGATGCTAAGCATATATAAGATCTTGCCTTTGCATGTCAGTAATTTTCCAAATCAATGGAAGGGTTAAAAGATCTTCATGAAAATTTTAAAGATTTTATTATGAGCAGTTTAAAGAAAAAAAGAAATAACAAAAGATGAATATTTTAAGTAGGTATCCTAATGAATTGATTTACTACCCCAATTGAATAACAAAACTTTTTAATATTTATATTAAAATTATTGGTGGAAAAGTTTTTTCTCGTATTCATTCTAATCCGGTGGATAGGAAACGGTTCTCATTCATACGAAAAAACTATGTCTACCATCGTATTATATCCAGCTTTCTACTAATATAAAAATGTACAATCATAAGATTAAAACCAGTTTTTTTTAGCCGGTGCCTTCAGCACCTCGTCCTCGGGGCTTAAAAAACTAGTTTTAATCTTATAATTGTACGTTCTATATCCGCGGAAATAACTATTATTTTGATTTTAAAAAGTTCCACTGCTCCTGAAATTTATCATCCTTGTTTACTTTCTAATGACACTTTTTACAATCTTTAATTTTGCTTTCCCGTATTTTCCTATTCTTGACTTGAGATATTAATTGACAAATGACGAATAAATCACGCTAATGGTTACTCTATGGGAAAATAATATAGAGATGTTTATATAAACAAGTACAATTTAAATTCTACCAATATAATATTTTAAAAATTGTGCATGCATTATATCATAAGAAATCAATCTTAATAACAGCGTTGACCTCTTTTATTAAACAATATAACAACGACATAAATGGTAAAAAATGAAGTACTTTGAATAATAACATGTCGTTGATTTGTCAGCCTTATGATTTGTGATAATCCATATTAAGGAGGAAAGTAGGAGAGGGAGAATTTTGCATTTATGGAAACACTTTTTGCCTCCCATTTTTATCAATCATCAATGAACTTTTTTTTAAATGTTTAATTTTTTTCCTTTTCAAGCGTGATCAAACTATTAAATTTCCTTTTGCACAGAATTAATTAATTTGCTATTTTTTCTAAAAATATTCTATAACATTTAAAAAACATACCCCTAGATTAGAATAGATACCTCAATCAATTTTCTTACTGTTTCTTTCTTTCTATTCTAATACATAATGATTTGTAAAATCATAGCTCTTCTAAAAAAAGGTTAGATCAGTACATCCGTCCGTCCATATCTCCTAAACAGAAAGATATAATTGGTGATTCCTGTAACAGTTTGGCATAATCTAAAAAGCGAAGTAATTCTATAAACATTTACGCCCATGTAAACATATAGATCATTTAGATTTAATTTTAATCAAGTCACTAACAAAGAAACTATTAAACATCCTCTTATAAAATATTAATTTGCAATATATTTACATACATTTTTTATTTCAAAATAAAAGTTTAATTATCTTTTTGAAATAGCGGATGTATTATCTAAGGATTTATTTTTAATAGATTATTTTCTCGAAAATAATCATAATCATTTCTCTCAAATAAATACTTTTTGGTTGAAATCCTTATTGACGATCAATAAACATAAGTTAATATGTTTTTAAAGAAATAAAATTCTACAATTCTTACAAAGCATTTACTCTTCTTGGGTATGTATGGTTTCTATTCGTTGTAACTTATACAATAACGTCCATTGACCTAGTAAAGTTTGCTGGAGTCCTGTGACCGCAAGGATTTGATCAAATTTTCAGTTTTTATATATCTATTTATCCATCTGTTTATCTATCTATCTAGGCACCTCATGAAGATCTGGCTGGAGTACTAAACTTTGCCAGTCAACTATCTATCTATCTAGGTACCCCAGGAAGAACTGGCTGGAGTACTAAACTGTGCCATTCAACTATCTATCTATCTATATATCTAGGTACCCCAGGAAGAACTGACTGGAGTGCTGAACTGTGCCAGCAAACTATCTATCTATCTATCTATCTAGGTACCCCAGGAAGAACTGGCTGGAGTGCTGAACTGTGCCAGCCAACTGAGAATCAGAGGCTTGGAAGCTGATTCAACAACTACATCCCCTTCGAAGGTTAGATTATTTAAAATTTATTATGAACTGATACCTTATGTTAGGTCTAGAAGGTTTATTAAAAAAATCAGACAAAAATTGTGAGAGCTTAGCTTTGGATGAAAAAAAGATTTTCATTTGATTGGACCAGATATATCCTCTACTCTAACTTGTTGTTTCATATCCTATTTTGTCTGTAGCGAAGGATGCTAACCGCGGAACCGATATGGTTCTCCTTTACAGTGAAGCTTCTTATAGATCTCAGGATGGTTTTAGGCTAATCGATTGTTATGTCTAAGTTTGGTTTCAGGCTATTTTCCTTACTCCTCCAAATACAGAGTTCCTAGATGCTAGGAGCGTAGCAGCTAGTGGCTGATAAAGTAGCATTAGTTGCCATTTTTTCTAGAATTACTCGTTAATTTACGCATGTTGTTGGGTCATCCAAGAAAAAACGTATGCATTTTACTTAAATCTAAAACAACAGATTATTGCTATGCTCTACTGTTTTAATTTTGTCATTTGCTTCGCCCCTAGCCTCTAGAGACGCCATGCCCAGTTTAGATTTCAGGTTACTTTAGCATATTTCTTACATATGTTTTTATTTTAGGATTTCATGTTGATGCCCAGAGTTGAGTATAGTCGAGAGTCCAGCGTTGAACCAGGGACAATACTCTAATAATTTAGCTTATATTTTCGTAGCAAAGGTTCTCTATAATTATGTTTGTCTGTGCTACTTAATTATAATGCCACAAGTAAAATACAGTCTTAAGTATACTGTATACTATTTCACAGTAATTTCAAATTTGTATTTTTTTGTTGATTGTATCTTTATTATTAACAACTCTTCTAGAACTTTATAATTTTCTACCTTGCATGGACCTGTACTTAGCTGATTTGCTGATCTTCAATTGAAATCATTGTAATCAAAAAGAGTAATCATTACTACTAAAAATCTATATCTAACATATAACTCAAAAGAAAGAAAAAGCAAAAAATCATCAGAATTAAAATATATTTTTTTCCTTAAATTATCAAGTATTGGCAGCAGAACGACCTGGCAGTCAACCTGAGCGGCCAGCAAGCCAGATGTCTGGTGCAGGCAAGAGAAAGAGCTCACCTAAATTTCACTTTCTCAAGAATCACCGACACAAGCCTAATCCTATTGGGGCAAGAGCTAACACACCAGGTATTTGTAAAAAATAGTGAACGGACATTTGTACCACAAGTTTTAAAAGAACATTATCTTATTCGTTGGCTTAAAAACTTTGAGTACTTTTTATTGAATTTTGGTTAGTTGGTTTCTAACTAATAGTTTTTAAACTTTTTAACAAATAGTTTTCATATAAAGGAGATGTAATTTTGTTTTTCAAAATTGGGGACGTAGATCAGTGGGAATTTTTCAGCATTTCTCCCTCCCCCCCCCCGCCAAAAAAGATAAATCTTTAACGTCATTTAAAATTTCTTGACTAATATACTTGTTTATTTTCATCTAAGATTACAAAAAACAAAACTGTTTGTAAACATCAATATCAATGGTCAAATTTTACATCAAAAATAGTTATTTCTCGCATCGTATTATAAACAGCTTTCCGCGGATATTGTGTTGGAATGATTTCTTGTATTCCCTGGCAAGTTCGAACCCATTAATTCCCTTTTCCTTATACCAGAGAATGAGTGTGTTACGCGGCATTCCTAACTATCTCCGCGCTTCGCTTGTAAACAAACAAAGGCGCGCACATTTTTTCCTTGTTGATTCCCATGTGAAGAGCTACGTGAATAAAAATAATGTATTGGATGGATATACATGCGCTCTAATCCGTGGAAGATCTCAAATAAGCCTTCCTGCTTAGTTTGACATCATAATGTGGTAAGAATTTATCTTAATTCTTAATAATAAGTGTAGTATGGTATATTTTTACGAAGAAATTTAAAACATTAATTTTTCAACAAATAGACCATTTAACTGCTAACCTTTGACATACGAATATTTTCCTTAATTTTATTGATCATTTGAATCTAAAATTATCAATTTCTGATGCTATTTAATATGTTTCGTGCCAATTTAAAGTTTTTTAGAAATTTTATATTTTTAATTAAATTGAAATCACGCAACCTCGATATACAAAAATAATAAACCATTAATACTATGTAATTAATTTTTATATTTTTGTTTTAGATTCACCGTTTTCATGGTAATAAATACACATTTGTAAACATTCACATGTTGGTCATTCGGAGGGCTTGGAGATTAAGATTTCGTGTACGGCAAGGCATGCGTACCGAAACAATGAAAACGAGACAGAACAGATGCGGCTAAGAAAATATCTGTGAAGTTTTGTGAATGTGTTGGTTGTGATACCTTACCACACACTATTATAATCGTAATCAGTACAGTTAATTATTGTGACAATCATGGGTCCTAAAAAGAATAAAGGCGCTCAACTGGGACTACGGCTGCGCCCAGCCGTCGAGGCCCTAACCAGTGAACTAAATAAAGTGATGAAGTTGGTCAGTGAATCTTCAGAGCTTGATGTTAGACATTTCACTAAGGAGTCAATCCTTGTCCATGACAAGTTCGAGACATTCGATAGCATTATGGTCAGTTTTAGCAAGCTTGGTGTGAGAATCCAAGAGCTTGAGGAGTTTAGTGACATTTATTCTAATATAATTACTGTGCAAAAAGATTATAACGCTCTGAAAGATGCTCTAGATGCTATGGAGGAGCTTAGTGACATTCAAAGTGTTGTTGATTTAGTTGGTGATAATTTGCCTGACCATAAGGCTGAACTATATGATCGTTGCTTAAAGATTGTGAAGGTTATTAAAGGGTCATATTTTCCCTTACCAGAACCAATTATAAACACTTTGTCTGCTTTGATGAAACGGCTGGCCGAGGTTAAGCTTGAACCTGTGAAGCCGCCTACAACGACGGCGGGTGCTTCGACAGCATCGCCATTTGTGTCGCCGTTTGGCACACCACAGTTCGGCACCGGTTCTATGTTCACGCCAGGATATATGAATCGTGTCGACGAACGTCTTCTTCCAAGCTTTGACGGCTCAGAGTCAGCCTACGTAAGTTTCAAGGACAATTTTAAAAAGCTTACCGTAGGACAGGACCCGTCATATTTACAGTTATTGTTGAGCAGTGAAAAGGTCTGCAAAAATAAAGAGTTGAGACTTCAGTTAATTCAGATTCAATCACATGAATCTCAATGGGCTTACCTCGACGCATGTTTTAAGTCCAAAACACGTCAGATGCTCTGCCTTTTCAACCAATGGGAGAAGAAGCCTAAACCGTCGGACTCCAACCAGATTGTGACAGTCTTAGCAGAGTTTGGTGGTGCAGTTAGCCAGCTCGAGCAGCTGACTAAAGATGATGATGATGAGGAAGTCACCACAAGCCAGTGGTTGACCATTATTCTTTTGGAAATGTTATCCAAAAAGTTGCCACGTGATTTCCAGGACAAGCTCAACCTGGCGTTGGGCTCGATGGATACCCCAAATATTCCTAAGCTGTTGAAGATTATAGAGGAACAGCGTGGCGCCATTTTGATGAGGTGTTCAATCGATGTAGACACCCCCTCCAAGAAGAAAGGTAATCCTGCGGCCGCAGCTACAGCCGTTGGTAAACCTGGGTCTCCAGCTAAGACCAAGAAGAAACAGCCTTGCCCGTCGGAAGGTTGTAACTCTGATCACCTGTTGTTTAAGTGCTCCAAGTTTAGGGATATGTCTGTTCCTGAACGCAAAGTCTTCATCAAGAAGATAGGCGCCTGTTTGCTCTGCTTACAAAAAGGGCATCGGGTGGCCGATTGTCCCAGAGCCGATAAGCTTGGCAGCTGTACCATTGACAGTTGCAACCAGCCTCATAATTCATTATTACATGAATCAGTTGCTAGTGGACAAGTTGTGGCAGTGTATGAATCACAATTGTTTAGCAAGAACAATTTTATGCTGATGTTGCAGCAGGTCCCGGCGTTGGCGGCTGACAAACGTCAAGTCACCGTCAATGCCATGTGGGACAGTGGAGCAAATTTGACGTTGATTTCAAGAAGTATTGCCAAGAAGTTAGAGTTGCCATCAACTGGTCGCACAGCTACTATTTCTCTGGCAGATGGAAAGAGCCAAGCATGTCCTACAGTCAAGATTTGTTTGGTTGACCGCAACCGGAATTCACATATTCTGGAGGCGGCGGTAGTGCCCAGCATTGGTACTGAAGAAGGGTTGCGTTCTATTGATCCTACAGCCGCCGCCGACATTTTCAACATGAAGCCTGATAATTTTTCTATGGTCGACGGCAAGATTGATGTTTTAATCGGCCATTTAACACCAGCTATGTTCCCGTGTGCAGATAAAATGGTTGGTGATTCTAGACTGTACAGAAGCTTATTTGGTACAGGCTATTTAGTTGTGTCTGCAGATGGCAGGACTGTTGCTAATCCTGTCGCCTGTAAAGCTGTGAAGTTGGAGGTCAGCAAGATGGAGTTCCTGAGTACTGAGAGTTTGGGAATACAGCCGCCATCAATGTGCAGCGGTTGTAAGAACTGCCGTCATTGCGCCGCCATAGCCGCCGGGCAGTCCGCCTTGGATGTGCGTAAGCGGCAGCTGATTGAAGAAGGTCTGACATTAGATCTTGAGAACCATATTTGGACGGCTTCATATCCCTACAAGCAGCCGCCAAGTGTGTTATTTGACAATTCAGAGCAGGCCTATAAGATCTGCTTACGTGACCGGCAGAGAATGATTAAAAAAGGTGAATACAGCACCTTCTGCCAAGTGTTTCAAGAAGCTGTGTCTCGTGGAGTGTATCAGAAAGCTTCGCCAGAAGACCTAGCTTATACTAAGCCCGTGTATTATTCGAGCCTAGTCTGCGCATATAAAGAGTCTATTTCCACGCCCTTGAGGATATGCGCCAATTCTAGCCTCTGCTGCAAGGGGCTAAGCCTCAACAGTATTATGATGGACGGCCCAGTTCCATTATATACTCTGATGCACAATCTTATCCGGTTCAGAAGTTATAAGTGTGCATTCGTGGCTGATATTCAGAAGTTCTATAATTCATTATTAGCTACCTATGAAGATTCTCAGCTGAAACGTGTTTTTTTCGCTGATACAGTTGATGGAGAGCCAGAGGTCTACCTTACCAAAACCATCAACTTTGGTGAGGCCTTGGCTGGAGATATGGCCGTGACCGCCCTCAGACTCACTGGTCGTATTTTTGGTGGACGTTCCCAGCAGGATGTTCAAGATGTTTATGGATCTGAGAAGATTAGAGGTTGTGACGTTGTAGCCCAGCAGGATGTGTGGAGAGATGTTCAGCAACCACTCAGTTCCGAATTTATTTTGTATCAAGATCCTCCATCGGTCAAATTGGAGACTTGTACTTACGTGGATGACTGTTTGAGCGGTCATAACAGCAAACCTGAAGCTGTCCAGCTGGTCCAAGAGCTGGAAGATATGATTGCACCTGGCAATTTCAAGTTTAAATCTGTTGTTTATTCTGGAGATGATGTTGACAGTGTAAAAGTTCTGGGCCTTGTATGGGACCCTAAACAGGATAAGTTGTTCCTACCTGTCAGAGCCAACCACGGCGAGAAGATTAAGGGTAGAAAGTTACTAGAGGATCTGGACCTGGAGGATCTCTGGAGAAGTCTACCTGAGTTGATAACTAAACGTGAAGTTTGGAGAATTGTGCAACAACTTTATGACCCAATGGGTCTAGCAGCGCCATTGCTGCTTAAATCCAAGCTTTGTCTGCGCTCAGTTTGCATACATGGATGTAACTGGGATGATGTTATACCTGGAGAGTTGAGGTCGGAGCTCGTGTCCAGCCTCCAGGACCGTTCGGCACTTGGAAATGTGTCGTTCAGACGTTCGATGGTTCCTGATAAGCCGTTGGGGCTTCCAATGCTTGTTGGTTTCTGCGATGCATCTAACCAGGCCTATGCAGCCATCACCTACCTGAGATGGCCAGTTCCTGGAGGATATGATGTAGTTTTGTGTTGCGCCAAGTCACGTGTCGCACCAGTGAAGATTGAGTCTATTCCAAGGTTAGAAATGCTTAGTTGTCTAATTTTGGCAAGGCTTGTGGATACTGTTGCCAGAGCTCTACCTTTCAACATTTCTGGCAAAGTGTTTTTTAGTGATAGCAGCTGCGCCCTAGCTCAGCTATCCAGTGACAGTGTTATGTTAAATGTTTTTAACAGTCATCGTGTTTCCGAGATACAACAGTTGACGAGCCCTGAAGATTGGAGATGGGTTCCAACCCAGCACAACATTGCCGATCTGGCAACGCGTGGTTTGTGTACGATTGAGGATGTACAACCTGGATCTACATACCAGGAAGGTCCAAGCTGGTTGCGCCTGGAACAGGACCAGTGGCCCGTTAAGACGGCGGGTGAGGTAAATGCATCCATTCCCGAGAGCGAGCTAAATCCCAAGATGGCGAAGCTCAAGGTAATGTTCACACAGGTAGTGGACAATGATTTTTGGAGGTCTCTGGCAAGAAGGACCTACAGGCAAGCAAGGAGGACTGTGGCCGCAGTTCTTAAGGCTGCCAACTGCTTTAAAACGCTGCTTGTCAAGAAACGTGGCGTTGCAGCAAATGAGGATGGTGTTAGCAACAATGATAGTTCTAAGTATTATGAGAACTATACTTTCACAAATACATACATGGATTCTGTTTGTGACCTGTTTTTGACTTCCTTCAACCAAGAGGAGGAGATGACCATGGACGCCGAGGGGAAATTTGACTCCCTTCAACCGTATCATCACAAGGTCCAGGTTTGTTGGCCCATTGTGGGTCATGATGGATGTTATCCTCTTAGGACATTTACAATATTGAAAATGTCCGGGAGAGGAGATGAGGCTCTTGAGGCCGCTGCTGGAGGCCCCAGGAAGATTATGAAGGACAGCCCAGGTGTTGTCTTGCTCAGCCGCCACAACAGGCTGGCGCGGCTCATCCTTCAACAGTCCCACGATGAATTGGGGCATGGAGGCCATCGTAAGACGTTGGCGCAAAGCCGCAGGTATGCATGGATCACACATGGCCGCATGGAGGCTATGAAAGTGGTCAAGAGTTGTGCTGCATGTTCCATTGAATATGCCAAGCGTTCGAGTCCCGCAATTGCTAATATTCTGCCAGATCGTGTCGAGCCCTCTGTGCCCTTCAAGGAGGTGCATATGGACCTTGCGGGGCCGATCGAAGTTACGAAGCCTGGCGTTGGTACCAGGAGTTCCAAGACCAAGTACAAAGTTTGGTTGTTGATTGTGGCCTGTAGATTTACACAGGCTGTGTTTGTTGATGTGTTGACTGATTATTCAACTGAAGCCGTGCTGGTCGGCTTGAGAAAACTTCAGGCGTTTTACAATATGCCTAGAAGGGTTACCACAGACAGAGGCACCAATATGGCCGGTGCCAAGCGAATTATGGATGAACTTTTGAAGGATACCCGAATGCATTTTGAATGGCATCTGGTGCCCACCGCAGCACACTCGTTCGTGGGTACTGTGGAGAGGCAGGTTGGGCTGGTCAAGCGTGTGTTGAACAAGAAGTTGGCTGGTGCTACTGTAACCTTCAATGATTTATTGGTATTGTGTGCTGAGACTGCAAAAGTCCTGAATTCTAAGCCATTGACCTATGCCACCCAAGGAGATGACGTCAATTGCTGGAGAATAATTTCACCTGCTGATCTGTTAGGCGGCAGGACCAACGATGCAATCTGCACCTTTGAGACAGGTTGTAAAGAACCCATCACCAGGAGGCTGGAGAACTTGGAGGAGTTGACCCGTCAGTTCCATCAGGTGTACAAGGAGCAGCTCATGCCTGAGCTACTCAAGTCCGTCAAGTGGCGCAGCAACAAGGTGCTGCTCGAGCCGGGAGACGTGGTGCTGATCGACGATAGCACAAATTTGATGAAGAAGTTCAGATTGGGGCGTGTGGAAGAAGTGCGCCCAGGTGGGAGGACCGTGGTTTGCAAGTTCAAATTATCAGATGACGCAGCCGCCACGAGTAACGAGACTTCCGCAAGACGTCTGCTCAAGATCAATCTACCCAAAGTTTAGTATAAGTATCGTTCTTGTTTAACTTTGAATTTTATTTTTACGGTAGATTTATCAGATATTTTTTTTCGAAAGACAAAAAACGCAAATTTTGACTCAATTTCGTTTAAACTTTCAAATCGACGCAAGATTTTTTCATTTGAAATGCAAACTTAAGTTATTTATACGTTTACGCAAGTTCTTTCAATGATTTAAGTCTTTCCGGGACCAGGGATTTTTTTCGCGGAAATTTTCCTAGGTACCTACGCAAATACGAACATTTTTATCCTTGTTTAATTGAAATTCGATATGATAAAAAGTAACACAATGAGATTTTTTACATCATACAAATATTTCTTAAGATTTATTATAATCACATAGATAATTTAATATTACATATATATTAAAATTATTTCTATTTACCTTTTAACCGATGTACCTAAAGAAAAATGCAGATTTTTTTCGTCTTGAATTAAGTAGATTCTTTGAGTTCGAAGATTTAAGCTTAATAAGACCGCTCTATAGTGTATCTTAGCTCTGTTACCTCGGCCAGACATACTACAGAACGGCAAAACTAAAGCATAAGATAATTTTATTTTGATTGCTTTGATTGATGATTCTAAAGTTTCTTGAATTATTCATGATTCTTTTAATTTTGATTTGATTTAAACATCACTAATTATGTTTATTTTCAGTTGATGGAGCCCTGCGCCAGAAATCCTGTCGGAAATTATGCAGTATCAAAAAATTGTGATGGAAAGACATAACGTCCGTCAGGATAGCTGGAACACGGCATTATTAATATTTTAAAGATTGGTTAGTTTGTATCTTGAGGGGTTCATTCTAACTGAGGCCCCAAATTGCCTTAATTTTGACTGTATGAATATGTACAAGTTGCTTTCTTCTTAAAACAGAGAGAAATTGCAAACTCAGCATTTAGAGAAGTTCTTTTCTTATAATTGAGCTTTTATTTTATTTTGGTAATTTAATTTGCATATTTCAATTGCAATTTTATTTTACGCAATTTTGATTCACGAAGATTTAAAATTATGAAATTTTAATTTTCCGATGTTTGATGATTTTTTTTACAGTCATATTTTATTTAGATTTAAGTATCTATTTTATTAAACATGTTAGATTTAAGGATTTACCTATCTTATCTAAGAATGTCTAGATGTAAGCCCGAGTATTTTCCGCTGGAGAAAATGCTTAATTTGAGAAGTTTTTTATGAAAATTCTATTTTTCTTTTCTAGCAAAAAGATTCAGTAGAAAAAATGTCATTATTTAATCTTTCTTTCTTTTGATTAAAAGTTTGAGTTGATTATTTAATTATTAATGCGATTTTTAATATAAAAATCATTTGCCTATTATTATGTAGGTACCTAATCAAAGTTTAGGTACTATTGATTATTAATTCATGTATTCGCAATTACATGGTCTGTAATTCTAACTTTAATTGAGATTATGAGGCCATGATTAATGAGATGTGTGAGTGGTAAATGTGCATTTCATGAATGTTGAATGCTTTTCCCATTCCTTATTCCTATCCTTATGTGGTAGTGGAGTCGGTTTGAGTTATTGTGGTGTTCGTAAGTTACCATAATTAATTTTAGGCCTGATGGCCATGCCATTTTAAACTCTTGTAATTTATGCGTTATGAGATTATGATTTTGTGGACACTGTCTGCACGCATGATGCTAAGATGAGTTATTGTGTTCGATTCCCAGTGACTAGACGGGTGTGTGTTGGAATGATTTCTTGTATTCCCTGGCAAGTTCGAACCCATTAATTCCCTTTTCCTTATACCAGAGAATGAGTGTGTTACGCGGCATTCCTAACTATCTCCGCGCTTCGCTTGTAAACAAACAAAGGCGCGCACATTTTTTCCTTGTTGATTCCCATGTGAAGAGCTACGTGAATAAAAATAATGTATTGGATGGATATACATGCGCTCTAATCCGTGGAAGATCTCAAATAAGCCTTCCTGCTTAGTTTGACATCATAATGTGGTAAGAATTTATCTTAATTCTTAATAATAAGTGTAGTATGGTATATTTTTACGAAGAAATTTAAAACATTAATTTTTCAACAAATAGACCATTTAACTGCTAACCTTTGACATACGAATATTTTCCTTAATTTTATTGATCATTTGAATCTAAAATTATCAATTTCTGATGCTATTTAATATGTTTCGTGCCAATTTAAAGTTTTTTAGAAATTTTATATTTTTAATTAAATTGAAATCACGCAACCTCGATATACAAAAATAATAAACCATTAATACTATGTAATTAATTTTTATATTTTTGTTTTAGATTCACCGTTTTCATGGTAATAAATACACATTTGTAAACATTCACATGTTGGTCATTCGGAGGGCTTGGAGATTAAGATTTCGTGTACGGCAAGGCATGCGTACCGAAACAGATATAGAATGTACTATTATAAGATTAAAACCAGTTTTTTTAGACCCGAGGTGACGAATACTACGATGCTAGACATAGCTTTTTCGTGTGGATGAAAACCGGTTCTTATCCATCGCATTCGAATGAATACGAGAATAGTTATTTCTCGCATCGTATTATAAACAACTTTCCGCGGATATAGAATGTACAATTATGAGATTAAAACCAGTTTTTTTAGCCCCGAGGTGCCGAATACTACGATGCTAGACATAGCTTTTTCGTATGGATGAGAACCGGTTCTTATCCACAGGATTCGAATGAATACGAGAAAAAAATTCTAACGTTTTTCTGTATTTCCTTGATACTAACTTAAATTGTTTTTTTTTACAGAATTTGGTGGCAATCTTTCTGGTGTCGGACAAGAGAACCGCAGTCCTATCCGGCCTGGCAGTGTACCTGTACCTGGTAGGATCAGTGTTACTCCATGTGCAGCGCTAGGACTGCCTGACCGGCCAAATGGAACTCTACCTGGAGCCACTCGTAATATAACTGAAGTGGATATTACTAATGAGGTGAAATAAACACCACAGAACAAAAACATATCTAATTTATTTAAATACTCCAGAATTTAAAAATTCTTTTCTTTTCTTGACTACTTAGGTCCAAACCCTAAGAGACTATGGCTAATCAATCAAAAAGTATGGATCAAAAACCTTTTTAAACTCTATACCTAGAGAATTTTCCACTTGTAATAGAATTAAAATCGTGAATTTTACATCAGTTTTGCCCCCCCCCCCGAACCAACAAAACTGGCATTAATCTTTTATTTTTTTATTTTACTATCCATGGAAAGCTGTCTAGGATACAATCAATAAATAATTATATTGTAGGAGAATGAAAAAGAGCCATGGGAGCCCCCCATGCTGAGAGTGAATCCTATTGGAGAGATGTCAAAGGTTTGTATATATGATTTTTTAATTCTAAATATACTTCTAACCGTCTTTAATTACATACAAATATGAAAGGATACAATATGAATAAATATTAATTAGAAAACAATATAAATTAACAGGGTTAATAAAACGTTAAATTGGAAAGCAACCCTTCTAGATTTAAATTATTGGTTAAAAAGTTTGAACACTTCTAGTCTGGAAAGAACCAATCAAATATAGTAAATGTACCCAAAGTTTTTGAGCCTACAAATAGGATAACATGGTTATTAAACTTTGGGTGCCAGTGTAACTAACTGTCCAATGTTTCCTACTTCCGGTATCTGTTTTTTACTTAACTTTAATATGTATTCTAAAATTTCTTTATTATTCTAAAAAGTTATATCAAAATTTTTGGTATGCATATTTTTGCTGGCTTATAAATAATATGTATATTTTTCAGGTGACTCCAGTTGCAACCAACCAGCTGATGGCAGGAGTGGCTCAAGGACATTTTTTACACAGTTCTGGACACAGTGTTTTCTCACAGACAGGTAGAAACCTGGATACTGGAAATTATTTCATTCCAACCTAATATTTTCCCCTCTTTATATCCACATTCCTTTGGTTACATCCCTAAACTAGTTATGCCGTGAGTTTACCCCGACAAATTATCTAAGTTGAATTAAATTGCTGAATGTATTTTGGGATCTTTTCATTTTCTTCGTTAAAAAAGACAATTATACCTCCTACAAATTTTAACAATTCCTAATACAAAAAAAGCAGCCTATCTTTATAAGGCAGGGGTCTTTAAGGAAAAGATAGTTGAAGATAATTTTATTTGATCTAAATCATAATTTCAGAGTTAGGGGAATATACAAATATACAATATATTATAAAGCCCCCAACACTTTTAAACCAAAATGGCAGAAAGTGTTTGAAAACTTTGGGAACCAGTATATTTTACAGTCCAATGTCCCCTCTTTCTCTTTTATATGATATTTTACTATCTTTAATCAAACTATGTTTGAAAATATATGTTTCTTATTTTTCAGGTGAAAAGACGAATGATGAGCTAACCCGAGAAAGCGGACACGACCAGGAATAGATAGATACATAAATATCATTCACAATTTTCAACAATCCTTTTCAATATTCTGAGAAAGGAGTTGACTGTGTATTTAAAAAATTAATTAAGATATCTGAAATGTTAGAAACACTCAAAAATTTAAGGTCCTTAGGTATATACTATTTTGATATCTTCTTTCTATAAAATGAAGACCATTTTTATGGCCTAGCCACTTGTTTTATCTTATAATTGTTTCGCCCCTTACTTCTAGAGGAGGACGGAGGAGGTCTAAAAAATAGCCTGAAACTACCCCAAAATATTTGTAAAGCTTCCTTGAACAGAACAACCAATTAAGTTGCAGACAAAAAAACTTATTACTTTATATTATACTAGCGGCTACGCCCAAAAATTCTTATTTGGGGGGGGGGGGTTGTCATTTTTTGGGGGGGAGGGGGGGTTGGGGGTGTCCCACCCCCCAAGAAAATAGTTATAAACCTTCCCGGGACCTATGAGAAGCTACCCTATTAAGGATAACCTGATCGGTTCAGCGGTTAGTGAGATCCTTCGGTACAAACACACAGACACACAAACACACAGACAAACAGACATCCTGTTACTTTAGTATAAGGATTACAAATAAATTGATGATGTTAGGTTCTTTTTTCTAACTTTGTTAGCATACATTTAATTGTAATTGTTTTTTATTGTTGTTAAATGATATATTATTAATCAAAATGAAATTGGATACATAGATAAAAAATCCTTGAAGTCAGCTCAAAATCTAGCTTTCTTTGTGCTGTTTTACTTTCTTAATCATTAGACTTAGAATTGCTCTCTTCAATTATTTAAAACTTTAAAAAATATCAGGTACTTAAAATAAAAATTTGTACAGTAATGTAATTTTTTATTTATTTTTAGTTTAAATTGGCTCTTAATGTTTCTTTTCCAAATTTTAATTGCATTTAAGTGACTTATAAGTAATTGAAGTAGATGATCTAAACTTCATAATTAATTGGAAATATTTCAAAAACAGGGATTTTAATTGATTTTGTATGTGTACAAAAAGTATATCATAATACTTTTAAAGGTTCTAGCAGATCAGTATTCGTAGGAGTAAAGAAAGTATGAAAATAGCCTAAAATCAAACTTAGATATAAGAATTATATATCATAAAACCACCAATGGGCCTATAAGAAGCTTCCATAAAATGGAGAACTAAATTTGTTCAGTAGTTATCGAAAAAAACTTTACTACTTTATACATATAATAGGATAGAGCATATAAATATTTAAGTATCTGACTGAACTCAGGAGGAAGAAGATGACAATATTGAAGAACCTGTGGATTTCACCATCAAATCTGAAATGTCTGGTTCACCCGGGCCAGGTATGATCATATTTAAGAATTTGACACAGGTATACAACAATTTAAGTAATGGACTAAAGATTTCTACATTGAATATGAAATGTCTGGTTCACCTGTGCAAGGTAAAATCATATTTATGTATTGGACATACAGAATACAACTATTTAAGTACTTAATGGGCTAAGAATTTCACCATTTAATCTGAAATGTTTTGTTTACCCTAGTCATGTATATTAAATATTTCCAGTATGGATTCAGCCTCTCGGATCTAACTAATCTGGTTTAAATTTAATATTTTTCATTTCATATCGCGGAAAGCTGTGTATGAAACGATGCAATAATTAACTGTAAAGTATTTTTTGAAGAAAGAGGGGGTGGAGGCAACCTCCAAACTTATATTTTTTCAAAAACTTCACAGCTGCAGCTACATACGTAGATCATTAAAATTCTAATATATATTGGGATACACCCCCCACTCACCTTCCCCAAAGAAAAAAGCCAAAAACCTTCGTATACCAGATCCTAATCAGCAGTTATAATATTTTAAGCTACATCCAAACAGACAGACAGGAATATATATAATATATATCTCTACTTAGAATTATGTGAGTTAGGAATTGGTTTAACCTATGCTCATTCTGTTCAGGAGATAGACCCACGCCAACCCCTGATTTCAACGAGATGGCGGCATTCTTCGCGGCGGTCAGAAACAGCAGCGGCCAACAGCAGGTAATTGTTTATTCTTTGCGACAGTTGCGGCTAGCAGCAGGAAACAGCTTTAAAAGATTTGATTAAAAGAGCAAAACTATTTTTTTGACTAAAACAAAGCATTTTATCATACCAAAATACTGAAAAATCCTCTAGTAGTACATCCTTATATGAAATACAGGTGTTCAAGTCAATTTCAGGTTCCAGGTATGATCCTGCAGGTCCTGATCCTCAAGGTCTCTAGAAATCTTTAAAAGGCTCCTGTGGCCGCAATTTTTGACTTAGAGACTTCAAATTTTAAACTTAAGCTTTTCTTACATGTCTACATAACGTATTAAAATTTCATGAAGATCCGCCGCCGTTTTCCCGCCGACCGCCGACTGCTGCGGCTGGCAGCTGCCAAATACAGCTGCGGCCGCTGAAATTTATATTTTGATATTTCTAATATAAAATTTACATAAAGATAAACATTTTCTGGGAAAAAATTTTTCTTTTAGCTTCAAAAATAAGAAAATTACAGCCGTTTGAAATTTTTAAATAAAAAAAGACCTAAAAACAAAGGTTGTTAAATAAAAGGGTGAAGGAAGCGAAAATTGACTTAGACTTATACAAGGTCGGAAATTTATTATCAAACAGGGGACTTGCACAAAAAAATTTAGCCCTCTAGCTCTAATAGGAACTGAGATAATTAGGGGGGCGTTGAACGCCCCCCCCCCCCCCCCGACCGATTAAAGTGCGGCAAGGGGCCCGACTGTAAAGGGTTAAAACAGTTTTAGACCTCATAATAAAGATCTTTCTATTTATTACATGGTTCCTAATTGTCCTAGGATTCACTCTTTTAAAAATGCTGTTCACTTAAAAATCTTTGCCAAAATGTCTAAAAAAGGAACTTACAATAATTGTGGTAATAGTTGCAACACTTACTAAATTAATTGCTTCGTTAATTATCATTCAAAGTTTGAAGTCCATTGAACAACTAACAAGCCTAAATTAACGTTAATGTTATATTTTTACTATCATTTTACAAATCTATTTAAAGATTCAATAATTATAATTCACAAGAAACATTGACAGAATATCTTTCTCTTATCTAATGAATAAGAAAAATGAAAAAATGTGTGATTAACAGCATAATAATGTTTATAAAATAATACATGTAAGAATAAAAAACACCATTAAAGCATAATAAGCAAGGATCATTATTAAAAAAGGGAACTATTAATTTTATATTTTTAAATTATTTTCAAATGATAATGATCTATTTGGAATAAATTGAAAAAAATTATTAAAAATGCGGGAAAAATTGTTGTTATTTATCCCTTGCTGAATGATAAGAAAAGATGATGAGAAAGTAAAAGAAAATGAAAATTTATCTACATATTCAAAGTGTCTATTAAATGTTGCTAAAAAAGTTTTCTAAAGTGCCTTCCCAGTTTTTTATTGTAATGGTATATAGAATCAAATATTGTCGCAAACCATGATAAATTAACGTTATGAATTTATCACATCCCATCCACTGATCCTGGAGGAATGTATTGACCAATATATGTTTTATTAGCAACCTAAATTGATGACAAAAATTCCCCTGTCATAATATCCACATATTATATATCCACTTATTGTTTACATGCAGGTTTTAGACTGTTTCCCAAGGGCATAATTAGTGAAAATAGTTCACTATTTCTTGAAGAACAACTTTCTGTTATGAATTGAATTTGCTGTATTATAAGTACGGCCTTCTTATTGACAAGTCCGTTTTTCCCACAGATGATAAGTAGGTGCTAGACTCACAAAAAGTGCGCTGTAAAAAATGCGCAACTTAAAAATCACAAAGATGGCTTTGTTGATAGAATAGTGGTGTGTAATTGATTTGTAAATAAAGACTCAACTGCTGCTATACCAGGCGTTAGATGTTAAGAATGACAACCTGGGGAATGTCATTATCCACTAACAGGCGCTGTTTAGTACTTCCAGACAAAAGTCGTGCAAAAAAGGGTAGATTAATAAAATCATAAACAAGTTTGTGTAATTACAGATAAGACAAACGTCTAAATACTAGCTTGGTAGTTACATATTCATATCCTAATTATGAGCCTAATGTTGGCGCATTTTTTTCTGCGCGCATAATCTGAGTTAAACCTTATGAATTGTAATAACTCTGCATTTATCATAATATTAAAAATATTAACCATTTTTGCTAGGAAATTACACGATCATGTACTATACTAAAAACTAGAAAATAGATTTATTGTGCATTATTTATCAGCGTATGTACTCTATAATTTTTGTTTGTTGGTTAGTTGGACTTTTAGTTTAGAATCCATCGATAAGATAATAGTTATTAATCGTATCATATTATAGACATACAGTTTTCCGCGGATATTAAAATTAAAATTATAAGGTTAAAATCAGTTTTGTTAGTTCTGAGGTGCCGAAGGCCCGGACTAACAAAAATGGTATCAATTTTTATAATTTTATCTTTATCAGGCCTAGCTATTGTGACAATCAATTTTATTCTACAAAAATTTTAAAAATCTTTGGAAGTTAGCTAGGGATATATCTTTTTTTTCATATAACTGAAGAGGGGTCGGCAGGAAGGGGAGAAAAGGGGAAGGGAAGAAAAGGGGAAGGGGATTGTGGGGAAATTTTCATTCAGAATATCATTTCCTTTTCCCTGATTTTTATATTCGTGGAAAATTGTCTATAATGCGATGTTATTCATGATTTTTCAGTATGGCTGAAAACCGGTTCTAATCAGCGAATATTAATCGGTTCCTAAGCCATACTGAAAAAGGTCTATTCTAAAAGAGATTTTGGCGTCATGAAAAAAGTCTGATGTTTGTTTTGTTGTTGGTTATTTGAAAAAGATTCGCTGCAATTAGCTAAACTTTCCTTGTTTAAATTTGGAAAATTGAAATTTAGTGTTTTAGGCAATTTGGCATAAAATAATTTTCTATTTGTAATTTCCTCTGATTACAAACATAATTCTTCCTTTGTAGGAAATACATTTAATATATAACAGGGATCTTAAATGATAAGATGATGGCTGATTTTTTTTTGGGGGGGGGAGAGGAGTTTTTTTTACTCTACATATAATAGCTTTACTGTAAAAGAGAACCATACCAGTCATCAGTTAGTGCCATCCTTAGATACATACACTAACCAAACAGTCTCACAGACATACAGAAAGGCAGTCTTTTACTTTTGAATGATTGTATTTGTTTTTAGGATGGAGAGCAGGTTGCTGGATTCCCTGGCAAGCATATTCCCGCGCAGGCATACATCTATATCAACTTATAGAGTAGCTATACAACAAATAAGTTGCATTAAACCCGTTTGGATGCTTTGAAAGTTTTTTTGAAAAGAGGGATTGTCATAGTTTGGTCAGCTGTATAGACTTTTATCTGATTTTTCAAATTGTAAAAGGTTAATTTCCCCGAGACTTACAGGCAGCTGACACGCGGCTGCCGAGCCCTGCATAAAATCTCTAATCTCTTAACAATTATAAGAGACTTAATTATGATGAATAAACAGTAATTCTGCTTTACAATTTAAGGGTTAATATTTCTTAAATCCAGGGCTCGGCAGCCGTGCGTCAACTGCTGGAAGTCTTATGGAAATAAATTTTTGACAATCTTAAAAATCAGCTGGAAGTCTAAACCTTGCCCAAATATGGCAATCCCTCTTATCAAAAAAAAATAAAATTGGAAGCCTGCAGAGCTCTGCTTAAATCTTTGTGATACTACAGCAAAGGAGGAAAATTGTTATAAACTGACTATATCTTTGATATTTTAAAGTTTATTATAGATGTTTTTTTGTCAACAGTATAACAGCAAAAACTACACTAAACGTGACATGAATCTCGCCTTAGAAGCTTTAAGGTAAAGACTGTTTTAAAGAAATATAAACATGTATATTGTATAGCACTTGTTATTATTAGATCAAAACATTAAATGTAGTAATTCTAGTAGTGGTTTTATACAGGTAAAGCAGAAGATATAAATGATTTAATTTTTATAAACGCTCTTTTCAGACTAGCGACTCTTTGATTGCATTAACTTTGTTAAAGTGCATTAACAGTTGAAAAAGTACATTTACGTTTCAATCAGAATAAAAAATAGTAGAAAAGTAAATTTATTTTATTTAATTTATAAACATTTTAAAGAAAAAGAGAATAAATCTATTAGAAAATTGCATAGAAAAAGAAATACAATCTGGATTCCATAAACAAAATATTTACATGTAGTTGCAGCATGTTTACGATAGTATAGATACATGCTGTTTATTAGATCTTAACGAACATACACACATGAAATTTACAGTCTAACATACATTAGCTTAAATAAATTCATTAAATTTTGTTTGCTTAAAAAGCTATGCGGTTACCTATTGTCATTTAATGTTACATTTTCTTAATAGATCAATATCTTTTAGTAGCCAGGCTTTTTGTAGTCATTGTCGTTCTTGATAGAAAAAAAAATATTATGTGAATAAGAGAGCCTAAACCCTCTGGAACCCAGCTATAATTGCATAGGATTTAAATCTCATTTGCTGTAAGAACAAGAAATACATCAACTGAATATAGTTTCGGGGATTCATTTTTGGTCCTCTTTATTTTGACCCCCCCCCCCCTTGGCCCCATATGTTGAAAAATTCTCACTTTTTTTTCAATCTTCAATTGTCAGTACAAATTATCATAATTGAGATAGAATTAAATGCATTAATTGATATCTGCTGGATTAGATCCAGCCAGTTCTAAGCCATGCTGAAAACTCATTTATAGCATCAAAAACAAATTAAAAAATAATAAAATTAATACTAAGTTATACCGGGCCTTCTGCTTTCTCACCATTTTTCATTTTAATATCCGCGGAAAGTTGTCTATATTACGATTACGATTAATAACTATTCTGTATTTTTTTCACAATTTTTTTCTGTAACCAAGAAAGCTAGATAATGAGCCAAATTCGAAAGTTACCTAGCCTAGGAGTTACAATACATACTAAAAAAGAGGAGGAGGAGACATTTAAGTTTTCTTATTCGTTGGTCTTAACAACATTGGGGACTTTTATTAATTTTGATTGGATGGTTCTTTGAGTTGAGTTTCAAAACGTTTCAACCTCTAATTGTCATCTACAGAAGGAATAATTTTGTGCTTCATCATTGTCCATTGAGGACATTCATTAATTTGGTCATTGTCTTATCCCTTCTCTTTAGATCCCTGACATACATATACATAAAGTATTATGTAGGGCTAGCCTAAGAAGTTTTATAGGATTTAACCCAATTTTATGAAAAGTTAAAACATCGAAATACCACCTCCTACGATGATGATATAAGATTAATATTTCTCTTTTTAGAAGGATAGATGCAAATTTGCCTCTATTCAAAATTAATTACTGATTCAATTATCCATATATGAGTTATGGGTTTGCTGTAATATAATCATAATATGATAATGTGGTAATACGACAACCAGACGGACAGGCAGTTTACAGAATTGCTACGCTGTGACTTATCATAACAAACCCTCTGCACTAATCTTATTATATCACCATTTATCTCATGACCGATGTTGACCCCGCTATCCAGCGGTCAAACTGGCCTGCCTAAATGTGGGGAGGGACTCAAACACGCAGCTATCACGCGCCCCTCACGCGATTATACAACCGGGAGGCGCTGCCTCCCCTTTTACCACCGCTGCCCCCACAGCCTGTCTACCGCCGGGAGCTAAGCCCTAGCGTCCCACACCCCCTTCAAACCTAACCATTGTTATAATCTGTTGTATATATATAGTAAACATTCATTGTAAATATTATTCAGTTAAATATATAATTTCTGTATGACTAAATCCTGCTAGTTTATTTTGGTAGAATAATTCAAGGCTAAGGCTCGTTGAACTCGAACTCGCAACCCTGTGAGCTGAAACGTTCGGCTTACCATAACTTGGTGTCAGCGTGTTTCAATCGAGCCTTACAGAAATTAGCCTATTCTACCTCTGATTGGACCCTTTGGCAAGTAAGGGGACAATCAGCCGCCAACTGAGAAGCCAACTGACCCGTGAGACGGCCTTTTTAGGTCGAATTTCCATCATTTTGAACGCAATATGTGGGCCTCTGGCCTACGGCAAGCAGATTTAGCCTGCTAAAAGCGCCAGTTAAGATGCTTTTTCCGTACCGTGTAGGAGTAGCCCCAGGACACCCAGGCCAAACCTACGAGACAGACAGCTGGGTGCTGGTCTCCTTGAGAAGGCAATGTGTGGCTGCGAAGCTTCAGCACACAAGTAAGGCCTACCACTGCGACGGATAGCAGATTTTGAGCCACAGGCACGGCAGGACGGGACATTCCCTGCCGCTGCCTTCCAGGATTTGAACCCGAGGCGCTGTAGGACGGGCCATTCCCTGCCGCCATTTTCGGGATTCGAACCAGCGGCGCTGTAGGACGGGACATTCCCTACCGCCGTCACCCCTCTGAACCTTGCAGGACGGACATTCCCTGCTGCCAGTGCTTCCAGAATCACACCTAGAGCTCCTAGTGATAACAACACATAAGTGTGTATAAATGTCAACCAAGTGATAAAAAGAAATATAAATTTGTTGACCCAGTGATAATTAATAAGCTCTAGTGATTCGAAGCTACAGTCTAAGCCACCATGGTAAGCGATACCACCATAGCTGCGGTTCGGCCACCACCGAAGTTTCTGCCAACCCCAGCCGAACGGGAGGCCCCCTTGTCTCAAGGGCAGGACCTCCACTTCCCCTGCCATATCAGGGTGAGGTTTCCTACTCCTGACCCTGCCCAGCATGTACAGGTTGATGCCATGATCGATTCTGGCAACCGTGTACCAGGGTCTGCTGTAATTTCTGAACACCTCATGCACGCAATGGGCGTGCAACGCATGTTGATTCCGGACAACACCCAAATCCTGACTGCTAACGAGGAAGGCCAGCCCCTCCAGGTAATAGGAAAATTGAAAGAATTATATATGGCAGTCTCACACACCCTTATACTCCATCTATACCACGTGACTGTGGTCCGGAATCTCTCACACCCTCTGAACCTAGGAGGGTATTTTCTCAAGGAGTTCGGAACTAGGCTCTGTTTCGACATGCAACCACCTTGCTTGTGGGTGCGTGGGGAGTTTATCCCACTCCGTGGCGTCCCCATTGACCGGGAGACAGCCGAGAGAGAGTTGAGTTACGAGGGGCCTCTGCCAGGCCCACTGCCAGAGCAGCCGCGTGTGGTCGAGAAAGGCACGCACTGGGTGGACACTGCGCTCAACGCCCATAGGGGGACCAACCTGCTAGCCATGGGGTTGCCCCCAGTACCCAAGGTGCCGCTGGAGAACCTGCCAACAACGTTCCCTGAGATTGCCAGCCCTCCAGAACCAATCTTCTCCGCCGACACCTTTATCAACGGCCAGCCGTGTCCACCTGGCCCCCTCTACCTGGGACCCCCAACCAGTCAGCCAGCCAAGTCCGAGTCCAGACCCGTCAAGTCGCGGTCTGATGCACCCGGAGCCACACTCAACTCCCAGGAACCAGCCTCTCCCGGCGCCGTGCCCGTCAAGTCGTGGCCGGCCGCCTCCGGAGCCACGCATGGCTCCGCTGCCTCAGCCTCTCCTAGCGCCGAGCCCGTCAAGTCGCGGCCGGACGCCCACGGAGCCCAGGCTGGTCCCAGTGCCCCGGCCTCTCCCAGCACCGAGCCCGTCAAATCGTGGCCGGACGCCCTCGGAGCCACACCTGGCTCCGACACGTCAGCCCCTCCCGAGGCTGAGCCCGTCAAGTCGCGGCCGGTGGGTCCCGGAGCCAAAGCTGACCCCGCACCAGCCACGTATAGGCTAAGCGCTGTCACTCCAACTGACGGCCAGCCACCCCAACTCCGCACGGCCAAGCGGGTGGTCTTGCCTGGCCGCGGTGTCATGGCTGTCCCTGTTGAATTAGTAGGACACCGCACCAAGGATGCCATCCAACTAGCTGCCCCAGAACAGAGGTTCGGGGAGGATCTTGTCATCCCAGAAGGCCTGTATGCCCACAGGCCTGGCTCCGCCAGTGTGTTTCGAGTACTGGTGGTAAATGAAGGGGAGACGCCCCTCCTGCTGGACGCTGGCCTCCCAGTGGCTGGGGAGCTAGTCAAGCCTGACATTTTAGAGGTTTCTGATAAGCCTCCCCCGCGTCTCCACTCGTTCCAAGAGCCTGTTGAGCCCCCAGATATGCAGGAGTTGTGGGAGGCCCTTGAGATGGAAGACAACGAGTTCCTGCGCAAGGACCCCTTGCTCAAAAAGGAGGTTTGGACCCTGTTATCAGAGTACAGGGACGTCTTCTCCAACTCTACCCCCGGCTGCACGGACGTAGTCGAGCTGCAGCTGCGCCTCAAGCCAGGAACCCAGCCGATCCGCCAGAGATTTAGGGATCTGAACCCGCGGCAGGAGGCTGAGCTGGAGAAACAACTGGACACCTGGCTACAAGAGGGAGTCATAGAGCCGTCAGACTCCGCCTGGAGCAGCCCCCTGGTGCCCATCAAGAAGAAGGACGGGAGCACCCGTTGGGCCGTCGACTACAGAGCCCTCAACAAGTGCCTGGAACTGGATAGCTACCCTCTGCCCAGGATCCAGCAGTTGGTAGAACGAGCTGGAGGGCACCGCGTCTACAGTGCCCTAGACGCGGTGGCCGCGTACTACACCATCCGTGTGTCTGAGGACAGCCGGCCCTGCACCGCCTTCACCACCCCCAGGGGCTTGTATCAATGGAAAAGGATGCCCTTTGGCCTGGCTACGGCACCGTCTGTCTATTCCAGATTTATTGCAGGGGTCCTAAATCCACTAGGCACAGCCAACCTCCAGTCATACCTTGACGACGTCCTGACCTTCCACCAGGATACCTGGGCCCACCTGGCTAGGCTCCGGGAGGTCTTGGAAGCCCACCGCAGGGGAGGAATCCGCCTCAAGCCAGCTAAGACCAAGCTGTTCCGAGCCAAGGTGGATTATCTGGGCCACACCCTCAGCCGTGAGGGGATAGCCATGCAGGAGGATTATATTGACCGTATCCTGGACTGGCCGGCCCCCAGCACCCCCAAGGACTTGCTGGCGCTTCTGGGGTTCTTTGGATACTACCGCCTGTTCATCCCAGAGTATGCCGACCTCACCTACGAGATGAATCGGCAGAAGACGGCCAAGACCCTAGCCTAGACGCCTGAGATGGAAGCCCAGCTGCTACAGCTCAAGGACAAGTTCCGTCAAGCCCCCATCCGAGCGCCGCCCAGGTTTGACTTGCCGGCGGTGTTCCAGCTCACCACAGACTTCAGCAGCCGCGCCATCTCTGCCATTCTGAGTCAATGCCAGGACGGCAAGGAGAGGCTGATTGCCGCCGTGGGGCGCAAGACAACCGACCCCGAGACTCGCTACCCATCCTGGAAGGGAGAGATGGCCGCCATTATGTATGGAATCCGGAAATTTCACGGCATCTTGTCCTACCGCAGCTTCCAGATCAACACTGATTCCTCAGCCTTGCTGCAGATGAAGTCGCTGAACACATCCACAGGGATGGTGGCCCGCTGGCAGGAGGAGCTAGCGGCCCTAGATTTCACTGTCTGCCACCGTCCTGGCACCCAGAACACCAACGCCGACGCCCTCAGCCGCCGGGAGGACGCCAACATGCCGACGGCTAGCGCCGAAGAATTAGCAGAGCAGGCTGAGTATATCCACAACCTTTGCCAGCTAGGGGAGTCCGCAGCTAGCCGGCCCCCTGCCGCACGACTGGACCCAGCTAGAGTATTAGAAGCCCAGACACAGGACCCTCTCCTGCTCCGTGTCCGCCAGTGGGTGGCTGATGGCAGAGCCCCAACTAAGGCTGAGCTGCGCGGCAAGGAACGAGACGAGCAGCAGTACGCCAGCCGCTTCCCAGCCCTGGGACTTGACGAGCATGGCTGCCTCACCACCACTGACCAAACCCTGACAGGGGAAAGGACAAGATACCTGCTGCCTTCGGCCCTCCAGCAGGACGCGTTCTTTTTAGCCCATGGGACCCCCATGGCCGGGCACTTTGGAATGGACGCGACTATCGCCCGCGTTGCCATGCACTTCTGGTGGCCCAACCTGGCCCGTGACGTCCGCCTGATGGTTCAGACTTGTCCTGAGTGTGTCCAGAAGGTTACCAAGGAAAGGTTGAAGCAAGGGATACATGTGCCCTCCCGCCAGGGGTATCCACAGCAAGTCCTGTTCATTGACCTGGTGGGGCCACTGCCAGAGACCCCAGCCGGGAACCGCTATATCCTCACCTGTCAAGATGGGTTCAGCCGGTTTGTCAGCCTCTACGCCATCCCCAACAAGCGCACCCTCACGGTGGCTGAAGCCCTGCTGCACCGCCACCTGGCCACGTTCGGATGCCCCCTGAAGATCCACTCCGACAATGGGATGGAGTTCACCGGCCAGGTATTCCAGGAGCTGGCCTCCAAGCTTGAGATTGGCCTGACACATCCACCACCCTACAACCCGCAGTCCAACCGAGTGGAAAGGTTCCATCGGACGCTCAATACAGGCATGCGTCTGTTCTTAGACAGAGACGACAACAACTGGGAGCCACACTTGCCTGCCATTGCCTTCGCCTACAACACCAAGGCCTGCAGATCCACCGGCGTGACCCCGTTCCTGGCCTACTTTGGGAGAGAGGCCAAACTTCCGGTGGACATGGTGCTCCGGCTGCCAGACACAGAATATGCCTCGGTTCCAGCCAACGTCCAAGCTCTCCTGCAACGCTACCATGCAGTGTATGATGCCATCCAGCAGAAAGAGGAGGGAGCCATCCGGAGGAGCGCGGCAGCCTACGAAGGCACGGCCAAGTACGAGGTTGGAGACTTGGTCTGGTACCTGGCCCCCCGTCTGGTGTCAGGGAAGGCAGCCAAGATTACCAAGAGATGGACTGGCCCCTGGAAGGTAGTGAGATAAGCTACAGACGTCCATTACGTCATCAAACCTGCCTCCCCAATTGCCAGGATCTCGGAAGTTACCGCGCATGTAGGCCGACTGCGCAAATACACTGGAGATGTGACTGCCCACCAGATTCCAACAGACATTCAAGGCGACCTGGACGGCGACGAGGATGCCACCGAGCTGCCGGTCGGAGCTGCGGCGCCCCCAGCGAGTGACCCAGGACAGTTCCCAGTGTACCAGCCGACCGCAGCCGCCCCACAGCCTAGCGGCCAGGACCGTGACCCAGTAGAAGAGAACCTGCAGGAGCAACCCAACGAACCACCGCCGCCGCCGCCAGCTCCAGAGCCACCCAGAGATGCCATCTGGAATCCTGATACGGACATGGAGAACCTGCCAGCCAGCAGCGAGCCTGTAGGAGGAGAAGCGGCCACTGCAATGGAAGAGGCAGCCCCAGAGGACGAAGCTGAAGCCATGTGCCCCCTGTTGATGACAGCCATCCCCATCCGGGTAGGAGCTAGGAGGCCAAGCAACCTGGATCAAGCAGGCGCCCCCATGGAATTTTATGCGCCTTCCTCCATCGTCATTCCCCCCTTGGGAACCACCAGAGTTAGCCTAGGCCTCCGTGTCCAGCTACCCGCTGAGGCAGAGCTAGTCCTGCAGACGAGGCAAAATTTCCAGCGGCGGGGCTTGGCCGTCGCCAACCCACGCCTGGAAGCCAACCAGGAGTTGACAATGCTGATATCCAACCACAGCCAGACAGAGCAACGAGTGTCCCGTGGAGCCTGTGTAGCCCGAGCTGTCCTCCACCGAGCTGTGCCCCAGGAAGAGCCTGTCCTGCGCAGACATAGGTTGTCGTATCCCCAGGTTCAAGGCCTGGTGGCTCGAGAGCCCCGCAACCCTTGAAGGGGAGGTTGTGGTAATACGACAACCAGACGGACAGGCAGTTTACAGAATTGCTACGCTGTGACTTATCATAACAAACCCTCTGCACTAATCTTATTATATCACCATTTATCTCATGACCGATGTTGACCCCGCTATCCAGCGGTCAAACTGGCCTGCCTAAATGTGGGGAGGGACTCAAACACGCAGCTATCACGCGCCCCTCACGCGATTATACAACCGGGAGGCGCTGCCTCCCCTTTTACCACCGCTGCCCCCACAGCCTGTCTACCGCCGGGAGCTAAGCCCTAGCGTCCCACACCCCCTTCAAACCTAACCATTGTTATAATCTGTTGTATATATATAGTAAACATTCATTGTAAATATTATTCAGTTAAATATATAATTTCTGTATGACTAAATCCTGCTAGTTTATTTTGGTAGAATAATTCAAGGCTAAGGCTCGTTGAACTCGAACTCGCAACCCTGTGAGCTGAAACGTTCGGCTTACCATAATAATTCTGTTATAAAATCTTAGTTGCCTGTCCGTCAGTTACATTTGAACAGTTGCTTTCTGTTGATTTAATAACAGCAAGAAAGTTTAAACGGGTCCAAATTAATCAAAATAGATATAAGCAATATATATATTTTTTTATCCATTTTGGTCTAAGTCTATAGAAAATTGTTTATTGAAAGAAATATACTCTTCAGAATTTAGAATTTAGGTTTAGAGAAAAAATTGAGGAAAATGTTAATTTATTCTACGTATTTTAACAAAATTGTATGAGTTAACTAAATACACTGTCCCCAAAATTCTAAAAAATTTAGTTTTTCCGATATTTTGTACATGCAAAATTTGTTCTAAAAAGCTGCAATTCCCTAATTCAGTCAAAATGTTATAAAATTTCTTTCAATTTTATGCTTTTAATTCCCATAGAAAAGTTTAAGTTTTATAACAGTTTTGTATTTATGGAAATATTATTCCTTGTTTTTCAATGTTATCATTTTCAGTAGTAAAAAAAACAATTTTAAAACTTTTCTATGAACATTTTTAGATTTTGAAGGATTATGACCTAAATAAAATGTTTAATTTATTTTAAGGTCTAAAAAGCTGAGCCTATCCCGGGCAAGTGAAATGTATGGAATACCTCCCACCACCTTATGGCAGAGAGCAAATAGGTCAGGAGTTTTATTAGCACAGCTACTCTATATCTATGGTATGTACATCTGTTTGTCCGTCAGTATGGCACTCCGTTTCAAGCTGACCTAAAGTAACATAGAAATAAACGAAAAAAAACCAATTTCAAGTTAATCAAAAATAAGGGGGTATGGGTTTTAGTTCTCAACGAGGTACTTTCTCTGAATGTAACTAAAATTAAATTTTAAACATTTTAAGCTAAGAATGCTAATTAATAAATATTTTTAAAAATTTTTTTAACTTTTAATGAATCTCATTTTTAATAAAATTTATTTTATTAAAAAAACTAATAAAAAAATTATTAATGAAGATTATCCTTATTCAAATATGGATAACTAGCGGCTTCGCCCCTAGCCTTCTGCAGTAAAAAGAAAAAAAGGACCAAGGAAATCTTCTGCAAAAAAAAAGAAAAAAATAAGGGCGGAATTTTTTGTTTTTTTGGGGGGGGTTTGGGGTGTCCCACCCCCCAAGAAAATAGCCTAAAACCACCACAGGACCAGTAGAAGAGTAGAATCCAATCGATTCAGTGGTTACCGAGATCTTAAGCTTCAGACGGACGGACAGACGGACAGACATCATTCTACTTTGTATTATAGATATGGTGTAAATTTGAGTCTGTTTATTAAACAGTTTTTGTACTTGATTTTATTTTATTTTTAAAGTTGAAAAAGTAAACCAAAAAGTAATAGAAATTATTGTGTGAGAAGTTTCGTGAATTTTGTTCTTAAAGGCCTATTATAGGGCATAATTTTTTTTAACTTTCTTATCGGAGATGTATTGTCCAGGGAGTAAGGGAGGGGACAATGGGCAATTAATTCAATTTAGGAGTTTTTGAAGAAAGGCCATGAAAACCAGAATAATCCCGAAAATATGGTGGAAATTGTAAAGTGATTGTTGATTAAATCTAGAAAACCATAAACTAAGAAAAAAGTTCCAAGAAAAAAAGCAATCATTTGAAAATAAGATTACCAGTATTACAGACTGACATAACCATTCTGTAATTAATTACTAGAAATATCTCCCTGGATCTCTTCAGATGACAGGGAAAGAGAAAAGAGATTTGGGGGCAAGTGATGTGAACACGGAAAAAAGGGGCAGGCAGGCGTGTAGCTGGATGGGCAAGTATATGACCCGCACGCCTTCCTGCCCCTTTTTATCCTGTTTATTTCCCCCACCTCCCCTCTCCATTTCCCTTTCTCGTCTACTTTTAAAAAGGAGGTGGGGATGAAGGGAGTGAAATATAGTATGGGAGGGGGGCCGTGTATTTATATTTGAACTACTCTCTGTCTGCAAAACTATATATATTCGAAACTAACATAGCGAGTAACGGCATTTCTTGCGCAAGTCCCCAAACTCAGTCTGAAACTGCTAAATTCTTGCACATTCTCTTTAAGCCAGTCCCCAAAGTCTGAGACTCCTAAAGATTGAATATTCGATCCATTGTCCCCTCCCTTACTCCCTGTGTATTGTCATTACATGTGAATGTTTTTTAATAAAAGCCTTTTTAAATTCTACATAAAAATTTAGAAGCTTTTTACAGTGCCTATAAAAATGACGTTATACTGGCCTACCATTGGTCATCTAAAATGTATGCTGACCTGCCATTGGTAATTTAGTCTGTGTATTGGACTATAAATAGTCATTTGTATAGTATGACGTCATTTTTTTATAGGCACTATAAAGAGCTTCATAAATCAAAAGAATTTCTTTAATTTGACTATATTTAGAATGGGAATACCAACACCAAAGAAAGAGACTGCAAACAAAACCTGGTCCGAAGAAGACTTAAATAGGTAAGTCATTTTAATATCCGCAGAAAGCTGTCTTTAATACGATATGATGAATAACTATTCCAGTATGGCTTCGAATCCGCACCGCATCATTTCAGTTGGATTTAAACCGGTTCTGAGCTATGCTGAAAATATATCGTTTTTTTTTGTCCGGTCTGTTGGTTCCTAACAATTAATCTGCTAATTTTTCATTTTAGTATACGAGGCAATATTTTTTACTAATTTTACTAGCACATCTACTGTAAAATTCAAAATAATATTTTGCTTGAATATTTTCCTAATAAAAACTTTTAGGTATGATACTATATAGCGTGACTTTTAAGTATTGAGATACTAATAAAAAATGTTGTCCTTGTTAGTTTGATATTTGTCGTTGTATCTACTTTAAAAGATGAAAATGAAATACACAGGACTCGGCATCCGCGTAAAAAATCCCAAAATAATTCGCAGTGGACACGATTTTTATAACCTTCAAAATGGATGACTAAATCTGTCCCTAACATGGAACTTGTAGCGGGCTAAAATAGCTATTCACCACATATCCTCCCTTTACCTCCTCCCCTTACCTTCTACTGGATGAACGAAATGGCCAATAAGTAACAGGAGAAATAGCAACATAAATTGATGACAATTTTTCCCCTGTCATAATATCCATGTATATTCTACATACATTCTACATAGAAATTTGTCTGTTTAATTGCGAATTGGTTTAAATTAGCACATACTGGATTATTCGCAGTTGCCGAGCCCTGGGTTTAAAACACTTATTTAAGACATTTAGAAAGTTTAAGCGTTTGGGATTTTACATTATTAATGAAGGAAAATAGTCTTTTGCAAACTCCTTTATGTGTAATTCAAGTTGAAGGAATGGATGTATTATCACTTGGATGTTACGCCAGATTATCTTGTTCTCCAATAAAGTGAAACTAGTAGCGGGCTAAAATAAGGATACTCCCCATCCTTACCCTTTATCCCATTCTCCCTTCCCATCCTACTGAATAAACAACGTAACTAGTAAATGATATCCATGTTAGCAACCTAAAATTAACGAAAATTTTCCTATGTCTTAAATTCCACGTATATTCTGTATACATTGTTGAAGAGATACATTAAATAGATGCTTAAAATGCATTGTATATATCCCATCCGGGCACTTTTAACCTAGCATTAGCCAAAAAAAAAGTTGATTCAAATTTTGTATTACTAATGATACAAAGGATATAAAATATACGTGTATATCATGATAGTCAATTATGTCGTCAATTTAGGCTGTCATTAATTGGACAGTTCATCCAGAAAGATGGGAGGGGATGGGGTTGAGGGGGTTGAGGGAGGGTATCGTTATTTTAGCCCGCTAATAGTTTCACTTTATTAGTGAACATGGAAGTCTCGTGTAATATCCAATTAATAATAAATCCATTAATGGTATTCAACTGATATCCAAATAATAATAAATCCATTAATGGTTCTCTTTCTGACTTTCTATTTTAAATTGCACAAACGCACGTACACACTATTTATTGGATATAATGTACAATGTAAAATGCTTTACCTTAAACAAGGATAACAACATTAAAACTTTTGTTAGATATTACATATTATTGAATTTTAAGATTACAAACTTAAAAGCTAGTTAAAAGAACTGTCATACAAAATGATTTCACAGTGGACCCGCATCCGCTCGTTGTTTGGTAGGTTCTAATATCGGCCCAACAATTAATTAAAGACGTTAAAATTGACATGTGCGCTACATAAATAGTTAGATAAGTGGGGATGCCTTGGCCCAAAACAGTCACAATTCATTATAATGCACAGACAATGGTCTTGCAATCAAAGGGATGGTTCTCTGATGGGCGTTTGTTTATATTATCATGAACATCATTAAGTAATATTTGGTTTAAGGATACACTCAAAGGCTACCCGATGCAAGGGGGTGTGGGGGTGTAACCATCAGAGGGGTAAAACAGTGTAAGACTTGCATTTGAAATTTAAGGGGGGTGTTAACACAACTTACACCACCATACTGCACGCCACTGGTTTTGAGGTTAGTCATTGCATTGGTTCGATTCCTAACAAAAATTTTCCTCTTATTGGTTATTAGAGGGGTAAATTCCTTGTTCCATTAATGGTGCTCTATAAGGGTTAATTTAAAAATATTAAATATCATATCTTCTTAATGCAGGCAGTGATAACAAAACATATCATAGAATAGCTACGCTTTCAAATAAAACTTTTTATTTGTAAAATTTGATCGATATGATGAAATGAAATTTTTTGTTCTTTGATCGATGATATAAATTTATACATAAATATAGAATGTATGATATTGACAGGAATTAGGGAGGTAAGCCGCCAGCATATTATCCTATTATATAAAGTAGTGAGGATTTTTTGTCTGCTGCTTAAAATCACAATAACTACTGAAGTGATTGGGATCTCCATTATATGTAAACTTTACATAGGTCCCATAATGGTTTTAAGCTATTTCATTTCAGATTTAAGTCTTGGAATGGTTTGAAACAATTTCCTGGCCCCTTGAAATGCAGAGTTCGTAGATCCTAGAGGCGCATCCGCTAGTATGTAATAAAATTATAAATCACGTGACTTGAAGTTATTATAAGTGCTTCCTTGTAAGTTTTTTAATTTTGGATTTTTGGCCTTTGAAATTTTTTTATTCAAATTCTTTGCTATTTATAGATCTAATTTTTATTGCTCAATGTTAAGATATTTTTCATTCTTGTTGTAGGTAGTAGCTTTTTTTGTAAACCGCCACCACACCCAACCCTTCCATTTTTTTGTTATCATAGAACTCTGTCTGTCTATCTATTCTTTGTAACGCTCTATATAAATTTTCCAGAGAAAAAATTTTCGTCATTAAAATTTTTATTGCGACGTTAAAGGTTCAAAGAACTACAATATATAAATATTCTTAAAGAAATGTTTTTACAAAAATACAATTTGGGGGAAGATTTCTTTACATGCAGAGGTTATAAAGAAATTATCCATTTCTTATGAAAATTGTACTTGCAAAGCAAATTCTAAGAAATATAAATATATAATTTTATTTGAAAGAATTTTTCTTTTCTTTCATGTGTTTGTGATGTAATTTTACAAGGCTCGGCAGACGCTCGTACGCCTTAGTGAAATTTTTATATTATAACTTTAAAATTCAGCTGTATATCTAAACATACAATCCATGTTTTCAACAAAAAAATGTCGCACAGGCGGTTTTAAAATTGTGGATTATGCGCGGCTTGCGAGTCAGGGAATTTCACATTTTTATTGGTTTGTAAATTTGGAATACATTTTTCAGCCTAAAATTTTTGAACAGGATAAAAATAATCATAGAATTTTCCCAAGTAAAAAATGTTACTGTTGAGACAAAATATATTATTATATGCATGAAGCAGATATCTTTACTGGTAATTTGAAGCTAATTCATTTTTTTATATTGAAAAAAAAACTTTTCTGAATTTTAGTTCAACAAAGAAACTTTATACAGAGGTCAAAAATAAAAACCTGAATATTTTCAACTTTCCCTAACAAAGGATATCCTAGTTAGTTCAGTTGTTAGTAAAAAAGATACACTAAATAAATCCGGGGTGCTGCCACTTTTACCACTAGCAAAAAAAAAACCACTGTGTTTTTGACAAAAAGTAGGTGTGTTTTTGTCAATATCGTTTTTAGCTGTGTTTTTGGCAATATTTTTTTATCCACTGTCAAAATTCTGCTAATTTTATTATAGCCTTTGATATCTATATTTTACTTTTTTCCAGTGCATTAGAGGCCCTGCGCCAGAAGAAGATCTCTGCGAACAAAGCCGCCAAAGTGTACAAAATCCCCAGCTCCACCCTGTACAAGATTGCCAGGAAGGAGGGGATAGAACTTGCACAGCCGTTCAATGCAGTGGCAACCACGTGGACTCAGGTAATAATACATTTAGTACCCTAGATGTACAATTCAAGTCAGTTTGTTCATCCAGAAGGGGGGTAGATAAGGTAAAGTGGGTGGATGGGAGAGGGAGTCGTTATTTTAGCAAGCTACAAGTTTTACTTTATTAGAGTACAAGATAAAGTGTTGCTAACCGCTGAACCGATTTATTTCTCCTTTGTAGTGAAATTTTTCATAGGTTCGATTTTTAAATATTTTCGGGATTTTACCCTCCCCCCTCCCAAAAGAGATAACCCCTAGATAAAAAAAAATTACTTTACCTTTAGTGCCCCTAGAGACCTCTTGGGGGTGTTGCTGCTAGTACTTTAATAAAAATGCACTAATTAAAAACAATCTTTACAAAACTGTTTGTTAAACCATTTTATTGAATGACATCATCAAATTCTTAAAAATCATTTCATTTTGTGGAGGTAGCGCTCAGTGCAAATAAAAAAAATGACGTCATACAATACAAGTGACCAATGGTAGGCCAGTATACATTTCACCACTTCACCAATGTATACGGTCCTATCATTGGTCATTTGTATTGTATGACTTCATTTTGTATAGGCACTATAAGCTGCCTCCCTTTTGTGTAAATAATATTCCTTGTTTCTTTTCTACTTAAGCTAATACTTTCTAAGCTTTGTAACAGATTATAGCAAAACTAAAAATCAACCTTTAGGTCAGGAAAAACAAAAATCTTAACATGTATTTTTACACTCCTTGGGTTAAATGTATTTTTTAAAGTTAGAATAACTAGGCAAAAAAAAACAAATATAAAAGTAATAGGATCTCTATCTGTCTTTACCGAGGGATCTTGCCGAGGAATCGCCGAACAAATATGGTTGGTTATCCTCTACAGGAAAGCTTCTCATAGGTCCTGGGAAGGTTTGTTGTTCTTTTAGGGAATATTAACATCACCTTCTCAAAAGAAATAAAAAAAATATAGTTTGCAGCTGATCTTAATATTTTACGTGCCCCTAGAGCCCGCTAGGGGCGTTTTTGTTAGTATACTGTAATTTGATAATATTGCAAAACGAGGAAAAACTTTAAATTATGATTTTTAAACTAAATCTTTCAGTGGAAATATTTAAAAATGTTTAAATCTGTACTAGTTGTAACAATTTCGACAAAATAGATTAACATATTTTTGCTGAATATATATTTATGTTTAGGAAGATTTAAATTCCGCGTTGGATGCCATAAAAGGTGGCCAGGCAGTGCAGAAGGCGGCAGCTGAATATGGTATCCCCAGTGGTACTTTGTATGGCAGGTGTAAGAAAGTTGGTATTGAGCTCAGCAAAGCAGCTACGGTAAGCTTGTCAAAACAAGAAGATTTTTATAGTGCCTATAAAAAAAGACGTCATACTGGCCTTCCATTGGTTAATTAAAATGTGTACTGGCCTGCCATTGGTAAATTATTCTGTGTGTATTGGCCTATCATTGGTCATTTGTATAATACGTCATTTTTTATAGGCACTAAGTAAAAAGTGCTTTTCAAAACAAGGCTGGAATTATGAATATGTAGCGCAGCAATAAACAAATTGTTAAATAGAACAAATTAAATGTTTAAAAAGGGCAATTTTGCCAGGGAATTAAATTGATAAGACTAGGCCGATTAATTAATGTACATCCCCAAGAATGTTAGACATAATTACCCGTTCTGTAGATTAAAGTTAGTGGTTGAAAAGTTTGGACACTTAACTTAATAAACCAACCAATCAAATTCGACTCGAACTCAACATCTCCCAACAACAAGCAGTTACGCTATCATCAACGCTAATGCCGCGTTTTTTTTATGTCATCATAATGCTGAACAGGAACTAATAATTCAGGTTCACTGGAGCGAGGATGACATGATAGCTGCACTGGAGTCTGTCCGTACTGGGACAATGTCCATCAACCAGGCCGCTATACATTTCAGCCTTCCCTACAGCTCTTTATATGGACGGATAAACAGGTGAATATATGTTTTAGTAGCGTAGCCTCACTATAATTAGGATAAAAATGTACGTACTTGAACAACCAGGCCGCTATACACTTCAGCCTTCCCTACAGCTCTTTATATGGACGGATAAACAGGTGAATATTTATGTTTTTAGTAGCGTAGCCTAACCTAACCTAACCTAACCTAACCTAACCTAACCTCACTATAGCTAGGATATAAATGTACGTACTGGAACAACCAGGCCGCCATACATTTTAGTTTTCCCTACAGCTCTTTATATGGACGGATAAACAGGTCAATATATAGATGTTTGAAGTAGCGTAGCTACACTATAATTAGGATATATCTGTGCGTACTGAAACAACCAGACCGCTATACATTTTACCATCCCCTACAACTCCTTATATGGATGGTATAGTATACATATAACAAAAGACATTAAATATATATATTTAATGTCTTTTGCTAAAAAGTAATATGATTGGTACATCTGTTTGCGTTGCCTTTTAACTCGCATAAACGGTGCTAGAATTTTCTGCACCTTAGTCTTTTACTTATAATTGTAAAGGCATAATTTACGAGGGAAGATTAATTATCCATCAATAATTTTGCATGATAAATTCAATGTTTTTTTTTCTTTTTTTTTAATTCATATTATCAGTAAAATATGTGCAAAAAAGTCTTGGTTCTAATATTTATTATAGTATCGTATTAGAGACTGCTTTCCGTGGATATCAAAATGAAAAATAATAAGATAAAATAAATTTTGTTAGCTCCGATGGTGGGCCGAAGGCCTGGGCTAACAAAACTGGTATTAATTTTATGATTTATCTAATGCTTGTGAAAAATTGTCTGTAATACGATGCTATACATGATTTTCGAACCGGTTCTAATATATAACGAATATTAATCGGTTTCAAATCCATACTGGAAATACTTATCTATTTGGTGATAAGGTTTTGTGAATTTATTTCTGGATATTTGATAACAATACAAAATTTGCATCTAAACTAAACAAATTTTACATTTTACATCATAGTATGTTACACATATTTAACAAAAATATGAAATTCTATAACCAATCTTAACATAAGCAATGTATCTCCATAATCAAATTTTAAAAATGAAAGTATGTCCTTTTACTGTATCCTGCAATTTTGCAACAAATTTATGTACAATTTCGTTAAGACTTAGAAATTAATGTTCTGTTTATTGAGTTCTGACGGTCTACAAGACTTATTGTTCGTTTGTCTTTATACTTCTGATTTTAGAGCTTCGCCTTTGTAGATGTTGCCATCCTTGTTTAGTCTTTGCTTGTTATGACATATGTGTTCTTGTTTTATTTGATTTATTTTAAAAATAATTATTTTAATATTTTGCAATGACAAAATGTGTGTGTTCGTCTGACTTTAGTGAAGGATCATCTCGCTAACTGCTAATACGATAATTTCCTCTTTACTGTAGTTATTCATGGGAAGGGATAGCGAGTAATGGATATCTGAAAATACGCATTGACGCCAAAGAGTACAAATGTTACGCCAATTGTGATCACAACTCTCACGTTTATATAAAAATGCAACATATAATAATAGCTATTAAAACAATTTTCAAGCATAACTTTTATCTTTTTAGGATAACAATTAAATAAGAAAAATATTTTTACCATATGAAATTCGTGCTCAAACACCTAATTGAAAAAAAATGCAAGACATAGCTCTTATTTTAAGAAAGACTAGGGGCAACGAACGCCCCCAAGAAGCCTCTAAGTGTTCTTAAGGTGGGAGGGGGATAAGTCAACCGCCCTTCTACTTTTTAATTTGAGTTTTAATAAGAAATATTCAGAAAAAAAATTTTGTGGGGGATTTTAAATTGGGAGGGTGGAGATACGCTCTCCCAAAATAGTTAAAAACCTTCCCTGTACCTAAAAAAAAGCTTAATTGCAAAGGAAAACCAAACAGATGTTATTTTCAAAAAAATTTTATAAAACAAAAATTGGCGCATTTGTATGAACACCAGAATTATAGGTTTGAAAGGGGAAGGGAAAAAAGAGAGGGGGAAGAGAGGGGGTAAACTAGTTTGAAGATATCTGAGAATAGTTATGATCGCCATCTTCCACTATCTGGGAAGGTTTATAACAATTTTGGGGAGGGGTACAAACCATCACCTTTCAAAGATAAATCATCCCTAGAAAATAATAATTCCTTCCCCATGCATTGTATTTCCTAAAACTAAAATTTATAGGGGGGGGGGGGAATCGACTTCCCCCTCTCCTCACCTCTAGTGCCCCTAAATATATCTAGTGGCATAGCTGCTAGTATAGGTTACAATTCGTTTTACTTCTCATCAAAATAGCCTAAAACCTACCAAAAGCATTTTTTTTAAAAAATAAACTTACTAGATCAACAGCTTCCCAGCAAATCTCAGGTCGAAACACACTTTAGTATTAATTAAATTAAAAATATCAAAAAAGTTCCTAAATGTGAAATTAAATAATGCTCATAAAACTAATTTTTAGTTTTATAGTTTAATTAATTTTTTTCTAGAATTTTTATCGCTATCATTCTTTTTTATGTAAGACCAAAAAGAGTATGTTATAAAACCTTTAAAATATATATTTGAAAGTTTCTTTTAGGATTATTTTATTGAAGCAAAAATCTAACTCAAATTCATTTAGCAAATACATGAAGTCAATTTATTATTAGTTTTAAATTTTAGAGATTTTATAAATTTTGCTTTTATAAGATTAAATTTGTTTAAAAATGAGATCCTCATGAATAAAAATATTATTAAACCCCATTATAATTAACATTTGGATAAAGAATAGGTTAGTAAATATATTGTTATTCTAAGTCACATTAACCCTTGCCGCACCTTAATCAGTCGGGGGGGGGGGGGGCGTTCAACGCCCCCCCATATTATCTCAGTTCCTATTAGAGCTAGAGGGCTAATTTTTTTTGTACAAGTCCCCTGTGTTATGATGAATTTCCGACCTTAAGTAAGTCAAAGTAAATTTTCGCTTCCTTCACACTTTTATTTAACAACCTTTGTTTTTAGGTCCTTTTTTACTTAAAAATTTCAAACGGCTGTAATTTATTTCTTATTATTCTTATTTTTGAAGCTAGAAGAATATTTTTTTTGCAGAAAATGTTTATCTTTATGTAAATTTTATATTTGAAATGTCAAAATATAAATTTCAGTGGCCGCAGCTGTACTTGGCAGCTGCCAGCCGCCGCAGTCGGCGGTCGGCGGGAAAACGGCGGTGGATCTTTATGAAATTTTATTACGTTATGTAGACATGTAAGAAAAGCTTAAGTTTAAAATTTGAAGTATCTAAGTCAAAAATTGAGGCCACAGGAGCCTTTTAAAGATTTCTGACGACCTGGAGGATCAGGACCTGCAGGATCATTCCTGGAACCTGAAATTGACTTAAACACCTGTATTTCATATAAGGATGTACTACAAGAGGATATTTTAGTATTTTGGCAAGACAAAATACTTTGTTTAAGTCAAAAAAAATATTTTTGCTCTTTACCTGGATGACCCTGCCAGGTTTGCTGGCTTCCTGTGCACGCCAGGATGGAGATATTCAAAAAATTCCAACTCTCAGTTATGTGTCATACCTATACTGAAAAAGTCACGCAGTTTGGGCTCTTTATCTTTCACACACAGAAAATGAGATAGAAAAAACTGGATGCCCCCCCCCCCCGACCGTTAAGGGTTAAAAAGCCCAAATTTAAATACCTTACCACCTTCCCCTTTTTTATTATGCAGTTTCACCCACCCCCACTCATTCCTTATTTCCACTGTAAAAAAATTAATCTTTTGATATAATAAACAGTATATAATTTTTACACATTAAAGCATCATGTCTTTTTATTTGTAAACCAACTTAAGATTTGTGTTAACAATGAAACACTGTGTATCAAATTAAAATACCATGTTTAACAAAACTGTGTTGATCACTCTAAGTTTGGTATTACATAAGTAGTAAGATTTTTTGTCTGTAGCTTAAGATTTTGCTAATTGCTAAATTGATAAGGTTTATAACCCCTCGGGGGCGTAACCACTTATCATTTATAAATCAACGGAAAAATTGTTTAAGGTTAAAACGTGATGAGTCAAGTGAATGGGACACTATCGACGATGAGGAACCTTATGACGACATCAGCAATGGACACCTTGATTTCAGGTTAGCAGGGAATAGATAGATAGATAGATAGATAGATAATAGGGAATTTTAAGACGACATTTAACAATAGACATCTAGACATCAGATTAGCAGGGGATTGCTCTTTTCCTCTGTGATAAAGTAGGAAGCTTTTTTGTCTGTAGCAAGGATTTGGCTAACCGATATGATTCTCCTTTAGAGCGAAGGTCCCGGGATGGTTTTAGGCAATTCTATTTTTATAAAAAAAGTCGTTGTGTGGTTTTAAGCTATTTTCGGCCCTTTCATATCCCTTCGAATATCCCTAGATATTAGGGATGCAGCTGCTAGTTGAATATGAAATAAAAGATAGATAGATAATAAGGATGCAGATAGATATTTAGATGGATAGGTACATGACAGGATAGATAGATAGACAGTTGAACAAACATACTTTAGTGTTTAAAAATAAACAAATCTAGAGAGACTGAAAGAAAGACAGTTATTAATACAAAAAGACACATAAATTAAGTTTTTTTAAATCATTTTATTTCCAGTGAGTTTTTAAGTATCCGCACCTCAGAAGATGTAGCGGCACCTCCGTCGAATACCTCCCCTCCAAGAGCCCTCCCCCCACAACAACCAACAGCCCTCCCCTCACAACAACCACCTCCCCCGGGCCAAGGTCAACAACCTTCGCAACAACAATCCCAAGATGCAATAAAAAATTAATCTAAGTCGAGTTTAATATTCGAAGCAGACCAAATAATCAAAATTTTAGTAGCGTTTATTTTTGTAGTAATAATTATCTTATTCAGTAGGTGAAACGATATAAAAGTGTGTGTGCATGTATATCTATCTCTACAAATGTTTACCTATATCTTGAATAGGTTACCCTAGTTAGATAGACCTACCTAACTTTAATATGATTCCATCAACTGATGTTTACTAAATTCTCATTGGTTTCTATATGAATAAATATGAAACATTAAATATTTTATCGATTATTCATAAAAATTGTATTTTCTTAAAAATATTAAAATATTTTGATTCTTTAAAATCCATATTCTATATGTTTGTGTGTTGTGTCGTCTTTACATTATTTATTTCAATCATATTGTATCAAAATGTGTTTTAACAAGGACAATTTTAATCCTTAGTAGCGCAGCAATAATATAAAATTTTTATATTTTAGAGGAAAAGTAAGCTATTAATGTAGAATTTTTTTTTTGTCTGATGCTTAAGATATAAGTAAGTATTAAACTGATTAAGTTCTCCTTTTTAGTAAATATTTATATAGGTGCCAGGATGGTTTAAGGCTATTTGAACTTTAACTTTAAGCCAAGGGATGGTATTTTCTTCCATCTTTATTTTTTACACCTTTATATACAGAGCCCCTAGATGCTAGGGGCGCAGCTGCTAGTTACATAATAAATCGTTAAAAACAACTATTTGAAATAGCTTTTCAATGATAAAAACAAAACAATCATGTTGTGAAATATGATTAAACGCTTTACAGATATACCTATTTAAATAAAAATGAGAGCATAGCTGCGATCCTAAATGTCTTAAATTTAATGAACAGGCCTATTCTTATAATGCATGTAAACAAATTTTAACAAGGATGACAACATCCATAAAAGCGAAGCACTTAAACAGTAGGACAAACGGACATTAACACTTATATAGTGTCAGAACTGAATAATCATAATATAAATGTATAAGAGTCAAAGCAAAATTGTAAGTAAAATGTGTTGAAAAACTGCTTGATTCAGGATAATGTTTATGGACATACTTACATATCTAGGACTTGATTATAGAGTTGCTTCGCTTATTACATTATACTTTGTTGTCCCAGGAATCAATATACCAAAAATCAGATCAATCGGATGATTAGATCACATAAAAATTTGTTGTTAAAAAAGTAAAAAAATCAACATGTTTAAAATGGACGTACGGACATTTTGGTGATGATTATAGAGTTGCTACGCTTTCTAAATCGTACCTAACTATTAAAGGAATCACCATGCAAAATTTGAAATCGATAGGACAATTCTAACATGCCTAAATTAACGAAAAAAGCTATCCGTTACGGACGTACGGACGGACGTACGGACGTACGGACGGACGGACCGACCCTAATTATAGAAAAGCTTCGCTTTTAAAAATCAAATAGTACAATACCTAATGTGAAACTCAGCGAACTTAAATAAAATCCATAGTATAACAAAATGCTTAAAATTTTGATATAAAAATGCATTTAAATTTAATTTTTATCATGTAGCTTAAAAATATATGTTGGTTCTTATTTATTCTAAATCTTTGAATTTGATTAAATACTTTCCAGTATGGCTTAATAACCGATTAATATTCGCTTTATAAGAGCCGGTTCTCAGCCATATTGAAAAATCATCTATAACATCGTTAAGGCAATTTTCCCTGAATATTAAAATTAATATCCGTTTTAGCCTGGGCCTTCGGCCTCTCAGATCTAACAAAACTGGTTTTAATCTTATACGTTTTCATTTATCTAATATCAGCGGAAAGCTGTCTGTAATACGATACGATAAATAACTTCTAGCCTTTTTGAAATTTCTTGCATATAAACAAAATCTTTAATGTTATTAATTCAAATATTTTTTTCTTTCTAAGACTATCTCTCTCTCTCTCTAAATGTGATACTAAGCTATAACCAAAACAAACTTGCTTTTCTACCATATATATTTAATTATTTTCTACCGTGTATTTAATTATCATAACGTAATGTAAAGTATAATAATATATATGAAATAATTGTATTTTCAGTCAAATTATTATTTTCAATAAAATTAAATCAATGTGAATTGTAGTTTCATTATTAAGAGCAAACCTTTTACATAAGAGTTTGTACATATACATATATCCATAAAATTAACAAAATATATAAATCCATTATTCTGTGGTATTCGGCAGCCGTGAGCCATGTTCTATGGCAACCCTGACCTTGGTTCGGAGAAGGGCCGAGGGCCCTCCCCCGAGTACTGGGGAAGGGGTCAGCCGACCCCTCCCTATGCTTTAAAATTAATGATAGATTTTGACAGCCTTATTATGGTTAAGCTGTATTGTTTGGTTCCCCCACCCTTTCCAGGGATGGGGGATCATTATTGCCCAATCTGATTATTGTATATGTATTTATATTGATTCTGCTTTATGATTACTTATTCCAATCTGTGTATTTATTGTTTGTTGTATATAACTTTAGTAAACCTTAGACCCTGAATAAAGGAACATCTGAATAGACTCTGTTTATTATTTAGTGATTGCTAGAGAAGCGTAGCTTCTCTATAATATATGTGTCCACGTCTGTTCGCACTGCCGTAGTCATTTGAACTCGGGTGTCTGCCATTTAACCTAGGCGGATACCACAACTTTTGGTGACAGCTGTTTGAGATTACGGCAAACCACAAGTGTAGAGCAGACGCGCAGCTGAGGCTAAGGTACTCCCAGCAGTGAAACTGGCAAAACTGACACAAGCAACCTGAATTACCCACCCTGGATAGCAAGGTCTAACTCTGTATCCGGCAGTTGTGGAAGCGAAACCTAGCGAAAGACCACTGAGTGTGGCGGAACCCGAGCTGCGGAGAGTAGCGAAATCGGACGAGAGACTGCGGAGAGCAGCGAAACTTGACGGAGAACCGCGAAGAGCGCCGAAATCTAATGGAGGATTGAGCGCTCAAGGGCTGAAACAGGCCTGCGGACGGGCTGAAACAGGCCAAATAATTGCAAACAGCTGAAAATAGGCCAACATTTACTGCAAAAGATAGCAGGATCCGAACCCACGGCGCTGCAGGACGGGACATTCCCTGCCGCCACCAACCAGATTCGGACCCACGGCGCTGCAGGACGGGACATTCCCTGCCGCCGACTGGCTGAAACAAGCAAAATAGCTGCGAGCTGTGAGCGAAAATACGAGTGTAGTGTACCAAGCAGAAGAAAAACTACATCAACTCCAAGTATCCTGAGAGGCTACAGCGCAGCCACCCATTGAGAAAAACAGATATTATATCAGATTTTATGGATTACCACCCTGGTGTGAAAGCTGAACAATAGATTTATGGGCAGGGCTTGGTAAACAAATTTGTTGTGTATTGTGATAAAGCCAAAAATAGAACCTAGATGTAAGATAACAATGCATTGGTAAACAATCTGACCCCAAACCTACAGCACGACAAATACACCCCCTTATCCCAACGGAAGGGGAGGGGCCCACCATAAATTGAAGCAAATACAATTGAGGTGACATAAGAATAAGCCAAGGATTAAGGAAGAAGCACAATTACCTCACCACCCAGTCACCTCAAACCTGCAGCACCCCCCTCCCCATAGGGGGGAGGACGGCTTTACCCCGTCCCCTCACGCACTCCCCCTTCTCCCCACACTTGGATAAGTCCGTCCACCGTGCGGAGATAGCGACCGGGAGAACGGAGCGCAATTCACAGGTTGCGCAGCGGAGCTTGGGACGCAACGAAAATTCAACGGACAAAGGAGATAATGCGGACCAATGAGAGAGCAGATTGAGGGATAGATGCGCGTTTTACCTGTGTGCGCAATCTGACGGCGCGTAGGCGCGTTGCAAGGAAAGGAGATTTCACGCCCACACACACACACAGGAGAGGAGCTACTCTATAGCATACAACAGAGATATTTTTAGAAAAAAAAGACTTGCAAGCTCCTCCCTCCTATCTACAGTGTGATAAGGAAAACCAAATCAGTTCCTGACAGCAGTTCAGACCCTCAACAACTATCTACACCTACCAGCCTACCTTAAAGCTTAGAAGCTAGTGACAAGTATCCTAGTGTACACCTATTTTAGATCTTTGTAGTTCAAACTACCAACCAAGTGATAAACGGTATTGGCTGCTAGGATAGAAGCCATAAGTGTAAACCGCCTATAGTATTGACTTAAAACTTAGTGTCCCGCCGCTGAACCTTTGACCTGATGGAGCAGCCACAAGCGCAAGGAGGCGACCAGCTCCAAGGATGGCTCCAGGACGATCCCCAGCCGGCTCCAGCCGAGTACCGCAAGCTGATGTTGAGTAACCTGCCGGAGTACCGAGGACCGCCCAAGCAGTCCTGGAACTTCCACATCCGGAGGCTGGAGATGTCATGGGCGGCTTACTGTGTACCCCCCCATGACATACTGAACCGCCGCAACGCCCTTTTACTATCCCTGGCGGGGCAAGCGGCGGAGATGGCCTCTCATCTGTTTGGAGAGGCAGGCCAAGCCTTGACATACGAACAAGTCAAGGCCGAGTGTGAAATGTTATTTCGTCCAGCCTATGAGTCTCAGACCCTGAAGCAAGCCTTCAGAGACTACAGGCAACACTCGACGGAGCCTATACAAGCCTACATATCCACCAAGTGTGCGCTGTACCGGGAGGCCTACAGCCACGAAGACTTGGAGTTACTGATAGATGAACTTAACCGCGGCATCCGCAATGCCAATGTGAAACGCGTTATGATGGGACATGAGATCGCCTCGGTACCTGAGTACACGAGGCGAGCCATGTTCACCGTGACCATGATCACCAAGCAGCTGAAGGAGGGTGTGTGCCTAGTGGACGCCACCGACGGGCTCACGGGATCGGCCAGCGTTCAGTTGCCCCAGTACGATGAGTCGGAGCCAATGGAGATTGGCGCCTTGGCTCCGGGTCTCCACCAGATGGGGAAGGTTGCACCAGACGACAAGATTCCAGGCCGCTGCTACCGCTGCCATGGGAAGGGCCACCGAATCAGAGATTGTCCTACGCCTATGGAGGTCAGCCTAGAAGAGCGACGCACCCAGCCACGCCGTGACCGTCCTGCCAAATGTGAACGTTGCCATTACGCAGGCCATACGGCAGCCGAGTGCAAGGCTGACTGGGACCAGGTAGCCGGCAGGAGACGTGTAGCTGACAAGGGCGCTCACTCAGGGAAGCCCAGCCGGGTAGCCAACATGGAAGGGAGCGCGCCCCCAGCAACACTCCAGCAAGCAGCCGCCCCCAGCGCTGTGGGCCAATCAGAAGGAATGCCGCAGTTTGGGACTATCCCAGCCAGGATCAACGTGCTGGGAGGAGCGGCTGAACCCAACCGGGTTGGCCTGGGCTTCAGCCTCAACCACTTGGGACCGGAGTTCGTGCAGCCAACCAACATTGCGGAGCCAGAAGTCCTGCGGCCTCTACCATTCAGCCTCAACATGATGGGGCCTGCCAGACCGAGTCCCCCCAGCAAGAGCGGAGGGGCGCTACCCAGCGCCACTGAGACGGTGTACGGGAGGCCCTGGCGGCCGCCGAGCGGGAGAGGCGAGAGGTGCTAGCCAGCGCATCTGAGTCGATGTATGGGGCGCCATCCGGCGTCGCCACCTGGGAAGGACGAGAGGTGCGATACCGCACCCCCAAGCTGATGTCTGGGGCCGCAACCACCGCCGCCACCTGTGAAGACTGGGGGGTGCTATCCAGCGCCCCCACACTGGTGCCTGGGGCGACAACCGTCGCTGCCACCGAGATACCTGGACCCTGGAACGAGCCTGCAGCCCCAGAGGGAGGGGTGACATCTACCACCCCCAGGCAGCCCGCGCCACCAGCCAGCAGGGAGAGTCCAGCTATCCATCATCCAGAGCCCCCAGCCAGCAGGGAGAGTCCAGCTGTCCCTCATCTAGAGCCCCCTGCCATCAGAGAGAGTCCAGCTGTCTACCACCCTCAACTGAGCCAGGATAAGTTAAAATTGACAAATGCATTGTATCCAAAATATTGTAACCCTCCAGCCTTGCCTGTGCCTCCCGCACCAGAGGCTGGGGAGATTGAGATTTGGGGTTATCAGGACTTGCCTGTGCCACATGCACCTGAGTTCCTAGGGCAGGGGAGGAATGTAATACAGGGCGAGCCTGTGCCACACGCACTCCAGCCCCATGCCACTGTGCATGCCATGGACGAGGGAAGGGCCACCTTGGGGCTAGGGGAGCCGAAGCCCAGACAGGCGCCAGTCGCCTGTCAGTCCGTCATTGGGGAGGGCATCGGGACGCCCCGGGCGTCCAAAGATAACACTCAATGGAAATTTATACCTAGCCAGGAGCAGTCCAGCAGTGTCCAGCCCCAGGAAGCAGTGGTGGCCAGAGCCGAGGATCCCCAGATGCGTGCGCGAGGACGGTGGCTGTCTGGCAGATTCTCCCATTGGTGGATGGTTCTGTGGGGCCTATTGCTAGCAGCTGTGTGGCCTACAACTAGCTATGTCTTAGTAGGGTGGGACTGTGCCAACCCCACCCATGTCACCGCCTTCAACAAAGAGCAGATGTGTAGCAAGGAGCCGCTCCACCAGGAGGTGCCCTTGGGCCATGAGGTACATGTCCTGCAGCAAGTCAAGATTCGGGAGACCACGGGATATAGCTGTCAAATCACAGTGTCCCAGTGGACATTTAGGTGTGGAGTCTGGGGCCACCTGAAGGTGACCTCGGTCCCCACCCTCATGCGGCCAACCAAGATTGACCCAGAAACGTGCCGGGACCTGGCCCGGAGCCGAGTCTACACCCTGCCAGGCAAGACCAAGCCATTGACGTTCCAGCTGAACCACCCCCTGTTCTTTACCCTCGATATGGTAGGCGCATTGGTCAACAGCCCCAAGGGGGTGGGTTGTGAAGGGGAGGACGTCCATTTTGAAGGCCAGCTGTACCGAAATGAGTTAGTGCTCCAGGAGCGACGGCTGCTGGTCAAGGAAGAGACCTATGTAGTTGAGAACGGACGGGTGGAGTCCCAGTCTGACCACCTGACCCTAGAGTGCCCCCAGTCCGAGCTGTCCTGTGTCACTGGAGAGGCCACATATGTGTGGGACCACCTGGGGAGAGATTGCCCCTTGAGGCTGATCCGCAGCCTCCAGCCCAGCCTGGTGATGGATGCGTTCCTGGTTGACCATCAGGCCCAATTCTTCATCAACATGACTACCCCCACCTCGATAGTGAACTGCGACTTTGAGGCCCATGCCACCAACCACCCAGCATTGTTCGTGGCAGCCGACCCGGCCGCGGCAGCGTTGCCCAGAGTATCGGCCAGGGACGTGGATGTCCCCCTCCAGGCCCAGATACACGCGGGTTACATCGGATTTACCCTGGAAACTCGAATGAGAAGCGCAGCAGCAGAAGAAGTAGCGGCCAATTGCTGGAAGCTCCAGCAGCTAGACCCGGCCCATCCGGTGCGTGTCCAGGGGAGCCCGTTCTCTATTTTGAGGGGAGATGTATTGCTCCAGCTTACCTGCCAACGTAATAAGTACGTGGTAAGGGAGAGCAATGAATGTTGGGACAAGGTGCCGGTGGAGCCCACAGGATTTGTAGATGCCGTGACAAAGGTGTATAGTGGCCACGCCACCAAGATTCCCTGCTCCTCCACCTACCCCCTAACTGTACACGCCAAGGAAGGGTGGATAGAGCTAACTCCTGCACCTAAGAAGAGGCCGCCCCCGCTGGATACACCCAAGCAGCTGCTGACCGAGCCCTTGGATGACTTTAGCTCGGGAGGATTGTATTCTCAGGCCGAGCTGAATGACTGGCAGCAGCTACTAGCGTTCCCGGCGTATAAGGCCGCCATGCTGACCGGCCTGTCGTATGGCTCATGCGTCCAGCAAGGCAGCTGTTCAGCCACCGGAGACCATGGGATCGTGTCCTACAATATTGACCGACTGGCGGAGGAAGGGGAGGAAACCCTGGATGTCTGGGCTGGGTTCAGACAAGCTATTCACGAGTGGGGAGATGGCGCAGCCATACTGTGTCTGCTGCTGTTGATCCTCAAGCTGCTGGGAGACTTAACCATCATCTCCCTGGAAGCTGCACAAGGAGGTGTACGAGCCGCCCTGAACGCGATGTCACAAGTATTCCTGTATCACCCAACCTTGTATCGTAAGGCCTTGGCCAGGGCCAGGCTCACCCATGCCAAGTCCCGGGACTTTTCAGTGGACTGGGATGCCATTCCTATTGGCCGGGAAGCAGCCGAGGAGATGGTATCCATGAAATCCGCCAATAGTGGAAATGACCGCCCAGGCAGGCCTGGGCCACACTCTGGAAAGCCCCGCGGCCCCTCGGGAGGCCAGGCTGTCGCCCAGACAGTCAACCTGGTAGCCAGTGCCCCAGCCGCTGCCAACACCAACCAGAATGCCCCGTTGCTGACCGGTCCCGCAGCGGCTGCGCCCCATGCCAACCTGACACCCGCTGGCGCCGAGCTACGTGCCCAACAAAAGCCAGCCTCTACCTTCTACCCCACGTTGGGGGCCCATCAGCCCTGAAAATCACCACTAGGATTCCATTGAATCATTATCTCTTGTACATAATAGCCCCTAATGAGCGGGCCGAAGGCCTCAACCACTGTCGGAAGTCTGGCAGGGAAACCCCCTTCCGAGGGGAGAGTTGTGGTATTCGGCAGCCGTGAGCCATGTTCTATGGCAACCCTGACCTTGGTTTGGAGAAGGGCCGAGGGCCCTCCCCCGAGTACTGGGGAAGGGGTCAGCCGACCCCTCCCTATGCTTTAAAATTAATGATAGATTTTGACAGCCTTATTATGGTTAAGCTGTATTGTTTGGTTCCCCCACCCTTTCCAGGGATGGGGGATCATTATTGCCCAATCTGATTATTGTATATGTATTTATATTGATTCTGCTTTATGATTACTTATTCCAATCTGTGTATTTATTGTTTGTTGTATATAACTTTAGTAAACCTTAGACCCTGAATAAAGGAACATCTGAATAGACTCTGTTTATTATTTAGTGATTGCTAGAGAAGCGTAGCTTCTCTATAATATATGTGTCCACGTCTGTTCGCACTGCCGTAGTCATTTGAACTCGGGTGTCTGCCATTTAACCTAGGCGGATACCACAATTCTACCGTTCTTGCTGTTTATAAACGTAAAATTATTTTCAATCTTTCTAAATATATGTTTTTCACTTTGTTTTGATATTTTTATATTTTCAGAAAACGGTAGGGACGCGGGGGGGGGGGGGTGATCTAAAAATCATACATCTTTCAGGTGCCACCCCCCCCCCCCCACTAAATTGGATGAAGTTATTTTAAAACTAACAAAGATATAATGAATGTTTCAGTGTTTTTTCATAAACTAGCGGCTGTTCCTAAAATTATCCCTAGACTGAAGCCTAAAAAATAGCCTAAAACCCTCCTATGCTAAGCTTCAGACAAAAAACCTTTCTTATTTATGTAATAGGATATGTCTTTATTCCTTGAAATTACTTGAATCGCGCTTCTTTGAATTATCGGCATCCTTGTTTTACTTGCATATTTGAAATGTCAGAGTTGTATCACTTGAAAATGTATTCATCCAAATTAATCAAAATTGCCTCGGTTAGAGAATATACATAAAGTTGTCATCAATAGAATAGGACAATATTCCAGAGTTTTTTTTCTTTTTTTAGTTTTCTAGCTTAGGTTAGGCAAGTATATGTTGCGTATTGTGCAGCCCCACAAATTTAGAGATCCTGCAGGGTTTCGCTTCTGTATAATGTTTTAAGCATAAATTACCTAACCTAACAATTTAGACTCTGCCTAAATGAGTTATTTAATAAAACAAAATCCTTATACTAAAGTAACAGGATTTCTTTGTGTTTGTGTGCCCCTAATTTTTTTTTTACTTTTTCTGTTAAAATCTTAAATAAGAAATTGGGTTATTAAAGTCGACTCTCTCCTCCTCAAGTGCCCCGAGAGGCCTTTAGGGGCGTAGCCGCTGGTTTAGCATAAATGAATATCTAAAACCAAAGGTAATAAATTATCGAACGTCACTATTTAGCCTTTGAATCACATAATTTTTTTCTTAGTCTCTGCAATTTTGGTTTATGCAAGGACTCAAATAAATGTGTGCTGAGTTATCAAATGCTATGCTAAAATCAAACCTACATTAATGGTTTTTGGTAATCTCAAAGAGAATATATATGGAAACCCGCGACCGTGGCTCAACACGTAGCGCATCCGCTCGTCGTCGGGAAGGTGATAGGTTCGAATCTCGGGCCGACACCGCGTCATAACTAAAGACGTTAAAATTGGTTCCTACTGCTGCTATGTCAGATGCGCGACATAAATAGTTAGAATAGGGGGAATGCCTTGGCCTAAACAGGCGTAACTCGTTACCATGCACAGTTGGGACTTCTCAGACAAAGGTCGTGCATCACAGAGTGTTGGTTGTATGTTGGATGTTACTTAACCTAATTGGGTGTTTGGACAGAGAAGGGTGCGTCACAGTCATCCTTAGTTCTCCTGGATTGCTGGACCAGGACCAAGGCAGTACACCAAGTCAAAAAGGTCCTGGACTGTAATCCCGCCCGTACGAGGTAATATATATGGAAGGAGATGCAGGTAGGGAGGGGACATTTGGCTGTTTAATATACTAGTCCCCAAAGTCTTTTAATCAATTTTTCTTATTTATTGACTTAACAAACATGGGGACTTTTATTTACTTTTGATTGGTTGGTTCATTAAATTGATTGTCCAAACTTTTTAACCATTGTGATCTATAGAAGGGGTGAATTTGTGATTTATCACTGGGGATGTACATCTATTTATTGCCCATTGTCTTATAACTTTAGAACTCTGAAGGATGAACAATGAAAGGTAAAATAATCTTTTTATAAAATTTAATACAATTAAAAATCATCTTATTATATTGTTTGACGTCTTTTGGGTTAAAGATAAATTTTGATTATTTTTTCAAGAGCTAAAGATAGATTGACGCCTGTTAAAATTGTTTACATTTCATCGATATGCGATAATTTATGTCGACTAAATGGGTTTAATAAAAAGTGGCACGGGCTATCATGATATCGACATTACCATCGGATAACCTTATGAGTAAATACCTTACATATTGGAGTCATAAGCACTGTTTGACTTTTTCAATCTATCATTAAATATTTTAGGTTTTTCAAAAATCTGTCCATTCTCTAATCATATATCTCTTTCAATCAAATATTATTTGTATATTAGACTTGTTTGAAAATTTAATAAAACAGAAGTATTTTTATTATTAATACATTAGGTAAGATGATATGTCATTTATGGAGAGTCTTCATGGCTGACAAAACCTATCCTCTTATATAAAGTAGCAAGTTTTTTTTTGTCTGAAGATTGAAGTCTTAATAACTACTGAAGGGCTTGGATTGTCTATTTGAGGTAAGCTTCACATAGGTCCTGTTAGGGTTTTAAGCTATTTTATTTTTTTGGTTGGTTGGGATGGTTTTTAGCTATTTCCCAGCTGCTGTCCCATTGAACAGAGTCCCTAGACGCTAGGGGCGTATCCACTAGCACAACAGTTTGATGTGGTAGTAATGATATAATTGACAGTTATTGTTATAAAATCATTAATTCGCCCAAAATATGAATTTTGAATGTATCTATTTTGTAGTTATTCTTTGTTTAAAGCGAACTTGTCAAATTCAATTATTCTAAATTAAACATCCGATGATATGTCAATACAAAAAAAGTTAAGATATATTTTCAAAATAGCATAAAACTATGAGATGTATCATGTTATGGAAGCGTTATTTTCTCAGCTGCTATCAAAGATTGATGCCTTGTTTTGTTTTTGATGATTTCTCTATTCAACTCTAAAACTCAAAGTATTTGCCTGTCTGTCATATTGAGAAAATTGTTTTTTAAAGAAGAAATTCATTTTTTCGGCTGCTCTATAAGATTGGCTTCTAAAATTTCTTAAACACAGGGCTTTTAGCCGCGCCTAAGCATCAATTTTAAACCCGTTTGGATGCTTTCAAAAGTTTTTTGAAAAGGAATTGCCATATGTCGTTCATGTTTAGTCTACCAGGTAATTTATAAACTTGATTTTGAACACAGTAATAGTGTCTGACTGATTATGACGTAACAAAAAAATAGCCAATGAGAGGCCACTATAAATTTTACCATTGGTCAATAGCGGCCTCTCATTAGCAAATTTTTTTTTGTTACGTCATAATCAGTCAGACACTATTACTGTGTTCCTTGATTTTGATGAAGGCTTAAAGGCGGCTAACGTGCGGCTGTTGAGCCTGCTTAAATCTATCCGTTGAAAAAATAGGTTAAACTATATCAACTAAGTAAAACAAAATTATTAGATCTTGGATAAAATAGTAATAGAACTAAAAATTTCAGCAACATTATATGAAAACTTTTAGTTTATGTATGAACAGTTTATGAACTTTTTAGATCAGGAGAAGTTCGCGTTTTGTCAAAAAATAAGCAGTGATATTATACATTTTATGTTTAAGTGTTTTATTCAATTTATTCAAACTAACCCCCTCCTCCCTTTCAGCCATATAGATTTTTTAAAGCGAAGCTTTTCTATAATTAGGGTAGGTCCGTCCGTCCGAGACAGATAGCTTTTATTGGTTAATTTAGGCATGTTAGAATTGTCTTATCGATTTCAAACTTTGCATGGTGATTCCTGTAGTAGTTAGGTATGATTTAGAAAGCGTAGCAATTCTATAATCATTACCAGAATGTCCGTACGTCCATTTTAAACATGTTGAGTTTTCTACTTTTTTAACAACAAATTTTTATGTGATCTAATTATCCGTTTAATCTGATTTTTTGTATATTGATTCCTGGGACAACAAAGAACAATATCATACCCGAAGCAACTCTATAATCAAGTCCTAAAAATGTAAGTATGTCCATAAACATTATCCTGTATCAAGCAGTTTTTCAACAAATTTACTTACAATTTTGCTTCGACTCTTATACTTTTATATACTGATTATTAAGTTCAGACACTATACAATTGTTAATGTCCGTTTGTCCTACCGTTTCAGTGCTTCGCTTTTATGGATGTTGTCATCCTTGTTTTATACATGTTAAGTTATGTTTATGCATGTTAAGTTATGTGAAGTTTTATTGATTATTACTTATTGAATCAATATTTTACTCTCTTTTTAAGATAATTAATAAAATTCAAAATATCATAATTAGAGTATTAATCTGTTCAAATGGATATATCATTACTTGGATCTTACACCAGATTTTCATATTCTCTAATAAATTGAAACACTCAGCTGGCTAATATAACGATTTCCTCCCTTCCCTCCACTTTATCTTCATCCCTCTCCTAATACTGGATGAACGAAAAGGCCAATAAACGAGTTCCATGTTTTCAAGCTAAATTGAATTTTTCCCCTGTCATATTATCCACGTATATTCTATACCTATCCGTTTCTATTTATCATATTTGTTCTGATGTTGACAACTCAACATCAGAATACAATTGTTGTATCATTCTAAACAAGTTTATAGGTATGTATAGGTTTCTAGTTGCAATACTTAATGGAATTACGTTCAACTGTATGCCAGCTATAATCTACTTATTGAGAAAAAAAATAATGTCAATCGGATAAAAAAACAACAAAACTAAATATTCGAAAAGCAAGACTTACTTTTTCAATAGTGAAGCTTTTCTATAATTAGTGGTGGCCCGTCCGTTTGTCCATCCGTAACGGATGAATCTTATTGTTAATTTAGGCATGATAGATTTGTCTTCAAATTAATTTAAATCTTGGCATGGTGATTTCTGTTATAGTCAGGTACGATTTAGAAATCGTAGCAACTTTATAATCATTAAAGGAATATCAGTAGGTCCAATATATTATTGTTAATTTTTAATAATTATCCTGAGCTGGATCTTTAAATCATTTAGTGGTGGGCCGGATCGAAGTGCGCCAGAGGTGGTCTAGATTGGCGCACCTTATATCAATCTTTAAATCAAAATGGCATTGGCGATCCGGCCCACCAAGTGGCGCACCTCTGGCGCACCAGTTACACTCGTTAGGTGTAGCCACCGCGCCGGATTGGGGTGAGTCGTATTTCATTAATTAATATTTTTTTCAATTAGTTTTAATATTTTATTGCAAAACTTTTGTGAAAACATTTTTATAATTATTTTTAAAATAAATTATATATTGTTTTATATGAAATACACCATACTGGCACGGCTAAAAGTTATAAAGTTGTACCGGCGCGTATATATATGTTGCCTGCAAAACATATAGGTGACAATTTAAGGAAATTTAAACATTAAAGCTATAAATATCATTAAGATGTGTTATTGTGGGGATTTATGACCGCAATATTATTAACAAGATTGGAATATGATTAAATTTTTAGTTTTTGGAGGATGAGCCAAAAAAAGTATTTAATGATCGATATTTTATTGAGTGTCGCTAGCGATCTGGCAACACCACTCCAAAAATCTTTTAAAGATTAATGTTTTTTAGCAGTTGTTGCTGTGGCTCACCTTCAGCCCACCTCTGGTCCACCTCTGGCGCACCCCGATCCGGCTCACCACTAAAATGAATTAAAGATCCAGCTCTGTTTATCAGTTATAACATCTACAAGTTTTAATGTTCGTTTGTCCTACCGTTTTAGAGCTTTGCTTTTATTGATGTTGTTGTCATCTTTATTTCTTCTAAATATTAATGAAAATTATTTGTTGATATGTTGAGTTTTATGTTTATGTTAACAATTTAAATTTCCATAAAAGTTCCAATATTCTATTATAGGAATTTCTTTTATGCAGAAAGTCAGCAATTTTCAACAAAACAAGGATAACATCATCCATAAAAACGAAGCTCTGAAACAGTAGGACAAAGGAACATTAACACTTGTAGAGTGTCAGAACTGAATAAGCAGAATATTGTTAGAGGAATCATCATGTAAAGCTTGAAATCAATATAGGACAATTCTAACCTGTTTAAAACTCCCGGACTTACGTACGGACGGACCGACCCTAATTATAGAAAAGCTTCGCTTTTAAAAACTTGAGCAAACATTTATTTATTCTTTTCCTTTGAAACAAGAATGCCAACATACAGGAAAGCTCGAAGCTTAACACATGAAAAGATTAGACAAACGAACATTAATTGATCCTACTATAGAAAGTAGAATGTTTTTTTTTGTCTTAAGCTTAAGATCTCAATAACTACTGAATTGATTGGGTTTTCTTTTTTAAAGCAATCTTCCCTTAGGTCTCGAGAAGGTTTGTGGCTATTTCATTTGAATATTTTAGTCTTGGGGTGGTTTCTATCCCCTTTTAAACAAAGCACCTAGTTAATAAGTTTAAAGTATCAACGCATTTTTAAACCCGCGACCGTGGCTCAACACGTAGCGCATCCGTTCGTCGTCGGGAAGGTGATAGGTTCGAATCTCGGTCCGACACCGCGTCATAACTAAAGACGTTAAAAATGGTTCCCACTGCTACTATGTCAGTTGCACGATGTAAATAGTTAGAGTGGGGGAAATGCCTTGGTCCAAAACAGGCGCAGCTCGTTACCATGCACAGTTTGGACTTCTCAGACAAAGGTCGTGCATCTCAGAGAGTTGGTTGTCTGATGGGTGAAACGCTTTACACTGCAATCATAAGCGGAGTATGTTTCAAGGTGCGTGGAGAAGAGGTCTAGTACCCGAAGCGACACCTAGCCCCCTAGAGTCTTATCTTATCAACGCATTTATCATTTTACAATTTTTAGTATTTTGTACAAAGATATTTAGTTACAAAATTTGTTTTTATGAACTTACATTTTATAACTTCATTAAATAGATGCTTCGCCTTATGATCCTAATTTATATTTCAAAAATATGATTTAGGAAAGATTCGTTTGTAAGCCTTTTTCTTTATATCCCACTCAGAATATAGACAAGGACAATTGAGTAAAAAAGAACAGAAAGATAAAATACAGCAATGATGTTTGTATGATTGACAGTTTCCTAATGTATCAAAAAAGAAAACATAATAATGCATTAAAGCCTATAAATAAATACATATATACACAATTATATTAATATGTATATAAGTTTATTACGATAAAAAAATATATCTATATATTGTATTAACAAGGATGACAACATTTATATAGGCGAAGCTTTAAATTCAAACTTTAGGACAAACAAACAATAGCTACTCTATAATAAAATATTCCCGTCCAATGTCATAACGTAATTTTTTTCCGTTCTTTGAATTTATCTGAAGCTCTTTATAGTGCCTATAAAGAGTGACGTCATATTAGAATAGTTAATTATTCTAATAGAACGTAATTCCGGATTTTGGGCCGACAGTTTTTAAATTTATCCCCTTTTTTTATACGTATAAACCTGAATTAAGTCGTATTAAAATAAGGAATATTTTTCATTTTAAAAAAAAAATTAATGTTTTTATCTTTTTTTATTCAAACAGAATAGCTGTACTGTAAAAACACCAGAGGGGAATGAACGGACATAAAATAAGAAATATTGTATTATAAACAAGAGAAATATTCTATTAATCTTATATGTAATATAACATATGAAGCTTCTTGAAAACAAGAACTGCACTTTCTTATATCTTAATAAACACATCACATACATATTCATCCCCACCCCACACAAACACACACAAACATCCCAGTACTTTTTATAAAAAATATTGTAACACAAAATAGTAAAAAGAAAGCCTACAGCTGATCTAAAAAATCCCCGCAGATAGCAGAAAACTATTCTGGAACTCTCAGAGAATAGTTGCCGTTCCCACAGACACACTGTCACTCTATAATAGAGTAAATTTCAGCCTATAATTTAATTGTGACACAATGGAATATAATCTATGAAACCGGACATTGTATTTTGTGTATGTATGTGAAAATACACATCTCAGGTTCTGCTTCTAGTTCCGTGAATTCTGCCTGAATGAAAACATCAAAACAAAGACCTTGCACTGCATGGTTTGCCGTTGTTTCCCAGTGGTTTCGTATAAATTTGTGATAAATTATTCTAATTAGTAAAATTTTAAATTAAGTCGCTTTCTATTATGCAAAAATAAGATTATTTTGTATTATAAAAAAAGCTTTAAATAGTTTTCTTCTTTTAAAGCATTTTATAGCTTAAAAATTATTTCTTTAAATAATAATATATATTTTCAAAATAATTAATCCTATTACATTCAGTTGTAAATAATTAGATATGATAGAAGTCCATTAAAATATTCAAAACAGTTATACAACTTTTTTTGTTTTTATATATTTTTGGGTTTTCTGTTTAGAGCATATAGCGTGCCCATACGAGGTATTTTGGGTAATGGGCTGATAATGAATAAGTATGATTTCTATACAAAGGAGTTTAGCTGGGTTTGAAAATTTTTAGGATATAGGGTAGCATATTTTACCAAGTATGTCATTTCAAATGAAGTATTTTAGCTATGACCTACTGTCTGTTCAGTAAGATTTCTCAAACGGCTGGCAAGTTTGGGTTGGTTATTTAGATTAAGCTGATGAAATAAGGATTCTTATCATGGTTTTGGTTTTTAAGAGATTATTGTTTTGCAATGGTAAGGACTCATCAAGGTTACTCATGACTTGGTTTCATGAGCAATGTTTTTTTTTCAATTCAGGAAAGATGGGACACTGACTAGTAAACTAAACTGGTTTCCCAAAGCTTTAGTAAAATGTTCGCAAATTTGATTAATTTTACCAAATTGTATGACAATATTTTGAATAATTTTCTTTTGTTATTTTAATCAATGGAGGAGGTATATTTTGTTTATCATAATTGGGCTCGTATAAAAATTACTTATCTCTTAAGATCCTTGGTTGTAGTACAATGGAACAATTTGATTTTTTATATCAGAAGTGTGCGTAATAAGCCATTGACTTCAAAGTATCAGTTTCAAGTTTAATTATTAAGGTTTAATTTTAAAGAATGTTTATAAATTCTATTTCTTAAAATTATGATTACAAGGCATTTAAAATTGCACATTTTGTGTCAAAACATTATATTTCTACTATGATAATTTTACAATTTATAGAATAAAATAATTGATTCCTGCATCTATTGAAGCTTTGTTTTGCTTTCAATATCCACACATATTTTCAATTTACCATATATCCTAATATATAAAGTAGTAAGGTTTTTTTGTCTGTCCCGAAGGATCTCGCTAACCGCTGAATCGATATTGTTCTCCTTTACAGTGAAGCTTCTTATAGGACATGGGAAGGTTTTAAACTTTTTTTTGGGGAGGGTGTCTTATTTTTCACCCCCATCCCCCCCAAAAATATTTTTTTTGTTCTTTTAAACAAAAATTTAAAATGGGATGAGGTCGACTTTTACCCCCTTTAACCTTAAGTGCCCCTAGAGGCTTCTAGGGGGCGTAGCCGCTGGTAATATATAATTTGTTATCATTCTTGTTGCAAATCTTCTAAACACATTGTACATTATACATGGCTGTTATGATGGCCACCAAAATTTATTCTAAAAAGCTATACTATGTGTTCAATGTCTTTAAAAGAACAATTATAAGATATTAGTTTTGTATTAATTATTATTATTAATAATTATTTTAATAAATGGGTTTACATTTTTTCTACAATCCAATGTTTTTTACCCTTTGAATGAAGTTGAACCCATCGACAAATGTACTTAAGATGTGTACAAGTGTACAAATCGTAGAAAAATAATTTGACGAACAAAACATAACACATAACACGTTTCTAAGTTTATAAAATAGCCTTTTAAAGTTGTGAAGTTACTCTTCAAGTAACTGTGGTAATACGACACCCAGACGGACAGGCAGTTTACAGAGTTGCTTCGCTGTGACTTATGATAACAAACCCCCTGCACTAATCTTATTATATCACCATCTATCTCATGACCGCTGTTGACCCCGCAACCCAGCGGTCAAACTGGCCTGCCTAAATGTGGGGAGGGGACTCAAACATGCAACTATCACGCGTCCCTCACGCGCTTATATAACCGGGAGGCGCTGCCTCCCCTTTTACCACCGCTGCCCCCACAGCCTGTCTACCGCCGGGAGCTAAGCCCTAGCGTCCCACACCCCCTTCAAACCTAACCATTGTTATAATCTGTTGTATATATATAGTAAACATTGCTTGTAAATATTATTCAGTTTAAATATATAATTTCTGTATGATTGAATCCTGCTTGTTTATTTTGGTAGAATAATTAAAGGCTAGGGCTCGTTGAATCCGAACTCGTTACCCTGTGGGCCGAGAACGCTCGGCTTACCAGAACTTGGTGTCAGCGTGTTTCAATCGAGCCTTACAGAAACTAGCCTATTCTACCTCTGATTGGACCCTTTGGCAAGTAAGGGGACAATCAGCCGCCAACTGAGAAGCCAACTGACCCGTGAGACGGCCTTTTTAGGTCGAATTTCCATCATTTTGAACGCAATATGTGGGCCTCTGGCCTACGGAAGCAGATTTAGCCTGCTAAAAGCGCCAGTTAAGACGCTTTTTCCGTGCCGTGTAGGAGTAGCGCTAGGTGCGCAGCCACGGCAATCGGATAATTTAGCTCAGACGGCTACAGAACTGAGTCTAAATTGGCAAGTGTAGCTGGGACAAGCCCCAGGACACCCAGGCCAAACCTACGAGACAGACAGCTGGGTGCTGGTCTCCTTAAGCAGGCAATGTGTGGCTGCGAAGCTTCAGCACACAAGTAAGCCCTACCACTGCGACGGATAGCAGATTTTGAGCCACAGGCACGGCAGGACGGGACATTCCCTGCCGCTGCCCCCCAGGATTCGAACCCGAGGCGCTGCAGGACGGGCCATTCCCTGCCGCCATTTTCGGGATTCGAACCAGCGGCGCTGTAGGACGGGTCATTCCCTACCGCCGTCACCCCTCTGAACCTTGCAGGACGGACATTCCCTGCTGCCAGTGCTTCCAGAATCACACCTAGAGCTCCTAGTGATAACAACACATAAGTGTGTATAAATGTCAACCAAGTGATAAAAATAAATATAAAATTGTTGACCCAGTGATAATTAATAAGCTCTAGTGATTCGAAGCTACAGTCTAAGCCACCATGGTAAGCGATACCACCATAGCTGCAGTTCGGCCACCACCGAAGTTTCTGTCAACCCCAGCCGAACGAGAGGCCCCTTTGTCTCAAGGGCAGGACCTCCACTTCCCCTGCCATGTCAGGGTGAGGTTTCCTACTCCTGACCCTGCCCAGCATGTACAGGTTGATGCCATGATCGATTCTGGCAACCGTGTACCAGGGTCTGCTGTAATTTCTGAACACCTCATGCACGCGATGGGCGTGCAACGCATGTTGATTCCGGACAACACCCAAATCCTGACTGCTAACGAGGAAGGCCAGCCCCTCCAGGTAATAGGAAAATTAAAAGAGTTATATATGGCAGTCTCACACACCCTTATACTCCATCTATACCACGTGACTGTGGTCCGGAACCTCTCACACCCTCTGAACCTAGGAGGGTATTTTCTCAAGGAGTTCGGAACTAGGCTCTGTTTCGACATGCAACCACCTTGCTTGTGGGTGCGTGGGGAGTTTATCCCACTCCGTGGCGTCCCCATTGACCGGGAGACAGCCGAGAGAGAGCTAAGTTATGAGGGGCCTCTGCCAGGCCCCCTGCCCGAGCAGCCGCGTGTGGTTGAGAAAGGCACACACTGGGTGGACGCTGAGCTCAACGCACACAAGGGGGCTAACCTGCTAGCCATGGGGTTGCCCCCAGTGCCCAAGGTGCCGAGGGAGAGCCTGCCAACAACGTTCCCTGAGATTGCCAGCCCTCCAGAACCTATCTTCTCCGCCAACACCTTTATCAACGGCCAGCCGTGTCCACCTGGCCCCCTCTACCTGGGACCTCCAGCCAGTCCACCAGCCAAGCCCGAGTCCAGACCCGTCAAGTCGCGGTCTGATGTACCCGGAGCCACACTCAACTCCCAGGCCTCAGCCTCTCCCGGCGCCGTGCCCGTCAAGTCGTGGCCGGCTGCCTCCGGAACCATGCATGGCTCCGCTACCTCAGCCTCTCCGAGCGCCGAGCCCGTCAAGTCGCGGCCGGACACCCACGGAGCCAAGGCTGGACCCAGCACTTTGGCCTCTCCCAGCGCCGAGCCCGTCAAATCGTGGCCGGACGCCCTCGGAGCCACACCTGGCTCCGACACGTCAGCCCCTCCAGAAGCCGAGCCCGTCAAGTCGCGGCCGGTGGGTCCCGGAGCCAAAGCTGACCCCGCACCAGCCACGTATAGGCTAAGCGCTGTCACTCCAACTGATGGCCAGCCACCCCAGCTCCGCACAGCCAAGCAGGTGGTCCTGCCTGGCCGCGGGGTCATGGCGGTCCCTGTTGAGCTAGTAGGCCATCGCACCAAGGATGCCATCCAACTAGCTGCCCCAGAACAGAGGTTTGGGGAGGATCTTGTCATCCCAGAAGGCCTGTATGCCCACAGGCCTGGCTCCGCCACTGTGTTTAGAGTACTGGTGGTAAATGAAGGGGAGATGCCCCTCTTGCTGGATGCTGGCCTCCCAGTGGCTGGGGAGCTGGTCAAGCCTGACATTCTAGAGGTCTCTGATACGCCTCCCCCGCGTCTCCACTCGTTCCAAGAGCCTGCTGAGCCTCCAGAAATGCAGGAGTTGTGGGAGGCCCTGGAGATGGAAGACAATGAGTTCCTACGCAAGGACCCCTTGCTCAAGAAGGAGGTCTGGACTATGTTGTCAGAATACAGAGACGTCTTCTCCAATTCTACCCCCGGCTGCACAGATGTGGTTGAGTTGCAGCTGCACCTCAAGCCAGGGACCCAGCCGATCCGCCAGAGATTTAGGGATCTGAACCCGCGGCAAGAGGCTGAATTGGAGAAACAACTGGACACCTGGCTACAGGAGGGAGTTATAGAGCCGTCAGACTCCGCCTGGAGCAGCCCCCTGGTGCTCCTTCAAGAAGAAGGACGGGAGCACCCGCTGGGCCGTCGACTACAGAGCCCTCAACAAGTGCCTGGAACTGGACAGCTACCCCCTGCCTAGGATCCAGCAGTTGGTGGAACGAGCTGGAGGGCACCGTGTCTACAGTGCTTTAGACGCGGTGGCCGCCTACTACACCATCCGTGTGTCCGAGGACAGCCGGCCCTGCACCGCCTTCACCACCCCCAGGGGCTTGTATCAATGGAAAAGGATGCCCTTTGGCCTGGCTACGGCACCGTCTGTCTATTCCAGGTTTATTGCAGGGGTCCTAAACCCACTAGGCACAGCCAACCTCCAGTCATACCTTGACGACGTCCTGACCTTCCACCAGGATACCTGGGCCCACCTGGCCAGGCTCCGAGAGGTCTTGGAAGCCCACCGCCGGGGAGGAATCCGCCTCAAGCCAGCCAAGACCAAGCTGTTTCGATCCAAGGTGGATTATCTGGGCCACACCCTCAGCCGTGAGGGGATAGCCATGCAGGAGGACTATATTGACCGTATCCTGGACTGGCCGGCCCCCAGCACCCCCAAGGATTTGCTGGCGCTGCTGGGGTTCTTTGGATACTACCGCCTGTTCATCCCAGAGTATGCAGACCTCACCTACGAGATGAATCGGCAGAAGACGGCCAAGACCCTAACCTGGACGCCTGAGATGGAAGCCCAGCTGCTGCAACTCAAGGACAAGTTCCGCAAGGCCCCCATCCGAGCGCCGCCCAGGTTTGATTTGCCAGCGGTGTTCCAGCTCACCACAGACTTCAGCAGCCGTGCCATTTCTGCCATACTGAGTCAATGCCAGGATGGTAAGGAGAGGCTGATTGCCGCCGTGGGGCGCAAGACAACCGACCCTGAGACGCGCTACCCGTCCTGGAAGGGAGAGATGGCCGCCATTATGTATGGGATCCGAAAATTCCACGGCATCTTGTCCTACCGCAGCTTCCAGATCAACACTGATTCCTCAGCCTTGCTACAAATGAAATCACTGAACACATCCACAGGGATGGTGGCCCGCTGGCAGGAGGAGCTAGCGGCCTTAGATTTTACCGTCTGCCACCGGCCTGGCACCCAGAATACCAACGCCGACGCCCTCAGCCGCCGGGAAGACGCCAACATGCCAACGGCTAGCGCCGAAGAATTAGCAGAGCAGGCTGAGTATATCCACAACCTTTGCCAGCTAGGGGAGTCCGCAGCTAGCCGGCCCCCTGCCGCCCGACTGGATCCAGCTAGAGTATTGGAGGCCCAGACACAGGACCCCCTCCTGCTCCGTGTCCGCCAATGGTTGGCTGATGGCAAAGCCCCAACTAAGGCTGAGCTGCGTGGCAAGGAACGAGACGAGCAGCAGTACGCCAGCCGCTTCCCAGCCTTGGGGCTTGACGAGCATGGCTGCCTCACCACCACTGACCAGACCCTGACAGGGGAGAGGACAAGATACCTGCTGCCTTCGGCCCTCCAGCAGGACACGTTCTTTCTGGCCCATGGGACCCCCATGGCTGGGCACTTTGGGATGGACGCGACTATCGCCCGCGTTGCCATGCACTTCTGGTGGCCCAACCTGGCCCGTGACATCCGTCTGATGGTTCAGACTTGCCCTGAGTGTGTCCAGAAGGTTACCAAGGAGAGACTGAAGCAAGGGATCCACGTGCCCTCCCGCCAGGGGTATCCACAGCAAGTCCTATTTATCGACCTGGTGGGGCCACTGCCAGAGACCCCAGCTGGGAACCGCTATATCCTCACCTGCCAAGATGGGTTCAGCCGGTTTGTCAGCCTCTACGCCATCCCCAACAAGCGCACTCTCACGGTGGCTGAGACCCTGCTGCACCGCCACCTGGCCACGTTCGGATGCCCCCTGAAGATCCATTCCGACAATGGAATGGAGTTTACCAGGGATAAGGGATGGGAAACGTAAGAAAAAATTATTCCAGGCCTATTTTCCAACTAGGCCTAAAAAACTAGTTTCGGGATGACGCAGTAGTTAGATTTGAAAACTATGAACAATGATGAAATAGCTATTATATGAATGCAAAGAAAAAAAGTATAGAATAGAATTCAGGTAGTTAATTCCACCTAGCATAAAATATAATAAAAACTTTTCAAAGAACCAATATGTTAGTGGGTTTAAGTAGAATCCCGTTAAGATGGTCATTACTTCTCCACCCCCCCCCCCATTTAAAAAAAGTCTTTTTTTGAGATGGTTAAATCTGATTTATTTTCAAACATTTTAAGGGGGGATCTACTTCACCCCAAAATTTGTATATAGAAATAAACACCGCTTTAGCCCCCCAGCTTAAATAAATAAATTAAGTAGAATTTAATAAGTACATGGGTAACATTCTATCAACTAATTGTTCCATAGCATACATATAAATTAAGAATTAAAAAAAAATAATTTTACGTTAAAAATTAACAGAAAAGTTTAATTAAGTGTGCAATAATTTTTACCAAAATTAATGAAATTTTTTTTTAACAAAACACAGTACACTTTTTATTTACATATTGAACTAGTTTTGTATTTGTAATCATTTAGGTGGGTTATCAATTCCACATGAAATATAACTTTTAAATTGTCTAAAGACATGAGTTTTTCACATTTTTCTGAAGTATAAAATGTTGAATCCTACGGAGTCTTCAAAAAACGATCTCTCTGTTTATGTTTTGCTATATGGACATTTAATAATGTGTAGATTTAATAATAAGTTGATGTGATTGAACATCATGTATATTGTAGTCATTCTGATAGCAGAAAATTTCCATTGTTTTCATTCTAATAGCAGAAATTTATGTTTGCTTGAATTAATTTAGCCAATTAGGAACTGGGGGAAGCGTTGGTTATTAATTAATTGGTTAATGCTAAAAGCAAGTTTCAGGCTATTGGATATTAGCCTACAGCCAATAATGAACTGGCGAAAATGAGTTGATTTTATAGGCAAAAAAGAAAAGTTGCCCCATCACTTTAAAAAGGAGGCTGAGACCTAATTTTCGGTCAGGTTTCCCATCCCTTATCCCTGAGTTTACCGGCCAGGTATTCCAGGAACTGGCCTCCAGGCTTGAGATTGGCCTGACACATCCACCACCCTACAACCCGCAGTCCAACCGAGTGGAGAGGTTTCATAGGACGCTCAACACAGGCATGCGCCTGTTCCTAGACAGAGACGATAACAACTGGGAGCCCCACCTGCCTGCTATTGCCTTTGCCTACAACACCAAGGCCTGCAGATCCACTGGCGTGACTCCGTTCCTGGCCTTCTTTGGGAGAGAGGCCAAACTTCCGGTGGACATGGTGCTACGGCTGCCAGAGACCGAATATGCTTCAGTTCCAGCCAACGTCCAAGCTCTCTTGCAGCGCTACTATGCAGTGTATGATGCCATCCAGCAGAAGGAGGAGGGAGCCATCCGGAGGAGCGCGGCAGCTTACGAAGGCACGGCCAAGTATGAGGTTGGAGACTTGGTCTGGTACCTGGCCCCCCGCCTGGTGCCAGGGAAGGCAGCCAAGATTACCAAGAGATGGACTGGCCCCTGGAAAGTAGTGAGGCAAGCTACAGAAGTACATTATGTCATCAAACCTGCCTCTCCAGTCGCCAGGATCTCAGAAGTTACCGCGCATGTAGGCCGACTGCGCAAATACACTGGAGATGTGACTGCCCACCAGATCCCAGCAGACATCCAAGTTGACGTGGACGGCGACGAGGATGCCACCGAGCTGCCAGTTGGAGCGGCGGCGCCCGCAGCTAGCGACCCAGGACAGCTCCCAGTGCACCAGCCAGCCGCAGCCGCCCCACAGCCTAGCAGCCAGGATCGTGACCCAGTAGAGGAGAACCTGCAGGAGCAGCCCAACGAACCACCGCCGCCGCCGCCCGCTCCAGAGCCACCCAGAGATGCCATCTGGAACCCAGACGCGGACATGGAGAACCTGCCAGCCAGCAGCGAGCCTGTAGGAGAAGAACCAGCCACTGCGATGGAAGAGGCCGCCCCAGAAGACGAAGCTGAAGCCATGTGCCCCCTGTTGATGACAGCCATCCCCATCCGGATAGGAGCTAGGAGACCAAGCAACCTGAATCAAGCAGGCGCCCCCATGGAGTTCTATGCGCCCTCTGCCATCGTCATCCCCCCCTTAGGAACCACCCGAGTCAGCCTAGGCCTCCGTGTCCAGTTACCAGCTGAGGCAGAGCTAATCCTGCAGACGAGGCAAAATTTCCAGCGGCGGGGCTTGGCCGTTGCCAACCCACGCCTAGAAGCCAACCAGGAGCTGACAATGCTGATATCCAACCACAGTCAGACCGAGCAACGAGTGTCCCGGGGAGCCTGTGTAGCCCGAGCTGTCCTCCATCGAGCTGTGCCCCAAGAAGAGCCTGTCCTGCGCAGGCATAGGCTGTCGTATCCCCAGGTTCAAGGCCTGGTGGCTCGGGAGCCACGCAACCCTTGAAGGGGAGGTTGTGGTAATACGACACCCAGACGGACAGGCAGTTTACAGAGTTGCTTCGCTGTGACTTATGATAACAAACCCCCTGCACTAATCTTATTATATCACCATCTATCTCATGACCGCTGTTGACCCCGCAACCCAGCGGTCAAACTGGCCTGCCTAAATGTGGGGAGGGGACTCAAACATGCAACTATCACGCGTCCCTCACGCGCTTATATAACCGGGAGGCGCTGCCTCCCCTTTTACCACCGCTGCCCCCACAGCCTGTCTACCGCCGGGAGCTAAGCCCTAGCGTCCCACACCCCCTTCAAACCTAACCATTGTTATAATCTGTTGTATATATATAGTAAACATTGCTTGTAAATATTATTCAGTTTAAATATATAATTTCTGTATGATTGAATCCTGCTTGTTTATTTTGGTAGAATAATTAAAGGCTAGGGCTCGTTGAATCCGAACTCGTTACCCTGTGGGCCGAGAACGCTCGGCTTACCAGATAACCACTTGCTTACTCAAACACATTTCAAACTCAGGGAGGGAGGGGACATTAAGTTGTTTATCTCACTAGTCCCCAATGTTTTATAATTTCGTTTTATTATTTGTTGACTTAACATTTTTGGAGACTTTAAATTTTGATTAGTTGGTTCAGTAAGTTGAGTGTCCCAACGTTTCAACCACTAATCATAATCTACTGAAGTAATATTTTGTGTATCCTCTTTGGAGATATACAATGTATATATTATACATACATAAATTTATCGGCCATTGTCTTATCCCTTTAGATCCCTGCTTCAACTAAACTACAGTACTTTTTAATTTCAATTTTGATCCACTATACAAATAATCATTTTTGTATAACGTACTATGTTTACAAAAGTGTGAAAATGCTTTGCACATGTCTTTAATTGTGACTACATTGAGACAAATCTTTTTTTAAAAAGATACTTTGACTTGACACAGCGCAACTACTCTATAATTAAGGGTTACATAAATACATATTTCTTTAATTGTGATCTTTTTTAGACAAAACACTTTCAACAGATACATAGCATAACTTCGAACCCAGTAAAAGTGTCTGACTCTGATTATGACGTAAAAAAATTAGCCAATGAGAGGCCACTATAAATTTTACCATTGGTCAATTACAGTGTATATTGGCCTCTCATTGGCTATTTTTTACGTCATAATCAGAGTCAGACACTTTTACTGGGTTCATAACTTCTCTATAATTAAGGGTTACATAAATACATATGTCTTTCATTGGCACTTCATTTAGACAAATCTTTTTTAAACAGATACTTTGAGACACAGTGGAACTACTCTGTAAATAAGGGTTACATTAATACATATGTCTTTAATTGTGACTTAATCTATACAAATCTTTTTTAAACATATACTTTGACTTGACACAGCGCAACTACACTGTAAATAAGGGTTACATTAATACATATTTCTTTAATTGTGACTTAACCCATTAGTGCCGAACCGGGCACTAAAACCCGGTTCCGAAAAATGGAAAAAAAACGGTTTCCGGCTTCATAATTGCATCATTCTCAGAATGAATCCCCCCTCTACTACCCTGACTTTCATTTCCCCCTGGAGCAGGCAGTTTAGCTTACTTCCGTTTGCTGGTATAGCTCAACAAAATTTGAAAATCATGAAAATTCAAAATACCCCTTCTAACTTTTTTGTTTTTATAGTAAAGTCGCTGATTTTTTTGTGAAATCTAATGTTTATTGACAAGTACATCTATTTGTGAATTCGTTTTATTCAAATTATAATTTTGTATATGATTTTTTTATCGTTTTTTTACGCCCTATTATGACCCGGTTCGGCTTGGCCATAAATACCCGAAAATTTTAAAACCCGGCTCGGTTTCGGTTTTTATTACCCGGTTTTAACTTTTCAACCAATAAAATAACAGTTTACGTCATTAGTAAGGGTTTGAGCCACCCTAATAACCCTAGTAATCTCTATAGGTGTCACCCAATAGTTTTATGCTCGTTTTCTGATATGTAACACCCAAATTTTATATGTTCTTTTTTTGTAGTGTGTGTCTTTTAAAACTTCGAGCAAAGGGTTTTTTTACCCGAAAACGGCGGCACCTATAGCCGAAACACTAAATTTGAAATAAATCGCTTCGTATTATACTTGTAGCTCTTTAGATTACATGAGGTTGTATAGTTTTCAATTACAGATCGTATCAAAGTTCTAAAAAGTGTTCATCTCACTTTTGGCGTTCAAAAATTACATTTTTCGATTTTTGGTCAAAATAACCGGGTTTATACAGGTCAACCGGGTTTTAAAACTGGGGGAAAGCACCAAAAACGGGTGTTAATGCCTGGTTGGTATTTATGGCCAAGCCGAACCGGGTTTTTTTGCAACTTTCCTGTGCACGCCACTAGAGCAAAACAAAAAAATACGAATTCCGTTTTGACCATTATAAAGCTTCCCTGAAACTTACAGCTCGATCGGCCCATAAAAGTGGCGCTCGGCACTAATGGGTTAATTTAGACAAATCTTTTTTTTAAACAGATACTTTGACTTGACATTGCACAACTACACTGTAAATAAGGGTTACATTAATACACACGTCTTTAATTGTGACTTCATTTAGACAAATCTTTTTTAAACAGATACTTTGAGACCAGGGGCGTCCAAGCTTTTTTTTGGGGGGGGGGTAAAAAATTTTAGGGGGGGGGGGTAATTCGTGTTTGGGGGGGGTAAAATTTGATTGGGGGGGGGTAATTACCCCCCCTAAAGTCTGTTGGGGGGGGTAAATACTCCCCCCAAATCTTTTGGGGGGGGTAATTACCCCCCCCAAACTAATTTACCCCGGGCATAAAATTTTTTGGGGGGGTAATTTAATTATGTAAAAAAAGCACCTACCTAATCTATTAAGTTAATAAGTACTATCCTATAACATAAAGTAGTAAGTAAGGTTTATTTGACTATAGCTTCAGATTTCATTACTTTTAATACTGAGTTCTCCTTTTTAGGAAAGCTTCACATAGATCCCATGATGGTTCCACACTATTATAGGTCAATCCTTTGAGTGGTTTTAGGCTATTTTTCTCCTCCCTTTTTACCCTTTAGAAAACACGAGTTCTTAGATGCTAAGGGCGCCACTACTATTCAAATATATAGTAGTATCTCATTCTTTAGAACATAAAAATACAATAATTAACTCACTAACCAATGAACTAATATGATTATACTTTAAAGCGAAGCGTCTTATAGGTCCTGGTAAGTTTTATAACTAGTTTTGAGACACCCTGACATCCTCCCAAAAGAAATCGCCTATAGAAATTCTTTTTCATTATTTAATGAAATATTTAATTTAGTTAGGTATCTATTTTATGGAATCTTCAGTGCTTTACAATTACATCATAGATCCCCGGGATGGTTTTAGCCCTTATAAAGGCCCAAGCAAATAAAACATGATCAAACTATTAAATTTTTTGTTATCATGGTTAAGAACTGTTTTAACTGGTTGGACTATATTGGGGTATAGTCCCTTTTGTGGCAACGCTCTTTAAGGGGCGTTTCTTCTTTTTTTTCACACAAGCTTCTCTCCTATTTCTAGCCCCTGCGGGGGGCCAATTGCTTAACCATGTGGGGCAATCACCTAAACCAATATAACCTATCCTAAAATAAACTATCAAAAGCCATTTAGGATATACTTTTCATTAACTATTAGGAGACCAAACGAGGAACATAAAATATATTACACCTCAAGGCTCGAGTCACACTATGACTTTTTTTAGGAGGGGGGGGGGAGGCGGGGATTACTCCCTCCCCCCCCCAAAAAAAAAATTTTCAGTAAAATTTTTTTTAAGAACATTCAATTTGGGGGGGGGGGGTAATTACCCCCCCCCCCAAAATCGTTGGGGGTGCCTACGGCACCCCCAAGGTAGGGGTAATTTTTTTTTGGGGGGGTATTGTTCACAAAATTTTGGGGGTGCCAAATGGCCAATTACCCCCCCCCCCCTTGGACGCCTATGTTTGAGACACAGTTGAACTACTCTATAATTAGGGTTACATTAATACATATGTCTTTAATTGTGACTTAGTTTAGACAAATCTTTTTTTCAAACAAAAACATTGACTTGACGAAGTGGAACTACTCTATAATTAAGGGTTACATCAATACATTAATACATATGCCTATAATTGTGACCTTTTTCAGACAAAACACTTTTAACACATGCATAGCACAACTACTCTATAATTTGGGGTTTCATCAATACATATGTTTTTGATTCGGACATTTTTTGGACAAATAAACTTTAACACTATCATTTAAGGAAATGCAATTAATTTTGATTTTGCAGCTTTTTTTTATGTAGGATTTAACGGCAAGTCTACTTATCATAGTGCTTTATTCATTTTGATGAATATTCAATTAAAGTGGTAATTTTGAAAGAAAAAGCTATTTTATTGAAAACATTTGCACTAGTAATGACAAACCTATTGATTTGTGAATGTAAACAAATTATCCACATATAAAATAAAACGATGCTTTTTTTTCTTTTCTTTTTTACATATGATAAAACAGTACACGTTGTACTTAAATAAAGGATGTCAAATCAAATTTATATGGCTTAATATTTTAAAAGCCTCACAAAGTTAGTGGTTTCTCTACCTTTAATGATTACACTGAAATTTGCACATTTATGATCATAATAGGTTTATTGCACTTGATGATCAATCAGGTGAAAAATCCGTGAAACTTAAGAGGAATTTCCAACTAGCAGACAGAGCATTTGTTTTATATTTAGTCACATATGCGATTTAATTATATAATTGGGCTCACTCACACCAAAAATGTAATCGGATTGTTCCTACATGTGTTACAATTGGTCCAATTAAGGGATTGATCATCTAGATATTCTAAATTTACTATTATCGTATCTGTTGGAAGTAACGCAGGAAGGAAAGGGGACAATACCATTTTCTTATTAGTTTGCTTAATAACTGTAGGGACTTTTTAAAATTATCAATGATTGGTTCCTTAAGTTGAGTGTTCAAACGTTTCAACCACTAATTGTAATAATCAGGGTTAATTTGTGTCTTATCATTGGAGATATTCATCAATGTCTTATCCCTTTAGATCCCTGAGGGCTAAAAACTCTATATATCCCATTACAACCCGTGCTTACCAAGTTCCAATTATTCCAATTAAAATATCAGACTGACCGGTACGGCTGGTTACTTCCGTTTCGTGATTTTTTTTTATACTTGACAACGTTCTTTTCGCTACGCTACTTATGAAAACAATTGCCATTGTCGTTTATTCAATAAGTATAATTGCTACTATATATAATACAAAATAATTGAAATGTCTAAAAATTACTTGTGTCTGTGCGTCACTAAAAACAAAAAAAATAGATAAATAAACTATACTATTAATTTTACTAGTTGCTTCGCACCTAGCATCTAGGGGAGGGCAGAAAAATAGCCTAAAACCACCCCACGGTATTATTTAAGCTTCCATGAGAAGTACAACCAAAAAATATTACAATATATTATGGGTAAAAAAATTATTGATAAACAGAACACATAAAAATATTTTAAACTACACCAGGAAGACATTTGACTGTAAATAAAATTGTTACGCAAAGTTTGCTCAAAAACTTTGGGACTTTTATTGAATTTTATTGGTTGGTTCCAAACTAGAAGTGTCCAAACTTTTAAACCAATATTTTTAATCTACAGAAGGGGTAATTATGTTTATTATCGTTTGGACAATAATCAATTTATTTTTCATTGTTTTATCCCTTATGTTAAAACCCTTAATTGGTTAAAAAGTACAATTTAATTGGACACTGCTTTTTTATTTTAATTTTATTTCTCGTATTCATTCGAATCCGGTGGATAGGAACCGGTTCTTATCCATACGAAAAAATTATGTCTAGCATCGTATCATATTCAGCTTTCTACGAATATAGAAATGTACAATCATAAGATTAAAACCAGTTTTTTTAGCCGGTGACTTCGGCACCTCGGGGCTAAAAAAACTAGTTTTAATCTCATAATTGTACTTTCTATATCCGCGGAAAGCTGTTTATAATACGATGCGTGAAATAACTATTTCTTCATTTAGTACAAGTAGCTACAAAGTAAATCATTTTTATCTTTTTAAAACGTAACATCTCTATGAATAACTTAATCTTTCTATTCTAAGATATGGTGTAATTCCAGGGATCTATAATGATTAGAAAATGGCCGATAAATTGCTGTACATCTCCATCGATGATACACAAAATTAGCCTTTCTGTAGATTAAAATTTTTAGTGGTTGAAACGTTTGAACACTCAACTAATTGAACCAACCAATCAAAACTCAATAATAGTCCCCAAAGTTGATAAGCCAACGATTAAGAAAACATACTATTAAAACTTAAGATTCAGTGAAATAAAGAGCCCATTGTCCCCTCCCTCCCTAGTGTAATCCAAATTTACACCCCCCTCCTTTTTCTGGATTAATAAATTTTAAAGAAAGAGAATCCTTATAGCCCCTGGTTTTAATCTAATTTTTTGACTACCGAGTTCTCCCCACTTAAATTTCATTTTGAATAAACATAATTCTAGTGCCTATGATTGGCTCTAACTTTTCGGTGCCCTATCCTTATGGACTACTATTCAGATTAAGCCCTTCTACCCAAACTCAGCAGTAATATTCAAATGTGGCGATATGAGGAAACAGTTTTAATTGTTAGTTGTTAATTTTAAAAGATTATGTCAGTCTGTTATTTATACGCTACTTATGGTGATACATTTCCTTGTTCTTAAAAGCGAAGCTTTTCTATAATTAGAATTGGTCCGTCCGTCCGTCCGTCCATCCGTAACGGATAGATTTTTTCGTTAATTTATGCATGTTAGAATTGTCCTATAAATTTCAAACTTTGCATGGTGATTCTTCTAGTAGTTAGGTAGGATTAAGAAAGCATAGCAACTCTATAATCATCACCAAAATATCCGTACGTCCATTTTAAACATGTTAATTTTTTTTACTTTTTTAACAACAATTTTTATGTGATCTTATCATCGGATTGATCTGATTTTTGGTATATTGATTCTTGGGACAACAAAGTATAATGTAATAAGCGAAGCAACTCTATGATCAAGTCCTAAAAATGTAAGTATGTCCATAAACATTATCCTGTATCAAGCAGTTTTTCAACAAATTTACTTACAATTTTGCTTTGACTCTTATACATTTATATTATGTTTATTTAGTTCTGACACTATACAAATGTTAATGTCCGTTTGTCCTACCCTTTCAGTGCTTCGCTTTTATGGATGTTGTCATCCTTGTTTTTTTATGAACTTTGTTTGTCTTGCTGTCTTATTTATTATTATCAGTGTTAATTAAGTTGTTATAAGTGCAACATTTATTATTCTATCATTCTTATATAAAAAGTAACAGGATGGCTGTCTGTGTAAAAAAGGATATTGCTAACAACTTGATCGATATGGGTATCTTTTATAGTTAAAGTTATATAGTCTCAAGGGAAGGTTTTCGTCTATTTTGGGTGCGGGTTAACCCAACCTCCCATGCAGGCATAGGCTAGGTAGCAATATTTTTAGTAAAATTGAAAAATTTGGTGGTCAGTCCTTATTTGGACTCAAATATCAATATATTTAATGGGTTTAAATATTAAATTTTTCGTTCACAAAGGAAGTATTATTTAACACCTAAATTTATAATTTTGTTCAGAAAGGAAGGGTTTATATTTTCAATATTAATTTTGGAATAAAAATATTAATTTTTTTGGTCATGAAAGGTAATAAAATAATAAACAAATTTATGAATTTCTTGAGTTGTCCATTTTTTGTTACGTTAGGGGAAGGGGGAAATTTTACAACATCACAGATTTTTTATGACTTCTAGGTAAAACACCAAATTAATAAATATTTTGATAATAATCATGAAATCTGAACATCAATATGCCAATACATAGTTGAATTACTTTTATCATTTTTACCTTTTTTAAACTAAAAACTCTCACTGTTAGATGTATGTAATAATAGATCATTGGGTATATACATCAACTTATCTTCCATTGTCTTATCAAAGAAATCTTTAATACAATGCAATAATTATTTATACATCAATTTATCGTACATTGTCTTATCTCTTGAATAAAAGTTTTAAAACAAGAATTACAACATCCATAAAAGCAAAGCGAAGTTTATATACAATTGAGTCCATACATACTAACATATTACTGACAAGAATGACAACATCCATACATATTAAAATATTTTATGAATTTTATGTTCTGCCTTTATAAGATAATAACACAACACTGGTTTTTGCCTATTTTCTTAGTGTTGGGGTTCTTTGATTTTAAACTTAGACCCCATATTTCAGTGTTGGTTACGATATTAATCTCTTTTCTCCACCCATCATTTTAACCGCCCATAACGCAATTTTTTTACTGCCATTATGCCCATAATCAACGCCCTTAAAATTATTTCACCATATTTCAGTGTTGGTTACAATATTAATCTCTTTTCTCCACCCATCATTTTAACCGCCCATAACACAATTTTTTTACTGCCATTATGCTAAGGAAGACTATATCGGCTCAGGGGTTAGCGAGATTCTTCGCTATAGACAAAAAAGCTTATTACTTTATATATTAGGATAATTAAAAATACTGCCCCCCCCTCCCTAATATCTCTATCTAACTTTTGAGAAAATTACAAGGATGACAAAATCCATAAAAGCAAAGCTCTAGAATGATAGATCAAATACTAACTTTTGTAGAGTGTCACAACAATTTAAGCATAATATCAATGTATTATTTTTGACAAAATTATACGTCATTTTTTTTGTAAAACTGTTCAATACAGAATACTGTTTAAAGGACATACCTAACCGTAATGGACGGACTTACCGACCCTAATTATAGAAAAGCTCTGCTTTATTAAAAGTAAGGTTTCAAGTTCGACCCCTTGCTCAAATCAAAACCTCAACTTCCTGTTGTTGTAGTAAAGATATATGGAAGGGATATTAATTATATCTATTGTAAGTAGATAAATTTTGATCTGAAATACAATGGTATTACAAAATTCGTACTTGTTTAGTTACATTCAGAGCGGAAGCAAAGCTACTCTGTAATATGTTATTTGACAAGGATGACAACATACATAAAAGCAAAGCTCCAAAATGAACATTAACACATTTAGAGTTGTAAAGTTGAATAAGCAGAATATTAATGAAGAAGTATTTGCAAAATTGTAAGTCATTTCGATACTTATACGATAATGCTTAAATACAGGATACTGTTTAAGGGCATACTTACATTTTTAAGAGATACTTTGTTTATGAAATTAAACTTTGTTGTCTTAGGAATCAGTATTTCAAAAATCATATGAAATCAACAGAAATCACCATGTACAGTTGAAAATCGTTAGACATGCCTAAATAACCGATTAGAGCTATACGTTAATTAACAATTAGAGGTATATGTACGAACGGACCGACCATAATAATAGAAATTCTTCACTTATAGAAAATAATGTATCTTTATCAATTATATTTCCTATAACCATCAAATAATTACTCCAGAAAAAGTCTTCTTGATAAGATTGTAGTTTTAGGTTATTTTTAGTTGATAATGATAGAGTAAAGAAACATCGTGAATAAAAAAAAGATAAGAATTTCTATAATTAAAAATGCGGACATTTTGAAAATTGAAATTGCGCGCCTTGATGATACACATCATCCGCCTCTCCCCCCCCCCAACCTCCAAAAAAAAAATCTAACCGAAGTAGAGAGGGGAGGGGGCTATATACTGTTTAAACATTTGTCTAAACGAAGCTTTTCTATAATTTGTGTCCGTCTGTGCTCCATTAATTCATGCATGCTAGTATTGTTTAGATTTAGAAAGAGTAGCAACTATGTAATACTTTTTGTTTATACATATACATTTATGTTAATGTTTGATTGTACTACCATTTCGCTTTTATGGATGTTGTCATCCTTGTTGATATAAACCCCCCCCCCTTTTATATTATGGAAGGGGATGGGGGATGGAGGGTGGTGTTAATAAAGCGGATTTCAGTGGCCAAATGTTTCAAAATTTTGTAAAAGTAACTTTGGATACTAATGTACTTAACAGCTTAATTTCTCCTCCCTCCCTATTGTATTACAGACAGTAATTTAAATAATTTAAATGGTAAATTGCGATGATAAGATTACTACGAATTTTAAAATAAAATAATCATTTTAATGTAAATATGCTAACCAATATGATTTTCATATCTATCGTATTGTATAATAGACAATTTTCCGCAGATATTAAGATATAAAGTACCCAAATTTAGATAAGAATAATCAATTTAATGTAAAATGTATTCTATGTAAATGTTTCAAAATTTAGTAAAAGTAACTTTAAATAATTATAAAGGTAAATTTCTATTAATAGATTACTACAGATTTTAAAATAAAATAATCATTTTAATGTAAATATGCTAACCGATATGATTTTCATTTATATCGCATTGTATTACAGACAGCTTTTTTAATTAGCAGTGTCTTAACTTTTCAACTAAGTAATAATTTAAATATCATCATTGGGTACAAACATCAATTTATCATCCATTGTCTTATCTCTTGAGATCCCTGGTTGTGAATATATGTAGAGAATATTGCATTTTATTACAGACAGTTTTCCACGGATAATAAGAAATATAGTATTCAAATTTAAATTATCATAATGGTACCCATCTTATATAATTATAGTGGTACCCAATCGCGATGATATGATTTTCATATCTTTTGTATTTTATTACAGACAGTTTTCCGCAGATATTAAGAAATAAAGTACCCAAATTTAAATAATTATAATGATACCCAAACTTGTATAAAACTTGATTTATATATACATATCTTGGAGAGATTTGGTGTTTTTAAATGGTAAATAGATACTCGTGTCTGTCTCAGATTTTTATTGCCCTGATTAGCATTTGAATATTTTTAATAAACTTGTAAAATCATAAAGTTCATGAGAAGTTGGAGACTAGTAATAAAGGGTTAGAAATTAAAAAAAAAGGGGTTATCTAGGGCAATAAAATCCTGGCCTGATTTTTTAATATTTTTATTCGGCCAAAATATTTAAATTTCCTGCAATTTCACACGTCCCTAAATATTAATATTTTAATGGTAATTAACACCTTCATATTATTTTCTATTAAATTTCTACCCAGCATATGCCTGTCCCATGAGAATTGCTTTAGTAGAAGACGTGAAAATTTGTAATTAATTGTTGGTTCTTCTGCATAATTTTGTCTTAGCTATTCCAGATTATATTTAAGCATTGTTTATCTAATCTCTATATAAAAGTAATAGGATGCAAATATGTGTGTCTGTCTACCTGTCTCTGTGTACCAAAGTATAGTTCTCTTTTACAGTTTAGCTTCGAAAGGTCCTAAGACGGTGTATAACTATTTTTAGGAGGGTACGACCATCCTCCCTCCCAAAAAATTTACCCTTCCAAAATTTAAAAAAAACTTTTTCTTTTCAAATCTATAATTGAAAATTGGGGGTGTCGACTTTTTTGATCCCCCACCCATTTCCCCGACTTCTCAAGTTTCCTAATACGCCTATACGAAAGTATTTTTATATATCATGCTTATTTTTTTTCATGATACAGTTTTTTTCTAAAATACTTGCAAATAGAGCTTGACATAAAATATGAGTAATTGCTGACAGAAAAAATCTGCAATCTGACATAATAATTGTTTTTTAATGTTTTATTTTATAATTTAAACAAGGACAACAAACTAATTATGCGGGTAGCTCTAAAATAATACTTTTTTGGGTATTTTTAGGCATGTTACGGTTGTCATATCGATTTCAAACTTTGCATAGTGATTCCTGTAGTAGTTAGGCACGATTTAGAAGGCGTAGCAACTATAAAATCGTTAACAGGATGTTTGTACGTCCATTTAAAACAAGTTGTCATCCTTTTATGTTTATGTGAAATTCCCCCGGTTTGTAGCGACACCAATAAATACTTTCGCATTGCCTTTAGCGATCCAGGAAATCTACTGATGCAATTTACATTGGTATGTGGTGTTCATACGAAGCAGCAACACGAAACAGAAACATTGTATAAGCATCAGATAACTAAAGATGTTAAAAATGGTTCCTACTGCTTCTCTGTCAGGTGCGCGACATAAATAGTTAGAACAGGGAGAATGCATTGGTCCAAAACAGGCGTAACTCATTACCATGCACCATGGCCTTCCAGATAAAAGATTTGGTTGTCTGATGGGTGTTTGACCATAACTAACCATGCACATTATTAAGAAATGTTTAGTTCAAAGATACACTAAAATAAGATCTTCTACAAGTTTATATACAATTTTGTTAATAATTCTAAATTGATAATCTGCTTATTAAGTGTTTATGTTTGGTTGTTGTACCGTTTGATTTAAGAACTTCTCTTTTATGGATGTTGCCATCCTTGTTTTTACTGGATTTTCTGAATTGTATTAACACTTCTACTATTTCCTGTAGAGCAAAGTGGCACTTCTATCCCAATAATGAAATATCTATCTATCAAATTACTTCTTTTATATCAAAAGTACTTATTCTTTATAATAAATATATCTAAATAATCATTTTAAATCTTTTTGATAACTATTATCTTAAAGCATAGTCCTTACTATTTAAAACTTGCATAATTATTCCTTTTTTAAAATGGATGATGCTATTCTTGTTTAGTTTTGATTTACATATTTATCAAGTTTTATAACATAAAAAAACATAACTCTCGCAATACATATACATGATTTTTCAGTATTGCAGAGAATATATGCTACCTATGCAAAAATTTATAAATAAAAATCTTCCAAAAGTGGATAGAAAATCATCCAACTCATATTGTCTTCATTTTATGTTATTGCCATAATAAGTTTGGAATTTAAAACCATGCCGAGACTTATGTGAACTATAGAGGGGAGAATTCAATCATATATGTAGTTATCGAACTCCTAGACTTAGACAAAAAAATCTTACTACATTATATGATAGAATAATCCTTATTATTTTTCATCCAAAATGGCATTGCCTCATTATCGCTGCGCTACTCGGTTTCTATAGACTTCATAAATAAGGCTAAGGCTGGAGTCAAAAGAACAAATAATTTTTAAAAGTTTGAAAGTCAGTGACATGTTTTTTTACAGTGTATGTTTGGAAATCTCCTTTAGTATTCTTGATTTAACACAGGACATTTCTAATCTATTCTTCCTTACCGCATTTCCTATTCTTAAAGTACAAGTGTGACATTCATCAAAAGTAGCATAACAAAGAAAACAAGGATGACAACATTCACACTTATATAAAGACAGACGAATAAAAAGTGAATTGCAAACTAGATGCTCTCTGATCAAAAAACATCTACTTTAAAAGTAGACAAGATACTGATGTTCCTAAAATATGTTCCAAAAAATGGACATTTGAAAATAAAAAGTAGCTTCGTTACAAAAATTTTACAAATTTTTTATTAAAATGAAATTTAAAGCTTAAAGTTCATAATTATGTGATAATTGTTTTAGGGGTGTTGTCATCCTTGTTTTTTACTCAAAAATGATAACATCTCTAAAAAAATGATAACATCTCTATAAAAAAATTTTCCCTCCCCACCAAAAAAGTCTATATAAACCCAGGTGTGTGAATAAATGAACTTATTTTCTTGGTTTCAAAGAAGCTTTACTATTTTGTGCACTTTTATTATTTTTAAAAAACTTAAACAACACTTTTTTCCTTTATATAAAAACCATTAGTCAAACAATTTGTTAAAGCTAATTGTTTGATATAATGAGCTTTGCAGTTATGGATGTTGTCATTTTTGTTTTCATATTGCCTACTTTAGTTCTGTAGTAACCATTGTCAAATCTTAACATACATTTGAATTACATTTTATCTTAAAGGGACTGTGAACGAGAAAATTTCTCATCAGATTATCAAACCTTAACATCATCCCATTCATATAATCTCAAATATAGGACAAAACTGTCTCTCGTTTCCTTAAAAAACGGCTTTTTCCGCCGATTTTTACTATGTCTAAGATTGGGGAAAAAATTTCCGGACTATATGAATGTGCAGTTAATTGTCTTTTTTTCCTTCTATAGCTAAAACTAAACTTTTTGACATAGTTCTCTTTTTTCCTAATGGTTAAGCTGACTTTTAACATAATTCTTGCTTTAAACCAATGTATAGTTACTTAGATAAAATTGATAAAATAAGCAATATTTTTTATTGAAAACCAAATACAATAACAAAGCTAGAAACAGGTTTTTTGATTAGTATCCAAATAACTTTAGATGGCCCATCTCTCGCCCACCTTTAATTACAAATTTGTAAATAATAAAGGTGCAATATTTCTTTATAAATAGTCTGATAAAAGTGTAAACTTATTCTCCAAAGTGGGTTATTTATTTAAAAGGATATTATAATTTTAAATAACCTTTGAGATTCAAACCTTTGTAAACAGTGAGGTATTTTTTTGTCAATAATACGAATTTAAAATAGATCTTTAATACCTAATTACTACGTTATACAAAAATTGGCAAATTTAAATCATAAAACAAATCCTTAACAGTAAGTCAATTGTTTCAACTATATATGACAAGTTAAATATCCCTACAAACATTATAAGAAACAAAAACGTTCAGATTTTCCCTGTTTTTTCATTTTTCCCTCCAAAAATACCATAAAATCAAGGCATTATTCCTGGATATTTTTGTTAATAGGACGTTTTTGGTTGATCAATGTGCTTAGAAAATGTTAAGATTTGATAATCAGATGGGAAATTTTTACGATCACACTCCCTTTAAGGTAGAATAGATTCAAGGGATGAAAATGGAAAAGACAATGGCCCAAAAATTGATGTACATCCCCAATGATAATAAACAAAATTACCACTTTTGTAGATTGTAATTAGTGGTTGGAACGTTTGGACACTCAACTTAATTAACTAACCAATCATAATTTAGCAAAAGTCTCCAAAGTTGTTAAGACAACGAATAAGAAAACATCATTCAAAAACTTTGGGGACTAATGTAATACACAGTCCAATGTACCCTCCCTTCCTCCCTGGTACAAACAAAATGTAATTGTATAATTTAGTGTAAATTTTGTATATCAACATGTTATCTTTTCAGATTGTGTTTATAAGAATGCATAAAGAAGCCCTCATCAACCATTTATAAACTTTTCTAAAAAACTGGAAATAAAATTCAAAACATTCCTTTTTTCTGCATTTTAGCAAACTAAAGACTCATTCACACATATCTCTTCTAGGCAGGAATTAAGGATAGTTAAAAAAAAGTGAATTTGATAAATATTCTCATAAAATGTATAAACCACTAATGATGTCTAAAAATGGTAATAATTGTTTGGAGAAAATATAGATTTTTTCTTCGTACCTCTTACTTACTTTCTAATTAACTAGCGGCTTTGCCCCTAGAGGCCTCTAGGGTTCCCTTGATTTGTAGGAAGGAAAAACCAGTAAGTCATACAGTTGTGACGCCGACTTTAGAAATATTTTTTAGTATTCTTTCGAGATTTCTCTTGGGAGGGTGGTGATACACTCCCCGTAAGAAGCAATAAACCTTCCCAGGACCTATGAGAAGCTGAACTTTAAAGGAGAACTACATCGTTAGCGAGATCCTTCGGTACACACAGATAGACAGACACATAGAGATCCTGTTACTTTTATATAAGGTTAAATGGGTTTAATTATGATGACATATACTTTAATCCCTGAAAAAGGATGGATGTAAAGGATCCAGGAACTGTGGTGGCAGAACAGGCAGAAGATAACAACAGCCTGCCTGGGGATGATAACAACAGCCTACATGGAAGTGACAAGAACAGTCTACCTGGCAGCAAAGAGAACCTTAACTCCAGCTCAGGGACATGGAATAAACATTCATAAAAAAAACTTATAATTAAATAATTCTTCTCAAGAATGGAAAGCTTTCATGGATATTGATTAAGATAGAAATTAGAAATCGCTTTAAGTTCTCTCAAAGTGCACTGAAACCCCATCAAGAAAATATTGAATGGGGTGGTTTTTAATGTGTTTTGTTTTCCTTTAGGTTAGGTTCGGTTATATTTAGTACAGGGTAGCCCCTCAGACATAGGGTCAGCAGGGTTAGAGCCTTACCTGCAGGGGTCGGGAATATTGAAAAAAGTTAAAACTAAAAAAGTATGGGGGAGGTGTTGTAGTGCTGGTTAGGCATTTTGTAGAATAGCACCAAATAATTTTACCATTCAAAATTAGAATCCTTATTCGAATGTTTGATTAGATGGATCTGAAAAGAAGGACCTGGAAAAGGATTCAGGAGAATATAAGGTATAAAATATTTGTTTATAGAAAGGTAAAGTTTGAATACATAAAAATTAGGTTAGGTTAGCTACACACAGCAGTGGTTACTCTTCATTAAGATCATGCGGTTTTGGTGCTTTTAATAAAAGTTCAAAAAGATAATTTTTTCCAGTATGGCTTCGAAACTGGTAAAAATCTGCTGGATTAGAACCGTTTCTCCACCATACTGAAAAATCATGTATAGCATAGCATTACAGACAATTTTCCACGAATATTACAGTAAACTTACTAAAATGAATGAATATCTGTTTTTTTAGCCCGGGCTTTCTGCCCCTCATATTAATATCCACGGAAAATAATAATTACAAAATGCGATAAATAAATGAATCATCTGAATGCATCTTTAAAAATGGTAATTTGGTCTTAGTTTAATCTTATTTATCTAAAAAGATAATATTTTTAAAGGATTTTAAGATAATAGATTTATTTTCAAATCATTGTACGATTTATTCATGCTTCTCCTACTTTTCAATGTTTCACTTCATAGATTGAATGAAGAATCGAATTGTTATTGATTATGATTCTAAATTTACTCTTATAAGTCAGAAATCTAAAGGGACAAGACAATGGTTGATAAATAGATATATGTCCCCAATGATGATACACAAAATTACAAAATTACTCGTTCTCTAGATTATAATTAGTGGTTGAAACGTTTGGACACTCAACTTCGTCAACCAATTAATCAAAATTTTATTAATATCCCCAAAGTTGCAAATGAAAAAAAACACGTTATTATAAAACTTTGTGGACTAGTGTAATAAACAGCCCAACGTGCCCTCCCTCCCTGGATATACGTAGAAGATCAAATTATGATTAAGAGTTTACACTTCAAGTTAGAAACAATTCTAATCAATAGCTTTACACCATAAGTACATCTATTCACCTTTAAAATGCAAGTTGTTACATTTTGCAATTATTATTTTCATAAATTAGACGACTATTAATTTAAAGATGCAACATTTATCTAAAAGTTTTAAACATTGCAAAAACTAAAATTTCTATGAGGATTTGATAGACAAAATACGTTTATATAAAAATATAAAAATTATTTTCTACCACCTCCAACTTTTCGCCTATGCCTACCCCCTTCCGGTGCTCTAATCCCGCGGGGCTACCATTTACACAATGTAACTGAACTAAATAAGCAAAAAAAATGAACCTACCCTCCCACATTCTTATTTTCAATTTATTTTAAAAAAAGTGTGGTAGGGTTTCTGAGCTCGAATAGAAACTTTAAAGCAAAACTATTCATATATTCTATTAAATTATTTATTTTTTAATATTAAAATCTTTTTAGGTTTATCCAATGAGATGGCTCATGTTAGCTTTGTTTGTCCTCTACTCAACTTCAAATGCTTTCCAGGTTAAAAAAAAACTCCGTACGACTGCGAAACCGGTTAATAACCGCTGGATTAGAACCGGTTCTGAGCCAAACTTAAAAATCATGAACGGTATTATTGACAATTTTCACGATAACAAGAATGGGGTATAGTTCTTTTCGTGGCAACGCCCCATAAGTGGCGATTGTTTGTATTTTAAAATGGCTTTTGATAGGTTATTTTAGGTTAGGTTAGGTAAGGTGATTGCCCCGCAGAGTTAGACAATTGGCCCCGCAGGATTAGAGCCCCCCACAGGGGCTAGATATAGGAGAAAAGCTACTGTGAAAATATGAAGAAACGCCCCTTTCAGGGGCATTGCCACGAAAGGGACTATACCCTAAAACTGAAAAGAATATGTTATTTTACTCTCCGCGGAAAGTTGTTAATTATACGATGCGATAAATAACTAAACTGTCATTACAATATTGGATAGGTTAAAATGCTTTAAGAAGATAAAAAGCTCATCTCAATCAGCCTATTGCAATCCCTAAATTTTGAAGCCTTTTCTAGTGCCTATAAAGATGACGTCATACTGGCCTACCATTTGTCAATTAAAATGTATACTAACCTTCCAGTATTTGAAGTCTTTATATTTGCCTATAATTGGTCATTATTTCATTTTATAATTTCAGTGGACTCAGCTAGTAATCATAACCAGTATCCTAGAGAAATATTACAATATCAGCACTCTGACTGTTTCATGGACTAGTATGATTTATAATATTATAATTTCAGTGGACTCAGCTAGTAATCATAACCAGTATCCTAGAGAAATATTATAATATCAGCACCCTGACTGTTTCATGGACTAGCATGATTTATATGGTTCTCTACATACCCCTGATCTTTCCTGCTGCCTGGCTACTTGATAAAAAGGTAACAGATAAATCTTTATCAAAAGAGGTGTGGTGTCTTTTTGAAAATCATTAATTCTTTACCAATGAAGAAAACAATCTATCCTGTTTTGGAGCCCATTTGATGGTTAAAGCAGCTGCTAATAAAACAATCATAAACAACTTAGCTAAAAGTATATATACGTTGCTTGTTGAATGCAACCAAAAAAAATTTAGGTACATTAAAACTTTTAACGTACTAAATGTAAAAACTCATTCTACTCATCTGTTTAAAAAGATATACTGAATAAAAACAGGACGGGACTGCTATTTTTCAACAAACTTTTCTTTTAACAAGTTGCTACTTTACTTTATTGCAAAATTTTGCATTCACTGTTTTTTAAAAGATTTTGATAAATTCTGACGTCATAAAAATGAGGGATATTGAGTAGGAAAGAAAACTCTTTAAAAAGATATGGATAATCCCTCATTTTTATGACGTCACATATAGGGACTTCATGGTCTATTTTAAATTTTTGAAAAAGGTTACAAACAAATGTATTGACAGGATAGAAGTGTTGTTGGTCAGTTATACTTATCTGACCTTTATGGATGTACTTTTTGAGTACAAAAAACATATATCTGTACCTTATAATACAAAATATATATTATTGACTGTATAAAAAGCTAGGTGCATTTTTCTTTATAGATCATTATCTCTATAATAAAGTATGATTACATATTAAAAGAGCACAAATTACGTCAATAGAATTTTTAATATTGCCAAAGATTTAATATCCCCCCTCCCCCTCTTTTTTTAGTAGCTAAGCTACTTTATAATTCAAAATGTCCGTCCGTCTGTTCATAAGAAGAATGACAGTATCAAAATTAAGATAAATATTTTTTTGTTTTCAAAGATGAGAGGACAGTTAGCTTTTTTATTTTTTACATAAATCTCCATTACTTTGTTGTTTTTAGTGCGATTTTCAAACTTTGCACTTTAAATCTCCTTGTTTGCATTATAAAGATACTGTATTAATTTTTTATTTATAGATGATTATCCAATAAAGGTTGTTCTTATTATAATTAATTTGAGATCGAAAATGATTAAAGTCCCTCCACAGATTATGACCAATGTTAAATTTATGCTGGCCTCTCATTGGTTATTTTATCGTATGACGACATAATCTGTGGTGGGACTTTAATCATCTTCTATGAGATCATATGATATGATATCAAACTCTAGATAGTCGACACAAAAAAAACAAACCTTTGACTGTGTTAGTTGCATGTATAAGCGTGCAGATGAGACTGTAAAGGGGTGTTAACATTCTCCATAAAATTTAAATTTATTGGTCAACCCTTCTCCTTTTTCCAAACTCTTAAGGCTTAGACTCCATGGCAAAACCCTGTGCACGCCTTTCCCTTCCTTTAGTGGATGTACTGAAATTTAGTTTCCGAAAGTGTACCTAGCTTCCGCGTCCTATCTCAATATTTGCTATTAGCTAAAAAAGCTTCAAACTTCAAAAAAAAAATCAAAATTTGAAAAATTAAAATCTTTAATGTATAATGTATAAATCGTTTATACATTATATCGCTTTTCTCTTTGACCGGAGTCGCTGAAAATAGCGTTTGCAATAATTGGGTTATCTGCTTTACAATAAGAGATATAAGTTTTCCGGAATTGTAATGTAGGGAGTAGATTTGAAATCTGCATCAAATTTTAAGGATTTTTTTTATAAAATTCGTTTTTTGTATAATTCTTTGTCTAAAAGCGGAAATACAAATTAAGTTAATTAATTTTGGCATCCGTGATTGGTGGATTTAAAAAATCTGCGCTCTGATTGGATGTCGTACATTATTCAACCAATTAGAGCGCAGGTAGTTTAAAATCCACCTATCCTATTGGTCAAAATTAATTAACTTAAAATGTATTTACGCTTTTAGATAAAGAATTTTACAAAAAACGAATTTTATAAAAAAATCCTTAAAATTTGATGCAGATTTCAAATCTACTCCCTACATTAAAATTCCGGAAAACTTATATCTCTTACTGTACAACTTAATTTGGAAAATATTGAAGAAATAGGCAATCCATTTTCAGCACATCCTTTAGTGTTTTAATATTTACAAATGTACATAAAATTTAGATTAAGAAAGGTAGGGGGGTTCATTACAACTGTAAAGGAAATTTGCCTCACGTCAAAATATGGTTCCTTATATTAGAACACAGTAATAGTGTCTGACTGATTATGACGTAACAAAAAAAATTAGCCAATGAGAGGCCACTATAAATTTTACCATTGGTCAATAACGGCCTCTCATTGGCTAATTTTTTTTTGTTACGTCATAATAAGTCAGACACTATTACTGTGTTCTAATATAAGGAACCATATTTTGACGTGAGGCAAATTTCCTTTACAGTTGTAATGAACCCCCCTACCTTTCTTATTAATAAATTTTGTAATATTAATAATCCATACCAAATTTATGTTCTGGAGAATAATTTTAGAGAAACAGGATTCATAATTGTAATGTATAGGTACAATATTTTTATATTAATTTTGTTTAATAATACATGTTACATAACGCTTGATTTACGCATAGCTAAAACAGAAAACCCTTATTTGTAAAATAAATAAAGCAATAGGTTTTGTTCAGGGTTTTGTTATATAGAAATATACCCGCGACCGTGGCTCAACACGTAGCGCATCTGCTCGTCGTCGGGAAGGTGATAGGTTCGAATCTCGGTCTGACACCGCGTCACAACTAAAGTTGGGACTTCTCAGACAAAGTTCGTACATCTCAGAGAGTTGGTTGTCTGATGGGTAATTGGACGCTTTACACCGCAATCATACGTATTGTATGTATGTTTCAAGGTGCGTGGAGAGAGGTCTAGTACCCGAAGCGTCACCTTTTATGTAGAAATATAGAAATGAAGTAGCTTGAGTTTTTTTACTGGGGGGGTTAGTAGTAGTTGAGATATGTATTATTCTGATAATTTGTTACATAGGGTACAAGGTAGCCTTGCAGGGTCCGTCCAAATGGAGGAGTTTTATGGATAAAGATTGGTATCATCAATTGGCATATCCTCGTAGGAAAACAATAAGAAGCAGCTTATAGTTCCTAATAAAAAATTACTTTATGCAATCCAAATGACCAATGATAGGTCATATAAATTCTAATTGGCCAACGGTATAATGTATACTTGCCTATTATTGGTCATTTGTATTGTACGTCACTTTTTACTGCTTTAATCAATAATACTTAATAACCTATTTCATTTAGGGATTGAGGTTGGGCTTGTTAATTGGATCTTTCGGAACCTGCTTGGGAAGCTGGATCAAGGTAAACACTAGAAAATGAGCCTTCCCTCAAAATTCTGTCTTTGAAAGCTTTAGGAGAATAGCAAATGTATTAAACCTGCTAAATTAATAATATTATTTTTTATCACATATTGCCCACAGCAAAAAAATGAGACGAAAAAAGATTTTTATGATCTACAAAGCATGAACATTAATTCATAATTAGTGTCTTTTAGATTATAGCAAAATGTTTGATGAAATATTAATTGCAATTGAAAATACTTGTTTGATTGTTCCTTTAAAAAAGAATAGTTTGTTGTAATTTAATAAGGATGATAATATCCATAGGAGTAAGAAAAGCAATAATAAGATTTATATCCTAAAAATAATAAAAGTTGCTGCATTGTGTACATTGACAAGACTTGTGAGAGGACATATAGTCAGAAGGACAGACCTACGATTATGGTTTAGCTTAGCTACTAAATTATAAATATCCAGGTATTTTCAACAGCCTCAGACATGTTTTGGTTAACCTTTCTTGGTCAGACCATAGTTGCTGGCAGCCAGATTTTTGTCCTGGGAGTTCCGGCCCAGCTGGCGGCAACCTGGTTTCCTGCTGATCAGGTAAGGTGTCAAAAAAAAGAACCAGAAAATGAGGGGACATTGGGCTGTTTATGAACTAGTTCCTAACGTTTTAAAATAACTTGTTCTTATTCGTTGGCTTAACTTTGGGGACTTTTGTTAAAATTTGATTGGTTGGTTCATAAAATTGAGTGTCCAAACATTTCAACCATCAATTTTAATTTTCAGAAGGGGTAATTTTGTATATATCATCATTGGGGATGTAATAAGTACATCATTTTTTTTCCCTTATTCCTGAAAAATAACACTCTGTCTCTGCGTTTTAAATACTTGAAAAATATTTAGATTTCCAAAGAATAATTTATAAATTATTTTTTTTTAAAGAAAGTTTCAAAAAACCCAATTTTCTTTATAAAGGTCAACTTATAAATTATTATCTTTATTAGGGGTGTAACTAAGGTTCAAATAGATTTTCATGTAAAATTCAAAATTCTTTTGATGCTCATAAAAGAATTTTATTGAACTTTGTTCATTTTAAAGTTTGCAACATTTATTAACATCTCAATATGCTTTTATATCAAATGTTTTGATGATGTTAAATGAGCAATATTTTCTACAAGTTTAATCGGTGTTTCTTAGTTGTACAGAATGGCAAATCTTCTCCACCCCTAGCTTTAAGTATTTTTATTTGCTTTCAAAGGGATAGTAGTGCAGTGCCAAGAAATGTTATCTTTGTTTATGTCTAAAGCTTGAAATTTTAATAATTACTAAACCAATTGAGTTTTCCATTTTAGAAAAGCTTTTAAAGGTCAGGTGGTGGTTCTTTTGCTTTTTAATTGAGAATTAAAGTCTTAATGAAGAACTAATAAAAATTATAAAAAGAAGAAAAAAATGAAATGCATCTTTGAGGGGATCGTTCTTCGGACCAAATATTTTAAGCGGACTGGCGCACTAAAATCTGCTCAAAACCGAATAATTGCTCCTATGAAACGTATTAGGTCCTGTCGTTTCTGATATCTTATACAATGGAAACACATTTGCAAAACTTTCATAATATAGGGTTTTAAGCCCTTGGTTGCTTTATTCATTGGGATGTAGATTAATTTATAACCCTTAGTTCTAACCCTTCTTACTAAAATAACATCCTTAGTAAACTTACTTACAGATGAGCACAGCAACCTCTATCGGTGTGTTTGGGAACCAACTTGGTGTTGCCTTGGGCTTTGTTATTCCAGCTATGGTCGTTAGAGATCAAAATCTAGAAGAAAATTATCATCAAATAGGTATGAGGGAGATTATTTATCATATTTGTAATTAAGTAGCTGTACAAGCAACATTGTAGGTTCTTACTGTTTTCGTTTGTTTTGCGCTCAAGGGGCCGTGATTTAGCAAGATAATTTTGAAGACAATTTTTGGGGTTTGACCAAAATAAAGTTAAAGTTAAGTGGGTTGGAATAAATTTTTACTTAGAATTGGTTGCCAGAATCCTTGTCTTTTGGCTCTTATCACATAAAAAAGCTTTAACTTTCAAATTATTTTTAGGATCTGATCTGTTCTATATGTTTATGGTAGTGGCTGTCAAAACATCTTTGATCTTTTTAGCTGTCGTTTTTGGTAAGTAAAATAATAATAGGAATCCACAGATATTTCAGAAAGACTGCTTTATTGGTTTCGTGATTTTCTATTCTTGATTCAATTATTCTCTATCTTCCCTTTTGCTGTTTTTACGACCATAACCCACCTTGTCTGTTTGTTCATTCATGATTTGTTATTATCTATCTCTGCTTTAACTGAAACTTAATAAAAAATAGATAAAATAAAAAAGCAATTTTCGTTTTTAAGGGGTTAAAATTATTCATTTTTATGTAATTTCATAATTAAGGAAATTTTATATTTTATAAAATTCAAAATAATATATTTTTGCCTCTGATTTCGTCTTTGCAACAGGAACTTTATATTTTTTTTAAATTTTCCTTTTAAATTTTTCCTTTTTAATTACCAGATTTTGATTTCAAGGAAGAGCTCAGGAATACAGAGTACACCCTATATAGTTATATATTTGTTTAGTATTTAAAGACACACCCCCTACTCCACCCACAAGAGCCCAGGAGTCCAGAGCAGAATCAGATGAGTCTTACATCAAGAGCATAAAGTAAGTGATTTAGAAGCAATACCTCCATCAGCGAGATAAAATACTGTTATTAATAAGACTTATTTTTCAACACAAAAATATGCTAAGGTCGTAACTGTATGTTGGTGAAAATGGTTATGTAAGTCTGTAAGCTGCCGTGCAAAAGCGAGGCACGCAGTTTTGCACAGGATTAAACATTATCAAAACTTACCAAAACAATGAATATTACACTCAAAAGCTTCTAAAAGCTTATTTGAGAATGCAAAGTTTAATTAGAAATGATTTTCGCCTGCAAACTAAAATGTCTAAACATAAAGATGGCTCTAATTAAAACTAGATTCTACGTGTTTTAAAATTTGATTGAAAATCATTTTAAACCTCAATTTTCTAAATTTAATTTTAGATATATAGTACATTAAAATCAATTATATACAGTTTAAATAATGAAAATGCGCCGTATTAAATACTTTAAAATTAAAGAATTATCAACGTACTATTTAGATAATTTTTCTTTGTAGATATTATTATAAGCGAAGCTGCCTTATAAATGGACGGCTGCAATTCCATTAATTTTATAAGCTGACTATAAAATTTGTTTAGGAACCTTGTATCAAATAAAGGGTATGTGCTACTGCTTATTACTTATGGAATGAACGTTGGAGTATTCTACGCTATTTCTACGCTACTAAACAGCTTGATAACCAGACACTTTGATTATGAGGTATTTAGTTTATTATGAATAAATCTTGTTCGTACGTATGTCAGTAATTTTGTATTGAGGGAAGGCGATTAAAGTCCACCTTAAATTTTAGGTTTATAATAGAAAAGTGGCAATATTTAGTGGGGTTTTTAAGAAAACAGAAAAAAAACTGGAAGCACAGTGGGATCTTTTGCCAAAAAACGGGACATTAAGAGTAGACAAAAGTAAACTTCAATAAATAAGCTTGTATTTGAAGAAATGATGTAATTTTTTTTTGCTTTAGCCAGGAAATAACTTAAATTTTGCCTCTGTTAACTTCTAATGTGCATTTGGTAAGTACGTCTGGCGGTTTTGGAGGAGCGAAGCTACCCTATTTTTTAAAAATCTATAAACCTTCATAACTTTAGTCACGATTTGAATATTTTAACAAAATAAACGTCTATGTAAATATTTCTTCAATGCAAACAATTTTTGTGAACATGAATATAGCATCAGGTGCACCCAGTTCGAGTCCCGGCATTTTTAGGTAGGTCCAGTATAAGTAAAATAGGACACGTATAAGGCATGTTTTCAAATAATTTTTTTACAGATATAAACAACAATAACATAATTTTCAAAACACTTTTGATTTTGTGTTAATACCTTTATTCTAAGTCTAGCTATCTTCATTTAAAGTTGCATAAGAATATAAACATTAGACAATATAAGTTTGAAGGAATTTTAATTAATATAATAGATTTGAAATCTGCATAAAATGTTAAGGGTTTTTTATTAAATTCGTTTTTTATTTAATTCTTTATTTAACGGCGCAAATACGATTTAAGTTAATTTATTTTGACCAAAAGGAAAGCTAGATTGAAACCTACCCGCGCTCTAATTGGTTGAATGATGTACGACACTTAAGCTTCTCCAATCAGAGCGCAGATAGTTTTCAATCCACCAATCACAGATGTCAAAATTAATTAACTTAAATCGTATTTGCGCCTTTAAATAAAGAATTATATAAAAAACGAATTTTATAAAAAACCCTTAAAATTTTATGCAGATTTCAAATCTATTATATTAATTAAAATTCCTTCAAACTTATATAGTCTAATAAACATAATTACTTAAATTATATTCTCTCTCAAACGTATATTTCTCTCTCTCTCTCTGATGCATATATAATGTTTTTGCAATATTATAATTAATCCCCAAATTTGAATTTCTGCTGGACCAAAACCAGTTAGAACTACAAATTTTTTTAGCAAACATGAAATTTAGCAAATTTAATTGCTAAAATAAAAGTATTTAAAGGTCATCTTTATATAACGACTCCTTTATCCCTTAAATGTCCATTAAAACCGCGAGAACGGCAAAAATCGTTAAAAATCACGCCAACGGCGGCAAATAACGGCAAAACGGTTGGCCAGAGGCAAATGATGCATAAGTCAAGAAAGATCCGCCTTAAAAAGTTTGAAAATATTGCAGAGATGACTTTGGGCTCTAAAATGACTCCTTCCCCCTCTAACGAAAGAAAATTTGAAATTAACAAGAACGAAATTGTTCAAACCATGCAATGTAAAATGCTCAATTACTCAAAAACGGCCGGGAGGCCCCAGGTTGTGATAACTGTTTTATACACAATATATGTTGCATATTAATATTATTATTGCAAAACCCGGGGCCTCCTGGCCGTTTTTGGGTAAAATGGAGAAAACTGATTTTTTGGGGTTAAAAATTTTAATATTGTTGGTAAAATTTTCTCACAAAATGTCAATTTACACCACCAAAAAATATTTTTTAAAATTTTTCTTTAATTAGACATTGGTACAGGTATCTGAAAAGTTCCTCAATCAAAAATTATTTGCATAAGCTGAAATTAATGTATTTTTTGTTGCTTTGAAAAAATTGTGTAAAAAAACTGAAAAGAAATTTTGCACTACCTTTTTTAAAAATGGCATAAATCCGCCAAAAATTAATATTTTAAGAAAATTTCTTTTCTAGCTGTCTACTTACAGCCATTAATAATTCCTAGGATAGATAAAAGTCAATTTTAAAATTTTTGGATGTCCCGATTTTTTTCAAAAGATCCCACTGTGGGAAGGTTCATGGGTGTGCACGCCAGGCTACAATTGAATCAAGACAAAAGTAAGTGCCGAGCTCTGGGACCTCCTATGTATGGTGAAATTATAAATTTTCAAATCTAATTTTCTAAAAAAGATCCTGCTGAAATATTTTGGTTTACCTGGAATCATTATGGTTTTATGTCTAATTTCACCATACATATGTCCCAGAGCTTGGCATTTACTTGATTCAATTGTAGCCTGGCGTGTGTGTCTTTATTAGATGTCTATTGAATCTCTATATTAAAACAACATGATATATGTGTAATGTTCAAAAGGATCTCGCTAACCGCTGACACCGATAATGTTCTCCTTTAAATATAGCCTCTCGTAGGTCCTCTATATATAGGGGTATCACTATTTTAGACGAGAGGGTACCCCCCACAAAAAAATGTACATATTTTTTACTTTTTCTTTTTAATCTAAAACCAAAAATGGGGGTGGGGTAAAATTCAACCCCCCACCCAACAACTCAGGTGCCACTAGAGGCCTCTAAGGGTGTAACGTGTTTTTTTATGTTGTTTTATGACTCAAAACTCTAATAATGCAACTCAATATTAGAGTGGGTAGATTTTTTTAATGTTTAAACCAGTGTGCCGGAGCCTGGTGCCGTGGAGCCGCCATATTTTGCTGGAGCCGTAGCCGTAATTTTCGTTAAAAAACGGCTCCGGCTCCGGACTATATAAATAAAGAGATTTTTTATTATAAATTATAATTTGTTCTTCCCACCCCTAGAGAAACTTCTTGTCATTTTTATCTTTATTGTTCATCAAATACAGAATTACTTTTAGAATATTTTAATACTTTTCTTTACCAATCTAATATAACATGGGTTGCCAATTATGTTCTCTTGGGAGCACCGTCTAATATACCATTCTATAATTTGGTAACTCTGTTTTTCAAGTCCATTTTTATCAAAAATTGAACTTTTAAAACCTTCAAAAGTCAAAAATAGACGTGGGAAAAAAATATGTCGAGTTTTTTTCTTGATTATAGGTCGGAGCCGGAGCCAGAGCCGGAGCCAAAGCCGCACTAATAAAATCAAACGGCTCTGAAACGCTGGTTTAAACTGTAGGCATTCAAATTCCAACTCAATGAAATCATATTTCTTGCAGGGTGTAACTGAGGATGCTGGAAGAATTGGACTGGTGATTGTTATCAGTGGCATGGCAGGATCTATGGTCTGCGGAATTATCCTTGATAAAACTCATAAATATAAGGTAGATACAGACAGATATACAGACCAATAGGTAAATAGATAGATAGATAAATAGATGGATATTTTAGAACAGACAGAGAGAAATAGAAAAATGTATAGATGGATTGATAACTTATAGGGAGGAATTGATAGATAGATAGAAGTATGGATAGTTGGATGGATTAATTGCTTATTGAATGGATGGATAGATTGAAGGAAGGATTGATGGTTGAATGAATATAATTTTATATTATGGAATGATAGTTAGATGAATAGATGGATGAATGGATATTTTGGTTGATTGATAGATTTATAGATGCATGGATATAGACATCCTATTATATAAAGTAGTAAGCGTTTTTTGTCTGTCCCGAAGGATCTCGCTAACCGCTGAACAGATATTGTTCTCCTTTACAGTGAAGCTTCTTATAGGGTGGTGTCATCACCCCCTCCCCAACAAAAATATTTAAAACTCAAATTTAAAATGGGATGAGGTCGACTTTTCCCCCACTTTCCCTAAGTGCCCCTAGAGGCTTCTAGAGGCGTAGCCGCTAGTATTAATATATATAAACATATAAATTATATGATGGATGGATGAAAACATCGAAATCACAAAAAAATGTAACTTTTATATTTAAGGAAACAACTCTAGCAGTGTATGTCTTGTCATTTGTGGGAATGATTCTCTATGCATTTACTTTTAGGTATTATTTTCTAAAATTTACTAGTGTAGCTTCTTTACAACTAGAGTATGTCAGAGCGACACTACGTCACAAAGTAAATTAGATTACTCTAACATTTTCAATTACAAATATTATTATTGCTGTCTATGCATTTTAATATTATCCCACATATCAAACACACTTACAGAGTACATGCACGTGCAATATACGCCAACTCTTACTTTTTAATTCTAATTTTAAATGGCTACTCGTACTCAAGGGCATTATTGTTCTTGTTATAAATAAATCTTATAAGATATTACAAAACCATTTGTGTGTATTTTTCAGAATAAAAATAGATAAAACAAAAATAATTTTTATAAAACATCAATGTTTTTTTTTCAGATTTGGTACTATCTGGGTAGTTTATGTAACAGCTGCTCTACTTGGGTAAGTTATTTAATACGCGTAGATATTCTACAATGTATCTCCTTGTTCTTCTAAAAAGCTTTTATATTCATACATGCGACTAAATACAGGGTGTTTTTATGTAAAGGAACAAAATTATTGCTTTATTCAACCCACTTTCTATTGAAAGAAGTTTAGTGTCTAGTCTCTTTCGTCGTATTTTTACAGTAGATTTTCTACTATTTATAGTCCCTACTGGAGGCTCTAACCCTGCGGGGCAATCACCTTATATAATCTAACCTAACCTAAAATAGCCTATTAAAAGCTACTGTGAAAATACGATGAAATGCCCCTTAAGAGGCGTTGTCATTAAAAGGACTATACCCGAAGTTAATAATCAATAATTTAGTTCCTTTGAAAAAACACACAGTACATGCGAAATCAAACGAATTTCCTTTAAATTGAATTTTCAAAACCATGACAAAAAATTATACGATTTTCTCGGCTGCCATAAAAGATATTGTATAAAGATTGCCATTTTACTAATGTGCATCTAATCTATATATAAACTTCTTGGTCCGGTTGTCTATTCATTAAACTGGGGTGGAGGTGGATTCTTCTTTTCTCGGCTGTTGATTAAGCTAAGAGTCTGATTTTTTTGAAAATACTTTTGTAACCAATGAATTATTGACTTAATTTTTACTTTTTATGCTTTGCTTGCTGATCTTACTTTTTTATGTTTGTATATAAGAATCTTCACTTTGTTGAGTTTTTTTTTTATTTTTAGGGGGGGGGGGCATGGATATTGGCATTCTTGTATAAATCTAAAACTTTTCATTCATGAAGATGATTTTAATTCTGTAAGATAAAAGAGAAAAAAAGCTGGAATTTAACTCAAAATTTTATAAATATTTCAAATTGTTTTTATTTTATGTTAAATATAATAATAAATATAATAAATATAAAATAATTGAAGTTTTACAACAGTTAGGGAGTTGAATCCATTTTTATAAAAGCAGAAATATAATCTATGATTATGGTTTGGACCCTCTAAAACTGTAATCTACCTTTCCACTCTCCCCTCTCTTGGTGAAGATATCTTCAACGCCGATACGATTTTTGAAATTTAAGATTCCACTTTTGCCTCTCTTGGTGAAGATATCTTCAACGCTGATACGATTTTTGAAATGTAAAATTCTCTTTCCCCTCTCTTGGTGAAGATATCTTCAACGCCGATACAATTTTTGAAATTTAAGATTCCTTTTTTGCCTCTCTTGGTGAAGATATCTTCAACAAGAGAGACAAAAGTGGAATCTTATATTTCAAAAATCGTATCGGCGTTGAAGATATCTTCACCAAGAGAGGGGAAAGTAGAAGGGTAGATTACAATTTTAGAGGGTCCAAACCATAATCATAGATTATATTTCTGCTTCTATAAAAATGGATTCAACTCCCTAACTGTACCATAAGAAAGTAGTTAATGGAAGTAAAGTTTTTATTGTTCTTAAATTAAAAGAATTTTTATAGAAATTTTATATAAAAGAACAATATAGAGCTAGTGTTGAAAAAAGACTGTCTACAAAAAAAGCTCAAAAGTAGGGGTTTTTAGGTCTAATATTATATAACTATTTAGGATACATATTATATAACTTAAATTCAATAATATTTTTTTTCCCACTATAAAAACACTAATTATCCATGATTATCCATTTTTCAATCTACTTTATTACACAAAAAAAGTATTATCTAGCACATTTTACATTTTCCTTATTTATAAATTTAAATTAAACGAAGGCTAGTGATTGAAAATTTAATTGATTTTTCACTTATTTTTGATGGATATATTGTGGTAATACGACAACCAGACGGACAGGCAGTTTACAGAGTTGCTACGCTGTGACTTATCATAACAAACCCACTGCACTAATCTTATTATATCACCATCTATCTCATGACCGATGTTGACCCCGCTATCTAGCGGTCAAACTGGCCTGCCTAAATGTGGGGAGGGACTCAAACATGCAGCTATCACGTGCCCCTCACGCGCTTATATAACCGGGAGGCGCTGCCTCCCCTTTTACCACCGCTGCCCCCACAGCCTGTCTACCGCCGGGAGCTAAGCCCTAGCGTCCCACACCCCCTTCAAACCTAACCATTGTTATAATCTGTTGTATATATATAGTAAACATTGCTTGTAAATATTATTCAGTTAAATATATAATTTCTGTATGACTAAATCCTGCTAGTTTGTTTTGGTAGAATAATTCAAGGCTAGGGCTCGTTGAACTCGAACTCGTTGGCCTGTGGGCCGAGAACGCTCGGCTTACCAGAACTTGGTGTCAGCGTGTTTCAATCGAGCCTTACAGAAACTAGCCTATTCTACCTCTGATTGGACCCTTTTGCAAGTAAGGGGACAATCAGCCGCCAACTGAGAAGCCAACTGACCCGTGAGACGGCCTTTTTAGGTCGAATTTCCATCATTTTGAACGCAATACGTGGGCCTCTGGCCTACGGCAAGCAGATTTAGCCTGCTAAAAGCGCCAGTTAAGACGCTTTTTCCGTACCGTGTAGGAGTAGCGCTAGGTGCGCAGCCACGGTAATCGGATAATTTAGCTCAGACGGCTACAGAACTGAGTCTAAATTGGCAAGTGTAGCTGGGACAAGCCCCAGGCCAAACCTACGAGACAGACAGCTGGGTGCTGGTCTCCTTGAGAAGGCAATGTGTGGCTGCGAAGCCTCAGCACACAAGTAAGCCCTACCACTGCGACGGATAGCAGATTTTGAGCCACAGGCACGGCAGGACGGGACATTCCCTGCCGCTGCCTTCCAGGATTCGAACCCGAGGCGCTGTAGGACGGGCCATTCCCTGCCGCCATTTTCGGGATTCGAACCAGCGGCGCTGTAGGACGGGTCATTCCCTACCGCCGTCACCCCTCTGAACCTTGCAGGATGGACATTCCCTGCTGCCAGTGCTTCCAGAATCATTCTAGAGCTCCTAGTGATAACAACACATAAGTGTGTATAAATGTCAACCAAGTGATAAAAAGAAATATAAAATTGTTGACCCAGTGATAATTAATAAGCTCTAGTGATTCGAAGCTACAGTCTAAGCCACCATGGTAAGCGATACCACCATAGCTGCGGTTCGGCCACCACCGAAGTTTCTGCCAACCCCAGCCGAACGGGAGGCCCCCTTGTCTCAAGGGCAGGACCTCCACTTCCCCTGCCACATCAGGGTGAGGTTTCCTACTCCTGACCCTGCCCAGCATGTACAGGTTGATGCCATGATCGATTCTGGCAACCGTGTACCAGGGTCTGCTGTAATTTCTGAACACCTCATGCACGCAATGGGCGTGCAACGCATGTTGATTCCGGACAACACCCAAATCCTGACTGCTAACGAGGAAGGCCAGCCCCTCCAGGTAATAGGAAAATTGAAAGAATTATATATGGCAGTCTCACACACCCTTATACTCCATCTTTACCACGTGACTGTGGTCCGGAACCTCTCACACCCTCTGAACCTAGGAGGGTATTTTCTCAAGGAGTTCGGAACTAGGCTCTGTTTCGACATGCAACCACCTTGCTTGTGGGTGCGTGGGGAGTTTATCCCACTCCGTGGCGTCCCCATTGACCGGGAGACAGCCGAGAGAGAGTTGAGCTATGAGGGGCCTCTGCCAGGCCCACTGCCAGAGCAGCCGCGTGTGGTCGAGAAAGGCACGCACTGAGTGGATGCTGCGCTCAACGCCCATAGGGGGGCCAACCTGCTAGCCATGGGGTTGCCCCCAGTGCCCAAGGTGCCGCTGGAGAACCTGCCAACAACGTTCCCTGAAATTGCCAGCCCTCCAGAACCAATCTTCTCCGCCGACACCTTTATCAACGGCCAGCCGTGTCCACCTGGCCCCCTCTACCTGGGACCCCCAGCCAGTCAACCAGCCAAGTCCGAGTCCAGACCCGTCAAGTCGCGGTCTGATGCACCCGGAGCCACACTCAACTCCCAGGAATCAGCCTCTCCCGGAGCCGGGCCCGTCAAGTCGTGGCTGGCCGCCTCCGGAGCCACGCATGGCTCCGCTGCCTCAGCCTCTCCTAGCACCGAGCCCGTCAAGTCGCGGCCGGACGCCCACGGAGCCCAGGCTGGACCCAGCGCCTCGGCCTCTCCCAGCGCCGAGCCCGTCAAATCGTGGCCGGACGCCCTCGGAGCCACACTTGGCTCCGACACGTCAGCCCCTCCCGAGGCCGAGCCCGTCAAGTCGCGGCCGGTGGCTCCCGGAGCCGAAGCTGACCCCACACCAGCCACGTATAGGCTAAGCGCTGTCACTCCAACTGACGGCCAGCCACCCCAACTTCGCACGGCCAAGCGGGTGGTCTTGCCTGGCCGCGGTGTCATGGCGGTCCCTGTTGAGTTAGTAGGCCACCGCACCAAGGATGCCATCCAATTAGCTGCCCCAGAACAGAGGTTTGGGGAGGATCTTGTCATCCCAGAAGGCCTGTATGCCCACAGGCCTGGATCCGCCACTGTGTTTCGAGTGCTGGTGGTAAATGAAGGGGAGACGCCCCTCCTGCTGGACGCTGGCCTCCCAGTGGCAGGGGAGCTGGTCAAGCCTGACATTTTAGAGGTTTCTGATAAGCCTCCCCTGAGTCTCCACTCGTTCCAAGAGCCTGTTGAGCCCCCAGACATGCAGGAGCTGTGGGAGGCCCTTGAGATGGAAGACAACGAGTTCCTGCGCAAGGATCCCTTGCTCAAAAAGGAGGTTTTGACCATGTTATCAGAGTACAGGGACGTCTTCTCCAACTCTACCCCCGGCTGCACAGATGTAGTCGAGCTGCAGCTGCGCCTCAAGCCAGGGACCCAGCCGATCCGCCAGAGATTTAGGGATCTGAACCCGCGGCAGGAGGCTGAGCTGGAGAAACAATTGGACACTTGGCTACAGGAGGGAGTCATAGAGCCGTCAGACTCCGCCTGGAGCAGCCCCTTGGTGCCCATCAAGAAGAAGGACGGGAGCACCCGCTGGGCCGTCGACTACAGAGCCCTCAACAAGTGCCTGGAGCTGGACAGCTACCCTCTGCCAAGGATCCAGCAGCTGGTAGAACGAGCTGGAGGGCACCGCGTCTACAGTGCCTTAGACGCGGTGGCCGCATACTACACCATCCGTGTGTCTGAGGACAGCCGGCCCTGCACTGCCTTCACCACCCCCAGAGGCTTGTATCAATGGAAAAGGATGCCCTTTGGCCTGGCTACGGCACCATCTGTCTATTCCAGATTTATTGCAGGGGTCCTAAACCCATTAGGCACGGCCAACCTCCAGTCATACCTTGACGACGTCCTGACCTTCCACCAGGACACCTGGGCCCACCTGGCTAGGCTCCGGGAGGTCTTGGAAGCCCACCGCAGGGGAGGAATCCGCCTCAAGCCAGCCAAGACTAAGCTGTTCCGAGCCAAGGTGGATTATCTGGGCCACACCCTCAGCCGTGAGGGGATAGCCATGCAAGAGGATTATATTGACCGTATCCTGGACTGGCCGGCCCCCAGCACCCCCAAAGATTTGCTGGCGCTTCTGGGGTTCTTTGGATACTACCGCTTGTTCATCCCAGAGTATGCCGACCTCACCTACGAGATGAATCGGCAGAAGACGGCCAAGACCCTAGCCTGGACACCTGAGATGGAAGCCCAGCTGCTGCAGCTCAAGGACAAGTTCCGTCAAGCCCCCATCCGAGCGCCGCCCAGGTTTGACTTGCCAGCGGTATTCCAGCTCACCACAGATTTTAGCAGCCGCGCCATCTCTGCCATTCTGAGTCAATGCCAGGACGGCAAGGAGAGGCTGATTGCCGCCGTGGGGCGCAAGACAACCGACCCCGAGACTCGCTACCCGTCCTGGAAGGGAGAGATGGCCGCCATTATGTATGGAATCCGGAAATTCCACGGCATCTTGTCCTACCGCAGCTTCCAGATCAACACTGATTCCTCAGCCTTGCTGCAGATGAAGTCACTGAACACATCCACAGGGATGGTGGCCCGCTGGCAAGAGGAGCTAGCGGCCCTAGATTTTACTGTCTGCCACCGTCCTGGCACCCAGAACACCAACGCTGACGCCCTCAGCTGCCGGGAGGACGCCAACATGCCAACGGCCAGCGCCGAAGAATTAGCAGAGCAGGCTGAGTATATCCATAACCTTTGCCAGCTAGGGGAGTCCGCAGCCAGCCGGCCCCCTGCCGCCCGACTGGACCCAACTAGAGTACTAGAAGCCCAGACACAAGACCCTCTCCTGCTCCGTGTCCGCCAGTGGGTGGCTGATGGCAGAGCCCCAACCAAGGCTGAGCTGCGCGGCAAGGAACGAGACGAGCAGCAGTACGCCAGCCGCTTCCCAGCCCTGGGACTTGACGAGCATGGTTGCCTCACCACCACTGACCAGACCCTGACAGGGGAACGGACAAGATACCTGCTGCCTTCGGCCCTCCAGCAGGACGCGTTCTTTCTAGCCCATGGGACCCCCATGGCCGGACACTTTGGGATGGACGCGACTATCGCCCGCGTTGCCATGCACTTCTGGTGGCCCAACCTGGCCCGTGACGTCCGCCTGATGGTTCAGACTTGTCCTGAATGTGTCCAGAAGGTTACCAAGGAAAGGTTGAAGCAAGGGATACATGTACCCTCCCGCCAGGGGTATCCCCAGCAAGTCCTGTTCATCGACCTGGTGGGGCCGCTGCCAGAGACCCCAGCTGGGAACCGCTACATCCTCACCTGCCAAGATGGGTTCAGCCGGTTTGTCAGCCTCTACGCCATCCCCAACAAGCGCACCCTCACGGTGGCTGAAGCCCTGCTGCACCGCCACCTGGCCACGTTCGGATGCCCCCTGAAGATCCACTCCGATAATGGGATGGAGTTCACCGGCCAGGTATTCCAGGAACTGGCCTCCAGGCTTGAGATTGGCCTGACACATCCACCACCCTACAACCCGCAGTCCAACCGAGTGGAAAGGTTTCATCGGACGCTCAATACAGGCATGCGTCTGTTCTTAGACAGAGACGACAACAACTGGGAGCCCCACTTGCCTGCCATTGCCTTCGCCTACAACACCAAGGCCTGCAGATCTACCGGCGTGACCCCGTTCCTGGCCTTCTTTGGGAGAGAGGCCAAGCTTCCGGTGGACATGGTGCTCCGGCTGCCAGAAACAGAATATGCCTCGGTTCCAGCCAACGTCCAAGCTATCCTGCAACGTTACCATGCAGTGTATGATGCCATCCAGCAGAAGGAGGAGGGAGCCATCCGGAGGAGCGTGGCAGCCTACGAAGGCACGGCCAAGTATGAGGTTGGAGACCTGGTCTGGTACCTGGCCCCCCGCCTGGTGCCAGGGAAGGCAGCCAAGATCACCAAGAGATGGACTGGCCCCTGGAAGGTAGTGAGGAAAGCTACAGAAGTCCATTATGTCATCAAACCTGCCTCTCCAATAGCCAGGATCTCGGAAGTTACCGCGCATGTAGGCCGACTGCGCAAATACACTGGAGATGTGACTGCCCACCAGATTCCAGCAGACATTCAAGTCGACGTGGACGGCGACGAGGATGCCACCGAGCTGCCGGTTGGAGCAGCGGCGCCCGCAGCTAGCGACCCAGGACAGTTCCCAGTGCACCAGCCGGCCGCAGCCGCCCCACAGCCCAGCGGCCAGGATCGTGACCCAGTAGAAGAGGACCTGCAGGAGCAACCCAACGAACCACCGCCGCCGCCGCCAGCTCCAGAGCCACCCAGAGATGCCATCTGGAATCCTGATACAGATATGGAGCACCTGCCAGCCAGCAGCGAGCCTGTAGGAGGAGAAGCAGCTACTGCAATGGAAGAGGCCGCCCCAGAGGACGAAGCTGAAGCCATGTGCCCCCTGTTGATGACAGCCATCCCTATCCGGGTAGGAGCTAGGAGGCCAAGCAACCTGAATCAAGCAGGCGCCCCCATGGAATTTTATGCGCCCTCATCCATCGTCATTCCCCCCTTGGGAACCACCAGAGTTAGCCTAGGCCTCCGTGTCCAGCTACCCGCTGAGGCAGAGCTAGTCCTGCAGACGAGGCAAAATTTCCAGCGCCGGGGCTTAGCCGTCGCCAACCCCCGTCTAGAAGCCAACCAGGAGCTGACAATGCTGATATCCAACCACAGCCAGACCGAGCAACGAGTGTCCCGTGGAGCCTGTGTAGCCCGAGCTGTCCTCCATCGAGCTGTGCCCCAGGAAGAGCCTGTCCTGCGCAGACATAGGTTGTCGTATCCCCAGGTTCAAGGCCTGGTGGCTCGAAGGGGAGGTTGTGGTAATACGACAACCAGACGGACAGGCAGTTTACAGAGTTGCTACGCTGTGACTTATCATAACAAACCCACTGCACTAATCTTATTATATCACCATCTATCTCATGACCGATGTTGACCCCGCTATCTAGCGGTCAAACTGGCCTGCCTAAATGTGGGGAGGGACTCAAACATGCAGCTATCACGCGCCCCTCACGCGCTTATATAACCGGGAGGCGCTGCCTCCCCTTTTACCACCGCTGCCCCCACAGCCTGTCTACCGCCGGGAGCTAAGCCCTAGCGTCCCACACCCCCTTCAAACCTAACCATTGTTATAATCTGTTGTATATATATGTAAACATTGCTTGTAAATATTATTCAGTTAAATATATAATTTCTGTATGACTAAATCCTGCTAGTTTGTTTTGGTAGAATAATTCAAGGCTAGGGCTCGTTGAACTGGAACTCGTTACCCTGTGGGCCGAGAACGCTCGGCTTACCAGAATATAGCTTGTTTTCCTCAAGATGTCTAGTCCAAACAGAAACTCCGCCAACTTTCTAGTTTTTTAAAAAAAAGAAATTGAAAATAAGGGGGTGGATAGTTTTTCACGTGTTTGTGTTTTACTTTAGGCTAGGTTAGGGTATCCCCGCAGAGGAATAGCTCTGCTAGGTTAGGGCATCCTGCAGGGGTAAGGCATAAAAAGCTACCTTTAATATTTTATAAAGATAAGGATTACGCTGATAAATAAGTCATTGATAATTTTCTAGAATGATTTCTTCCTTATTCCTTTGAAGTGTGTTTGTGTCAAGGAAAATATGATTTTCAATTTATAAAATTGTATAGATTTCATATTTTGATAATTAACTTTCCTGTTTTTACAAAATTATATATATCTGAAAATAAAACAAGGACGTTCATTTTATAGATAGGGGAATGGATTTATTATTATATAGTTGGATCTTACACAAGATTATCAAGTACTCTAATAAGTAAAACTTGTAGCTGACTAAAGTAACGATCTTTCACCACCCTTTACCCCATCCCCTTCCCTCTAACTGGATGAACGAAGTTATGAACTGACCAATAAATGATGCCCTTGATAGCAACCTAAATGGACGAAAATGTTTTCCCTCCAGTAATATCGACGTTTATTCTTTATATATATACTAGCGGCTTCGCCCCTAGCCTCTAGGGGCTTTGCCCCAAAAGGTTTGATCAAACCAATTTTTGTAATTTAGATTTTAAAAAATAAATCTAAAAAAAAAATTTTCTTTTTTTGGGGGGGGGAAATTTTTTTTTATGGGGGGAAGGGGGGTAGTCGACCCCACTATTTAAATTTTAGTTTTAAAAAGAAATTTTTTTTTTTTTTGGGGGGGGGGTATTTTTAATTTTTTGGGGGGATTGGGGGTGTCACACCCCCCGAGAAAATAGTTATAAACCTTCCCGAGACCTATGACAGGCTACCCTGTAAAGGAGAACCGAATCGGTTCAGCGGTTAGCGAGATCCTTCGCTACAAACAAACAGACAAACAGACACACAGACAAACAAACAGACAAACAAACAGACAAACAGACAGACATCGTTCTACTTTGTATTATAGATATCCAGGAGGTTCTTGCTGTCTGAATTGGAACTGAATTTGTAACCTGTAAGTGAATAATCATATTAAATAATATTTTAGACCTCACCCTCGGATAATAATTAAGACAAGTGAGGACTGTTTAATAAATTTTAATAATTTTTCATCCCTGTAAAAAATATGATGATCAAATTGATATAATAATCTAAAAAAAATAAAAACAATCAAAGTTTTAGACCAAATTTGAATTATGTATTTTAATTTACAAAGCTCAACTTTGAAAGTCACCTTATAAACAAACAAAAAACTAATTTTCTATGTGATTATATGTTTAAAAATATTTATAAAAAGTAAAGAAAGATAAAAGGTAATAGACTTTTAAATATTTTGAAAAGAATTTCAAAAAGGGGTTAAATACCCTTATAGAGACACTGTGTAACATAAATCTAATTTTCATTCTTAATTACAATATTTCTGTGTAGGTAAACGTAAATACCAAACACATAATACTTGGTAAACAACATATAACAAAGTGCTGTATTATTCTTTTCTTTACATAGTTTTTTAAATCAATGATTAAAGCTAGTTTGAAATCATTTTAGTCGTGGTTCGAATCATTTTACTAAATCAAGAAAATTTAAAAGTGAAAATTCACTTTTTTTCATTTATTATTCTAAATGAAGAAAATTAAAATTGAAAATACATAATAAATCTTGTATTGTTTACTTATTCGCTAAGTTTAAAAAGTATGTATTGGCAAGTTTAATGCCATATATTTTATCTCCTTAAAATCTAATTTCAAATTTGTTTAAATATGTCCCCAATCGACTTTTATTCAGGTTCTTTATGACTGGTTACCTGCCAATTGGCTTCGAGTTTGCTGCTGAAATTACCTATCCCGAGTCGGAGGGCACTTCCAGCGGACTTCTCAATGCTTCTGCCCAAGTTTTCGGTATCTTCTGCACTATGTTGGGCGAATGGCTTTTTAGGTTAGTTTTAGTTTTTTTTCATAGATACAGCTGCGGCCCTAGACTATATCATAAGTAGAGGCTTAAACCTTCGACATCTAAAATTTCAATTTTAGATAAAAGTAAGTTTTTATTACAAGGTTTCAACTATTGGGATGGTTTAGACTGTTTTACCTACCCATAAAGAGATATATACCTGTCCAGGACCTACATGACACTTGACAGAAAAGAAAAACTTATTGAATGTGCATAGAGATTTGTTGAGACAGAAATATAAAATGAATACATTATTCCTTTTTATAATCAAATTCTTAGAAAATAACAAATTATTTCAAGTATAATTAGATAAATATATTTTTAAACTAAAATTGGAGATATTTCACCAAATGAAAAACTATTGAACTTTATTATTTAGAATAACTGATGACAGAATAGCCAACTGTATATTAGCTGGAGTCTTACTGGTAGGATCTCTCATGACTGCTATAATTACGTAAGCATTATATTTAGATTTTTATCGATTCTTTAAACAAGAATGGCAAAATACATACGTAGAGATTTTATTAAATTAAGTTAATATAGATGCTCATTGAAACTATAACCGTCGCATTTGTTTGTTAAAATAACGAAAAGGGATTGATGGACGGACAAATTGAGTTATAGGGAGGCTTAATGTCCTAACTAATTCTTTATTGAGAACAGTGGCGTGTATAGGGTTTTGTGAGGGAGGTGCGCTCCTGAAAAATTTGATAACCCCTAACGATTTTTGTCACCCTTAAATCAAAATCAAGAGTGTCTTAACCATGACACTTTGGTTAAGTGTGACTTCCGAATTTGCGGGAAGTTCTAGAGATCTTATTCATACGGACAAAAACCCCCAACACCAGGAACCATCAAGTTTCAACAGCAGGTTTGAGTATAGATTTTATTGACACAAACTATTTCAAAGTCCTGAAATTACAAAATCAATTAATACAAAATTCCAGTTTTTATAACCACGTAATATCATTTGCTTTTTAAAAATCTTTTTTTTCTACGGTTAAGAATCTTTGGGTACTTTGGCTTTAAAGGAAAATTATTTGGTTTAATAGATCATTGTTAAATGCAAAAATAAAGGCACATAAAAATTACTAAAACATAATAATTGAATCATAATAAAGTTTCATGTTTAGCTGGCTAAAGCCTTTTAAACTTAATAAATCCGTCCTATACGCCATTCAATTTAAATAAAATGAACAAAATCTACCTGAAGTTCTTATGGTTAAAGCCCCTGGTATACTAGGGTTGTTCACGCACTATGAGACCAATGATAGGCCCGACTTTATTCTCCGAAATCTTCATCCACTCACATATCATTCAAAAGTAAAGAACGTGGAGACATCAAAACATAAACAACATTCCATGCCGCGTCTCTTTAGGAAAGGAAAGTCAACCAAAGACGACATTTGCGCTGAATTGGAATTGTGAATAAGGAAATTAATTTCGATCTTGATAAACACAAAGCTTCCTCGAAAAGAGGTTAAGAAAAGAGGAGTGTATTACATCCGTTTGGGGGGTGTTTCAAGAGGGTGTAGTTCATTAGTAACGGGATTGTAGGTGGGTGGACACCTATGGGGTAGATACTCTCCCCTTTCTGCACCCCATTGATTAAAAATGTATTAACCTTTTATGTTTTAGGCCAGATTATAGAAGACAAGCAGCAATTCTAGCAACTACAACTGACAAATACAAAGAAAAAGAAGAAGCTTAGATGAATTAAAATAACTATATTGCATTTTAACTATACATATACTGTAGAAAATAATTATAAGATTTTATTTAATTGTTGTGGAAAAATACAAACATAAAAATAGGGTAATAATAATAAAAATAAGTAAAATTTGGTAAACATTAAAGTTAGGTGTGCTTTTTATCTAGCTAAGATTGGGTTATCCACCAAATGGGTTTACATATGTACATATGTATTTTAAATATTTCAAAATATATGTCCATGCACCCAATAGGTATAACATAAAGTGTAAAACCTAATAGATATGCATATATATTTACCATACAGGTCTAAGTTAAACATATCTAGGTCTATAATCAAATATATAAACATCATGCCATGCCAACATAAGTATACCTATCTACAAAGATGCATGTATAACCATTTAAAACATTCTAATGATTATAGGTAATTAAAACCATTATTAACTCATGCAGATTTAATAATAAACCTAACCCTGTTTCAATAATTTACTGTGGCTTTTTAGAAATACTGGCTTTCAAGTAGAAAAAAGAAAGGTGTTATACAGCTTTCAATTCAATGATAGTGTGTCTTTAGATTATATATACAGTAAGATATATAAGTTTTCCAGAATTTTAATGTTGGGGGGAGATTTGAAATCTGCATCAAATTTTAAAGATTTTTTTTTATAAAATTCGTTTTTTGTATAATTCTTTATCTAAAAGCGGAAATGCATTTTAAGTTAATTAATTTTGACCAATAGGATAGGTGGATTTTAAACTATCTGCGCTCTAATTGGTTGAATGATGTACGCCATCCAATCAGAGCGCAGATTTTTTAAATCCACCAATCACAGATGCCAAAATTAATTAACTTAAATTGCATTTCCGCTTTTAGATAAAGAATTATAGAAAAAACGAATTTTTTAAAAAATCCTCAAAATTTGATGCAGATTTCAAATCTCCCCCTAACTTTAAAATTCCGGAAAACTTATATATCTTAATATACAGTATGTCTTTATAATGTGAGCTTTTTCTTGAATGTTGATTAAATTACATATATAGGGAGATCAGAAAATTTAATTGAATTGAAATATAAATACTGGATATCAATATTAAAAAGGTTGCCATTTTGAAAACTTTTCAACATCTCTTAGAAAACTCAATTTTAAGGCACACTGTAACAGTAAATGAAATGTATCTCAATAGATTATAAAATAATAATTTGTATTTGTATATAGTTTAATGTGCCATAATAGAGTATCTAAATATTCAATGCACTAAATAATAAAACAGAGTCTTTCAAGAGAAATGAATTTTAAAAAAATAACATAATTATTGATGCAAAAATACACTTATGCTAGTTAAAAAATCCGACAAAATGTTGACAAGAAATTTTGTTATTCAACAATTTAAATGTCGGAAGTTAAAAAAATCTAATGTAACATGCAAATTTATATAAATGATTTTATATAATTGTTTTTTTTCTCCGTAAAATTAAAGTTTAAAAAATCCATTTCTCTTGAAAGACCCTGTAGGGTTTCAAGGTTTGAATAATTGAAATCGATGTTTTTTAGAAACTTAGGCATCTCTAGAAACTCCAAAATGTATTTGTAGTCAAAGCTAAATATTTACTACATTATTAAAGAGTCAGTTTCGTTAATTCTCAAATAGAAGCTTTTATAGTGCCTATAAAAATGACTATTGGCCAATTAAAATGTAGACTGGCCTGGCTTTGGTAATTTAGTCATTTGTATTGTATGACGTCATTGTTTTATAGGTACTATAAACAGCTTCCCGAAAAATGATATTCTTATATTAACACAAATTTAAAATTTTAAATACATATATTTAACTATGAGGACTATAAATTATATCCCTATTATAATCATGATTATAACTTTAATTACTTGCTCTCAGCTTGCCTTAATTATGATAATCAACTTTTATCAATTTTTTTTTTCATAGCAATCCAATTTTTTAGCTGGTGAAAAGTCATATATTAGTCAACCAGATTTTTATAAATATTTTTGTACTGGGTCTTTTAATTCAGTTTTAAATGAATTTTTTATGCTAAAATGATTTTTGTTTAAGACAATCTTTTTTATATTTACTTGTTAAATTAGTTCTTCCATTAGTAAATTTCTATTGTATTTTTTTGTAAGAAATTATTTTTAGATGCCATGAAATTAATCATTGCTTTCAATTTAAAGTGCCTAAAAAGCAAGGCTTGTTAATTTGTTATGTAAGAAACTTGGGGTATAGTCCCTTTCGCGGCAACGCCTCTTGAGGGACGTTTCTCCGTACTTTCACAGTATATTTTCTCCTATTTCTAGCAATAGACCTGCGGGGCCAATGGCCTAACCCTGCGGGACAATTACCTAACCTAACCTAAAATAATCTAAATATAAACCATTTGGAAATACGACGATCGCCCCTTAAGAGGCGTTGCCACGAAAGGTACTATACCCGAAACTTGTTAAAATGTATCCATTTATTTGTAAAAAAAAGTATGCCATTTTTTAGTAGCACATCTTTTCTGCATAAAATGTCTTATTCGTTGGTCTGTATACAAGAGTGATGTACTCTTACTGTCATGCAAATATGTTTCAACTCACAAAAAATAATACAGTATATTTTGTGTTGGGCAAATTTTGTTTAATGTGTGTATACCATATTGATGGATGTAGGATAAAAGTTGTACTCAATTTAGGTAGCTTTCCCGCTGTCATTTATTGGTCAGTTTGTTCATCTAGTGGGAGGGGAAGGGCTGGGGTAAAGGGGGTGGAATAGCCATCTGTGTGTTTCATTTTATTAGAGACCATGAAAATCTGGTGTAAGATCCAAGTAATAATATATTCATTATAATATTATGCTATCTTTCTTTAAATTCTCAAAGCTAAGCTACTATTTGATTTAACAGTCCTTGTTTTTTGTTGATTTGTTGTAAATACTCATTTATAATTTTTTTTATTACAAATAAAATAAGTTAAAATTATATTAGGTAAGCAAAGTAACTTGTGGACTGAAAAACAAGTTTCCAGTATGGCTTCGAAACCGATCAATGTCCGCTGGATTAAAACTGGTTCTCAGCCATACTGAAAAATCTTGTAAAGCATCGTATTACAGACAATTTTCCATGAATACTAAAACAAAAAAATCACTTGCATACCTTATGTAATTATAACTTTAATTGTAAAAAAATAACTTAGAAAAACTTACAGGGTAATGAAAATTATTAACTGCTTTAAAATCAATCGAGAATATTCAACTAGAAATAAAGTATCGAGTCAAATGCCTTTTTAAGTCAAAAAATAAGTGCTACTCTTTCCTTTAAATAATTTTCGACGTCACCCTGTATTTCATTCATAGAAAAATTTGCCAATGTGAAATGTACAAATGTAAAAATTTAAAAACTTATGTATTTCTCTATTAAGTACCGGTGAAATAAATTTTATCAAACTGTTAAAATTATAGAAGTTAACATTTTTACCCTAAATCATAATCAAATAATTTTAACAAGATTTCAACGTCTTGATCATTAAGTGTTAACCAGAGTTGCTTTAAATTTTTAATATTTTTATTTAATTTCTTTTCAAATTTTCTTTTTTTAGTATCTAAGCTACTCTATAATTCACTCAATTTTATGTCTATCCGTCCGTACCGCAATGGGGTAAATGTGATTTGTTTAGCTTCTAATAAAAAATGAACGGGTCTGTCAGTCATGCAACAAAGTATGAAAATTAAAATTATGTTTAAAAGTTTCGTGATTTTTCTTTCGAATATATCTTATCTTGTTTAAACAAAATGCCTTTTGTTCGCATTCTTACCCAAGGACGTCCAAGAGGGGGTTAAACTTTACCCCAGCCAACAGATTTCAGGGGGGGTAATTACCCCCCCTCAAGCAAATTTTAGGGGGGGGGGGTAGATATACCACACTTTTCTGGGATCTTGCTGTGTCAAGTATCAACTGTTGGGAATATCAAAGGATGACTCCATGCAAAATTTGAGCCGGATCCGGCCAAAACCGGCCGTGAATTTTATGAAAAACCGTTTTTTTTCGGTTTTTAGGGGGTATCTGTAAATCGATTCAGCTGGAGCAAAACCGGTTAGAGGTACAAAAAATTTTACTTCACATGAAATTTAGCCAATGCAATTGCCTACAAAATTGTACTTCATCATCAACTTGATTGGACAACTCTTTCCCCTCCTAAATGTCCATTAAAACCTCGGAAACGGCAAAAATCGCCAAAAATCACGCCTTCGGCGGCAAATAACGGCTAAACGGTCAGCCGGAGGCGAATGAAACATAAATAAAGAAATGTCTGCCTCAAAAAGTTGTTCAACATCAAAGGGTTGCTTGAAGTCTCTAAAACGACTCCTTCCCCTCCTTTAAGGGGAAAAACTGAAAAAACGTGATTTTCAAAAGTATGCCCACTTCGTGGGTGTGGGGGGCACTGAACCCGTCACCCCAGGGTCACCAAATATAAAGTCTAGGCGGCCCACAATGCTGAATTTTCACCAAGTGAAAGTCTTGTGTCATTATCTTTTATGAGAAAAAAGTTATTAATTAATTAAAATTTCAAATTGTGATTTTTTGATGGATTTCTTTGATGAAATGACAGGCTGGTCAATTTTTAGGCCATTTTTTTGCAGTTTTCGGCCCGCCACGCCCAAACGGTTTGAGATAATCTCACTGGACCTTTTGCCCGACCTAAGCCTGGTTATTTGTAAGGTCTAAGAAAAAAAAATCCCGGATTGGATGAAGCACGACGTCGCTGCGTGCCGTCAAAAATCGCTGGTCGGCTCATTTTGCCCCATCAAACCCTCACCTCGTGCCATTTTTCTGTGTAAAGATTATAATTATAATCTTTTGCGTAAGTCTGTTTTTTTTTCCTAGACCTCACAAATAACCAGACTTAGGTTGGGCAAAAGGTCCCGTGAGATTATCTCAAACCGTTTGGGCGTGACGGCCCAAAAACCGCAAAAAATGGCCTAAAAATTGACCGGCCTGTCATTTTATCAAAGAAATCCATCAAAAAATCACAATTTGAAATTTTAATTAATTAATAACTTTTTTCTCATAAGAGATAATGACACAAGACTTTCACTTGGTGAAAATTCAGCATTGTGGGCCGCCTAGACTTTATATTTGGTGACCCTGGGGTGACGGGTTCAGTGCCCCCCACACCCACGAAGTGGGCATACTTTTGAAAATCACGTTTTTTCAGTTTTTCCCCTTAAAGGAGGGGAAGGAGTCGTTTTAGAGACTTCAAGCAACTCTTTGATGTTGAACAACTTTTTGAGGCAGACATTTCTTTATTTATGTTTCATTCGCCTCCGGCTGACCGTTTAGCCGTTATTTGCCGCCGAAGGCGTGATTTTTGGCGATTTTTGCCGTTTCCGAGGTTTTAAAGGACATTTAGGAGGGGAAAGAGTTGTCCAATCAAGTTGATGATGAAGTACATTTTAGTAGGCAATTGCATTGGCTAAATTTCATGTGAAGTAAAATTTTTTGTACCTCTAACCGGTTTTGCTCCAGCTGAATCGATTTACAGATACCCCCTAAAAACCGGAAAAAAACGGTTTTTCATAAAATTCACGGCCGGTTTTGGCCGGATCCGGCTCAAATTTTGCATGGAGTCATCCTTTGATATTCCCAACAGTTGAAACTTGACTCAGCAAGATCCCAGAAAAGTGTGGTATATCTAGGGGGGGGGGGGGGGGTATAAAAAGTTTGTTGCGCGCCTCGCGCGCCATTTTACACCCCCCCCCCAAAAAAAAAAAAAATTACCCTTCCCTTAAACAAGTTTTAACCCCACAAAATAAAAAGCTTAGACGCCCCTGTTCCCCTCCATGATTTGTTTGTGCTTCGCTACTTGTGGATGTTATCATTCTGGTTTCTTTAGATTTCCTGTTGCGATTTTATTCTTGTTTTTTTAAAATTAATTTGCTGCGAAAGGATTAACTATTTTTTGTACGTTTAATATTGAAATTAAGTGCGTCATTTCAAATTTTTACGTCAAACGCCATATTTTGTGGCTCCTTAGAAACAGGAACTATTTTTCAACGAATTTTAAATCGACTTAAGTAATGATTTGCGTATTTTTAAATACAAATAAGCAATTTATATAACTTTTTGGAGAAAAAAAATGTTTGTGTGTGTTGTCTGTGTTTGTTAATTTGGCATATCTAAGTCAATTTTCAAAAGAATTTTCAGTCGTTCTATGCATATATTATATGGTTGCCTGTCAAAGTAGTAGGATGATGTATGTTTAAAACTTCTACTCTATACATACAATGGGGTCTTTGTGTTTGAAGTCGATGGGACAGTTATTTTTTTATTTAAAAGGAATAAGTTTTTATGAAAACTAATCTTGTTCTTTTTTCGGGTATAGTCGCTTTCATGGCAACGCACCTTTAAGGGCGATTCTTCGTATTTTTCACAGTAGCTTTTCTCTTATTTCTAGCCCCTGCGGGAGGCGGGGGAGGCGGGGGCAATCACCTAACCCATTAAAACCTAACCTAACCTAAAATAACCTATGAAAAGCCATTTTAAAAATACGACGAATTGCCACGAAAGAGACTATTCCTCTTTTTTCAATTCAAATGAACTATTCCAGGCTAAAGGTAGGAAAGGAACCGTTGCTTTACTGCAACCTGGGTAATAGCATTAAATCCTTGTACGAGCCGCGTCACAACAAATGATGTAAAAACTCTAAATGTGTTAAATGTGCAGTGGTAAAAGTAAAACGTTAGGAAATTGTCTTCGCCTAAAAACGGTTGCAACTATGTATTTATTCTTAACTTAAGACTTCTCTACCATGGGTCATGCAATAAAACAGTTATTTGTCTGTACAGTAATCAGGATTAACTACAAATGGAGGGAAAATTTGAGGAATCATCATACATTTTTTAAAAACTCAAATCATTGAACATCAGTCTGTGTTCTATAATCTGCTTCTTTTTTATGCAATTATTTTTCATTGATAGGGCTTCGTATTTTTTCAACACAGCAATATATCAATATTTACACAGCAATCTCGCTACAAAAGAGCAGAAAGCAATTTACTATCAGATAAAAAAGCTGCCCACGACTGGAACCAGGTAGTTATCTAAGTGTTACATCTATACATTTATTTGTATTTATTAAATAGAGCATATTCTAATATAAATACCATAAGAGATTTAAAAGTTGTTTAAATCATATTACATCAGTTTCTTAAATAATCTCTTCTGTAGATTAAAAGTATTGGTGGAAAAATTTGGACATAGCTAGTATATACCAACCAATCAATATTTAGTAAATTGCCATTGCTTTTCAACCAACGGATTAGTACATGTGTTGCTAAAACTTTGTTTACCAGTACCTACTACCTTTGTAAATATCTGTCTCTGGAACAAAATATTATTTCCCTCAATCCTCCTTAAACCCTGATCAAAAATACATAGCTTGTTAAATTGAAAATATAATTTCCTCTATCTTTAAAACATTCTATAGAATACATATAATAATATTTCCGGATTTGGAAGCTGAAAAGATACAACTCTTTGTGTATTTATAATTTTTTTGCATCTGCAAAAAAATCACAAAACCTCGTAGTTCAAGTTTGCAGGGAATACGAAAACATTATTCAAAAACATATAAACAGTCCGATATCCATTAATTGTGGGGTATCTAAAACAGCTAAATAGCCATATGAATATTAATTATTTTCCACACTTAAATTCTATTTCCAACATGAACATCAGGAAATTAAACGAACAGACAAAGTATACTTTAATGTGGGGTGCGATTGTTCAGTTTAGAATTAAGTCTTTTTTCACTTAACAGCATATTAGATCATGTTTGTTCAAGGGAATCTTTACAAAGAAATCTCAGAAGATTTGTTAAATATTTATTCACAAAGATTTTACGGATTGGCAGTATAACATATAGTAAGAAGGACAGTTTGATGGAAAAGCTTCGCAGCAAAACTTATAGTTGAAACTTTAATTAAACATGATTTTTATCACATATCAAACAATAATGGTTTGAAATATTAAAACTTAAAATATTTCTAAAATTTTACATTTTAATTTGTCAAACTTTTCCACATCTTTTGATGGATTTTGTAAAATGGAAACGTTGTAAGGTGCAAAAGGATCAATGAATGTTCAGGTAAAAGAGGAGGACTAATTTGCTTGCGGCTAAGGATTATGATTAAATTGCTGATGTGGCTTCAATAGACACCTCAATCAGATGTTCTTTGGAGGCTCCTGCGCCTTTGGATCTATAAAAAGAAAGTGCGGCATTATGCAAATGAATAAATACCAAAAAATATTTGGTAATTTTAGCTAATTTTTTCGTGATTTTGGGGGGGCAACACATTATTGTTGTTGTTGTAGCCCTAATTCTCTGAAGTTAGGACTCAGATGCACATGGAGACTTGAAGTTAGAATCCTTTGGCCAATCTTAGATTGGTAAGCTCTGCGCAGAGCTGATTGTTATTCTATGTTACACAACGTAGTAAAGATAACCTTTTTATCTGTCGCCCTAATTATTTTAGGTTTTTTTCGCTTGTTGTCTATTCTTATCCCTGGCCTTTTTGTGAATGTGGATAAAACATTTTCATAATTTGCCACTAAAATGAACCAAACTTGTGTCTTCCTGTAATAAAACCAGCGCATCCCTAGATGTCAAAGATGTATAAAACTTTCTTAGGCTACATTTTCTTTTATCTTTGTCCAGAACAATGAGTAATACTCGATGGTCTATATATTGATCTATTGTCTTTGCTCTAAACAGTAACCGTTTGTTTTTATGCTCAAAGTTCATGCAATAAGAATATGTTTAAGGACTATATTACTTTGTAAACTTATAGTTCCTTTTCAAGTTAATATGTCTATAATTGAGCACAATTTATGCGCAAAAAAAAAAAAATTTAGTCATCAAACAAATTTATTTAATCAAATTTTAGAAAATCTTTTTCTACATTATTTTAAAGGAAAATCAAATTATCATTATTTGATGAAATTCAAAACTAAATGTAAATTTTTATCGAACGGGGAAAAATATTTATACCGTCATACAATTATAATGATAATTTTCAAAAAAAAACAAGTGTCATATATTTATGTTGTGATGTCATATATTTAAGTTTGCAGACATATGTTAGTTGTTACTCTTAATTACTCTTTAATTGCTCTCAGAAAGAATAAAGAGAAAATATATTTAAGTCAGTTGATATTGAGAGTCCTAACACAGAACATTATCTGGTTTGGGTTCGAGTCTTTATTAAGACCAATACAGCTATTCACAGACATCCTACTACTTTAGATAGTTGGTATAGGCAGATATTCTACCCCTTCAAAGTGCATAGTTAATTAATACATTGTATTAATTAAACAGACAGTCATCCTGTTGATTGGTGTCCTGATATACAGACAGACATCCTGCTACTTCAGAACTATCCAGCTTTGAATAATCAGTAGTTTTGACTTATTAACATATTTAATCATTTCTAAATATAGTATAAATATATAATCTTATTTACTCAAAAACTGCATTTAATCCAATATAATAAATACTTAAAAATCTGTTTGCATTTTGAATTGAACATTAAGTCTACTCTATCATTAACTTATGTAAGTCTGTCTATATCACATTTGGCGCAGTCTTATTGTGCTACGTGTTATTTAGACCTGCTGCTGAGTTAAGGGTGGGGGAAGTGGTGTTTAATTTGAAGTCAATCACTTTTTGAGATATTTTTTTGTCTCGGATTTTTCACAGTTTTGTTTTTCACAGTTTTGTTTTAATTTTTATATTTCTAACTTGATTTATATTTCAGGTTTCTGTGGAATTTCATTCTTTAACTCTTTTGATCTAAATTTCACGGCGGATCTAGTTCCAGTGCTCGGATATGGCTGATGGAGAAAAAGGAGAGCGGGGTAAAACTGAAGGCAAGCGTGGACGGCCGCCTAAACGTCCTCGGGAGAATGACAGTCAGGATGATGATGGAACTCCCGAAAATTGGGAGGAGGAGGATGCTGTGGCTGAGGATGCTGGTGCAGGTGCCAATGCGAATGTGGAGTTGGCGTTGGGCGAGGTGGAGAATGACGTTGTGCCTGAAAGCATAAAAAAATATGTTAGGGCAATGTTGCAGGAGCATACGACTGTCAAAGGTCAGGTGGATAAGTTAACGGCGGCGAATAAACGGCTGGAGAATAAGGTGAAAGAGTTTAAGAACTCTGATGAGCATAAGAAGTTAGGTTATGATGTTGATTTGGCTACTATTAAGAAAAAGGTGGCGCAATTGCCAGTGGATGGGGATATTAGCGGTTTTTTGTATGAGACAAGTATGGGGGCTAGTGTATCTGCAGTCAAAGCGACGGGAGATGATTCGTTTAATACATCTTTCATTAATCGTTTGAGTGTGGAGGCTAAATTGGATTCTACAAATTTTGAGGCTAAAAGGGTGAAAAGTGCTCCTGGACATTTGAAGTTTTCGCAGATTGAGTTTTTGGGTCCTGTTGGGAATGGAAATTGGATGAATGTTCGTGAGAGTTGTCTGACCGAATATGAGAATCAATTGTTGGATATATTTCCTTTAATTGAGGAAAGGGCTGAAGTGCTTAAGGCCTATAAAAAGGTGGCCGGCGGTAGTGTAAGCCAACAGACTGTAGAGGAGCAGTTTAAGGAGTTTTGTCTTGTATTAGGAGTCAAGTGGGATAGTGATTTTGTGCGGGATGCTCCATTTTGGGATGGAAACATTGATTTTGAGGATTATTTCTTATCCTTATGGAGGGTTGCTAGGTTCGCAAAGTTGGAGGATCCTATGCTTTTCAAGGATGTCCTGTACAATAGGATTTTTGAGTGCAAAGGGAAGAAGATGGGGAGGCTTATTACGCCGGAGGCTAATGCTTCCTTAAGTGCTTTAGGTTATTACCTGTTGATAAGAAGGTTGGTGATACCCTTTGCTGATACAGAGTCGGCTACCGAATTCTTTTACGCCCTGAAACAAAAGAGTGGTCAGAATGTGGATGTGTTTTTCAATGTTAAGTTGCAGCTGTTTAGGCTTATGCATCCTGGTCAAATTTCTAGACAATCTTGGCGTGATTTTTACAATAATGTGGCTAAGAATTTGCTGTTTTCTGATTTAGCTAGAGATATGGCTAATTTCATTGAATCTATGCATTACCTGGAAGATTACAGTGCTTTCTTGACTTATTTGATTCGCAGAGGTCAGCATTATATAAGCTGGGCTCGTTCTGGACACGTGTCACCTGAAAATGTAACGTCCTGTTATTCTCAGGCTATGGAAGGGTTGAGGCTAGAGGATTCTAGGGAGGTAAAAGCTAGGCCTGTAATCAGTGAAGTGCATGTATCTGATATGGAAGGCAGGACTGAGATTGGCGATAATAATGCGTGGATTGAAGGGGATGATGATATTCCTTGGGATCAGGTTGAGAACGTGATTGGGGCTCTGAATTCGAAGGCTAAAACTATGATTTGTTGGTATTGTGGGAAAAAAGGTCATGTAGTGGCTAGTTGCTGGCAGAAGAGAGACGGCAAGCCGCCAGCTCCTGATTCTCGCATAGGAAAGACCAAAGCTAAGTTTTTCTCAGCCGGTAGCGAAAAGAAAGAGGGTCCTGGAGTGCCTAATAATAGGGTAATACCTGAGCAGTTTCTGAAGAAGACAGTCAATCAGGTGGGGCCTGTTGTGGATAGGTGGGGCAATCAGGTGGGGCCTGTTGTGGATTCTGAAAAGAGCAGAGATGAGAAACAGTATGAGGCTATGATTGCTGACATAGCCAGAAACAATTTTCAGCAATATCCTATGTAATGGATATGATTGATTCGATGTATAAATCTCATTTTAGGATGAAATTTATAGATCGTTCTTTTATTCATATTCATTATATAGGCTATAGTACTGTAAATAGTTAATTTTGCTGTTTTGTATTCACATTATTGCTCTCAACTTTATAAAGTATTACTGTCTTGTTTATTCTTCAGTCAAGGTGTGATCGTGTTAATGAAAACATTATATATATATATTTATATATATATATATTTACTATATATTATATTTTGATAGGTACCTATGCAAGGTAGAATACTTCGAGAGGTACTTACTTGTATAAGAAAAGGCTTGGAGTGTAGCTGTGTGATGCTGGTAGTCTGGGAGATGTACAGGATTTCATAAATTGAACAGTATGTTGGCGGCTGGTGACAGATGGGGGGCTGACTGCTGTGTAGTGGAATGATGTATATCTAAAATATATGGATATATTAATTAATTATAATGACTAGTGTTTTCAAGAGATTGTGGAGTTTTTGAAGATAACGAAAATGCCTATTTGTGCGGATTTAGAATTTCTTGTGCCTGGGGCTGATATTCCGGTGAAGGAGTTAGGAATTATTGATACAGGAAATAATTTTAATTCTTTGACATCTAGAGAAATTCTTGATAAACATGGAATTGAGTTTTGTCCTGCTAAATTATCAGCGTATTCAGTAGATTTAAAGAAAGTTAATATTATTGGATATGTTGAGTTGAAATTTAGATTTGCTGGAACTCAAGCTGTGTTTACGGAGATATTTTATGTACCTGAGGTGACGAGTAGGTTGGTAAATCTTGGATCTGATTTCCTGAAAAAGAATAAAATTAATATTTGTTTGGATGAAGATAAGTTTGAATTTTGTGGGGAATCTGTTCCTATTAATTCCTGTTTACAGAAACAGGTGGTGGCGGAGATACAGAAAATTCCTATTTTGTCCGGACGAATGAATTCTGAAATTCCATCTAAACCTACCTTGCCAGGGATAAAGGAGGGGGGTGGGTTTGGAGAGTTATATTCAACGAAGTATAATGTGAAGTTGCTGGATAAAACTATTTTTTATCCTGGAGGATCTACCGTTGTGGTGCATGTGACTGGATTAAAGAATGATGGGCTTTGGTACGTGTCCCCTAATTCTTCTAAGATGACAAGTGGCAATGGGATTATGATTATTGAAGGGGTGTATCAGCCACGGAAAGATGGGTCCTGCGTGGTTAATGTGGTTAATGCGTCAATAAAACCTATTACCTCGCTGAGAAATGTGAAGATGGGGCATTGTTTCATCATGGATAATCAAGATGTCACCTGTAATAAAACAATTAATGAATTGGATAAGCCAGAAAAGTTGTCGGGGCAAAAAATGCATGAACGGGTACAGTTTATTATTCAAAAATTGAAGTTAGATGAAAACCAGATGATTAAGGAAAATCCAGAATTGAAACCCAGGATTATTAAAATTTGTTTGGAAAATTTTGATATCTTTTCAATGAATGATTCAGATATTGGTGATTGTAGATTAATGACATATAATATAGAATTGTTACCTGGAGCTAAACCTGTGAAGGCCAGAAATATTCCTTTGAATCCAGAGTACGATGCTAAATTGAAGGAACAGTTAACCAAATGGCTGGATGCTGGCATTATTGAGGAGGGTTTCTCGGATTGGTCTAGTCCTATTTTTGCTGTGAAAAAGAAGGCTGCACCTGGAGCAGAGGCTAAGTTGAGGTTTGTCATCGATTTCCGCAATCTGAACAACGTGACTAAGCGGGTGGCGTGGCCGCTGCCACTGATCTCGGATAATCTGACGAAGCTGGGTTCTGGCAAGGTGTTCAGTACTCTTGATTTGACAGCTGCCTACCATTCGATGACTATGGATGAAGACTCTAAACCGTTGACAGCTTTTAGTGCAGCAAACAGGATGTATTTGTTTAACAGGTTGCCATTTGGGTTGTGTAATGCACCCAGCCTGTTCTGTGCTCTGATGGATAAGGTGCTGTCTATCCTGCCAGGTATGTATGGATTCTGTATCAGTTATTTGGACGATCTGATCGTGTTTTCATCAAGTCCAGAGGAACATGTAGAGCATCTGCAGGCACTGTTTCAAGTTCTTAGGCAGGTCAACCTGAAATTGAATTTAGATAAGTGTGATTTATTGACTAGAGAATGCCATTATTTGGGGCATATTATTAGTGCCGATGGATTGAAAATGAATCCTGCATATTTGGAACGGATTAAGGATTGGGGCAAGCCTAGAACAGGGAAGGAGTTGCAGAAATTTTTGGGATTTACTAATTATTACAGAGGATATTTTGCTGATTATGCCAAGAGGTCGTGCATGTTGGATAGTCACAGGAATGACACTATAATAAAGTGGACAGAAGAATTGAACAGAGTATGGACTGAATTTATGGAAATGTTCAAGACTGAGATGTGTAAAGGCTATCCTCAATGGGATAATCCTAATCTTTTTATCGTGGATGTAGATTATAGTTCTCAGTATTTTGCAGGGATAATTTCGCAAGAACAGGATGGTGTGGAGAGAGTGTTTGGTGTCTGTAGTAAAAAGTGTAATGCTGCAGAACAAAATTATCCTTCCTATAAAGGAGAATTAGGTGCATTAGTATATGCATTAAAGAATTTTTTACACTTTTGTAGGTTTCGTGAATTTTTGGTTCGGACAGACAGTATTTCACTAGTGCATTATAAACGTTGGGCTAAAGGATCAATAAACGGCGTCACCTATCGATGGATAACTTTCTTGCAAAGTTTTGACTTTGCAGTTATCCATCGACAGGGGACTAAGCATGTGAATGTAGATTATTTGTCGAAAACTGAGTTAGATTGTAAGGACCATCGACTGAAGAATTGTCAGGAGTGTAGAGAGACAGATAATAAAATTTTGGATCCTTACCTGGATGATTCACCATTTCTGGATCAAATCTATTCTATTATGCAGGTACATTCTGCAGAGGATGAGGCGGATGTTGAGTTTGTCTGGCAAAGTAGTCTTCAGCAGGACGAGATCCTAAATGAAATAAGGTTATGGATATTGGAAAGGAGACAGTTGTCGTCTTATGAGAGGGCGGAGCTATCGGGCAGAAAAGAACTATTGTACAATCTTATTGGCCATATGTATGTGCTAGAGGGGGTTGTAATTTTCAGACAGCCTTTGGCCGAAGGGGGTTTTGTCGAGAGGCCTGTAGTGCCTCTTTCTTTATACAATGATATATTTGATTCAGCTCATGGTGGATATGGTTCTGGACATAGAGGTGTGCAGGAGACAATACGTAAGATAAATGAGAGATTTTTTATGCCTGGCGTGAACAAGTTTGTGGAATCGAGAATACGAAGTTGTATTACATGTTTGAAAAAGGCTGGAAGTAATCCTAAACATGTTTCACCTATAACTCATTCTGTTCAAAGTAGTGAAGTTTTTGCTAATATGTCAGTGGATCTAGTTGGACCTTGGACTCCATGTTATCATCAGGGACAGACGGTTAAATTTGTCTTAATCATGGTTTGTCTATTTTCTAGATATGTTTTTACATGTCCGTTGGTTGATGCTAAAACTGAAACAACTGTAAAGGCTATATTGGAAAATTTTGTACCTACCTATGGTTTATTTAGAGCTTTGAGATCGGATAGAGGTACAAATTTTACAAGCAGTGTGTTTAAAGGCGTGATGAAAGGATTGGGGGTTGATACTGTCCTAATTCCCCCCAGGAATCCAAATTCGAATCCTGTAGAGAGGCAAAATCAAAGTTTGTATGCTGCTTTGAAAGTAGATGAAAATCATGGAACAAAGGATTGGGCTAAAAAATTACCTTTGGCTACGTTGGTGATTAACTGCTCCAAGAGTACTAGAACTGGATATTCTCCATTTTTTCTAGTTTTTGGTCGGCAGCCACGTATTCCCCTCGATTTTCTATCACCAGTCCCGTCTGTTGAATCTTCATCCTCGCGGTCGTATTTGGAATTTCTGAAAAATATGGAGGATGTAATTAAGAGAATTTCTACAAAATCCAAGTTATATTTAGAGGTTCAAAATAAACACAGAGTACAGAGGGAAGCATTAAGAGTGACAGATGTTTGTTATGCTTTCTTTAATATTGTGAAAACTGATGTGTCCAAGAAATTACAGTCTTTCTATGGAGGGCCTTTTATTGTAGTTAAGAAATTTTCGGATGCATTGTATGAGTTGGCACCTTTTGGGAATAATCCTATCAAGAAAAATCAGGTTGTGGCTAGGGATAAAATTCGAAAAATTCATGCTCGAACGGAAGTTTTAGGGGAGGAGGTTAATTTTAACGTTTTTCCTTTACCTGAAATTTGTCCGTCCGATGAGATATTTTTGGAGGTTGACAATATGCCTGTAGAGAGAGAAACTGTAGAGGAGAGAGAGAGTGAAGATGTTGTGTATTTGTCATCTGAAAATGATGGTTTTGAATTGGCAGAGGAAAGACAGAGTGACGAGATTCAGGAGAAGGGGAGTGAGGTTGAGGTTGATAATGACAAAGTTTCAGGGGATGGAAATAGAGAAATTATACCTGTAGGTGAAGGAGTAGAGGTGGGAGTGACAGATGAATCTGTGGTGCCTGCTCCTGTAGTTGAGGGTAATTTTGACGAGGTTGAGCTTCCATCGGAACAGTCGTTTTTGACTACGGCGCCGCCGCAATCTTCACCTGAAAGATTAGTTACAATTAAGAAAAGTGGATCACGGGTGGCGAAATATTTATGGGACACTGGGAGGAGGTTAAGATCTCAGGTAGGGGGTCCTGTGGTACATGTTCAGATAGGAACTCGAGGACGGAGAAAGTAGGGAAAGGAGAGCTGATAATAATTATTTTTGAAAAAAAAATATTATATAAATACATATAAATATTTAAAAAATATATTATAATAGGAGTTCATGAATTGTTATTTGATTATTTTAATAACAAATATGTGCTGACAAAGCTAGTAGGTAGAAAGTTGTCCTGCAATGAAAGGCTAAATCAGTTGATATTTGCGGGTGAATTGGTGAACAGTTATCAGCTAATAATGTCTGGTCATAATAATAAATTCAAATCAGGTAAATATTTTTTAATTTGGGGATTGTGTTTGATACCCTGTGGGGCTGATGTGATACCTGTGCTAGTAAAGGAGTGTGTTGGCGACGGTCCTGAGTTGAGGGCTTCAGAATGTACAGTATTTGGTCAGCATGAGTTTAATGGAACAATCAGCGGTCATCTGTTAAAAAAAGTGGGAGTGAGATTTTTGCCCGCGGTACAATGTCACGTCGATAGAACGGTTCACACCTGGTATTGTGGCAAATATAGCCACCTACATTTAGGGGCACCAGCTGTTGTTAGTAGTGATGAGTTAATTTCTAGTGAAGATTGTAAAAGGATGGAGGAACAGAGGGTATTAGACATAGATGGACGACGGTTGCCTGTAGCGTTTTATGACCGGTCACTGACTTATTTCATAAATGGTACCATCCTGTATGATGATATGATGACGTATGGGATTGACCCTCAGTGCAGAGGGGATGGTATTTATTTAAATAATACATTTGTGCCTAATACTTTTCAAGAAGTTCAGATTACAAGTTATTTGAAAAATATACAAATTTCAATGTTACCTGATAACAGTTGTTTTCTTGAGGATCAGTTCATTGGTGCACATTGTCTGGAGTCTGATCTGCGGCTTGGGCTTGATCGAGTGATAGTTCACAATAAATCACAGGAAGATAGACGTTATTTTAGTTATTTTCGGACTGTTGAAATTGTAAATTTAACTTTGTTTACATTTTCTAATATGGCGGATGATGCTAATAATCAGGGTGGCCGAAGTTGGTTGGCGATTTCTCCACAGTTTTCGTTGGGATTGAAACTGGGGAAAAAAGTGGAGTTTTCTGACTTTCTGACTGACTTGCATTACTTTCATACCAACGTTCCTGATGTATTTTTGTGGATTACAACTGCTAAAAAGAATTTTTTTCCTTGGATGCGAAAAAAGGAGGAGGATGGTGCTTTATTATTACAGTTAACTTCTTCATATCATCAAGTGGAAAGGATTTTGCAGGCAGAACAGGGGTGTTGGGAGAATAATTTGTTTCATTCCAACATCAAACAAGTCGGAAATTTGTTGGTACAACATCTAGGGGAGATGGAACTTGTGTCTGTATGTAAAAAAAGATGGTTGAATGTGACTATAGGAGCAAATTTGCCGTGTTATCTTGGTCATTTTTCTTTGTTTATGGATGATAGAATTGTTGCTGTAGAACCATTCACAAGATTAGTTAAAAATGTTTCCTTGTTGATGGTTGTCGAGTGTAGGAAAAATCCAGTATTTGTGAGAGTTAAACCTGGATTATATCTAGGCAACAAGGGGGCAGGAATGCAGCTGGTTCAGACTAAACGGCTGGAGGATAGTTGGTTGAAGGTACCATTGAATTTTGAGCATCTGCTGGATAAGGGAGAGAAAGGACAGGTGTTGGAGTCTGTGGAAGAGGCTAAACTTTCGGAATTGGCTGCTAACTCAAATGCGTTTGTTGTAGAGGTGACAGAAGATTGGTTTGTACATTTGTATAATTCTTCAATTGATTGGTTGACTAATAGTTGGCAGCATTTTGTTATGGCTGTGATGGGTGCTGCTGGGGTGGTTATTGGATTGCTGTGTGTTGGTTGTTTAGGCAGACTGTGTAACTGCGTTAAATTTTCGCGTTATCGGGAAAACAGTAATTAAAATTTGGCATCCCTGATAAATGTAATTTATGTAAAGTATTTCGTTTCGAATGTCGTCTTATATATGAAAAATGTTAAAATATTAAAATATTAAAATGTTAATATTTAATTATTGATTATTATCAGGAAATGGAGACGGAAACGAAAGGCGGTATCAGCGGGCGTCTGGTCGGCGGGAGGAGCGTGAACCGTCTGTTGAGATGTTGGATGCTGGTAGATCTAATCGGCGGCATGTTGTGTATAGAAGAGATGATAGGAGGCAGTATGATGTAGAATCGCCCAGGTATGAGCCTGGATATGATGATGAGGACGATGTTGGCAACGTGAGTCTTGAAGTTGAGCTTGATTCCAGGGATCGTCTGCCTAGTGAACAGAGTGGTTCAGAGGTAGACAGTTGGATTGAGCCTCCAACGGACAAGCCTGGAAAGGTGGCAGATACTGGTTCTGGTGAGGGACGGCGCAGGTTTGGTAAGTTTGTGCCAAATCAGGCTGCTGGGTCGATCAGGACTAAGGGAGCTAGCAAGGCTTATGATGATGCTGGGGAAGGTACTTCCAGAAGGGGAGCCAGCAAGGCTTATAATGATGCTGGGGAAGGTACTTCCAGAAGGGGCGTGGTCAAGCGGCCTGCTGGGGCAGATTCTCTTGGGCCTAAACAAAAGAGGGAGTTACCAGATTTACGTGCTGAGGTTGAGAGAAATAAGGCTGAACGCAAGAATGACAGACAGGGCTTAGCGCCGCTCAGTGATGAAGATATAGGTAGAATCAGTAATTCTGTTGCTGTGACTCTAAAGCCTATGATTGAGGAAAAAATTCGTGAAGCTGTAAGAGAATCAGTCAAAAGTTTGAACACTGCACAGAAACTTTGGCAGACGGACAGTCATAATCGGGTTAAAGATATGTTGGCCTCGCATAAGAGGGATCTAATGGACTGTATAAGGAAAGTCGATACGGAGATGCAGCAAATGGTGGCTACTACTGCACAGCAAAAGGCTTCTTATATGGTACAGAGTGTACAGACAGCAATGACTGATAATTGGGAAAGTAGTTCAACCAAGTTGGGACAGCAGGTGGGCCAACAGGTGGAAAGTGTTTTGGCAGGACAGGGAACTAAGGTTCAAGAGGCTATTTCTGAGATGGCCAAAAAAGAGGCTGAAGTGCAACGGCACCTGTCTAATATTTTTAGTGAGCTTAGCGAGATCCGGCGCAGAATAAACAATGACTTACCGGCGGCGGCATATTGGCAGTTGCAACAGGCTGGAACTTCTGGTGGTGCTGAGGCTAACAACGGGGTGATGTTGGTTTCGGGAGGTGTTCAGGTCACTGGTGGTGTTGATATGGAGGTGGCAATGCCAGCAGATGGACCAGCGGTTGCTGCAGAGGTGGCTGTTGCGAATGATACCGCCTCAGTGGTAAATGATGCTGTGATGGTTGCTGTAGGAGGGCCCGTAACTGCTGCAGCGGGTAATGCTGTCATGGCGGCAACAGTGGGTGTCTCGGCTGAGGTTGGTGGAGGGACGCTGAACACTCCTCCTCCAGTGGGTGAAGGAGAGGAAGGACTTGAGGCCGGGGTTAATTTCGATGTAGGTTCACCCAGTGAAGACATTGATCCCAGTTTATTGGATCAGCCTGATGGATGGTGAAACCATGCTTAGCTGGATGGTTTCAGAAGGGGGTAAATGTCATATATTTATGTTGTGATGTCATATATTTAAGTTTGCAGACATATGTTAGTTGTTACTCTTAATTACTCTTTAATTGCTCTCAGAAAGAATAAAGAGAAAATATATTTAAGTCAGTTGATATTGAGAGTCCTAACACAGAACATTATCTGGTTTGGGTTCGAGTCTTTATTAAGACCAATACAGCTATTCACAGACATCCTACTACTTTAGATAGTTGGTATAGGCAGATATTCTACCCCTTCAAAGTGCATAGTTAATTAATACATTGTATTAATTAAACAGACAGTCATCCTGTTGATTGGTGTCCTGATATACAGACAGACATCCTGCTACTTCAGAACTATCCAGCTTTGAATAATCAGTAGTTTTGACTTATTAACATATTTAATCATTTCTAAATATAGTATAAATATATAATCTTATTTACTCAAAAACTGCATTTAATCCAATATAATAAATACTTAAAAATCTGTTTGCATTTTGAATTGAACATTAAGTCTACTCTATCATTAACTTATGTAAGTCTGTCTATATCACACAAGGATGACAACATCCATAAAAGCGAAGCACTGAAACAGTAGGACAAACGGACATTAACACTTATATTGTGTCAGAACTGAATAATCAGAATATAAATGTATAAGAGTCGAAGCAAAGTTGTAAGTAAATTTGTTGATAAACTACTTTATGCAGGATTATGTTTATGGACATACTTACATTTTTAGGACTTAATTATAGAGTTGCTTCGCTAATAACATTATACTTTGTTGTCCCAGGAATCGATATACCAAAAATCAGATCAATCGGATATTTAGATCACATAAAAATTAGTTGTTTAAAAAGTAAAAAAACAACATGTTTAAAATGGACGTACGGACATTTTGGTAATGAATATAGAGTTGCTACGCTTTCTAAATCGTACCTAATTACTACAGGAATCACCATGCAAAATTTAAAATCGATAGGACAATTCTAACTTGCCTAAATTAACGAAAAAAGATATCCGTTACGAACGGACGTACGGACAGACGGATAGACCCTAATTATAGAAAAGCTTCGCTTTTAAAAACATTTTATACTTTTGTAATGTTACTATACAAATGGATATAAAATATACATCGATATTGTGACAGTGAAAAAAACTGTCATCAATTTAGGTTGCTAACATGGACATCACTTATTGGTCAGTTTGTTTATCTAGTTGGAGGGTAGGGTTGGTAGTGTGAATAGGGCACTTGGCCATATTTTAGTATGACGGACGCTCTCCCATGAGTACTGCTAAAATTTAAAATTGTAATAATTTGTACTAGAAGTTCCTATATGGTTCATATATGTAAATATCTTACTTGAAAACAGGCATAAAAAGGCCTAAAAAGAACATGTTTATTGGCTTGAAAAGATATGCCTTGCATCATGTTAATTGGAGTGTGAGCTTAAGATAATTACATGAAGTTTGCTTGTCAAAGTGAGTTTGTGCTTGTCATAAATATATATAGATATATATTTAGACTACCACTATCTTAGAAGTGTAGCTTTTAGGTAAAAGTGATGTATGTATGTTCAATTTATTTGAAACTTATCTGGCATCTACAGGGTATAAAAGGGATCGTTATTTTAGCCAGCTACAAGTTTCACTTTATTAGAGTACATGATAATCTGGTGTAAAGATCCAAGTAATTGTAAATCAATTACTATATATTGATTTTCTTCGTAGGCGTTCACACGATTGTGGTTTGGGGGGAGGATCTAAGGAAAGTCCACCCCGTCCCCCCAAAATTTTACCAGGGGAAGTTTTTAATTTAGAGGAAAGAGGCAGGGGGAAAAGGTTGTGAAGGGCGTGTATGTAGATTCTGTAAATTTATAGTCTGTGGTTTTCAAAATTATCCCCTTCAGGTAACGAAGCCACTCTTCGACTAAGTCTTAAGGCCAAATTCTATAAAAAATTTCAGATTTTTTCCTTAAGAAGATAAAAGGTTTTTGTAAACAATAACTCCTTAGCTAACCTGACATAATTTTTTTTTTCATGTGCATATTTAGAGAAAATTACTTTTTTATAACAAAAAAAAATACTTTTTCTGACAATTACCGAAAAACGGCAAATAACGGAAACCGCCATTTTCGGCGGTTACGGCGGTAAAACGGCGGTAAAACGGCGGTAAAACGGCGGTTGGCGGCGCCAATTTATATTTTTCTGTTTCTGATCACAATAAAAAAAACAAAACAGTAACAAGCCCTTTTCACTCCACAGGGGGAGCATAGGCCGCTGACAATTTGTCAGTGTTTCTGTAACAATGTGGCTTTTTATGGATATGGGATAGGGTTGTCAGCCCTAAGCCCTATGATTGCGGTGTAAAGCATCCATTTGCCCATCAGACAACCAACCCTTTGATTGCACGACCTTTGTCTGAGAAGTCCTAACTGTGCATGGTAGTGAGTTGCGCCTGTTTTGGGCCAAGGCATTCCCCCTACTCTAATTATTTATGTCGCGCACCTGACATAGCAGCAGTAGGAACCATTTTTAACGTCTTTAGTTATGACGCGGTGTCGGACCGAGATTCGAACCTATCACCTTCCCGACGACGAGCGGATGCGCTACGTGTTGAGCCCGTGTTGATCACAATAAAAGACTACATAAAAAATTTGGTTGGTCTATAGCTGTTTTGAAATTCGGCGGCTGGCAGTTTACAAACGGCAAAATTACAGGTCAGTCAAAAATCGGTCAAGGAGTGGTCAAACGGTCATGACCTTACTACTCACGGAAGTTTATTAGTGCTCAAGGATGTACCACAAATTTTTTTTAGGTTTCTAGCTGTAATAGAAGCCACGATATACATGATATGAGTCCATATTAAAAGCAGGACATAAAATCGGTCAGGAAGCGGTCAAACGGTCATAACACCACTATTCTCAGATGTTCATTGATATCCCAGTAATCACCAAAAAAATTTAGGTCTCTATCTTATACACAAAAGTCATAATGAAGAAATTAAGATTAATTTATAATTTTTTCTAAATTTTGTGCCACATAACCGACTTTGACCGGACGCCACGACCGACACAAACCAGATATCCTTATAAGATGAACTCTTGCCGACGTATTATTACTAAACTTAAAAAGTCATGAAGTCACAACTCTCTATCTTATCTACAAAAAAAATGACATTGAAATTTGACCCCCCCCCCCCCCCCTTGATCTGTAATAGTTAATATTTAAAGAAATCAGAACATAAGAAAAAAGAGAGAAAGAAAAGGATATTCCATTTAATATTCAGTAACTCTATTCCTATTAAATAAATGATCTGTATTATGTAGAAAGTCCCAACTAAAAAAAACCTATTTATTAAACGTTTTTCCGTTTTATTTCTAGTGGCAGATTCACCAGCATATAGTGGCTTTATCTAATAAATCAACGTAACTCACTAACTCCCAAATCCCCTTTAAATTGAAATGGCATGACCAGGGGCGTCCAAGCTTTTTTTATTTGGGGGGGGGGGGGTAAAATTTTGAAAATACAAATTTGGGGGTGGGTAATCTTTAGTTCATAGAGGCATTTTTTTTATTTGGGGGGGGGGGTAAAAATTGAAAATCCAAATTTTTTTGTGGGGGGGTAATCACCCCTTTACCCCCCATTGGACGTCAATGGGCATGACTTTAAACAACTGAAAGGTTTTCTTTATGTTAAGAGTTTTTAATTGTTCTTTAAAGACAAGCTTCCTATGAAAACCAATCTTACAAATAGTCACGTTTTTACTTGTAAACAGGGAAAAAATTTATTTTTCTATATATAAATAAATATATATATAAATTCATTTCAAATTTCATCGAAAATGTTCTTAATATTTTATGAAAACAACATATTCCCTTCTTTTTAGTAGCGAAGCTACTCTATAATTTGAAATGTCCGTCTGTCCGTCTGTCCGTCTGTCCGTCTTAGTTTGGGGGAAACGTGATTTTCTCGGCTCCTATAAAAGATAAAAGGCTGAAATTTTTTGACAACATTTCCATTATCCAGGAGCACAATTAACTATAAAACATCAATGGCGATAGGACCGCTTTTTATCAGGTTTTAGGCTATTTTTGTATTTTTCACATTTTTCTCCATATCTTTGGTGTTTATGGTCCGATTTCCAAAATTTTTTCAGTTATAGAATCAAAATTAAATTTCCTATCGTTTCAAGAAAACAACTATGACGGACAGACTGCCTTTAAGCAGGTTTTAGGCTATTTTTGTATTTTCACATTTTTCTCCATACCTTTGGTGTTTATGGCCCAATTTCCAAAGTTTTTCAGTTATAGATATCAAAATTAAATTTCCTTTCGTTTCAAGAACACATCAATGGCGGTCAGACTGCCTTTTTGCAGGTTTTTGGCTATTTTTATATTTTTCACATTTTTCTTCATATATTTGGTGTTTATGGTCCGTTTTTTTTAAATTTTTGTAGTTAAAAATATCAAAATTAAATATCCCGTTGTTCTGAGCATCCAGTATGTAATTTACTTTGACCGTCAGTCTGTTAGTCATAGTACTGAAATATAAATAAATATTAAGAATTTAAAAACAAATGTTGAAAAGGTTTCGTGATTTTTTCCTAATATACATGCTTTTGTCAACTAATATCTAAATTCTTATTTAATTGTTTATGCTTCGCTACTTATGGATGTTGTCATCCTTGTTTCATATTAATGTTATTTTTCCCAATTTTTAAAATAATATATTAAACAAAATAATACTAGAGCAACCAAAATTCCGTAAGCTTAATTAATTATGTGATATGTTTTTCTCGTATTCATTCGAATCCGGTTCTCATCCATACGAAAAAACTATGTCTAGCATCGTATTATATCCAGCGCTCTACGAATTGGCACCTCGGGGCTATAAAAACTGGTACTAATCTTTTAAGTACATTATAATAGTACATAATAGTACATTTTATTTCCGTGAAAGCTGTTTATAATACGATGCGACAAATAACTATTATACCAAATGAAATAAATGGAGTTGCTACGTTTGCTAAAAGAAAATTAAAGATTGGGGGTCAATTCAGGATCCTATTTTGTACAATGTAAAACATTAACCAAACAATTATTAAACTTTTTGAGCTGTATTTTAGTGGTAATTCGTGTACTTTTTAAAATTAGTGTATATTCTTGATCTAGTCAGTGTCTAACTGTCATCGAAACCAATGACCTATACTACGTACGTAATGGATGTAGAATATACGTGGATATTATGACAAGGGAAAATGGAACTAATTTATTAGTTAGTTCGTTCATCCATTAGGAGGGGAGATGGAAGGGGAGAATCTTTATTTTAGCCCGCTGCATTTTTTACTTTATTAGAGAACATGAAAATCTGGTCTAAGATCAAAGTATTATTAAATCCAATGTGTACGTTAATGCTGACGGACAAAAACCTTCCATTACAATTTTATAAAAGCTACACTTTCAAAAAGGAAAGCTGTAACTCTAATGTAAAAATTTCCAAATAATATTGATCAATCTATCTAGAAGCGAATTGATTTAACATTACATAAGGCTACAAGTATGCACGGATTAGGGACAAAAATAATAAAAAAATATTGATGATTAATTTAGGTGATAATATTCATAAATTGGTAGAAATTAGTAAAAATACTATTTCAGAAATCAAGTAAAAACTTGTTTAGATCAAAGATTCTTAATTTTGGCAATTTAATTACTTTTTCCCTTTTTTTTTATACATTTCTATAGTTAGAAATAGAAATAGTTAGAATTTAATTACTTTTTCCCTTTTTTTTTATACATTTCTATAGTTAACTATAGAGATTAAATTTATATTTATGGATTTTCTTTAGATAGTAAATCAAAATGTATGAAAGTCTTATATGGAAATATATCATATCCTATAATTTTTTAGCTTATCTTTACCCCTGTCTGGGTATAATATACATGATTTTATTCCCTTTATGCTATGACTAAATATTTTTGTGTTTTTCAGTTTTTTGCTTTCTACCATTTACAGGAGTTGTTGTCCTTTTAAGGACCATTATTATACAAGCACTGCTAATCTACAATTAAAAATTCTGTTCGTTTAACCTTTTAAAATTTTTTAATAAATAATAGTGCTACGGTGTATTTCAAATTAAGGGGGGGGGGCGTAATGACATAAGCTCTTAAACCGTGAGCAAAATGGTCTAAATATTGAGCTAGACCCTTCAAACTTGGTATATAAGCTTAGTCCTATAGGTATTACATCTAAATGGCAAAAAAATCCAAAATTTTTTATTTTTAGGTTAGGTTAGGTAAGAAAAACCCTGCGGAAATGGGGTTTTTAGGCTTTTTTGGTCTATTTTGATGTGGAAACTTGCCTTAAATTGTTTTTTCTTAGGGTTTAAACTTAAATACACTGTATCTATTCACATGGACATTATTTAAGATGATTCAGCAAGTCGTGGACCGACCCCAGGGGGCTAGGTGGGTAGCCCGCAGGGGTTAAGTTCATTTTTCCCAATATATTTGTTGTGATACATCAAATTATAGGTTTTTTAGGTCAAGGAACTCAAATTCAGAGCTAAAATAAGCATTAGACTAATCTGAAGCTAGCCCCAGCGGGCTTAGTTGGTGGCCCGCAGGGGTTAAGTGCATTTTTATCAATATATATCTTGTTATATATCAAACTATAGGTTTTTTAGGTCAAGAAACTCAAATTCTGAGCAAAAATTAGCATTAGACTGACCTGAAGCTAACCCCCCCGGGCTAGGTTGGTTTTCTGCAGGGCTTAAGAGCATTTACCTAACCTAACCTAGAAACTTACTTATATTTTTATAGGTTTCTTTCTTGAATAAACTGTGTCTATTAATGAAGACTTTATTTAAGATGATCCAGCAAGTCGGGGACCGAACCCAGCGGGCTAGGTGGGTGGCCCGCAGGGGTTAAGTGCATTTTTTCCAATATATATGTTGAGATACGTCAAATTATAAGTTTTTTAGGTCAGTTAACTCAAATTCAGGGCTAAAATAAGCATTAGAATAATCTGAAGCTAACCCCAGCGGGCTAGCTGGGTTGCCCACAGGGCTTAAGTGCATTTTACCTAAGCTAACCTAGAAACTTACATTTATTATTTTTTTAGGTTTTTTTTCTGGAATAAACTGTTCATTCATGAGGACCTTATTTCAGATGATTCAGCAAGTCGAAGACCGACCCCAGCGGGCTAGGTGGGTGGCCTGCGGGGGTTAAGTGCATTTTCCTTAATATATATGTTGTGATAAATCCAACTATAGGTTTTTTAGGTCAAAGAACTCAAATTCAGAGCTGAAATAAGCATTAGACTAATCTGAAGCTAACCCCAGCGGGCTAGATAGGTAGCCCATAGGGCTTAAGTGCATTTTACCTAACCTAACCTAGAAACTTACATTTAATATTTTTTTTTAGGTTTTTTTTTAAAATAAACTGTCCATTCATGAGGACCTTATTTCAGATGATCCAGCAAGTCGAAGAACGACCCCAGCGGGCTAGGTGGGTGTCCCTCAGGGGTTAAATGCATTTTTTTTAAAAAGTATGTGTTGTCATACATCCAACTATAGGTTTTTAAGGTCAAAAAACTCAAATTTACAGCTAATAAAAGCATCAAACTAATCTAACGTTAGCCCCAGCGGGCTAGGTGGGTTGCCTGTAAGTCTTAAGTGCATTTTACCTAACCTAACCTAGAACCTTACTTGTTTTTTTATGGTTTTTTTCTGGAATAAACTGTGTCTTTTATTAGAACATTATTTAAGATTTAAGACCCCAGCAGGCTAGGTGCGTGGCCCGCAGGGTTAAGTGCATTTTTAGTTGTCATACATAAAATTATAGGTTTTTTAGGTCCAGAAATTCAAAGGGGTAGTTTCACGAAATGCATTTGAACTTAATTTAGTGAACTGCATATTTTTTCCTGGTTAATTAGTTAAACTACATTTATATGGCATATATTTGAAAAAATTTAAATTTTGATAGTACAATGTTAGCGGTGGAAGAATTTAATTTGCTAATGGGATACAATATTTAAATTTTATGTATACCACATACCACGAAAAAACTAGCATCAGGTTGCTATTGTGTTTTTTTTTAGCTCCAAATTGACTTAAAAAACCTATAGTTTGATGTATAACAACACATAATTTGGAAAATTTACCTCTGCAGGCCACCCACCTAATCCGCGGGGGTTAGGCTTAGGTCAGTCTAATGCTTAAAATAGCTCTGAATTTGAGTTTCTTGACATAAAAAACCTATAATTTGATGTATGACAACACATACTTTAGAAAAAATGCACTACACCCCTGTGGGCCACCCACCTAGCCCGATGGGGTCGGTCAATAACTTGCTGGATTATCTAAAATAATGTCCTCATTAATAGACACAGTTTATTCAAGGAAAAAAACAAAAAGAATTATAAGTTTCTAGGTTAGATTAGGTAAAATGCACATAAGCCCTGTGGAAAATCTACCTAGCCCGCAGGGGTTAGCTTCAGGTAAGTCTTATGCCAATTTTAGCTCTGAATTTGAGTTTCTTGACCTTAAGAACCTTTATTTTGATACATAACAAGATCTATATTGGAAATAATGCATTTAACCCCTGTGGGCCACCAACCTAGCCCGCTGGGGCTAGTTTCAGATTAGTCTTATGCTAATTCTAGCTCTGAATTTGAGTTAACTGACCTAAAAAACTTATAATTTGACGTATCTCAACATATACAGCATGACCCTCAAAAAAGTATTTTTAAGCATCTGCAGCCCTTATTTCTCAATGAATTATTAAAAAATGCATATGTCCTTGTTCTCTATAGTATTCCACGTAAGTAGATATAAAAATATTTTTTTTACCCCCATTAACACCGGAGATTTTTAATGCTAAAGTTTTGAAAAAGTGACTGAGGAAAAAGTAACTTTTAACTAGATACGACTTTTTTTAGCAAAATTAAGCTAGAAATCCTTTTATTTTTGTTACTAGCAAAAACTTTATACAAAAATGAAATAAAAAATTTAGTTTTTGAGTAAAAAGCATTTTTTTACACATATTTTTTGAGTCTTTTTAGTTTAATGATATTTTGAAAAACTTACTTATTAGGCAAAATTGTTTAAGATTAAAAAACCAAATAAATCTCTATGAATATAGCAAAAAAATTGTTTTTGTTTCACAATCCTAACTTTAATAACAAAAAAGTTAAAAAGAAAATAAAAATAAAACATAATGATTTTTTAGTCTAAAAAGCTTAATTTACCCCTTATTAAATAATTGAGATGTCAGAAAAGTAGGCGGAGCAACTGTCATAATTAATCCTTTTCTATAAATAAGGGTTAATAAATAACCTAAAATTTGCAAATAATCAATTCATTCAGTAGTATTTTTTGCCATTAAAAATTTATATTTTTTGGTGGAATAAAAAAGAAATATTTAGTTAACTTGTTTTTCTTTGTGTCTCATTATTCAATTGCCAGAAAAACATAATATAACCATCCAAAAAATAAGAGAAACAAAAAAAAATTCTTTTTCTCAGTCACTTTTTCAAAACTTTAGCTCTAAAAATCTCCGGTGTTAATGGAGGTAAAAAAAATATTTTTATATCTACTTACGTGGAATACTATGGAGAACAAGGACATATGCATTTTTAAATAATTCATTGAGAAATAAGGGCTGCAGATGCTTAAAAATACTTTTTTGAGGGTCATGCTGTATATTGGAAAAAATGCACTTAACCCCTGCGGGCCACCCACCTAGCCCGCTGGGGTCGGTCCCCGACTTGCTGGATCATCTTAAATAAAGTCCTTATGAATAGACACAGTTTATTCAAGAAAAAAACCTGTGAAAATATAAGTAAGTTTCTAGGTTAGGTAAAGTAAATGCTCTTAAGCCCTGCAGAAAACCAACCTAGCCTGGGGGGGTTAGCTTTAGGTCAGTCTTATGCTAATTTTCGCTCAGAATTCGAGTTTCTTGACCTAAAAAACCTATAGTTTGATATATAACAAGATATATATTAGAAAAAATGCACTTAACCCCTGCGGGCCACCAACTAAGCCCGCTGGGGCTAGCTTCAGATTAGTCTAATGCTTATTTTAGCTCTGAATTTGAGTTCCTTGACCTAAAAAACCTATAATTTGATGTATCACAACAAATATATTGGGAAAAATGAACTTAACCCCTGCGGGCTACCCACCTAGCCCCCTGGGGTCGGTCCCCGACTTGCTGAATCATCTTAAATAATGTCCATATGAATAGATACAGTTTATTTAAGTTAAAACCCTAAGAAAAAACAATTTAAGGCAAGTTTCCACATCAAAATAGACCAAAAAAAGCCTAAAAACCCCATTTCCGCAGGGTTTTTCTTACCTAACCTAACCTAAAAATAAAAATTTTTGGATTTTTTTGCCATTTAGATGTAATACCTATAGGACTAAGCTTATATACCAAGTTTGAAGGGTCTAGCTCAATATTTAGACCATTTTGCTCACGGTTTAAGAGCTTATGTCATTACGCCCCCCCCCCCTTTAAATCCTCCTGATTTTTAATTCTCCGAGCAACTTTGCTTTGCTCTTTAGTTTATATATCAATTAGTTTCCGTGATAGTATAGAAAAGTTATACCCCCCGTCCCCTCCTTATACTTATTTTTATTTTTTTTTAATTGAGGGAGGGGGGGTGCTCGCTAGGTATTTTGTTGGATATAGTTATAATTTTGCAGATTATGAATGAAAACTAGGAGAAAAAAGATAAAAAATTTAACTTTAAAATGATGGAGGAAAAAGATGATAAATTTGGTGACATCTGTTTGACAGGAACACAGGTAAATACCAGGGATCTAAAGGGATAAGAAAATAGCAGATAAATTGATGTACATCCCTAATGGTGTTACAAAAAAATACCCTTTGTGTAGAGTACATTTGGTAGTTGAAATGTTTGGATACTCAACTAAATGAACCCACCAATCAAACTTTTTAAAATTTGTTAAAAGTAAATGGAGAAATTCACTAAAAAATCATTATTATTTGATTCTTTATTTGTCTTAATTATTTACATAAAAAGTTTACATTTGAATTATAAGAGTTATTATAACAATATCAAATTGAAACTAATCCAAGATATTCTCTTGTAAAAATAAAGTGTCAGTTGATTGTAAAGCAGAAGTAAAAAAAGAGAGAGAAAATTGCCGTCTAACATAACAAGTGTACATTTAAATTATAAATTTCAAGACTAATTCAACATAATATAATATCTTCCAAAATATGTCAAATTATACAAAAAAATAGAACTTTAAAGTGTCCTAGAAGGAAAAATAAGCGTCATTGAGAAGGAAAAAAAAATTATGATACAAATATTAGGTCAATACTAATCCTATATATACTCTCATTAAAATGTGTCTAATGGATACAGGGCTGAACTTAAAATTGTCAAAGTGGGATAAATAAATGTGGCCTGTTAAATGAAAACTGCATAATGCTTTAATAGGCAGATCACCAAAAGCTCCACCTCATGAATATTGTGTAGGATGTATAGTTATACTGACCCTCTATTGTATGAGGTAACTTATCTTGTGGGTCTAATGTCACCATGTGATTAACAGGCTAAAATTCGCATTTCCTAGAGAAAAAAAAATAAATTGAACAGTCCTATTTATGATAAATAATCCTGCACAGTCCTTTTATAGCAGGTCAAATGAAACATTATCCTTTACATTAGATTGTTCTAAGAATAACTTTAAATCAGTGTATAACAGTAAAGTTACACGGATATTTTAACGATATTTTGGTGTTACAAGCCTGACTAACAGTCACTTTTAAAATCACCTATTAGCTAAACATTGCTCACACCTCGAACAATTATTCATCTTATAATAGCCTGTAATATTTTAGGGTAATGTCGGTTGTTTCAAAGTTTTGGTTTTAGCTTATTTAATCATTGTTTTTGTAGAGTAGTTTTTGCTACTAATATTAGTTGTTTAATAATTTCATCATATATTACACAAAAATACTTGTGCAATGGGTTAAATAAAATACACACTGACGTACAAAGTGAGTTATATACCTGATCATTAAAAGACAGTTTATATGCCTTCAATAGTTAGCAGCCATATAATATATCCTTTGAACATACAGATTCTTTTTTTCCCTTATAGCTATAGACTGAAAAATTAAAGTCAAAAGAATCTTTACAAGAAACTCATAGCTCTAACAAAAATAGCAGCTGAATCAATTCGATTTTCCTTATTAGCGTTACAGACAGACGCACGGACTGTCGAACAGACATTGTAAGTAATACAGCTTTAATATTAAAATGAAGAAATTAATCCTATATTTTTATGTGATCATCTATATAAAGTACAGAGGATTTTAAACAAAGTCCATAATATTTAATATAAATTTTTCATGAAATTTATAGAGAAAAATTAATAAAAATGTTTTTATAACCATTATTATTGAATTCCATTGTATTTTAACATAGAATTTTATTTTTACCTTATAGATAAAAGTAAGAAAATTGACATTTTTGACAGTTTTGCTATGCAATATCAGTAGATTTTTTTATCAGAATATCCAGTTTTATTTATTCTAGTTGTTAATCTACACTAAAACTATTGTATGTTCGAAAGTAATTATGTCACTGTGTTACATATCTGAGGTGGATTCTTAAAAAAAATTAGTGAGGCTCGCTAAAAATTTTTTTTTAAATCCTCCAAAATTGCATAAAAAATCTACAAAAAAAAAGAAATCTTAATTACCCTTTTATGTTTTTAGTAGCGAAGCTACTCTATAATTCACTTTGTCCGTCCGTCCGTCAGTCCGTCAGTCCGTCAGTCAGTCCGTCAGTCCGTCAGTCCGTAACGCTATGGGGGAAATGGGATTTACTCAGCTCCTATAAAAGATAGAATGCTGAAATTTTTTGACAACATTCCCATTATTCAGGAGCACAATTGACTATAAAACATCATTTGCGGTCGGACCGATTTTTAGCAGGTTTTAGGCTATTTTTATATTTTTCACATTTTTCTCCATATCTTCAGTGTTTATGGTCCGATTTTCAAAATTTTTTCAGTTACAGATATCAAAATTAAATTTCCTGTCGTTTAAAGAAACAATCATGAAGGCCAGACTGCCTTTTTAGCAGGTTTTAGGCTATTTTTATATTTTTCACATTTTTCTCCATATCTTCAGTGTATGGTCCGATTTTCAAAATTTTTTCAGTTATAGATATCAAAATTAAATTTCCCATCTTTTAAAGAAGGCAACCATGACGGCCAGACTGCCTTTTCAGCAGGTTTTAGGCTGTTTTTTTTATATTTTTAACATTTTTCTCCATATCTTCAGTGTTTATAGTCCGATTTTCAAAATTTTTTCAGTTGTAGATATCAAAATTAAATTTCCCGTCTGTAAAGGAAATAACCATGACGGCCAGACTGCCTTTTTGGCAGGTTTTAGGCTATTTATAAATATATTTAACACTTTTTTCCATATCTTCAGTGTATATGGTCCGATTTTCCAAATTTTTAAAGTTTTTAAGGATTTAAAAATTAAATTTTTTGTCGTTTCAAGAAAACAACCATGGCGGCCAGACTGCCTTTTATCAGGTTTTTGGCTATTTTTATATGTTTTACATATTTCCCAAGATCTTTGTTTATTTTGATCCAATTTTCAAACTTTTATGGGATATCAGTATCAAAATAATTTTCCCCATTGTTATGAGCATCTTTTATATAATTTACTTTGACCATCGTCATCATACAAAATAAAACAAGGTTTCATATTTATCTTATCCAATAAATCTATTCTTGATTTTAGTAAAAACCTTTTAAATCTACCTGTACGTATTCCCATCTACGATTTTTTGTGCTTTGCTACTTATGGATGTTGTCATCCTTGTTATTTAATTTTTTTTGTAGATTTTTCATGCGACTTTGGAGGATTTTTCACTGCCTCACTTTTTTTAGTAAGGCAGTGAGCCAAAAAGTTTTTTTGAGAATCCACCTCTGGTGACAATAACTGACTTGTTCTTTTATATATCTCTGAAGCAGTACAATAGAGTAAATATACCTAAACTAACCCTAAATGTAGTTCATATGTAGCTAGTTCATATGTTCTATCCATAAGGAAAAAGGATCTACCTGTAGATACAATTATCCACATAAAAAAACTGTCTGTTATTTTTTAAGTCGACTCAAATCAAAAGAAAACGAGCATATACAAAAATGAAATATGCACTCTAAATTTAAATAAAGAATATTTATTAATAAGCAACAGTAATTTGATTTATAATTTATATTGTATAAAAACCCCAATCTATCTAGTTTGTTTATTTAATTTTAAGCATTTACAATTTATTACGTATAACTTAAGATAAATATCCTAAATTACTCAAATTTTGTATGCCTCTTTTAAGAAATGAGAGTGTTTTTTTCAAATCTACAAAAAAAGCATAGATTAAAAAAATGAACCTCAATAAAAATGGTAGATATAGTGTGACAAGGATGAAAACATCCACGAGACTTAACAAATCATGGAGTAACCATTGGTAAGTAAATGTTACATCAATCATCTACAAATGTTTCAAATCGACAGGACAATTCTTACTTGTTAATTACTGATACTTTTTTCTCCAATCAAATGTAGATATAACGCCACGCATAATCTTTTATTTTTCTACTAGCGGCTACGCCCGAGTAGCATCTAGGGGCACTTAAGGCAATACTTTGCAATACAATTTTCAAATAGTTTCAATTAGTTTGCTAAGGCGATTTCAACATGATTGATCTTAGATTTAAGTAGTAAAAACCATAAGAAGCATAAATTAAATATATCAAAGATAAATAAATATTTCCTCAGATTCTTAAATGTTAAAATGCTTTGTCCAAGCTGATTAAATATCTACAAAAAGACAGACATACATCATGTTACTTTATTAAAAGGATTACTTAATACTCCTACACATCTTCGTAGTATTGTATGCACGTATTAAATATGTAATTTAGTAAAGATAGATTATACCAATTTGACCTCTTCTCACACAAATATTAATCTCGATCCAAGCTTTAAATAAGAAGAAATATTTACCTCTCATCTTTTACAGGTCGGCAGCAGGGAGAGAGGGGACATTAAAATGTTTATTACATTTTTCCCCAAAGTTTAATTATAACGTCTTCTTATTCGTTGGCTTAACATCTTTAGGAACTATTGTTGAATTTTAATGGGTTGGTTAATTAAGTTTAGTGTCCATACGTTTTAACCACTAATTATAATCTAAAGAAGGGGTAATTTTGTGTATCATCATTGGGGATGTACATCAGTTTATTGGACATTGTCTTATCTCTTTAGATTCGAAAAACTAAAATAACTGTAAAAATAAATAATAATAATCAAAAATTGTTATATTAAGAATATAATTTTCTTACATAAAGAACCAGGATATAAGATTTACGTGTCTTTACACATAATATTAATCAGTGTCGTGTACATTATGGGATAAAACGGACGTTTAGGCAAATAATTATTAAGTTAACACTTTTAATTAATGACTTCTTATCATATAAAAACCACTTTATTAGCAATGTATCTAATTATCATTTGACAAATTAACATCTTAGTAGTATACCTCTGTAAGATTGCGTGATTTTTTTTGTAGTAAATCATCATTTCAATACAACTGTATACATCTTTTTGTACTTTTCTCATGGGATCGAGTCAATACTAAAGACATTAAAAATGGTTTCTACTGCTGCTATGTCAGATGCGGGAAATTAATAGTTAGAGTAGGAAAATGTCTTGGCCCACAACAGGTGCTACTCATTACCATACACTGTTGGGACTTCCACACAAAGGTCGTGCAATCAAAGAGTTGTTTGTCTGTTGGGTGTTACTTTTTGTTAAATTATTCTATATTTTGCCTAGGTGCCGTCAATGCGAATAGTAGTGAAGAACAAAGCATCTGCTAAAGAAAAGTTCTACACACTAAACACTAAAAAGGTAAATAACATTTGGGTTTATAGGATAAATTCGAACTGTCCGTCCGTCTGTCTGTCTATAATAAATGAACTGAGTGGGCATCCATTTTGTAATTTACTTTGTCCTTCTGTCAGTTAGTTCTTATGACACTGAAAATCTTCTCGATAACTGACTTCGTCCGTTTTTGCATCTATATTAATTGTTTGTGCTTCGCTACTTTTATATGTTGGAATTCTTGTTTGATTTTATTAAATAAACATATAACTTTTCATTTTAATGTCCGTGAAAATATGTCTATAAATTAATACGATTCGATAAAAACTATTGTAAATTGTACTTTGGGATTTTTGAATACTTTTTTGAAATGAGGGTTACAATGTAAAATATTTTTCTTAGGTTGCATTACAAATACACATGGCTTCATTGAATAATGATTTTATTTAAATTTATACTATATTTTGCACAGAAATTAGAATTTGTTCTATTGGGATTAAAAACTCATCAAAAATCAATCAAGAAAAAACGAATTTTATTAAAATCCTAATACTTAGAGGAATTATCAATATTTTATAATCAAAATTGAGTTTATAAAAAAATATCTACATTTAAACACTGATGAAATTAAACTAACTTATAGAATAACATACAACCATTAAAGTGCACCTGTCTTTTAGGCCTTTATACCTAGCTTCTTTTCATTTTATGGGAATTTTTTATTTTTAGGAATCATCAAGTACCACACAAGGAAATGTTCGACCCAAGACTTCCAAGACTCGTCCGTCCAGCAGCAGACCTATGCTAGGTAAGGATTTCCCACTTTTGCTTCGAATCCAATCAATATCTAGTGGATTAGAACCGGTTCTCAGTCATACTGAAAATTATGTAGAGAATCGTATTATATCAAATTTTCGAATAATATCAGGGGGCTAAAAAACATGGTTTTAATCCTATAACTGTTCATTTTTATATCCGCGGAAACCTGTGGGTTGCTGAGGCTTATAGTGGCCAAAATATTATTTATAAAGCCACATTATTATATTCTATACATATTCATTTATTTTTACAAAACTATTAGTAAGTGAGTCCTTATATGAAGTCCTATATGTTTTAATCTTTAAAAACAGGAAAAGGACCAACACCAAGAGGAATGAAACATAGTGTGGAGTCAGAAAATACATTTTCAGGTAAAATTATAAACTGGAGCACAAATCAAAAAGTCCTTTCGAGTTAAAAAATGTGTTTAGTTCATTTCAATTAATTTAATCTAAACAAACAAACATAGAAACATAGAAAGAAAATTGTAATGTTTTTTGGCCTTTTCACCTCTTTTAATTTTTCTTTTTTTAGGACTGAACCTAAGCATTTCAGAATATCTTTTCTTGTTATATCCTATTTTATAAAGTAGTACTTTTTTTTTGTCTGTAGTGAAGGATCTCAATAACTGCTGAACCGATATGGTTCTCCTTTACAGTGAAGATTTGTATATTTATAAATAAATCTGGGTATGGTTTTAGGCTATTATGCCCTTCCATATCCCTAACATATAGCCCCTAGATGCTATGGGCAAATACACTAGTATGGTTATATTTCAGGTAGCTTTATAGATGAAGAAGATAGTGAAAGCACCCATGATCATGATCCACCTTCTAAATCATTCCATGCTCCAACCTTAGGTTATTGTTAGAATTGTATGAAAAAGATAGTTCCCTACGGTTTACATGATGGAGTTACTTACAATGGCTTTTTGAGACGTACTAAATGGATCAGCTTAAGCTCAAATAGCTTTAAAACAGCCCTAAGATATTTATAAAGCTTCCCTGGAAAGTATAACCAATTTAGAATTGTGCATAAAGAAAAATACATTAAAACTACTTTATATTATAGATAGGATTGTAGGATAAAGAAATTATGAAAGTATTTCTATTTTGATAACATTTTTGGTTAAGAAAGGGATATCCAAGCATGGATAATGTTCCAGTTGATAAATATATGTATTAAAAAGTTAATATTTAAAGAGTTTGAGGTTATAATGGTCCAGTTTTCTTCTAAAATAAATATTCTAACAATACAAAACTTCAGGACACCATTTTCATGATTATATAAATGATGTTATTGATGAAGTTTTGGTTGGGGAGAATGAACCCAAAGATAAGATGAATGCTACCTATGATAACTTTACAGGAATTTTCATTTGTCATTAGAATGAGAGCTCATCTCTTTTAATTGTTAAAAAAAAGTCTTTTTTTTTATGTGGAGGTGGGGGCCGGGGGGGAGTTGGATGTAATCTTTTCCTATATATGTAAGAAGCTTCACTGCATAGAAGAACCAGATCAGTCAAGCAGTTATTAACATTTTTCAGTACACAGACTGACATCCTGCCTCATCTCTAGAATAATTATTTTTCTTCTTACAATGACAAATAAAAATGACAGGTAAAGATGAGACGGGTAGCTCAAGTGACAGAACAGGTAAAGTTATTCAGAAGCTTTTACATAAATTTTTACATAAATTAATCTTTCTATTTTCATTCAAATTTTTATGAAATATCAATAAGTTAAAATTCAATATGATTTCCTAATGGCTGAATTTGATTGCTTGTCAAGTTCTTAGTTTATCAATAAAGAAAAAAATTACTTATCATCTTTTAACTTCTTAGGTTATCTTAGTATAACTCTGCAAAAGTTACAACAATAATAATCTATAACCAACAACTGTATACATATTTATACTAGTCTTGTTATGTGTGTAGGTAAATTGTGTGACATGGATGATGATTATAATGTACCAGACCTTCCAGTAGATTCTCCTCCATATTACAAATATCAAGAGGATGAAGCTGATGACTCCTGTGCTCAAGGTGAACACATTTTTAGATAAAATTCTTTTCATGTCCAGAATGTTACTTCATTGTGCACTTTAAAACATTTTTTTTAATAGAGGTAAAGGGAGATGATATACAAAAATTTATTATTTATTATATTCAATAGATCTATCCTCTGGCCAAGAAGACGATTTTGAAGCTGATAATAATTCTAACAGAAAAGAAGATGGTGAAAACTTAGAGGCTTTAGGCGCAATACTCAGCAAACAAACTAAGCATGTTGTTAATAATTCTATGTATTATGAATTCCAAGTTCCTGAAAAACTAACAACTAAGCCTAATCAAGATGTTGTTGTGCAAGAGCCAAGGCAAAAGGTAATACTAACTTGTAAAAATCTAAGAATTAAAAGTTTGTAATGAGTCTGGCTCAATGATCAATGATTTTATTATATGTAATTATTATATGTAAATCATAAGTTTTTACTTTAGGAGATATCTACAAAGCATGAGTTCTTTGAAGAAATATCAGTGGAATCAGAACGTATTGCCAATATGGTGAAGTCAACTTGCTCTTTGCAAAGAGAAGAAACTTTTGTTAAGAGTTTAACAAAAACTGAAGATAAATTGGATGGTGATATAACTGCTGATGAAGAATTAGAACAAATTAAGGTACGATTCAGTATGCAGAAAGTAACAGATGGACTTGCCAATGACCAAGGTGTTCTTGTTACAGAGGTGGATAGTGGAGCAAGCAACCAAAGCACTCCTCTTGAATATAAGAAATACTTATATGATTATGATGAGGAGGGAGATGATAGTCCCAGGGCTGAACCTGAAATGCAGCATTTGATGCATGAAGATACTTGTGTGAATCCTGACATGTTTCAGAATGACTCTGAGTTTCCTGCTCCAGGGAATGAGGATATTTCTGAATCTGGAGTTGGAATTACTGAGGATAGAATTAGAGAGATATTTTTGACCTCATATACTAAAGAAGCCAAAGAGGATAATGAAGCAAGTGACAATTCAGAAAAGGGTGATGATCAAGACATAAATGAAAATGAAGATGAAATTGATTCAAATGAAAAGGAGGACATTGGATCTTCTAATGAAAGAGAAAACATTGAAGAGTTTGAAAAGACCAAAAAGCTTGAGGAAAAACTTAACAAAGCTCTTGAGAATATTGAAAAAGAAGAAGTTGAAAAGGATGATGAAATGTCAGAAACTGAATTGGAACAACTGAAAGAGAAATGTATGAATCGTATGAAAAATGCTGAACAATTATGTGAATACGCAGATGGACCTAGCATCAAGGATTTCAGCTCCAGCAAAAGACTGCTTGACTATCTGGAGAAATCTGTTGAAAAGGATGAACAAACGAAATGTAAAGTAAAGACAGCTGCATACAGCATCAAACCTGATGTTCCTAGAATGGGAGATCTTCTTGCTAAATCTGTTGCTGATCTATCTGAGGAGATTCTCAAGCTTAATCTTGACTTGGAAGAGGAACGGAAGAATAATGAGACTCTTAGGATTCAGTTTGATCAAAGTACTAAGATATCTGGGGATACTGTTCATCAGTTGAATAAGGAACATGCTATGAAGCTGGAGGCACAAAAGAAACAATATCAGGTATTATATGATATTATATTGCTTAGGTATTTTTTGAAAATTTACAGTAGCTGTCATGAGTCATGAGTCATGTCTCATGAGTTAATTTGTATAGAAAGGTATTAACATTAGATATGATATGATATGTTTTATAGGGTATTAGTCAATTTTAATAATTACTGTTTTTTTATTATACTTTTACCACATGATCATATTATTTTTTAAGCACTATATAATAAACTAGCGGCTTCGCCCCTAGAGGCCTCTAGTGGCATTTTAAATTTTTTTTTGGTTCAAATATTTACGATTTTTTGTGATTTCTCTTGGGAGGGTGGTGGTACCCTCCACCAAAATAGTTTTAACCCTTCCCAGTACCTATGAGAAGCTACCCTGTTAAAGAGAGCCATATCGGTTCAGGGGTTAGCGATATCCTTCGGTACACACAGACAAGCAGACAGCCTGTTACTTTATTATAAGGATATCAATGATGTTATCTTTAAGGATACAATCAGTCGCCATCAGATATTTATAAATCAACTGATAGCTGACAAGAAGGTGATCAGTGAGAAGTGTGAGCATATGGCTAAGGAGTTGGCTTTCCTGGAAAGAAGAAACAGGGAGAACATTAAGGAAATGGAGAGTCGTCATGCCATAGGTAGATAATACTGAAGCTCTTTATAGTGCTTATGAAAAAATGACGTCATACAATAATTATGACTAATGATAGGGTGATACACGGACTAAATTATCAAAGGCAGGCCAGTATACATATTAATGACCAATGGTAGGCCTGTATGTAAGTCATTATTAATAGGCAGTATAAAAAGCTTACATAACGCTTCTTAATTTCACCAATCTTTTATTAGCCTGTATTTCCAAAGTAAAATTGTTTTGCATATCTAGATTTACCTCTAAATAAAGCAAATTGTTTGTCTAAAATCTTACTTGGACCAATGTAAAACTTCCCTGTCCAGCTGTTTACAAGTTCGTAGTTGACTGTCTGACAGAGAGACAGACAGACAAACATATATTTAAGAATAGTTATTTTTACTTTTGGTAAATTTTCAATAAATTCGAGTAAATTTTGTGTATAACATATTTTAATTCATGTGATATGTGGTCTATTGTAGTCTAAAGAAGCCATTTTATGCAGACAAAAGACAGAAAAATTTAGTTCTTGAAATATTGGGTTAAAATTTGATATTTGCAAGGTTGTTCAATTAGTGATTTAAATATTAAATTCGTTTCCAAATATTTTAAAAATTAAATGTAAAAAACGTTTGGACCTTTTATTCTTTTTTTTAGAACTATCCAAGATGAAGCAAATGAATGAAAATTCCAACAAATTAAAAAGAGAAACTTGGCTTAATCAGAAAACAAAGAAGATTAAGGAACAAACTGTTAAAAGCCTTGAACAGGTAAATAGTTTGGTTCATATAGTTGTAATTCTAAACCCATATATAACCTTCAAAATAATTATTGTTTTCAAAGGTCTAAATTTGAAAACCATTTTGGAATGGCTATTTAGTATTTCTTTCATCCGTGAATTAGATTGGACTTAAATTATTGTTAAATTATTGCATCCATATTCCTTACTATTCGGCTAATAAATAAGGAAGACATTTTTTTTGAAATTGTCAAACGTTGTGTTAAAGTCAAATTGACAAGAACAAATATAGAATTTTAAAGTATATACAATATCTAATTAAGTTGATTGAAACTTCATATGGTTCAATATAACAATTTTATCATGATAAAGTCTTTTCCACTATTCATGGAGATAAAGCAATACCAAGTTTTGATTCATTTATATATATATAAAAGTCCACTTAAACAAAAGAGTGTATGCCTGCCTCACATTTACCCTCCCCCCCCCCCCCCCCCCCTACTAAAGCTCAAATATGTCTAGCAAATTCCTTTGAACGCCCCCTTTAAGAAATTGCTATTTTCAGGAAGTTGAAAAACTGATGAGAAAGCATAATATGGAAATATCTGAGTTGAAGTCCAAGCACAAACGAGAAATGGAAGAACAAGAACAAAATTTAAGACATGAATTCAAGAAATCTTATGATCAATACAGGTGCGTTTTTGTAGCGCCGCTACGTTACAGCTAACCTTTGTCTGTCACAAGCAAAAATTTAGTTGTGAACATAAAGCTCATAAAAAATAAAATGATATTCATGTTTTTAAAAAGATTTTTCTCTAAGGTTATATCCAATGAAAATAAATTTAACTGATATTCAATTCATCAAAGAACTTTTCCTTTTTTGAGGAGGAGTGTTTAATGATGTATATATAGTAGTGGCTGCATATATAGAATCTAGGTTCTATTTATCTATAGAATTAATATAATATCCCAAACCATTCCAGGGCTTGAGTAAAAAAATAGTCAGCAACCTATTAAGTATTGATTAAGCTTCAGACAAAAAGAAACCTTACTACTTTATATTATTGGATTATAGAAGTCAAAAGGCAAAATCTGATTGACATATCTTTTATTAGTAAATACAAATTATAAATGTGTGATCATTTTAGAGTGACAGTTGAAAGAGAAAAGAAGGAGATGATTGAAGAAGAAAAACTTTTACAATTAAACAGGAATAATAACAGTTAATCATGGATTTTAAGGAATAAGACAATTGCCAATATATTGATGTACATGATGAAACACAAAACTACGCCTTCTGTTGATTTAAATTCTTGGTTGGAATTCCCAAAGTTGTTAATCCAACGAATAAGAAAACGTTATTGTAAAACTTTGGGAACTAGTATTATTAACATCACATTGTCCCCTCTCTTTCTGACAACTAATACAATTAATTTCTAAATTCCAAAATTATATTTGTAGATGCAATTGTCATATAGTTTCTTTTTGTGGGAGTTCTTATTGCGCTTTGTATCAAAGCATTTTAAAATAAGAATTGTTGTTAACTATTTTGATTATTAGGTTTAGACAACAAGCTGAACAAATTCAAAATATGCATGAGGTAAAATCTTTAAAAATATTGTCCATAGATAGTCTACAAAAACAAGATTTAACATTGTTGATATACAAACAATATTCTATTATATAAAGTAGTAAGGTCCTTTTTGTATGAAGTTTAAGATCTTAATAACTACAGAACTGATTTGGTTCTCTATTTTAGGATATCTTTCCATAGGTTCCTTAGTGGTATACTCTATCTCATTTTTAGTATTAGGTCTTGAGATGGTTTCTGGCTATATTTTAGCCCCTTTAAATACAGCTCACCTAGATGAAAGGGGCGTAGCCGCTAGTACTGTTATAAAGTATTAGCATTAGCAAACTAGGTCCTATCAATGGTAATTTTGTATTTTTATTTGATAATTTTAGGATTATAAAAGTATAAAATTAAGTGTTTATAAATGATTATTTTAGTCTACTATAGAAATTTTTTGAGAATGCGACCTTAGCATCTAGGGGCTCTGTATTCAAAGATGTAAGAATAAAGCAGTAAAATAGCTTAAATCCAAACCAAGGCTTAAATCTAAAAATAACATAGCCTAAAACCAGGGACTCGAGATCTATGTGAAGCTTTCCTAAAAAGGAGTTCAGTAGTTATATAAATCATGAGCCTCAGATAAAAAAAAACCTTACTACTTTATAATAATAGGATTACAATAATATAATTCAATATTTGTATTTAGGATGAGGTAAATAGGCTAAAGGATGAAATCATCAGGGAAAGAGGAATGAGAGAGGAGGAGAGAGAGAGATGGGTGAAGGAGACAGAACAAGTAAGAAAGATTGCGCGAGAGCGGGCTGAGAGTGAGATACAGACCATGAAGGAAGATTTGGAGAGCACTAAGAGATCTCTGCATAAGAGACATCAGACTGAACTCAAGAATATGAAGTCTACGGAAGAAACTGATAGGAATGGATACTTAAATAATTGAATTAATTTGTTGGGGAAAGGTTGGTTATGCTGTTTTTGGGTATAGTCCTTTCCATGACATCGCTCCATATGGGGCGATGATTTTCTATAGCTCCTTCAAGGAGCTATAGCATAGCCTCTTATCATATGGAGCGATGTGATAGCCCCTTTTAAGGAGCGTTCATATCGCCTCTTATGATAAGAGGCTATGCTATAGCTCCTTCATGGCCTCTTAATAGCTCCTTTGAAGGGGCGTTAATATCGCCTCTTATGATAAGAGGCTATGCTATAGCCCCATGATGGCTCCTTTATAGCCTCTCCATCGCCCCTCCGTAGTCCCTTACCTTAATTTATATAACAACCCACTTGATGGCCCCTACATCGCTCCTCCATCGCCCCTTCTCCAAATTTATATTACATTGTACTTTGATGGCCCCTACATCGCTCCTACATCGCCCCTTCATCGCTCCTACATCGCTCCTTCATCGCTCCTTCTCCAAATTTATATTAAATTGTACTGTGATGGCCCCTACATCGCTCCTACATCGCTCCTTCTCCAAATTTATATTAAATTGTACTGTGATGGCCCCTACATCGCTCCTACATCGCTCCTTCATCGCTCCTACATCGCCCCTTCATCGCTCCTTCTCCAAATTTATATTACATTGCAACTTGATGGCCCCTACATCGCTGCTACATCGCTCCTTCATCGCTCCTACATCGCCCCTCCATCGCTCCTACATCGCTCCTTTTCCAAATTTATATTAAATTGTACTGTGATGGCCCCTACATCGCTCCTACATCGCTCCTTCATCGCTCCTACATCGCCCCTTCATCGCTCCTTCTCCAAATTTATATTACATTGTACTTTGATGGCCCCTACATCGCCCCTCCATTGCCCCTCCATCGCTCCTACATCGCCCCTCCATTGCTCCTTCATCGCTCCTTCTCCAAATTTATATTACATTGTACTTTGATGGCTCCTACATCGCCCCTCCATCGCTCCTACATCGCCCCTCCATCGCTCCTACATCGCTCCTTCTCCAAATTTATATTAAATTGTACTGTGATGGCCCCTACATCGCTCCTACATCACTCCTACATCGCTCCTTCATCGCTCCTACATCGCCCCTTCATCGCTCCTTCTCCAAATTTATATTACATTGTACTTTGATGGCCCCTACATCGCCCCTCCATCGCTCCTACATCGCTCCTTCATCGCTCCTTCTCCAAATTTATATTAAATTGTACTGTGATGGCCCCTACATCGCTCCTACATCGCTCCTTCATTGCTCCTACATCGCCCCTTCATCGCTCCTTCTCCAAATTTATATTACATTGCAACTTGATGGCCCCTACATCGCTCCTACATAGCTCCTCCATCGCTCCTCCATCGCTCCTTCATCGCTCCTACATCGCCCCTTCATCGCTCCTTCTCCAAATTTATATTACATTGCAACTTGATGGCCCCTACATCGCTCCTCCATCGCCCCTTAATAGCCCCTTACCTTAATTTATATAACAAAGCTCCTATATGGCCTCTCTATCGCCCCTTAATAGCCACTTAATTTAATTATATAACATTGCCCCTACATAGCCTCTCCATCGCCCCTTAATAGCCCCTTACCTAAATTTATATAACAAAGCTCCTATATAGCCTCTCCATCGCCCCTTAATAGCCCCTTACCTTAATTATGTAACATAGCCCCTACATAGCCTCTCAATCGCCCCTTAATAGCCTCTTACCTTAATTTATATAACATAGCCCCTATATAGCCTCTCCATCGCCCCTTAATAGCCTCTTACCCTAATCTATATAACATAGCCCCTACAAAGCCTCTCCATCGCCCCTTAATAGCCCCTTACCTTAATCTATATAACAAAGCTCCTACATAGCCTCTCCATCGCCCCATAATAGCCTCTTACCTTAATTATGTAACATAGCCCCTACATAGCCTCTCCATCGCCCCTTAATATCCCCTTACCTTAATTATATAACATAGCTCCTACATAGCCTCCCCATCGCCCCTTAATAGCCCCTTACCCGATTTTATATAACATAGCCCCTAAATAGCCTCTCCATCGCCCCTTAATAGCCCCTTACCTTAATTTATATAACATAGCTCCTACATAGCCTCTCCATCGCCCCTTAATAGTCCTTTACCTTAATTTATATAAATAGCCCCTATATAGCCTCTCCATCGCCCCTTAATAGCCAATTTATATAACATAGCCGCTACATAGCCTCTCCATCGCCCCTTAATAGCTCCTTACCTTAATTTATATAACATAGCCTCTCCATCGCCCCTTAATAGCCCTCCATCGCCACTTAAAAGCCCCTTACCTTAATTTATATAACATAGCCTCTACATAGCCTCTCCATCGCCCCTTAATAGCCCCTTATATCCTCCTTCAAAACAGTTATACACCTTCCCAGGATCTATTGGAAGCTACCCTATAAAGGAGAACCATATTGGTTCTGCAGTTAGCGATCTTCTTTGATACATACAGACAATGATCCTGTTACTTTTTATAAGGATTAAAAATAAAATGGCCTAAAGCCATCTCATTACCCATAGGAAGCTTCACTGTAAAGGGGAACCATGTCGGTTTAGTGGTTAGCAAGGTACAGACAGACATACATACAGACAAAGATCCTGTTACTTTATTATAAGGATTAAAATAAAATAGTTATTAACCTCCCCAGGACCTATGAGAAGCTACCCTATTAAGGAGAACGATCTCAGGACCTTCACTGTAAAGGAGAACCATATTGGTTCAGCGGTTAGCAAGATCCTTCGGTACAGACAGACATTCATACATACAGACAAAGATTCTGTTAATTTATTTTAAGAAATACAGATAAAATTGTTATAAACCTTTCCAGGCCTAAAACCATCTCAGGACCTAATTTCTGCCGTTGACAACTCGAGTTAAGTTACTATATTATTTTTACAATGTTTAACTTATCTGTTATTATTGGCTGACGAAAAGTTTGGGCAAAAAAAAAATTTATTCTTCAATGAAATATCTCTCCAGTATAATTTTGCCAAGTGCTAATTTATTAAGAATAAAGTTTGCCACAAATTTACCAAAAAATCTCATTGTCATTTCGCCAGGGAGGATTAGGATAGTTCCCAAAGTGTTATAAGTTGGCTTATCCAAGAGTGCTGTCTAGTCTCCAAAGTTTTATAATACCGTTTTCTTATTCGTTAGATTAACAACCTTGGGGACTTTTTATTGTTTTGTGATTGTTTAGTTCATTAAGTTGAGTGTCTAAATGTTTCAACCACTAATTCTAAACTAAAGAAGGGGTAATTTTGTGAATCATCAATGGGAATAATTAATATATAAACATACATATATATACAGTGTTTTTTTTATGAGAACATTTTTGAAAGCAATTTTACCCTACTTATAGTTATCAGAATTTAATGATTAATGGCTTATTCTCTTCGTTTTTTATAACCATTAACAGAAAAGCAAAAAAATATTTCAGTTTTTATTTAAAAAGTACAGTAAATTCAAAATTTCAAAACATGGGTGTCAACATCTAAAATAGTTATTTCTCGCATCGTATTATAAACGGCTTTCCGCGGATATAGAAAGTACAATTATGAGATTAAAACTAGTTTTTTTAGCCCCGAGGTGCAGAAGGCACCGGCTAAAAAAACTGGGTTTAATCTTATGATTGTACATATCTATATTCGTAGAAAGCTGGATATAATACGATGCTAGACATAGTTTTTTCGTATGGATGAGAACCGGTTCCTATCCACCGGATTCAAATGAATACGAGAAATGGTTTTAGCGCATTTTTCTTATGCTCAAATCTTCTACCCTTTCCAAGAATGGAGGGAGTACATTGGGGGGCCAGTATTCCCTCCCTGGTTGAGATATGGCCTTCAAATTTCAAAATGTTCTAGTACATGTCACAAGTAGTATCTATATAAATTTTTAGCTCAATATCTCAACTTTGAAGCGTTTTGCAGCCATTCTTGCAAAGGTAGATTATAAGAAAAATGCACTAAAACCATTTTTAGATGTTGACACCTAAGTTTTAAATTTTTTAATTTACTGTACTTTTTGAATAAAAACTGAAATATTTTTTGCTTTTCTATTAAAGGTTATAAAAAAGAAGAGAATAAGCCATTAATCATTAAATTCTAATAACTATAAGTAAGGTAAAATTGCTTTCAAAAAAGTTCTCATAAAAAAACACACTGTATATATGTATATATATCATTTTATCGACAATCGTCTTATCCCTGTAGATCTCTGATTATCAGAGCATTTTTGAAATATTTTCTGCTTATTTTTTGGCTGCCTTTGGCAAAATAATTTTTTTTCATAAAAAATGTATACAAAATTATCGTATTAATTTGGTAAATATATCATTGCACTTGAATTATTTTTAAGTCACTAACGGCTAATCCCATAGATGACCCTAGGAGTACTTTAATGAATAGATGTGGTGGAGAGGGGGGGGAGGGGGAAGGTTAAGAATTTAAGGGAAGTGATACCTTCCGGGGGCTGAAAGTGTTAGTCCCCTCCCCAAAATGAAAACTTTTCCTGCGAGTAAAATAAGCTTCAATGTAAAGGAGAAGCATATCGGTTCAGTTGATACTGATAAACATCCTGTTACTTTAATGTAAATATTAGTTTAAGGATAGTCTGTATAATCTCAGGGATAAAGGAAACATTAGGCAATTTTTACAATAGTCTCCAAAGTTTTATAATGAAGTTTTCTTATTCGTTGGCTCAAAACTTTGGGGACTTTTGTCATATTTTGGTTGTAGTGTTGCAATTTTGTGTATCGTTATTAGGGATGGATAAAAATTTATCGGCCATTGTCTTATTCCTTTAGATCCTTGGTATAATCAACTGAATAACAGTTCCAACAACAAAAATTAAGATATTGCTTCGCTTTTTATGGACAAATATCCTGTTATTTTATTATAAGGAAAAAAAATAAACTATCTTAAAATCATCTCAGTACTCAGCGGTTAGCAAGATCCTACGGTATAGACAGACAGACATACATCATATCGGTTTAGCAGCAAACGAGATCCTTTGCTACAGACAAAAAAAAACTTTGTATATCGACTAGCGGCTACGCCCCCAGCATCTATTGGCTCTGTATTCAAAGGGGAATGAATAAAAGCCTAAAGCCTTCCCAGGACTTAAAATAGAATAGCCTAAAACCATCCCTCGACTTAAAATAAAATAGCCTAAAGCCATTACAAGACAAATATTAAGCTTACCTGAAATAGAAAGCCCAATCTGTTTAGTAGTTATTGAGATCTTAAGTTTCAGAACAGAAAGCCTTACTAACGTGGACAAACACAGGATATTTCGGACAAATGTCGGAGTGGACATTATATAAGTAAAACGCAGAAGTGTCTATAATATCTTAAAAATTAGGTTTCAACAACATTTGTTTAGTTATTTCTACACAGGTTAGGTTAGGTTAAGATATAAATATACAAATAAGCCCCCTGCAGGGGTTAGGCATATAAAAAAACATATTTGACAGTTGTAAACAATGTGAGAAAAAAATATGTTTTAGTTTAATGAAATGTTCTATCTGTTTCAAACCTTTGCCTTTCGATAGAACTTACCTACTTTGGAAAACTGTTAGACTGATTTTAAAATTTCAGTCTGTGAGAAAAGATATTCAAGATTTTTTTGTTTTGAAAGATTTTTATCTTATAAATAAAATAAAAGACACTCCTGCGTTTTACATAAGCAATGTCCACTCCGACGATTGTCCCATTCCTAGGTTTGTCCACTCCAACGTTTGTTTATGTTTTACTACTTTATATAATAGGATAATATGTATTCTTCTTTTATATTTCTCTTTTCTTATTCACTTGCAGCTGCGCTCTTTTTAATGTAAGGAGGCAGAAAAATAGCCTAAACCAATTAGGGGCTTAAATCTGAAAATGAAAAAGCAAAAAACCATCCCATGACCTATGTGAAGCTTCCCTTAAATGGAGAATTTAGTCAGTTTATGAAATTTTTAAGCTTCAGACCAAAAAAAATACTTTTTTTGTTAAAAGAGAGACTTTTCTACAATTAGGGCTAGTCCTTTCGTCATTGCTCTTCTCATTAAGTTAAGCATGTGGTTTTCTCTGCTATTGTTAAAGATAGACTGTTGAGATTTTTAGTGAATATTCCCATGACATATGTATATCCAGTCTATAAATTATTTTGTCTGTCTCTCAATTATGCTTCAAAAGACTTAGGTTTCGTGATAATCTTTGAGTAATAGCATATTCTCTTAAAGTCTGCTCTATAACTTACTTTGTCTGTTTGTCCATTATATGATCCTTATTCAATATTCTATTTAACTAAAAAATTTCATTCTCTTAGTTTATTTTTTTTCTTTATTTCATTATGTTATTATATTATTTATATTTATTTTATTAATTCATTATATTTTCATTATAATTTTCCTTTTTAAATGCGAAACTTTTCTATAGTAAGGATTGGTTTGTCCGTACGTCCAAACGGTTAGACGACATTTTCTTTAATTTAGACATGTTATAAATATCCTATCGATTTCAAACTTTGCAGAATGATTTCTATAACAGTTGGGTACAATACTATATTCATTACTAGAAAGTATGTACGTCCATTTTTTTTGTATAATATCATTGTCCCATTCATCTGGGTTTTGGAGTAATGTTTCTTAGGACAACAAGGTTTAGTATTATAATCAAATACTAAAAATAAAATTATGCCCTTTTACTATATTCTATACTAGCAGATTCGCCCCTAGCCTCAGGGGCTTTGCCCCAAGAGGTGATAAAATTTTTTTTTGGCGAAATTCGTAATAGGACCAAGAAAATCTTCAGCAAAAAAAAAAATGGGGGGGGATTTTTTTGTTTTTGGGGGGGTTGGGGGTATCCCACCCCCCAAGAAAATAGCCTAAAACCACCACAGGACCAGTAGGTATATTCCCTGAATAGTAGAATATAATCGGTCCAGTGGTTACCGAGATCTTAAGGGACTGACAGACGGACAGACAGACGGACAGACAGACGGACAGACAGACAGACGGATGGACAGACATCATTCTACTTTGTATTATAGATTTACGCTAATTTTAACAAAATTTATGTTTGACCTCCTGATTTTAGAGCTTTGCTTTTGTGAATGTTGTTATCCTTGTTATCTTGCTTTTTTTTCCTTTTTCATAACCTATTATATAAAGTAGTAATCTTTTTTTTGTCTGTAGAAAAGCTAACCGCTGAACCTATATGGTTCTCCTTTACAGTGAAGCTTCTTTTAAGTTCATAGAGGGTTTATAATTATTTCGAGGGAGGGTATCTCCACCCTCCCGGAAAATTCACCCCAAGAAAAATATTACCCCATCCCCTCAAAAAATCTTTTTAACTTTTTAAAAGCAAAGCTTTTCTATATTAAGGATCAGTCCGTACGTCCGTAACGGTTAGCTATTTTCGTTAATTTAGGCATGTGATTCCTGTAGTAGAAAGGTACGATTTAGAAAGTCTATAATCATTATCAGAATATCCATACGTCCATTTTAAGCATACTAATTATTAACTTACAACAAATTTTTATGTATCAAAATTATCCGATTAATCTGATTTCTGGGATACTGATTCCTAGGACAACAAAATAGAATGTTATAAGCGAATCATATCTATAATCAAGTCCAAAAAATGTGAGTACGTCCTTAAGCATTTTCCTGCATGTAAGCAATTTCTCAATAAATTTACTTACAATTTTGTTTCGAATTTTAAATTAATGTTCTGACTATTCAGTTCTGACACTCTACATTATTAATGTTCATTAAAGGACGCCTGCAAGAAATAACACGCTTTAACTGCTAAAAGACTGCCACAAGAAGACCCAATACCCCAAATTATAAGCCTTCAGCTTCAATAACAAAAAAGTTCTAGGCATTTCAAAATAGCATTTTATGTACAATGGAATTTTTGAAAGATTTCCAATGCTCATAAAAGAAAAAACAATATTAAATTACGTTGCCTAGACATAAAATTATAACCTTATCTTTGTCAGAAACTTAGATTGCCTGTAACTGATTACATTTTTACAATAAAAACACCACATTTCATAGTCAAAATCTATGAAAAAAAATCGATTTAAATTGCATTTTTAAACGAAAATCATAGCGGAAACAAAGGGGTAAACTAATACAAGCTTAGCTGTGATTGGTTGTTAAGCTGATTCAGCCTTCTGATTGGCTACAGTACATTCGGTACAACGCAAGTAAAACTTATTTTTTTTTAATGATTTTGACTATAAAAATGGGTATTTTTATTGTAAAAATATAATTAGTTACTGGAAACCTAAATTTATGACAAAAATAAGCTTATAATTTTGTTTCTAGGCCACGTAGTTTAATTTTAAAGTTTTCAACATGAGCATTGCAATTCTTTCAAAATTTCCATTGTACATAAAATGTCATTTTAAAATGCCTAGAACTTTTTTGTTATAGAAGCTGAAGGCTTCAAATTTGGGGTATTTGGTCTACTTGTGGCAGTCTTTCAGCAGTTAAAGCGTGGTATTTCTTGCAGGCTTCCTTTAAGCCATAAAGGGCCTATGTTATATAAATTAAGGTAAGGGGCGATGAAGAGGCTATGAAGGGGCTATGTTATATAAATTAAGGTAAGAGGCTATTAAGGGGCGATGGAGAGGCTATGTAGGGGCTATGTTATATAATTAAGGTAAGGGGCTATTCAGGGGCGATGGAGATGCTTTGTAGGGCCTATGTTATATAAATTAAGGTAAGAGGCTATTAAGGGGCGATGGAGAGGCTATGTAGGGGCTATGTTATATAAATTAGGGTAAGGGGCTATTTAGGGGCGATGGAGAGGCTATGTAGGGGCTATGTTATATATATTAAGGTAAGGATTATATAAATTAAGGTAAGAGGCTATTAAGGGGCGATGGAGAGGCTATGTAGGGGCTATGCTATATAAATTAAGGTAAGGGGCTATTAAGGGGCGATGGAGAGGCTATGTAGGGCTATGTTATATAAATTAAGGTAAGGGGCTATTAAGGGGCGATGGAGAGGCTATGTAGAGGCTATGTTATATAAATTAAGGTAAGGGGCTATTAAGGGGCGATGGAGAGGCTATGTAGGGGCTATGTTATATAAATTAAGGTAAGGAGCTATTAAGGGGCGATGGAGAGGCTATGTAGGGGCTATGTTATATAAATTAGGGTAAGGGGCTATTCAGGGGCGATGGAGAGGCTATGTAGGGGCTATGTTATATATATTAAGGTAAGGATTATATAAATTAAGGTAAGAGGCTATTAAGGGGCGATGGAGAGGCTATGTAGGGGCTATGCTATATAAATTAAGGTAAGGGGCTATTAAGGGGCGATGGAGAGGCTATGTAGGGCTATGTTATATAAATTAAGGTAAGGGGCTATTAAGGGGCGATGGAGAGGCTATGTAGAGGCTATGTTATATAAATTAAGGTAAGGGGCTATTAAGGGGCGATGGAGAGGCTATGTAGGGGCTATGTTATATAAATTAGGGTAAGGGGCTATTTAGGGGCGATGGAGAGGCTATGTAGGGGCTATGTTATATATATTAAGGTAAGGATTATATAAATTAAGGTAAGAGGCTATTAAGGGGCGATGGAGAGGCTATGTAGGGGCTATGCTATATAAATTAAGGTAAGGGGCTATTAAGGGGCGATGGAGAGGCTATGTAGGGCTATGTTATATAAATTAAGGTAAGGGGCTATTAAGGGGCGATGGAGAGGCTATGTAGGGGCTATGTTATATAAATTAAGGTAAGGAGCTATTAAGGGGCGATGGAGAGGCTATGTAGGGGCTATGTTATATAAATTAGGGTAAGGGGCTATTTAGGGGCGATGGAGAGGCTATGTAGGGGCTATGTTATATATATTAAGGTAAGGATTATATAAATTAAGGTAAGAGGCTATTAAGGGGCGATGGAGAGGCTATGTAGGGGCTATGCTATATAAATTAAGGTAAGGGGCTATTAAGGGGCGATGGAGAGGCTATGTAGGGCTATGTTATATAAATTAAGGTAAGGGGCTATTAAGGGGCGATGGAGAGGCTATGTAGAGGCTATGTTATATAAATTAAGGTAAGGGGCTATTAAGGGGCGATGGAGAGGCTATGTAGGGGCTATGTTATATAAATTAAGGTAAGGAGCTATTAAGGGGCGATGGAGAGGCTATGTCAACATCAAACATCAACATCAAATATTTATTTCAGTCAACATATTAAAATACAGTGATAATGACAGATTAAGAATATTTACATATAGCATAAGTTTATATAAATCATTGATACTAAATAATAAACATAAGAATATGTTGCTAGAGGCAGGATCTAACGCAAACATAGAGTGCAAGCTAAAGTTATAAAGTCAACAATTTTTAATTAGTAACCCTAGGAACATGCGGTGAAAGGATCAAGCCTTATACCAAAAACTAAATATAAAATATACAGATGTACTTAAGTGAATGGAAAAATTAAAAATTTAGTGCTTTTTTTATAAAACTCAGGAGCAAAAGAATAAGGTTTAAGGTTAAATGTTAAAAAGTTTTAAAGATTACAACAAAGCATAAAAAAGAAGTTGACGGCGATGTAGTACGTTTAAGACCTAGCAAATTTTGCTTTCTAATTGAAACAATTTTGATCACAGAATAATAAAATGACAAGAAATAAGTTAAGGTAATATTCTAACCAATAAGTTTAAATTGCATTTAAATGGCAAATATGACAAAGAAGTCTGTTGCAGTTTGTTTCAATATTTTCAATCAATGTTTTTTTCAAGTGTTTTTTAAATAAATTATAATTTGGCCTATTTTTTAGATCTTTTAAAATTTCTTCATATTTATTCCATGTTTTTGGTAAAGAAATAAAAGGCAATCTAGAAATTAGTGCAAGTCTGGAAAATGGTATAGCAAAGTCAGCATGAGTTCTTAAAGCATAAGGAATATTTCTATCTTGATTCAAAGTCCAATAATTGCTTATTCTAAATGATTTAGGCTGCAAATCCTTTATATAGAGATACATAAAATTTAATTTAAAATAATCCACAAGTGCTGGAAATGGCAAAATACCCAACTTTTTAAATAAGATTCCTGTGTGAGAATTATATTTGGCATTAGAAATACATCGAATAGCTTTCTTTTGTTGCTTAAAGATGTCATTAATAAGGCTATCATATGTTGAAGAATATGCTATAATTCCATAGATTAAGTGACAATGAAAAGTTGAATAATATAAGGATCGCATTGCTTCAGGATATAATATTTTTTGACATCTGCGTAAAACAAACAATGATTTTGAAAGTTTTGCATTTAATTGTTTAATATGGTACCTAAAATTGAGGGCTGGATCAAAATAAACCCCTAGAAATTTTATAGCAGGTATTTCTGATTCATGGTTGACAAATTCTAATTTTCTAATGAGTTGATCATTAGGGGAAGGGCAGTCAATATTATTTTCATTAATGTAGATATTTATTTCATTCCATGGAATTAGATGAGGGGAGGGATGAAAAATAGTAAACTTAGTTTTTAAAGGATGTAGAGACATTTTGTTAGTGCGAAACCAAGTAGAGACTTTTTGCAACTCTGAATTTACAAATGTGACCAAATCTGCTAAATTCGGCCCTGAGGCAAGAAGGGTAGTGTCATCACAAAAAAGTAAAGAATATAATAAAGTGGACTTTGGTAAATCATTTATGAAAATTATAAACAAAATTGGGCCAAGTATCGATCCTTGTGGTAAACCTAGAGTAATTTCACTTAGTGTTGAACTTATTGAATCAATACAAACAAATTGTTGTCTATCTGTCAAATAGTTTCTAAACCAATTTAGAGTGGACCCCCTAATTCCTATCTTTTCCAATTTTTTACACATTATGTCTACAGGAACCATATCAAAGGCTTTGGTTAGGTCGCAAAAAATACCAATTGTATATTCATTATTATTCATTGCAGTTGAAATTTTGTTAAGCATGTGAATCATAGGATGAATTGTACAATTGCCTTCCTGAAAACCAAACTGATTAGGGTGAATAATGTCATGCTCACTTAAATAGTCTTTCAATTGAATTGAAACTAATTTTTCCAAGATTTTGCTAAAAACCAACAATAGATTAATTGACCTGTAATCATTAAGGTTTTCAGGATTTCCACCCTTTTTAAAAACTGCAGAAACTTTAGCAATCTTAAATTGAGAGGGGACCAAACCATGCCTAAGAGATAAATTAAAAATATGTGCTAGTGGCTTAGCAATTAGCGGCAAAATTATTTTTACAAATTTAGTGGATAGACCAGTAAAATCTGTGCTAGATTTGCTTTCAAGATGGCTAAAAATTTGCATGATTTGTTCAGGGGAAGTTAAATTGAAAATAAAATTTGCTTGGACCTCATCTAAATAACTGTCAGGGGGGCGATCGGTTGGTGGAATTGACTGCTGAATATTAGTAGTTACACTTGTGAAGTGTCTATTAAAATTTTCAACAATTAGTTCAGTTTGATTTATAATATTACCATTTATATTCAAAGATTTGGGTGAAGAATTTTTAGCCCTCCCACTCTTATTACATGCCTCTTTAATAATTTCCCAAGATTTTTTAAGATTGCCTTGATGTGAAATAAGTAGCTTACTATAGTGAAGTTTCTTCATGGCTCTAAGTAGTTTATTATAAAGATTCTTATATTTATCAAAAATTTGTTTATTTTCAACTGAACGGTGTTTAGAATAAATTGAATAGAGTTCTATTTTTGTTCGCCTGGATTTTAAAAGACCCTTTGACATCCAAGGTTCTATTTTATGTATGTTTATATTAAAGCGAACAGTTTTTTCTTCAAAATGGGCATCAAAAAGGGTGAAAAAAATCTCATGAAATTTGTCATAAGCTATTTGTGGGTTTTGTTGCTCGTTAAACGTACTTTGAAAGTTAGCCTGTTCTAAAAGAGTCTTAAAGGAATTTATATTTTCATTAGAAAAATTTCTGGTTTTTATAAATTTGGGCCTATTTACAACTTTAGAATTATTCAAAAAATGAAAAGGTGCATAGTGATCAGAAATATGTGTAGTTATTATCCCTGATGAATAAAAGTCATTTAAACTGTTTGTCCAGATATGATCTATTAACGTTGCGCTACTACTATTAGCATGGCTCGAAATTCTTGTAGGGTGATTTATAATTTGTAAAAAACCAGAGGCAAACATGTTATCAATAAATTCTTGAGTTTTTCTATGATTTTTATATTGTAGAATATCAATATTAAAATCTCCTAATATATATACTTTGCTATTATAATCTGAAAGTTTAGACACAACATTTGACATTATGTCAATAAAAGAATCAAGTTGCACACTTTGAGTCATATTTTCTATTGGAGAAGGAGACCTATAAACGTTACCAATAATAATCCTAGTTTGATCTGGTAATTCTGTTTCAATAAATATAGATTCAAAAATCATTTCATGAAAAATAGAAACCTCATCTAGAATTTTATATTTTATAGCTTCAGAGAGAAAAAATCCCACCCCTCCCCCCCTTGATAGAACTCTATTCTTGTTAATCAATTCATGGTAGCCATTTAATTTAAAGAAATCTTTATTAATTGTAGAATGTATTTCTTGAAGACCAATAATATCAAACGAGAATTTGTGACAGGCTAATTCATTCAAAAATTCTTGGAAATTATTAAACTTGGAAGCAAGACCCTGAATATTTAAACTAAGCAGAGAAGTAAGTTTAGTATCTTAATAAAGGTACTAAGAAAGAGAGGGAATGTCTGATTGAGCCAATAGGAGAATCGCATCGGAATTTACATTGGATCTCATTGGTTGAAATTATGTACACATTTTCCTACGAAGGCATGTTTTTTTTCATTTCATACATACATAAAAGTCAGCTGTTAACAGTATATTTTCTTAGTAGAAAGCTTTGCGGAATCAGAATTAATTGCCCAAAAATTTCATTTACAATTTGAAAGCTTGAAACAAAGTTGGATTCTTAAAAAAAAAGTTAGGCTGGCAACTCGCTGGTGAGGCAAAATTATTTTTGTGAAAAATCCTCCAAAATCGAATAAAAAAATTTACAAAAATGAAATAAAATCTTAAGAGGGTTATTAACATATGATTTTGTTTAATTTTTGTAGATTTTTAAAGTGTTTTTGGATGATTTTTCACAAAAATAATTTTGCCTCACTATCGAATAGCGAGTCTATCATTTTTTAAGAATCCACATCAGCTTGAGTCGAAAGTAAACAATACTTTTGTCTGCTAGGAATGTTCTCTCTTAGATTTGACGAAAAAAGGGTTCAGAATATTCTTCTACTCTTCTATTTCTATTAGTATCTTTAAAGCAATTTGCAAACTCATCTTCACTATAATATGCACAATTTAAAAAGCAATTTTCGTAAGGAGAATCAAATATATTAATATCTTCATTTCCAATGCCATTTTCATTTTGAAATACTGTATTAAATTTAAATTTATTATCGGCCAGTATACTACCCAAACCTAAAAGGTTATCATCCTGGATCATGTTTGAGCCCTAGGAAAAAGTCACGCCAGGTACGTACGTCCACCGCCACCGCCTTCATTGCTCCTGCAATAAGAAAAGAATTAGATTCAATTTTAAAAAGCAAAAGTGCTAAAGAGAAAATTTGTTTAAGAGAAAAAAAGTAATTTAAACCAAAGGCGGGCCCTAACTTTACAATAAAAATAAATTTAAATAATAAAATTAAGAAATATATTAATAATAAAAATATATATACATTAAGTAAGTGCAAAGAATGTATTTTTGTAATGTTCATGCAAGAAATGTTAAATAGATTTGTTATATATGGGATTTTTAAATAGATAGATAGATAGATTATTAACATAATAAGATGTGTAATATCTCGGGTTGTGTATCTGTGTTTACTTAGGTATAAAAAATGAAAACTTATCACTTTTTTTTGTTGGTATCAACCACAGCTCTGGTGCCAGCCCTGCGTGAGCCAATGGGAGGCGGTTGTCGTTGGCCTCCTCGCATCTCTGCTGGAACTGGAGACCTGCTGCCCGTCCTGCCAGGAGACCTGCTGCCTGTCCCGCCAGGAGACCTGCTGCCTGTCCCACCTGGAGACCCGCTGATCTCTCTGTCCTCGCCACTCTCTCCACTCTCATCAGGTGTCTGCATATTATCGCCATCAGTGCCTCTTTTTTTGACAATTGAAGTCAAATTTTCGGCTGATTTAGAGCCGGCTGTGGCACATGAAGCAATAATCTCTTCAACTGGGCTAAACACGTCCTTTACTTCAAATTTAACTTTATCATTAGCCAGGAGACAAAATCGAATATGGCCGTCGATGGACCAGGCGGCTTTGACCCTAGCATCTCGTTTTAGGTTTGTTAGCAGGTTATGGTTGGATCTTGTAAGATCTGGAGTCACAGAATAGTATAAAATACCTCTGGTAACCTCGGCGTCTGTAGGGGTAGGCATGTGGTTTCTTTTCAGCCTCAAAAACAGGTTTCTCAGGTAACGGGATTTAAATCTGCAGATAATTGCAGGAGGTAACAGTAAATCTTTGTTTTTTCTCGACTTTGTTGGTCCGCCTAAAAAATGGGCATTTTCCAGGGTAGAAAACAAGCCAGGAACAAAATCAAGTTGAGCTACTGTTTCTAAATTTAGCTCCTCAACTTTGTTGGGTGTTGAACATTCCAACGTTGGTTTCACTAATTTGTTGTATACGTAGCGCATACAGCCTCCATCCACCCCGTAGGTTCTAATGAGTTCTCTTGGGACACTTAGCCCGCTGATACGCACGCACCAATTGCGCGCGTATTGCTCGCGTGCATTTAAGGATGTCCTACATTCACTAATGTCACTTTTTAAACTTTGAATGTCTGACATATCACAGTTTTCTTGCAATGTTTTAACTTGTTCGACTAATTTGTCGACAATGACTTTTAGAGACTTTAGATCACTCATAATGAAAAAAAAAAGTGCAATTAATTTGTGTAAATTAACACTAAAAAAGTGCAAGAGAATAAAAAAGAATTTCCTAAGAACTCACACAAAATTTAAAGTACAAACGTATAATAGTTGTGTGTAAACAATAATAGCGTCCCCAGTAACAAATCTATAAAAACAGGTTGTATCTAGTCGGTCATTTGTGCGTGTGTTCACAAGCCATAAAATAATTGCCCAATTACTTAAAAATACTTCACTTTAACGAGTAGTGATTGTCCCAATTAAAAGCTACTTTTGGTATGCTATCCTTGCAATTAAAGGAATAAAGGGGAGGTATATTTTTATTAAGTTAATTTATTTCACTTAACAGTACATTTTTACCCCTTCACACACTTTTATATTACTGGATATAATGCAACATTTCCTATAATAGGGGCTATGTTATATAAATTAAGGTAAGGGGCGATGGAGAGGCTATGTAGGGGCTATGTTATATAAATTAAGGTAATGGGCTTTTAAGGGGCGATGGAGAGGCTATGTAGGAGCTATGTTATATAAATTAAGGTAAGGGACTATTAAGGGGCAATGGAGAGGCTATGTAGGAGCTTTGTTATATAAATAAAGGTAAGGGGCTATTAGGGGCGATGGAGAGGCTATGTAGGGGCTTTGTTATATAAATTAAGATAAGGGGCTATTAAGGGGCGATGGAGAGGCTATGTAGGGGCTATGTTATAAAAATTAAGGTAAGGAGCTATTAAGGGGCGATGGAGAGGCTATGTAGGGGCTTTTTTATATAAATTAAGGTAAGGGGCTATTAAGGGGCGATGGGGCGATGGAGGAGCGATGGAGGAGAGATGTAGGGGCCATCAAAGTACAATGTAATATAAATTTGTGGAAGGAGCGATGAAGGGGCGATGTAGGAGCGATGGAGGAGCGATGGAGGAGCGATGGAGGAGCGATGGAGGAGCGATGTAGCAGCGATGTAGGGGCCATCAAGTTGCAATGTTATATAAATTTGGAGAAGGAGCGATGAAGGGGCGATGGAGGAGCGATGTAGGGGCCATCAAGTTGCAATGTGATATAAATTTGGAGAAGGAGCGATGAAGGGGCGATGTAGGAGCGATGAAGGAGCGATGTAGGAGCGATGTAGGGGCCATCACAGTACAATGTAATATAAATTTGAAGAAGGAGCGATGAAGGGGCGATGTAGGAGCGATGGAGGGGCGATGTAGGGGCCATCAAAGTACAATGTAATATAAATTTGAAGAAGGAGCGATGAAGGGGTGATGTAGGAGCGATGGAGGGGCAATGTAGGGGCCATCAAAGTACAATGTAATATAAATTTGGAGAAGGAGCGATGGAGGAGCGATGAAGGGGCGATGTAGGAGCGATGTAGGGGCCATCAAGGGACTAAGATATATATAATAGTGAAGGGGCCATGAAGAGGCGATATTTAATTAAATAGCCCCTTGGGATAAGAGGACATATCATCTCCTCTTTAGAAGGGGCGATAAAGGAGCGATAAAGGATCATTTAATCGCCTCTTAGGGCAAGGGGCTATCAAATCGCTCCTTTCAAGGAGTCATAACATCGCCTCTTGTTATAAGGGGCTATTAAATCGCTCCTTTCAAGGAGCCATTACATCGCCCCATGTCATAAGAGGCGATCAATTAAAATCATCGCCCCATATGGAGCGATGTCATGGAAAGGACTATACCCCTGTTTTTTTTAGGGTAAACTAAATTTTAAAATAACACAAACAAATTCAAAAGATTCTTTACCTTATTAGATACTACCGAAACCCTGGAGGTGGGGGAGAGTGTAGTCGACCCCTGCCCCTTTAAATTGAAGTTTAAAAAAGAAAAAGTTTCTGCACGAAAAGAAGTCTGCAGTAAGTCATACAGAGGATCCGCTTAGCCGGAATTTAACATATTTTTTTAAGGGCAATTTCTAATGTAAGGGTGTTGGTACCCTTCCCAAAAATAGTTATAAACATTTTCAGGACCTATGAGAAGCTAAATTGTGAAGGATAACCATTATATTGGTTCAGCAGTTAGCGAGATCCTTCATAACATACACACAGACACACAAAAAGATCCTGTTACATTTATATAAGAATTTTAAAAAGTTGTACCTTTTTGTAAATTGTTGCCATACCTCAAGACTTTGTTGTATACCAAATATAGTTTTTATGAAATGTTTTATTTCATGGGGCGATATTAACAAAAAAGCACAGAAACAGCACAGGACAATCAGATTAAAACAATATTTCCCCCCATGATTAATTAATATAATGCATTTTCCATACTGAATAAGTATCTATCATACAGAAAAGAGTTAGAGCTAAGCTTGAAAACAAAGTTTGACAAAGAATGGAAGGAAAGAGAAGAGGAACTGAGAACAAAGCTGTGCAAAGAAAGAGACCTTGAAATTGACAGGTATTGTTTAAACAGAGATTAACAACAACAAAAAAGGATGATAGAGAGGGAAACTAAGGATAAAGATATATGGATTTTGAAAGAATCATACCATTCTAATCAAAAGCGTGGAAAAGGGGGTATAGACGAGTGTATCCAGCCTGTGAGCGAAGTTAAGGGGTATATACACCTCCCTATGTCTACACACGACAACCATATAAACTCCAAATGACAAGGGTCTACATACAACCTTAAGATTCACAACTTTAAGAAAGAAATAAAAAACGTCACACTCACACTGTTGAAGTTAGGGGCTGTGTGAACAACAAAATATCATTCCTCGCTCTAGAAAATGGCTGAGTACGTCACTGATTCTACACAGAGCGTTTGAATTTGCTTTAACTTTTGTGTCAGAACCTAAATTGGAACATAGTAACTTCATTTCTCTTTTCAATAAAATCTAAAATGCAGCCGTTTTTGAGAAAATTATATTTGAAATTTCAAGTTCAATTTTCATCCCCTAGGAGTTACCGCATAATCATGACAAGAAAAGCAAAGATTATAGTTAATTAATGAGTTAATTCATGGCCATTTTTATCAGTTGCATTGCTAAGGTCACGAAAATTCAGCCTTAAATAAATCATATATAGAGAGGTTTTATGACAGACTTTATAAAAGCAAAGTTGTTCAAAATTTTAAATAAATAATATTTGTTTTTCTTGTCATGATTATGCGGTAACTCCTAGTGGATGAAAATTGAACTTGAAATTTTTTAATCTAATTTTCTCAAAAACGGTTGCATTTTACATTTTATCGAAAAGTGAAATGAAGTTACCTAACCTAGGGTAATGAAATGCACTATGTCCCAATTTAGGTTCTGACACAACAGTCAAAGCACCTTCATACCCGCTGTGTCTAATACAAATGATAAAAAAAATTAAAGTAATCATTTCAAATTTTCCATACATTTTTTTTATTTTCTATTGCTAACATTTATTTCAATTATATTATCATTTTTAGGGTTATTGAGAACCTAGAAATTGAGATGAAAAAGACTCGCGACGAAGCTGAGAAGAATTTTGACCTGAGAATCAACAGGCTCTGTAATAAACATAATAATGAAATTGAAGAAATGGTCAAAGAGATTGAACAACTAAAGGTAAATAGGTGAGACAGCGGAAAGTGTCATGTATGACGTCATAAATATACATCTAAAAGAAAGGATGAGAGGAGAAGTGGGAAAGGAAACCCCTAAAAAAGAAATGGATAATAGAACTATTTTATGATGACGTCACACGTAACACTTTCCGCTCTCCATAAAGTTTTCAGTTTCTTTGCAGGAATCTATCAGCATTTCGTTAAGGTCATTCATTTATGTCTGTTTGTGCCTTTGTGAAATTATTTTGTTTATTCAGTAAAAACAAAATATGCATATATCTGCCTGTTTACTTCTATGCTTGTTTAAATACTAATTTTATCTACTTTTCTTAAATATGAATGTCTGCAGTACTATCAAATATTTGGATCTAAGCTGTATTCTTTTTCTTATAGAATTTATTGGCTTTCAAATCGATTAACATCCTCTGGATTAGAACCGGATCTAATTCATACTGAAAAATGATGGATTGCATCTCATTACAGACAATTCTCCACGAATATTAAAAAAAAACTAAAAATTGAAACCAGTTTTGTTAGCCTGGAACTTCATCCCTTTGGGGTTGAAAAAACTGGTTTTGATCTTACAATTTTTAATTTTGATATCAGCAGAAAGTGATAAATAACAAGGACAAATTATATTATAGGTAAAAGTGGCGGAGCTAAGGGAGTCCAATATAAAGCTGGAAGATGGAAATCATTTGCTGGCTTCCCTCAATAACAAACTTGAAGTCAATGTTAAAGGAAAATTCTATGATAAAAAGGACTTACTAGTAGTGATGCTTCTTAGTGTGTCGGCGTATCAGAAGTATACTTAAAATACATATAAACTACTTTTAATGCTTTTAATAAAAATCGACTTATCATTAGAAATTAGCATGGTATTTAGTTCTTAATATAAATGGAAATTTAATAAAGTTAGTCATGTCAGAGTTTTTTTGGCATGCGTTTAATTAAACTTTTTTTTAAACACCAGAATATCTGTATGGATATCAGTGTTGGTAAAATTACAGAACTAATGTTTAATAAGAGTAGAAAAAGAAAAAAATATGAAAATTTCTTGAACAATTATTACAGTCAAATAAGTCTATATTGCAAAGTTCAAGCTCAAATTTAATAACTCTAAGCTAAGATTATTTTATCATAGAATGTTTTCAAATAGATCTAGAAGAGAGCAAAGTACGCATGGAGCAAGAAAGAAAAGACATGGCTGAGGTTATCAAGAAAGACTTTGCTAAACAAATTGATAATCTTAACAAAGAGAATGAAAATCTTACTGACAAGATCAACACTCTCATGATAAAACACAGGAATGAAATAATAAGAAATATGATAGAAAGAGTAAGCCTTCAATATAGAGCGAGTGGGGACAATGAGCTGTTTATTAAATACATTAGTTCCTAAAGTTTTATAATAACGTTTTCTTATTCGTTGGCACAACAACTTTCAGGATTTTTTATTAAATCTTTATTGGTTGTTTGTTTCATTTAGTTAAGTGTCCCAACGTTTTAACAACAAATTGTAATTCACAAAAGGTGTAATTTTATGTATCTTAAATGTGGTTGTACATTAATTTATCGGCTATTGTCTTATCTCTTTAAATTCCTAATAAAATGCAAGATGTACATGTATTTGTGTTACCAATAAACCACAGAACAGCTTTATAAAGACTGTAAACATTAATTCTCTCCTTATAAAGTTTGATCATTGATCTACACTTTTTAATTTTGTTTATTTTGGGACTCCGATGATTATTATTCAACTTAAACAGGGGTGAGCTACAAGCAAAGGCTCAGGAGCAGCGAAAACTACGCCTTGACTTTGAGAAAGAAATTGAGAATCTAGAAAACAAAGTTGAGGAGGTAGTGAGCAGGAAAGAACACATGATTGAAGATATTACTGAACAGCATGAACTGGCCATTCAGAAAATCCACCAACTTGAAAAGTTGATAAATCAACAAAGCTGTAATGGACTTCATCAGAACAAAATTAAAAAGCCTGGCTCCAGTAAATCTATTAAATAATAAAAATATCTAAATAATGGGATAAAAAAATTAAATAATCAAAAATTATTCAATAATCTCGGTTCACCCCCCCCCCCCTTGTTTTTTTTATATGCTTTGTATACTCCTGTTTTGTACTGTTTGGAATAAATCTTATCCCTAACTTTTTATTTTATTTATCGACTTAAACCTGTATCATTGCTATAAAAATCAATATTGCCTCTTTGGTAGGAATTTAATCTTGTTATATGAAGGAGAAGTAAGTTTTTTTTCTCTGTAGTTTAGGATTTTCAAAGCTACTAAACTGATTAAGTTCTCCGGTATCAGGAAGTTTTACAGTGGTCTTAGGATGGTTTTAGGCTATTTAATTTTTGAATAATTCTAAGGATGGTTTAATGCTATTAATCCTTTCCCTACCTCTTTTAATAAAAAGAACCTAAATATTAAGGGAACAACTGTTAATTCTAAATATTGTTGTACCCTATTGAACTAATCATTAAAGATAACAAATTTTTATTTTAAGTATTAACTACTGGCTTAAAAAAAGTTTTCCTTTTGTGTTATATACATCTCCCTTGGCAGCAGGGAGGGAGGGGACATTGTGTTATTTATTACACTAGTAACCAAACTTTATTATTCGTTGTCTTATAGTTTCTTGGCGTTTTTTTGAATTTTGATTGGTTGGTTCATTAAGTTAAGGGTCCAATCGTTTCAACCACTAATTAAAATCTTCCTAAAGGGTATTTTTATGTGTGTAATCATTTGGTAAGTCATGTGCATCAATTTCTTTTTCATTGTCTTATCCCTTTAGATTCTTGGTGTGTAGTATGATTATTCATAAACACTCCCTGACTTTACAAAAACTTTTGAAAGTTATATCTCAATAGTAAAAGAAGGCGCCATGAATAAAGTGAAAAAGAATTGAATTTTTGGTCCTTATAAAATTTTTTAGTGCTTATTAATTCAAATTAACAATTAAATTTAACACATATAATCATCATAAATTTTGATATTGGAAAAAATTTTAAGACAATAAAGTTTTTGACCTCTTATGATATAATTGCCTTTTTTATGTAGTTTTAATTTTGCTTTGTTTTAATTGCCCAGAATAAACTATCATATCTGGCTCTTTGATTCGTGATGTGTTTATGACCAATGATTTTAAAATTAGACTATGAATCATGCATGATAAAGTTATAAAAAGGTTATGTTTATACAATACAAACAAATTAAACTTAGTGTAAGAGCAAAATCCAAATGAAAACATAACAGAACGAAATATTATAAAAAAAAGTCTGTAAAAAAACTTTTAAAGTTTGGTTTGAAAGAAATCTATATTTAATTAAGACAACAACAAGTTAAAGTTAAACTATTACAAAATCATTTTGGGAAGGTTTGGGGAAGATACAAAAAAAAGTCTCAAAATGTTTTTTTTCTTTGGGGGGCGGGGCAAGGAGGTTAATTTTCATTTGGACGTCCTTGACCTAGAGTTATGAGATATTCCGTAATAAATAGTTTCTTTAATAAACTTAACCTTTAACAGTTGAGCCCGTTTCTGGACCTTTATAGTTTGCGGAGAAATAGGTGTTAAGCCAACCCCCTCTCCCTTCCTATAAATTACTATTATTCTGACAGAGCTAGTGGGCTAGAACTTTATTTGTATATTCTTAAAATTTGCTTAATACCTGGAGGAAAAGAAAATACAGTATCATACCTGGAACCCTCGACCGCGGCTTAACACGTATTACATCCGCTCATCGTCGAGGAGGGGATAAATTCGAATCTCGACTCACACCACGATATAACTAAAGACTAAAAATAGTTACAGATGTGCGACAGATGTGCGACATTGATAAGAGTAGGAGAAATACCTTTGCTCAAAACAGGCGCAACTCATTACCATGCACAGTTAGGACTTACAGACAAAGTCCCTTTATATATACTTTTATGTTTTTTTTCTGCTGTATTTTATGAGCACAATGATACAAAGACATGTATGATATACAAAGGTTTATTTTTGATGAATAATTATGCTATGCAAACTTGATGCCAAATTTATATGCAACTTTTTATATATTTCTTTTTGCGTGACTAACCTGTAATTGTTTTGTCCTGTGGTCTTTGTGCAGTTTTACACTATAATAGACCACCTATGATATGACAATTATAATAAAATTTTTATCAAGCAAACATATTATCAACTGCAGTGTCAAAAATATTAGTTTACGGAAAATGTCTGTACAGAAAATTGAGGTATATATCTTGTTACAATAAAGGTAAATTTCTTATATTGAGATTTTCGTAGTGACTTACGGATATTTATTTCCGCACCTAAAAAGTTTTGCTATCTAATCCAATAAAAAATCTATATAAATTATGATATTGTCCCTTTAACTTTTGACAAATATGTAGTCTTTTAAAAGTATTATCTCTGTCGTCTTATTTTGTAGGATTATCATATTTTATTATTGATTACATTTTATGCTGACGTCAATTTGTTGATCTTATATAGATTTAATTTGATAATTATTATATTATCAAAATCAATTCTAATCCAGTTTTGTCCAAGAAAATCCAGAGAAGATCTTTATTAAAAATTCTCATTGAATTAATTTCTTTTATTTAACTATTTATTAATAGAAAAGTTACTGAAAATAAATTATATCCTGCAAATCGATATATTATTATTTGGATGTTGCAACAGTTTTTCATGTACTCTAACAAATTGAAACTTGAAAGCTGGCTAAAATAAAGACCTTTCACTATCCAACCCTTCACCCTATCTCCTCCCCTCCTACTGGATTAACGAACTGACCAATAAGCGATGTCTCTGTTAGCAACATAAATTGACAAAATTTCCCCATTTTCATAATATCTCAATAATAAATATTCAAAACAATATCCAAAAATAGCGAAGCATAAAAACATGGATTGACAATATTTGACATTGAATTATGAAGCAAATGTTCAGTGGTCATTGAAAGAAAAAGACGACCATATGAAGAGAAAATATTAATACTAATTAAAAATAATCAAGATATATTTATATGTCAATTGTTTAATGACCTACGGACAGTCAAACTAAATAAGTTGTATATTATATGCTCTTTAGAAAGGGGTACCTGAAATTTTAAAAACAGCAAACTATCTTTAATGTCAGCAGAGAAAATGTAAAACTAAGTTATATGCCCTTTCATCTACGAACACAGAATTCCAGTAGCACGACGGAAAATGTAATTACCTACAAAAGTTTTGAAAATCGTACCAAAAACACCAAATATGAATAGAAAAGCGGCTAAAATGCTGCTTTAAAGAATATACATACTGAAATATTACTTTTAAATACTTTTAATGGGTATGTTAACAAGAAAACTCGTGTTTCTCATTTTCTTCATAGCGTTTCGAACGGATGAACAGACAAAGTGACTTATAGAGAAGCATTGCTGCTAAAAATAGAGGGAAACGTTTTTTTTTTTATAAAATTACCACTCCTAGAGGTGCTCACTGTAAAACAATAAAGTAGGGTAGCTTACAAATGTTATGTTTAAAATTATTTTAGAGAAAAAAGTGTTTACCATTGTCCCCTCACTGCCTAGATCTGACCAAATGAACATAAACAATTGTCTTCCAACTGAGATTTGAAATTGTTTCATGTTATGTGTGGTGCAGGCTAACCTATCTGAGGATCTGTTTCTACTTAAAAATCATACTTCTAAGATTATGGTTTATTAGAAAGAAGGTTATGTACAAAGAAGATCATTATGAATTCTTTAAAAATACAGATATTACTTAAAAGAAAATTTATAGTGTTTTCATTTAACTTTATATTAATCTTATTAATCCTATTGTTCATGATAAATATTAGCTTTTACAAATTATGATTTTTTTTTAAGTTTTGGTAGCGAAGGTACTCTATGATTTACATTGTATGTCCGTCCGTCAGGACTTTCATTCAACCGTAATGCTCAAGGGAAAATTTGTTTTTCTAAGCTCTTATTTATGAGAGACTGATGTTTTTTTTCTCTCTAAATGTTTGTATATATTGATATGTAAAGGTTTCGGGATTTTCTATGCTTATCTTATGTTTCTCTTTTTGTCGTCTTTCCACTCCTTCTTTTTTATGACGACTAAACGCCTGCTTTATAACTCACTTTGTTCATTTGTCTAACACTGCTTTTTGTGCTTTAATGTTGCCATCAATAATTTTAGTATCAGTATAAGTATACTATCAATTATTGAATTCTAACATATTATATGATGCAATGTTCTAGATCTAAATAATAAATGTGTATGATATACAAAGTACATGGCTATATTTTGTTGCTACTGCTTACAACGAGACCCCTTCATTGCATATGAATATACGAAACTTTTTATCTTAGAATTTGTACTTTGAAAGGATAATAAAAACAAAACTTATCAAGTCAAGAAATATTAATCACTAAAAAACATCTATTTACCTTTAATATATATTTTTTACAAATTAAACAGTCCAATTTTTTGAAACATTAAATTCAACTTCAATTAAAAATGTATTTTTTAAAATACTTTTTAAAGGGTTAGGTTAAGTAAGTCTTAAGAGAGCGCCACCAGAGTAATACAAAATTGTAAATAAACTCATGAGAAAAAATTCTGTATAGTTTAAAACAGGTATTAATTTTAACATAAAGCTATTTTTTCTCAATCTTTCTCTTTATCAAAATTTTATATGATCTATAAAAGGTTAAAACAAATTATGTGTCTTGACAGAGATATAACTTTTATAGACATGTTAACTTTATATTTCTCAAAAACTCTCAATAGATTTTGAAAAGTATTTTCATATAAAATTGATTATGATGAATAAAAACACTTATATAAGTGTAAAGTATTGATGTATTTCAATTATATTTCTAAAGAACTAAATTAAAAATTCCAAGAAGCAAATTACATATTTTATACAATAATACAGCATAAAGCAAATCTGAAAACTGCTAGTAGTATCATTATATTTTTTTAAAGCAGAACATTTTTAGTTTGTCTAATAAGCAATAAACTGATGGTATTTGCCATTTTGGGTAGGCTTTATATGAGTCCTTGGATGGTTATTAGCTTTGTAAATCCAATCTCTCCTTGTTCTAATCCATGGGCATAAGATTCTAGCACAGCATCTACTGGCCATATCCATTACAATGTTTTAATATTGCAGTTCATTAATATCTCAAGCACAGCTTTAAGAGGATGTAATACAAAAGACAAAAAAGGGTCTTATAGTTTCCTCAGGGGGGTACAGTTAAATATTTACAGACATAAACATGGAAAAAATTTAGATAAAAAGCTTTTTAAAATAGTTGGATAAATTGGTTCACCAGGTGTAAATTTTGGTACACCTCTTTAAATTTCTTTACTTGATTTTCATTCTTCTATGAAGATAGTTAAGACTGTCATGGGTGACTTGTAAAGTACCTTTTATGTTTTCTAAAAGAAAAACTAAGAAAAAACCCAGCCAAAACAAAATTCAAAAGTTTGATGTGTTTGAATGAGTTTGATTGGCTCCCTGCTGTTAAGATAGTTACCTAGGTCAAACAAAATCCTACGCACAAACTCAACAGGAATATATAATTGAGATACAATTTTTTTACTCCAATTATGTTTTTTAATCAATACATTTATCTCTTCTATATCTTTTTTCTATATACAATATTGAGACGTTAAAAATGGTTCATACTGCTGCTATGTCAGGGGCGCGACAGAAATAATAAGAGTAGGGGGAATGCCTTGGCCCATAAACAGGTGAAACTCACTACCATGCACAGTTAGGACTTCTCAGACAAAGGTCGTGCAATCAAAGGGTTGGTTGTCTGATGGATGTTACTTAACCTAATATCCTTGGGTGTTACAGTATCGCATCCCATTACATGTAGATGATGCTCTGGATTCTCTAGATGATCACTTAAAATCGATTGTAAATCCTGCCCTTACGAGGTAATTTATTATTGTTTTAAATAAAGTTATATGAAAATACTTGATCTATAAAATTGGTCGTTTGCGAAACCATGAATCTATGATTTTAGAATAACAAAGAATGCCAATTTTTTTTTTTGGTTTAAAATCTTCTGAAATTCACAACAATATTGAGAAGTTTTAAGGCTCCTCTACCTATAAACAAAATGATCCTTGTTATGTTGTAAATTCTATTTTTAGATGAATTTTTTACATCATTCAGGGTCATTAAAAAGTTAGGTTAGATAGATTAACAATTATGAATATTTATTATTAATTCCATTGATTATTTATTTTGAATACCAGATAATAATCATAAATAAAAACAAGGATGACAACATCTATAAAAGTGAAGCTCTGAAACGGTAGGACAAATAGACATTAACACTTGTATAGTGTTAGAACTGAAGAATCAGGATATAAATGAATAAGAGTCAAAGCAAAATTGTGAGTAAATTTGTTTAAAAACTTCATGATACAGGATAATGTTATTGACATACTTACATTTTTAGGACTTGGTTGTAGAGTTGCTTTGCTTATAATATTGTACTTTTTCGTCCCAGGAATCAGTATACCGAAAATCAGAAAAATTCGATAATAAGATCACATAAAAATGTGTTACTAAAACAGTAAAAAATCAACATGTTTATAATGAATGTACGGACATTGTGGTAATGATCATAGAGTAGCTACGCTTTCTAAATCGTACCTAACTACAACAGGAATCACCATGCAAAGTTTGAAATCGATAGGACAATTCTAACATGCTTAAATTAACAAAAAAAGCTTTCAGTCCCGGACGTACGGATCGACTCTAATTAACGAAAAGCTTCGCTTTTAATAAGCTTATTTATGATACAATCAAAACCCTTCTTCATAATTCTTGCCCTAATGTCTTTATTGAATCCTCATATAATTTATGGCATGTTTATATGAATACTAATAAACAATTATCACATTATCACTTTAGTAATAAGTAATATTTTTTTGGAAATTAAATTTTCCACAAAAAATGCTGTCCATTTAAGTCTTAGATTTCGTATCTATTATTATGCAGTCGCATGCTAGAATTGTTTAAACAAAGAAAAACAATACTTTATTTTGTTATTACAGAAAATAAAAAAAGTTTTTGTTTTTTAAATTTAATTTAGAAGTAAAGAGTGTTTGTGATGATCTTATGAAGTAATTATTTTCAGTAAAGATGCTACTTGCCATTAATCAAAATAAAAGTTTATTTATGGCCATAATTTAGAATTCTTTAAAAACATCTGAACATCTAACTATATTTTTTTCATGGATCTAAAGGGATATAAGTCAATAGCTGATAAATCGATAAACATCCGAAATGTTGATACACAAAATTACCCCTTCTGAAGAGTTGATTGTTGAAACATTCGGACACTCAACTTAATGAAAAAATAAATCAAAATTTCAATAAAAGTCCCAAAATTTGTTGAGCCAATATATAAGAAAACGTTATTATAAAACTTTGGGGACTAGTGTAATAAACTGCCCAATGTACGTCCCCTCCCTCCCTGATTTTTTCCTGTTTAACCTTCAAATAATATACATTATATATGTATTTTTTTGTGGAGAGGCTGTCCTCAAATCAACTTCTTAAAGTGTTATTTTAAGAAGTTGATAGACAACAACTGCCAGTTTAATTTTTAAATTTTCTATTAAAAACTTTATAGAGAGGGTTTGTAAACAGAGAGATATAGAACAGACTAAGGGCTGTTTATTAGTTTTCTTATTTGTATGCCGAACATCTTTGGGGACTTTTGCATTTTGATTGGTTGGTTAATTAAGTAGAGTGTTCAAACGTTTAAACCATTAATTTTAAATTGGACAGAAGGGGTAATTTTGTGTATCATCATTGGGGATGAACATTAATTTATTAGTCATTGTCTTATCCCTTTAGATCCCTGGATTATATAACTTCCATAAGCCAATCCTATAAACCCTGCAAAATTAAAGTTCTCATGGGTAATTTAGACACACCGAATTACCTAGGAAATATGATGCTAAGCTTTTACAGGTTCTAATTTTGTACAGTACTTATTACTTGAAATAGGGATCAGTCTCGAGTTTATTAACTAAAATTACGTAGGGATTATGATGCTAGGCTTTTACAGGTTCCAATTTTATACAGTACTTATACTTGAAATAGGGACCAATCTCAAGTTATTATTTGAAATTAAAAAAAAACAGTTTTTAAAATCAAATTTAAATTTTTAGAAGCAGTATCTCAGAGGTAGTTATTTGCCTTTGTACTTTTTAAACTTGCACACATTCTCGGTTAACTAATTCTCTGTAATCAGAAATATATCTCATAAAACTTTGATATTAAACAATTTTACCAAAATTGATTGAGTGATGTTCATACGTTTTCACAGATTTTTGAATTGAAATAATAAAAAGTGCTACAATTTTTGAATAAATCTGATGCAATTGGAATTATTTAAAATGCTAAATTGAATTTCAATGAAAATAATTTTTAATATTATTAGTTTACTTATCAAAATTTTCGGTTGAGGATTAGTTGTTTAAAAATGTATCCAGTTGATAATCGCAGCTAATTCATAAATGTTATTACCTATAAAGAACATCATAATTATAAAAATCTAACAAATTATAAAATGATTTTGACATTGTTGTCAAAACACTGAAATACATAAAAACTTGGATGACCCCATCAACATTTAATTGACCTAGAATTCTTCAAACAATTATCCCTGTTGAATCTTAGCACTGTATTGACACATAATGTTCTTAATTTACATCGACAATGACTTTGTCGAAATGATATTGATAAATTTATGATGACGAAGAACCCAATCGGTCTAGCTTAGCTTCATACTGATGACCAACGCTCTTCTGTATATCATATATATTCCTATATTCCAATTAAATTTAGTTTTAAAGTGATTTTAATCGATTTAATCATTCAAAATTTCATGCTCTAGCTACCCACTTCCTTTTTTAAGGGAAAGCACCAGAATGCAGGTATATAAAAAAATAATTATTTTATTAATTAGAAACAAAAATAATCTTTTCTGACCTTAGGTCTTTATAATGATTACTGTTTTTCATATTTTTCCTTATTGATGTTTTATTTTCATGTTTTATTATTGAAAATAATTAGTCATGATAAGAGCCATTATATTAATTAGGTAATTAAATTAATCGCTTCTTTGGCTCCTTATAATGTTCAAATGGCAGGGAGGGGTAATGTGAAAAACAATTGACGGATCTGAATATGTTAGAAGAGTTATTTTGGACAGGGATCTAAATGGACAAGACAATGGCCGTTAAATTAAACCACATTCCCATTGCTGATTTTCTCTTCTAAAGTGGATGAAACTTAACGTACCAACTAATCAAAATTTAACTAAGTCCCCAAACCTAACTAATAAGAAAACGTTGTTATAAAACTTTGGGGACTAGTATAATAAACACAAACAGCCCTATGTCCCCTCCCTCCCTGAATTTTGGATACATACCTAAGATATTTTAACTAATGGAATTATATGTACTTGTCTGTGTGAAAAATACTTAAATTTTGTAGTACTTATTAATTGATTATTCTTCTACTTCGCCATTTGTTTTAAATAATTCTTGTCTATTGATCTTTTTTAATGTTTCAATGTAGCGCCCACTGATTTTATCGTTTGGATACCATTTATATTCAGGGGCATAGTGATATTCTGTTTCGACTGTGACCTTTCAACTGTGATACTTTATTGGAATTATAATGTATAATGAGAACAATTATTTATTTGTTTATTTATATTACTTGTAGCCTAATAGTAGCTATTGTAGCCTGTGCGTAACTATTTGGATACGCACTATGCTAATAACGTGTGATTGGGGAAAGTCGCCACCCTCCTTTTCAATTTTAGTTTTAAAATGAAAAAGAATAAAAAGATTGGGTGGTTATTTTCTTTGAGGGGGTAGTTATACCCTCACCCAAAATAGTTACAAACCTTCTCAGGACCTATGAGAAGTTACAATGTAAAAGATAAATATTTAAGTTCAGCAGTAATCAAGATTCTTAGGTACTTAAACTTAAACTTACAGACTTCCTGTTATTTCTATATAAGGATTAAAATTAATTTTAGGATTATTTACATCTCTCACTCTTGTGGCTACTTACTATAATAATGATTAAAAATAACTTTATTTACCATTTACATATCCTTGCATGCCTAACTATTATGGCTACTTACTATAACTATAATTAAAAATAAATTTATTACCATTTACTTATCCTTGCATGCCTGACTATTATGGCTACTCACTATATTAATAATTAAAAATAATTTTATCACCATTTACCTATCCTTGCATGCCTGACTATTATGGCTACTCACTATAATGATAATTAAAAAAGATTCCATTACCATTTACATATTCTTGCCTCTCTGACTTATATAGCTACTCACTAAAATAATGATTAAAATACCTTATTTACCCATTTACCTATAATTGCATACCTGACTATTATGACTACTCTCTAAAATAATGGGAAACTTATTTACCATTTACATATCTAATAATAATTAAAATTAACTTTTTTTTACCTATTTACCTATCATTGCACGCCTGACTCTTATGGCTACTCACTATAATTATAATTAAAGATAATTTCATTACCATTTACATACCCTTGTTTCTCTGACTATTATAACTACTCACTATAATAATAATTAAAACTAATTTTATTTATCCCATTTACATGTCCTTGCATGCCTGACTATTATGGCTACTCACTATAACAATAATTAAAAATAAATTTATTTAACCCATTTAAATATCCTCGTTACTCTGACTCTTATGGCTATTCTCTATAATAATAATTAAAAATAACTTTATCTACCCATTTACCTATCATTGCAGACTTGACTAACATAGCTGCTCTCTAAAATAATGATTAAAGATAAACTTTATAGTGCATCTCTGACTATTGTGGCTACTCACTATAATAATAATTAAAAATAATTTCTTTCCCATTTACATATCAGTGCCTCTCTGAGTATTATGGCTTCTCACTATAATAATAATTAAGAATAATTTACATATCATTGTAGCTCTGACTATTATGGCTACTCACTATAATAATAATTAAACACAATTTCATTACTATTAATATATCCTTGTATCTCTGACTATTATGCCTACTCACTATAATAATAATTAAAAATAATTTTATTACAATTTACATATCATTGTATCTCTGACTATTATAGCTACTCACTATAATAATAATTAAAAATAATTTCATTACTATATACATATCATTGTATCTCTGACTATTATGGCTACTCACTATAATAATAATTAAAAATAATTTCATATAATATTTACATATCCTTGTATCTCTCACTATAATAATAATTAAAAATCATTTTATATAATATTTACATATCATTGTATCTCTGACTATTATGGCTACTCACTATAATAATAATTAAAAATAATTTTATATAATATTTACATATCCTTGTATCTCTGACAATTATGGCTACTCACTATAATAATAATTAAAAATAATTTCATATAATATTTACATATCCTTGTATCTCTCACTATAACAATAATTAAAAATCATTTTATATAATATTTACATATCATTGTATCTCTGAATATTTTGGCTACTCACTATAATAATAATTAAAAATAATTTCATTACTATATACATATCATTGTATCTCTGAGTATTATGGCTACTCACTATAATAATAATTAAAAATAATTTCATTGCCTTATACATATCATTGTATCTCTGACTATTATGGCTACTCACTATAATAATAATTAAGATAATTTTATTTACTATTTACATACCCTTGTATCTCAGACTATTATGGCTACTCACTATAATAATAATTAAAAATAATTTTATTAACCCATATTCTTGCATGCCTGACTTTTATGGCTACTCACTATAATAATAATTAAAAATAACTTTATTTACCCATTTACTTATCCTTTTATGCCTGACTATTATGGCTACTCACTATAATAATAATTAAAAATAATTTTATTACCATTTACATATCCTTGCATGCCTGACTATTATGGCTACTCACTATAATAATAATTAAAAATAACTTTATTTACCCATTTACTTATCCTTGCATGCCTGACTATTATGACTACTCACTATAATAATAATTAAAAATAATTTGTTTATGTTCCAAACATGAACATTGAACATTTTAAATTTTGGTTCATCCGATGTATATTTCTTCTCAGTATGGCTTCGAAACCGATTAATATCCACTGGATTAGAAACAGATCTTATTACATAAAATTTTCCAAGAGTATTGAAATTTAAGGAATAAAATTAATACCAGTTTTGTTAGCACAAGCCTTCGGTCCCTTCGTAACTAACAAAACTGGTTTTAATGTTTAAATTCTAATTTCAATCTTATAATTTTTATAATTCAATTTCATCATTTTGTATGAAGTATAAAATATTTATCTTTATTATAGACAGCTTTTCGTGGATATTATAATTTAAAATTATGAAAATAAAACCAGTTTTGTTAGTCCCGAGGGGCTGAAGGCCCTAGCTAACAAACTAGTATCAACTTTATGATTTTTATTTTAATATTCGTGAAAAATTGCTTGTAATACGATGCTATACATGATTTTTCAGTATGGCTGAGAACCGTTGCTAATCCACCGGATATTAATCGGTTTTGAAGCCATACTGGAAAAAGTTCTCTGTTGTTATAATACTTTTTGCTAACCTAAAATTACATTCATTTACTTTACAAAAACAAAGTCAACATTTGTTTACAACAATTTTCGGTAAAATCCTCTTATACAAACAAAAATGATAATGTCACCCACCTCCCCTAAACTTAGGCTATCTCTGTCAAGAAAGACGTTTGCTTAAAATGATTTTATTATTATATCATTATTAGAATAGCATAAAAAATCAGAAATGGAGGGAATATTGGGCTGTTTATTGCAGTAGTCCTCAAAGTTTTATATAAACGTTTTCTTAATCGTTCTCTTAACAACTTTGGGGACTTTTAATGAGTTTTCATTGGTTGGTTCATTACGTTGATTGTCCAATGTTTCAACCACTAATTGTGAAATACAGAAGGGGTAAATTTGTGCAGCATCATTGTGAATGTATTGTACATCATTTTATTGGCCATTTTCGTATTCATTTAGATCCCTGATTGAAATTAGATGTATGCTTTTTGATATAATTTATTAAATGTCATATGGTCGACTTTGAACTTGAGTTTCAACATGGAATATTTATTTCTAATTGTCATAACCTTAAACAAAGTATGTATAACCTTGCGGGAGGCCTTTACTATGAGGGACCTATACCTACGGTCCTAACCCTGCTGGATTTTCTGAACCCAATAAAACCTAATATAAGTTAAAATACAAAAAAATACAATTTATTTGAAAATAATGGGGGGGATGATAGTTCTGTGCCTTCTAGGCACTTTTGGGGAAACATTAGAGTAAAACACTAGATGGGGAAGGGGTTAAGTAACTGTATCTCCCCATTGCAGTGTCCTTGTCCGACTCTCAATTAAGTCATTGAAAATCAACCAATGGTGTTGGTTATATTAACTCAGCAAAGTAGCAGAAAAAAATTTGGCAGCAGACATAAAAAGGCCATTTAAAAAGGGAGGTAGCTAGTTATCTGTATATACATGTACCATAGATTTGTTAGGGAAACATCCAAAAATTTCAAATAGTAAGTCGGGTATGCTGTGAGTTTCTAAAGTCGAAATAAGTGAATAGTCCAATTTTGTGTTTTATACATGTATTGGTAAGAAGCTTGTAATTACTGTTCACTTCTTTTTGTTTTAGGTAAAGTGTTTTCGTAATGAAGTTAGCATAGAAGTGAGATTTTAAAATGTATTCAGTATTTTGTATTTATACCACTAATTGTAAACTACTGAAGGGGGTATTTTTTGTATCATCATTGGTGATGTACATTAATTTATCGGGCATTGTCTTATCCCTTTAGATCCTTGGGTTTTTAGCCTAATTCAAGCATACCATAACCTCTGTGGCATCGAATCTACCTGCATTTTTGCCATATTAGATCTAATTTAATTTTAAAAAGGATACCAACATCCATAAGTAGTAAAGCTCAAAAGTTATAAATGGCCTTCTGAAAAAAATATATAGAGCAGTGCCATAAAAATAAACAATAAATTTGATGAAATAAATTATGAGAAAATCACGTTTCCCCCATAGCGTTACGGACGGACGGAGACGAAGTTATTTAAAGAGTAGCTTTGCTATTCAGAAGGCTTCTTTATCAATTATTCTTGGCTGGTATGTATAAGCATTTTTGTTATCCAGGGTTTGCTCATAAAATGTGTCATAAATTTCATTAAAAGTCAACATTTCCCTACACAACGATATTTTTTTCCATTCATTAATTTTTTTTCCAAAAAAAACTTTATTCTTTTTATAATAATTTTTTTATCGTAAAAATGACTGCGATATTTACACTTTTATAGTGCCTATAAAAATGACGTCATACTGTTCTACAATTGGTCTATTAATATGTATACTAGCCTGCCATCTGGTAAGTTAGTCTGTGTATTGGCCTATAATTGGTCATTTGTATTGTGTTACGTCATTTTTATAGGCACTATAAAGATCTCAGACTTATAAAACTAAATCTCTTTGGAAATAGAGATTCTGCATATTACTGCCCATTTTAATGAAACTTTTGATTTTGTTTTTAACAAGGATGACAACATCCATAAAAGCGAAGCACTGAAACGGTAGGACAAACGGACATTAACATTTGTATAGTATCTGAACTGAATAATCAGAATTTAAAAGTATAAGAGTCGAAGCAAAATTGTAAGTAAATTTGTTGAAAAACTGCTTGTAGCAGGATAATGTTTATGGACATACTTACATTTTTAAACTTGATTATAGAGTTGCTTCGCTTATAATATTGTTCTTTGTTGTCCCAGGAATCAATATACCAAAAATCAGATCAAACGGATAATTAGAACACTTGAAAATTTGTTGTTAAAAAAGTAGAAAAATCAACATGTTTAAAATGGACGTATGGACATTCTGGTAATGAATATAGAGTTGCTACGCTTTCTAAATCGTACCCAACTACTACAGGAATCAGCATGCAAAGTTTAAAATCGATAGGACAATTCTAACATGCCTAAATTAACGAATAAAAGCTATCTATCTCGGACGTACGTACAGACCGACCCTAATTATAGAAAAGCTTCGCTTTTAAAAAATTTCTCGTATAAATTTTAGTTTTTTAATCAGACGATGATTAAAGTCCTTCCACAGATTAAGACGTCATACGATAGAATAGCCAATGAGAGGCCAGCATAAATTTTACCATCGGTCAAGTGTGTACTGGCCTTTCATTGGCTATTCTATCGTATGACGTCATAATCTGTGGAGGGACTTTAATTATCTTCTTTAAATCACTCTCTTTTTAAAAATGTTTTATCTATTGAAGCAATATCTAACTTTCTAATTTTTTTTTCGGGGGGGGGGGGGAGGTTTATGGATGTGTCAACATTCTCTCCAAGGATTTTGACATACTTGCCCTCCCTTTTCATCAATATAAAAAATCTACTCCCTCCCCCCCCCCCCCCACCCCCAACCTTAAGATATCTGAGCACGTGCAAGTTCCTAATTTATTTATTTGTGAATAATTGGCTGTTAGTCATGTCATCAGCACATTTGCTACCACTCAGGGAGGGAGGGGACACTGGGATGTTTATTATTCTAGTCCCCAAAGTTTTATAATTACACTTTCTTATTCGTTGGCTTAACAACTTTGGTGGCTTCATTGAATTTTGATTGGTTGTTTCAATAAGTTGATTGTCCAAACGTTTCAACCCCTGATTGCAATCTACAGAAGGGGTAACTTTGTACATATCATTTGGGATATACATTAATTTATCGGCTATTGTCTTATCCCTTTAGATCCCTCCCATTTGCTACCACCACACTCTGTCTATCTATCTATTTACACTATCTAACTATAACCTTATTTTCTATCATCAATCAATCCTTTTCTTTTCCACAAGTTGGATGTTGTTTAAAAACAGGATAAAATTTAAAAAATATTTAAAGCACTGAATAAATGCAGATTATTGCCAACTGAATTATTGGCCTAAAGTTGATCTAGTTATTTTGAAATGAGTGATTATCGCCTTTAAAAAAATTCAAATTTTTGGAAATATTTTACTTATTTATATAGTAAATCTCTAAAGATATTATAGTTTATTTCGTGTTATTTGTATTTTTACTGACATAGATTATTAAAAAATCTGGCAGTTGTATCTTTAGCAGTCAGCAAAAATTTTGCAGCTAAATGTATCGTTTCGTCGCAGCGGCTAAGTGTGTCTTCGCGTAGCTGCAGCTAAAATGTATGGACACTTTTGAAAGATAATGATCGGACTGCGCCAGTTTTTGCAGCCATTATGGGAATACACATGCTAAAGTGTAAGCACGCTAAAGTTGGAGATTCCTGAACCCTTGGCCAAGCAAATTTATTTGCATCAAAGTTATCCACAAGTAAATACATTACATCATTTTGTCCTTGGCATTAATAATAGTTTCCGCCATTGTTCAAAAAGATGCAGAAGAATAGTATATTTTGTCCTATTGGGTTCTATAATTGACGTTTCTGTGTCTGATATTTATACTAAACCCCGAACCAAATCTGAATTTTCAAAATAGCAGCTTTATTATTCATTTAGGATAATTTTACAATAAATATGAAATGTAGATGCCTCCTTTGGTTACAAAATTCCACTGTTAATTTTTTATTAATCAGCACCAATGAAGCACCAGATCTCAAAAACAGCATTTGGGGGAAATACTGGTGAACCAAAAAGATATGCAAATCAAAAACAAATCAATGGAATTTTTTTTCTTCAATTTTGAATTTTCTCCTCTTTTAAAGATTGATATTGATAATTTAACAATTTTTTAAGTGTTCTATGCATTAATTATAATGAAAAACAGTATAAGGTAGAAATTAATGATTTTTCTAAATAAGAAATATTTGTAAAAAATAAATTTGATTCCTATCACTTTAGATGACAGCTGCTTAACCAAAGTCCAATGGATGTACCTTAATACATGCTAAAGATAAAAATTACCCTCAAAAGTATACCAAAAAAATTTTGATGTTAAAAAAAACGTTTTTAAATCTTGATTTTGAGGATGATGACCTTTCAGATGCTCCTATTGGCGGTGATAGTGAGCCAAATGTTATCTAAGTACATGCCCATTACAACAACTTGTCTATTAACTTATGTACCATTTTTTGTAGTCATAGCAGTCAATTCAGATTTGCCCAATTTTTTGGTTCGGGGTTTATAAAATGTTGAAAACTATTGAAAAGTACAGTAAACTCTAACCCCAAAGTTTGGTATCCTTGCAGTATCTACTCATTAACGCTACGCAAATCTAAATCAATTTTGCAGGGGTGTGGGTGTGTTCCTTGTGTATAATTGTGTGTGTGTGTGTGTGTGTGTAGGACTATTCCAAGAAGACAAGGAACGGTCTGTCAGTAATGCAATTGTGACGTCTTGTATATATGTATTTGTTTTTGTTTTGTACAATTATGAATTCTTGGTACTTTCCCTCAGATTGTCCTTCGAGTACTAAACCCTGCCCCCATATTTTTAAATAAATTGAAAATACCTAAAACCTGCTGGAGGACACAACTATGCGGCCAGATCCAAACCTGAGATGTCCTAACCTTGCGGTGGTCAAACCTGCAGGGATAAAAAGTAGCACCGTAGTACTCTATATAACCTAACCTAACCAGACCTAAAGTCAGAAACAAAAAGAAAAAAAACTACTTCTTTTCCCTCCTCATTTCATTTCAAAATAAGGGATTGGGTGATTCTGTGCTAAAAGGCACTGTCATGGCCACATATATTTATGGTCATGCATTGACTTTTGATAACCACATAACTCTAAGATATTTTGCTAGAGACACACAGCCAAGACCAGGACCAAAAACAACATGTTTGAGTATAGATTTATTGACCAAACTCTATTTACAAGATCCTGAAATAACAACGTCAGTTAGGTATATTATAAAAATATATATGATAATCATTTAGGTCTCAACTAACGGCTTGAACTTAGGTTTACTTTAATAAAAGACGAAGCTCGATGTTAAAAATTTTGGGGTTAAAACTCAACAACCAAAGATATATTAATTGAATTAATTTGCTCAATACTCTTAATAAAATGTAGCAAGGTAACTTTTTAGTATATACATAGGATCAATTAAGAATAAACTTTCTAGAATCACAATTAGACTCTTTTACTATTGTGGCTAAAATGCCTTTGGGAAACCTAGTCATATTTGCCCTATATGCTCATACTTAAATTCACGGGTGGGTTCCTACGCACCTGAAGTGTGTTTTGGTGTAGCACCTGGTCTACTACTGAAGATATTCACTCTCTGGGCTTACAGAAGCTTTATCTTAGTCTCACAACATGTTTCTCTTTCTTTGTTTCTATCAAAAGTAACATTTTAGAAGCAGACAGAATTTCCCCTCACCTCACTAACGGAAAAAGAAAGAATGTTTGTAGGCCCATTTTATTGGGATAAGAAATTTAGCAGAAGTTGATTCTGAACTAGAAGAACAAAAAGCGTCTCTGAAAAGAGGACAATACAGGCACCTCGAGAGAAAATGCTGAATTTATTAATCAACATTGTTTTGCATTTTAAACTTTCTATATGTATAAATTATTCTACGGACGGACAGACAACCATTGTTGTAGAGTTGCTGTCGTACAAAAACTGCATATCTTTATGCACAACGTTTTAGTATATTTGTTAAAGTTTCATACATGAATTATAAATATTGAATAAAAATATTGTTATATTCCCTATAAATATTATAATATTCAATTATTTCAAGCACTCTATTTTGTTCCAGTAAATATAAATTTTAACAAAATTACAACATCTATGTGTGTCTCTACATTGCAGCTAAAAATTTGAGTCATGTGAAGAAAACGAAGTTGCTGGTTTCGTCATATTTTTACAGTAGCTTTTCTCCTATTTCTAGCCCCTGCGGGGGGCTCTAAACCTGCGGGGCCAATAGCCAAACCCTGCGAGGCAATCACCTAACTGTACTTAACCTAATCTAACCTAAAATAAACATTCATAAGCTACCGTGAAAATACGACGAAACCCGCAACTTCGTTTCCTTCACATGACCCAAAAATTCATGTAAATTGTGTTTCAGCTATTTACAATAGTTAGTGTTAACTAGTGGCGTTCACAGTAATTCACCAGAGGGGTGTTAAACCATCAGGGTGTGAAAAGTGGGATAGGCAGGCCTTTCCAATTTCAGTCTTAATTAAGGGCGGTATTGATACCAATCTACACCTCCCTACCCCATGCCAATGATGTAAACTATTTGGTCCACTTTGTTGCTTTTATTTGCTGGGCCACTCTAGACTCTTCATTCTAAGAGGGAGTGGAAAATACGGAAAAAATAGCCTAGAACCATTCAAAGACCTAATTTATAAATAAAATAGACTGAAGCCATTCCGAAAAATGAATTTGAAATTAAGCAAGTCTGAAGTTTGTTTGATTGCTTGGCTGTTTTTAAAGTCTTGAAGGTTCCCTAAAATAGAGAATTCCTTTAAGTCTTTAAGCCTGGAAAATTTTGGTTCCATTGGAATTCAACCCACGGAATTCAGCCCAGTGGGATTCAACCCAACGGTATTCAGCCCACACGGGATTCAACCCACGGGATTCAGCCCACACGAAATTCAGCCCACATGGGACTCAACCCACGGAATAAAGTCCATACGGGACTCAACCCATGGAATTCAGTCCATACGGGACTCAACCCATGGAATTCAGTCCATACGGGACTCAATCCACAGAATTCAGTCCATACGGGACTCTACCCATGGAATTCAGTCCACATGGGATTCAACCCATTATATAAAAAAATTTAAGAAAATAAGAATTATTTGCTAAAAATTTGTTTCTCAAATTTGAAAAAAAATATTTGTTTTTAAAACTGAGAATTAAGTCCACACGGAATTCAACCCAATATATATATAAAATTCTTAGTTTTAAAATAAATAATTTTTTTTCAAATTTGAGAAACAAATTTTTAGAAAATAATTCTTTTTTCTCAAATTTTTTTATAAAGCGTATTTTATAAAATAATTTCTACAATAAAAAAATTTACATAAACTTTTTCAAAACTAAAGATTTTGTTCTCAAATTAAAAAAAAAATATTTTTTTTTTCAAACTGGTAATTTTACATATATAATGGGTTGAATCCCGTGTGGACTGAATTCCGTGGGTTGAGTCCCGTATGGACTGAATTCCATGGGTTGAGTCCCGTATGGACTGAATTCCGTGGGTTGAGTCCCGTATGGACTGAATTCCGTGGGTTGAGTCCCGTATGGACTGAATACTGTGGGTTGAATCCTGTGTGGGCTGAATTCCAATGGAACCAAAAATTTTATAGGATTTATCCCAAAATTATAATGCAGCAGCTTATAGTCCCTATAAAAAAAATGACGTTATACAATACAAATGACAAATGATAGGCCAGTATACATTTTACCATTGGTCAATATTTACTGGCCCTATAATTGGTCACTTGTATCATATGACGTCATTTTTTATAGCAATATAAAATGCTTCTTTTAAAATAAAACATTACAAAGTGCAAAATCAGTTAATTTTTCCTAAAACAGTTAAAACTAGAATGTTAAAACACATAAAAAAAGGGTAAAAATATCAGTTTATTATTTTTCTGCATTTGAAAAACACCAAGCTAACCTCTTATCCTTACACGAAGATTACATATTTTACTTACCAATAATACAACCTTGTCAAATTTTCAATTGCCACGAACTATAGGTAGAGAGATAAGAAAATGTGCCAAAAAATTTAAATCTAGAGTAATGAACATACCGAATATACGTGAATATATTGAATAGGTGGGGAGGGGATGTGGTAAAGGTGATGAATAGGGTGAAGGTATTGTTATTTTAGCCAGTTGCAAATATTACTTTATCAGAGTACATAAATATCTGGGGCAACATCTAAGTAATAAAATATAGAGTTCGCTTGATAGCATGGCTGCAAATCAAGTCTAGTTTGTCGTTCGGTTGTTGATCTCTACTAGACTTGCACTTTTTATGTAATTTCAATTGTACAAAGCATACAATTGAACATATTATTCATAGTTGAATTGGAAGAAGAAAATTAAAAATGGTTCTAAAAGTGAAATAGTAATAACTGTACCTGGTTCTTAAAGATCATTGAACAGGGGTCAAAGTAAAGAATATGACATTGACCAGGTTTCAAAAGAAATGGTAAATTTCATATCCTTTCCTATAAAGTGAAGACGAAGAAAGTCCCTAAAAAAATCAGCATGTTAAGTCATAAAAAAGAGGGATTATCCATCCTCCTCTCTTCATACCGAATTTTTAAGACGTCATTGAAGGACTTTCTTCGTCTTCTATAAAGTAGTAAGTATTTTTGTCTATAGCTTAGGATTTCAATTACTACTGAACCAATTGTGTTCTCCATTTTAGGGAAGCTTCACAGACAGAGATCCCGGGATCAATTTATTTAAATAGCTTTAAATAGACCCATCTTTTGCAAAGCCCCTAGTTTTGAAGGAACAAAATAAAGAAAGTAAACATACCTTAGAGAGTTAAAATACAAAAATTTTAAATTAAAGATATTTTTTTTTTAAATTTAAATATACTTTATCCATGATTATGCAATGTGCAAAGTTTAGGGGAATATATCTCTGAGAGCTCACTGTTGGAGTGAAAACAAACATTTCTTCTTATTCCTGACGAAACCCAAAAAGCTGCAAAATTATTGAATTACAGCGAGCGCTGCAATTTTTGATGCAGAAAAAAAAATATCTTAATATTACGTCAATAGTTATTGCAATTTATAATTACACTGCTTTGAAAAACAAACAATTAAATCTAAAAATATGTATTTTCGTGGAACAATTTTTAAGCTCTTTATAGTGCCTGTAAAAAAAATGTCTTCGAATTACGTGATATTTTGAATCATTGACTAGTCTCATGTAAAATTATTCGGGATGTTTCGGCCAGAAGTTTTTTTTTAATTTATCCCTTTTTTATGGGCACTGTAAAGAGGATTAACAATTTTAGCAAATTAATATCATAGATGCCTATTGTATTGCCATTTATAAATCAACTTTTCTTTATAGATTTATGAGACAAAGTTTGAAGAATCTGTATATAGATATTTGATCAGCCTATCTTAAATAATATCCGAGGAAATGAAACAATACACAATTGTTGAAAAGAGACAATCCACAAAAAAAACATACAATTATTGTCAACCATCTATTAAATCCTTTCCGTACATACAAAAGTTTGTTTGAAAATTTCTTCAAAGAAGAAGAAGGATGACAACATCCATAAGTAGCGAGGCATAAACAATTAAATAAGAATTTAGATATTAGTTGAACTTGACAAAAGCATGTATATTAGGAAAAAATCACGAAACCTTTTCAACATTTGTTTTTAATTTTTTAATACTTATTTATATTTCAGTACTATGACTAACAGACTGACGGTCAAAGTAAATTGCATACTGGATGCTCAGAACAACGGGAAATTTAATTTTGATATTTTTAAATACATAAACACCAAAGATATGAAGAAAAATGTGAAAAATATAAAAATAGCCAAAACCTTCAAAAAGGCAGTCTGACCGCCATTGATGTGTTCTTGAAACGAAAGGAAGATGCTGTGAGTATTGGTTTAAAAAATATGACGTAACAAAAAAAGTTAGCCAATGAGATGCCGTTATTGACCAATGGCGGCATGCGTAGTGGACTCTCATCGGCTAATTTTTTTTGTTACGTCATATTTTCTAAACCACTACTCACAGCATCCGAAAGGAAATTTAATTTTGATATCTATAACTGAAAAACTTTGGAAATTGGGCCATAAACACCAAAGGTATGGAGAAAAATGTGAAAAATACAAAATAGCCTAAAACCTGCTTAAAGACAGTCTGACCGTCATAGTTGTTTTCTTGAAACGACAGAAAATTTAATTTTGATTCTATAACTGAAATAATTTTGGAAATCGGACCATAAACACCAAAGATATGGAGAAAAATGTGAAAAATACAAAAATAGCCTAAAACCTGCTAAAAAGCGGTCCTATCGCCATTGATGTTTTATAGTTAATTGTGCTCCTTGCTAATGGGAATGTTGTCAAAAAATTTCAGCCTTTTATCTTTTATAGGAGCCGAGAAAATCACGTTTCCCCCAAACTAAGACGGACATACGGACAGACGGACATTTCAAATTATAGAGTAGCTTCGCTACTAAAAAACAGAAAAACTAAGAAATTAAATGTGTGGTGTTATCCTATTAGGAATTTTTAAAAGCGAAGCTTTTCTATATTTAGGGTCGGTCCGTCCGTCCGTCCGAGATAGTTAGCTTTTATTCGTTAATTTAGGCATGTTAGAATTGTCCTATCAATTTCAAACTTTGCATGGTGATTCCTGTAGTAGTTAGGTACGATTTAGAAAGTGTAGCAACTGTATAATCATTACCAGAATGTCCGTACGTCCATTTTAAACAGGTTAATTTTTTACTTTTATAATAACAATTTTTTATGTGATGAAAACATGCGATTGATCAGATTATTTTATTACTGATTCCTATTACAATAAGGTACAATATTATGAGCGAAGCATCTCTATAATCAAGTATTAAAAATGTCAGTATGTGCTTAAACAGAATTCTGTATTTAAGAAGTTTTGCAACAAATTTACGTATAATTTTGTCAAACCTTATATCTAAATATTTTGTATATTCAGTTCTGACACTCAACAAAAGTTAATGTTCGTCTGTCATATCGTTTCAGAGCTTCGCGTTTATGGATGTTGTCATCCTTGTTTTTTCTAAATTTATACCTCTGTCTAGCTCTAATCCATGCCCAACAAAGCTTTTATTGGAGTGGGGTGGGGGGGGGGGGGGGTGTATCTAACTTACTTAAAAAAAAAGCTGTAAGTAAGTTTAAATGGGACGTTATTTTTTTTCTTCAAAATACCTAACTCTTAATTTATCATTCTTTTGATTTCTGTATATTTTTGGTAACGAGCAATTAGGCTGTAGGTCTCTATTTACCACTTTTTCAACCAAAAACATGAAAAGTCCATTCATATGTATATGAGGATGGTGTGGGGTTATCTCAGCTCGAAGTATAATATTAAAACTATAGATATTAAAAGTTGAGAAGAAAGAATCTATATATGAGAGTAAAAAAAGCAAATGTTATTTTTATCATAGTTATGTTAGGTTTAAATATTAATAATTTCTTTTTAGACCTCATGAAGGAAATATATATTTTTGAAAGCCCTACAATCTTTTTTTTTATTTTGAGGTATTGTATTAGGAGCAATTTTAGTTTAAATTTTACTCTTTTTTATCTTACTGTAGTATACCCATTTTTATATAGTGGTAATAAGTTTTAAATTATGTGTGCGTGTTTTTCCCTGTATTCGTGTGTGTGTGTGTGTGTTCGTGTGCATGACAATAACCCCTATATAAAGAGTGAGTGTCCATATAATTTGCACTTTATGAAATGTGCTCATATTGAACAAGTAGCACCAAACTTGAAATTTATTTCCACGATTTTCTGCCAGCGACCTCTAGCAGGAATTAGGCATGGTCAATTCAAATAAATATTTGTCAAAACTGAATCGTCATGTAACAATTTAACATTATATTTTTAAAAAATTACATGCAAATCGTTATCTAAAAGCTTCATTTTCCCTAACTTTGATTTCTCACAACTATTCAGAGTACAGCTTCTCAGTAAATAGGTTATTTTACTACATTGTCTAAAATTACATCAACAATTGTTTAATGTGTACCAGTAGATACTTGACTTAGTTGGTTTCCTTGGTAAGGCTGTTTTGGTGTGTACCTGAATATATGTTTCATTTAATTTTCTCTTAGTGTTTTGAGGAGCTTCTAAAAAAAACAAAAAGCAGTATATTTCATAATTTACCCTTTACTGTTTTAATGTAAAACACATTTGGAGCAAACCTCCTGTTTTTGCTGGAATTGGAGCCGTTTAAAATTTACGGCAGCTCCTCATTTGTTTTGCATTGGATTAGAAATCTACAATTCGCTGGAGTCGGAGCAATGCCGATTAAAAAACATGGCAGCTCCACATCGCATGAATATAAGTCTACTGATAATAAACAATAACCTATCCCATTGTCTACAGAAGTGTTAACTAGTTCTGCACAGTGATGCAGTGATACAAATAAATTTTGATCCTGATTATTCTAAACAAAAAACTACATCTAGAAGATTTGCTTCCTGAGGTATGGTATGTTTTTCACATTGACTTTATTATCTGTCTTTCGTCGAATGTATTATAGTTGATTTCAACGGATATAAACAATTTTAGATTTTCAAATTGAATTTACAAATAAATCTACTCATTTTTTAGATAAAGAATTTTATTCAAATGTAACTCATATATTTTAACAGATGTTATTATTTCATTGTGTGGTATTCGGCAACCGTGAGCCATGCCTATGGCACCCCTGACCGGGGTTCGGGGAAGGGCCAAAGGCCCTCCCCCGAGTCCTGGGGAAGGGGTCTGCCGACCCCCTCCCTATGCCTAGAATTAATGATTGAATCTGACAAGCTTTATTATGGTTAAGCTGCATTGTTAATTCCCCCCACCCTTCCCAGGGATGGGGGATCATTATTGCCCAAACTGACTATTGTATATGTATTATAATGCTTTTATGTTATGATTATTTATTCCTATCTGTGTAGCTATTGTTTGTTGTATATAACTTTAGTAATCCTTAGACCTTCAATAAAGGAACAACTGAATAGATGCTGTTTGTTATTTAGTGATTGTTAGAGAAGCGTAGCTTCTCTATAGTAAGGTGTCCACGTCTGTCACACTGCCGTAGTCTTTTCGAACTCTGGTGTCTGCCATTTATCCTAGGCGGATACCACAATTGTATAAAAAGGCACAGGGCGTTTACTTGATTCATAAATAAAGAATATAAATATAAAATTGTATCATTTATTAGCAGGGCAGTTTCTATGCAAGTCCATGAAAGCGAAGCTTAACATATTACTAACATGTTAGTTATAAAAATAAGGACTTTTTAGCAATGACTATAGAGTTGCTATGCTTTCTAAATTGCCCTTCAATGTTACAGGAATCATCACGCCAGGTTTGATATTGATAGGTGGATTCTAAGACAGCTAAATCAATACAAAAGGTATCCCTGGCTGATGAAAAGACCGACCCATAACAAAGAAAAAATGGCTATTAGAATGCAGGAAGTTTTTTTATGTAAAAGACAACTTGTAGATAAGCGAGGAAAACGAAGCCTTATAGAATAAAATATAAGGTGTCTTAGAGTCTATTTGATGAAGGGTTGATAAAACATTACCATATAAATAGCATATTAAATACAATATTTATATCTAACATATGATATCAGTTAAGGACGTCCAAGCTTTTTATTTAACTGTATTTATATATTGCATGTTTATTTTCAATCTGTAAAACAAAATTTACATAAAATTAGTTTGTAGATTATTTGATGATCTTTATTAAACATTTATTATTGATAATTATATATTCATAAAAACAGTTACCAGAACAATAGACTATAATCAGTATAGACCAAACATTTTTATAAATTAGAAGATTTTTTTCTCGTCAAAAATCAAGAGAGTGTGGAAATATCTATCTTGTCAAATAAAGCCTTTCCTTGATAAATAAGCAGATCCATTGTAAATGAAAAGCCTTAGCGAGATCTTTCAGAACAGACACATAGAAACACAAACATCCTATTACATTAACATAATTACTTAAGATAAAAAAATTACCTCTTTAGAGCTATTATTAAGGCTTACTATTCTGGGGGGTTGTGAAAACTTAACTTAACCTAAGGAACCTTTTTTCCCCAAAAGTTTGTGCTTGGTAGTGTGGTAATACGACACCCAGACGGACAGGCCGTTTACAGAGTTGCTTCGCTGTGACTTATGATAACAAACCCCCTGCACTAATCCTATTATATCACCATCTATCTCATGACCGCTGTTGACCCCGCACCCAGCGGTCAAACTAGCCTGCCTAAATGTGGGGAGGGGACTCAAACATGCAACTATCACGAGTCCCTCACGCGCTTATATAACCGGGAGGCGTTGCCTCCCCTTTTACCACCGCTGCCCCCACAGCCTGTCTACCGTCGGGAGCTAAGCCCTAGCGCCCCACACCCCCTTCAAACCTAACCATTGTTATATTTTGATTGTATATATATAGTAAACATAACTTGTAAATATTATTCAGTTTAAATATATAATTTCTGTATGATTGAATCCTGCTTGTTTGTTTGGTAGAATACTTAAAGGCTAGGGCTCGTTGAATCCGAACTCGTTACCCCGTGGGCCGAGAACGCTCGGCTTACCAGAACTTGGTGTCAGCGTGTTTCAATCGAGCCTTACAGAAACTAGCCTATTCTACCTCTGATTGGACCCTTTGGCAAGTAAGGGGACAATCAGCCGCCAACTGACCCGTGAGACGGCCTTTTTAGGTCGAATTTCCATCATTTTGAACGCAATATGTGGGCCTCTGGCCTACGGCAAGCAGATTTAGCCTGCTAAAAGCGCCAGTTAAGACGCTTTTCCGTGTCGTGTAGGAGTAGCGCTAGGTGCGCAGCCACGGCAATCGGATAATTTAGCTCAGACGGCTACAGAACTGAGTCTAAATTGGCAAGTGTAGCTGGGACAAGCCCCAGGACACCCAGGCCAAACCTACGAGACAGACAGCTGGGTGCTGGTCTCCCTAAGAAGGCAATGTGTGGCTGCGAAGCTTCAGCACACAAGTAAGCCCTACCACTGCGACGGATAGCAGATTTTGAGCCACAGGCACGGCAGGACGGGACATTCCCTGCCGCTGCCTCCCAGGATTCGAACCCGAGGCGCTGCAGGACGGGCCATTCCCTGCCGCCATTTTCGGGATTCGAACCAGCGGCGCTGTAGGACGGGTCATTCCCTACCGCCGTCACCCCTCTGAACCTTGCAGGACGGACATTCCCTGCTGCCAGCACTTCCAGAATCACACCTAGAGCTCCTAGTGATAACAACACATAAGAGTGTATAAATGTCAACCAAGTGATAAAAATAAATATAAAATTGTTGACCAAGTGATAATTAATAAGCTCTAGTGATTCGAAGCTACAGTCTAAGCCACCATGGTAAGCGATACCACCATAGCTGCGGTTCGGCCACCACCAAAGTTTCTGCCAACCCCAGCCGAACGAGAGGCCCCCTTGTCTCAAGGGCAGGACCTCCACTTCCCCTGCCATGTCAGGGTGAGGTTTCCTACCCCTGACCCTGCCCAGCATGTACAGGTTGATGCCATGATTGATTCTGGCAACCGTGTACCAGGGTCTGCTGTAATTTCTGAGCACCTCATGCACGCGATGGGCGTGCAACGCATGTTGATTCCGGACAACACCCAGATCCTGACTGCTAATGAGGAAGGCCAGCCCCTCCAGGTAATAGGAAAGTTAAAAGAGTTATATATGGCAGTCTCACACACTCTTATACTCCATCTATACCACGTGACTGTGGTCCGGAACCTCTCACACCCTCTGAACCTAGGAGGGTATTTTCTCAAGGAGTTCGGAACTAGGCTCTGTTTCGACATGCAACCACCTTGCTTGTGGGTGCGTGGGGAGTTTATCCCACTCCGTGGCGTCCCCATTGACCGGGAGACAGCCGAGAGAGAGCTAAGCTATGAGGGGCCCCTGCCAGGCCCCCTGCCTGAGCAGCCGCGTGTGGTTGAGAAAGGCACACACTGGGTGGACGCTGAGCTCAACGCACACAAGGGAGCTAACCTGCTAGCCATGGGGTTGCCCCCAGTGCCCAAGGTGCCGAGGGAGAGCCTGCCAACAACGTTTCCTGAGATTGCCAGCCCTCCAGAACCAATCTTCTCCGCCGACACCTTTATCAACGGCCAGCCGTGTCCACCTGGCCCCCTCTACCTGGGACCTCCAGCCAGTCCACCAGCCAAGCCAGAGTCCAGGCCCGTCAAGTCGCGGTCTGATGTACCCGGAGCCACACTCAACTCTCAGGCCCCAGCCTCTCCCGGCGCCGTGCCCGTCAAGTCGCGGCCGGACGCCCACGGAGCCAAAGCTGGACCCAGCACTTTGGCCTCTCCCAGCGCCAAGCCCGTCAAATCGTGGCCGGACGCCCTCGGAGCCACACCTGGCTCCGACACGTCAGCCCCTCCAGAAGCCGAGCCCGTCAAGTCGCGGCCGGTGGGTCCCGGAGCCAAAGCTGACCCCGCACCAGCCACGTATAGGCTAAGCGCTGTCACTCCAACTGATGGCCAGCCACCCCAGCTCCGCACAGCCAAGCGGGTGGTCCTGCCTGGCCGCGGGGTTATGGCGGTCCCTGTTGAGCTAGTAGGCCATCGCACCAAGGATGCCATCCAACTAGCTGCCCCAGAACAGAGGTTTGGGGAGGATCTTGTTATTCCAGAGGGCCTGTATGCCCACAGGCCTGGCTCTGCCACTGTGTTTAGAGTACTGGTAGTCAATGAGGGGGAGGTGCTGGATGCTGGCCTCCCAGTGGCAGGGGAGCTGGTCAAACCTGACATTCTAGAGGTCTCTGATACGCCTCCCCCGCGTCTCCACTCGTTCCAAGAACCTGCTGAGCCTATAGACATGCAGGAGTTGTGGGAGGCCCTGGAGATGGAAGACAATGAGTTCCTACGCAAGGACCCCTTGCTCAAGAAGGAGGTCTGGACTATGTTGTCAGAATACAGGGACGTTTTCTCCAATTCTACCCCCGGCTGCACAGATGTGGTTGAGTTGCAGCTGCGCCTCAAGCCAGGGACCCAGCCGATCCGCCAGAGATTTAGGGATCTGAACCCGCGGCAAGAGGCTGAACTGGAGAAACAACTGGACACCTGGCTACAGGAGGGAGTTATAGAGCCGTCAGACTCCGCCTGGAGCAGCCCCCTGGTGCCCATCAAGAAGAAGGACGGGAGCACCCGCTGGGCCGTCGACTACAGAGCCCTCAACAAGTGTCTGGAGCTGGACAGCTACCCCCTGCCTAGGATCCAGCAGTTGGTGGAACGAGCTGGCGGGCACCGTGTCTACAGTGCTTTAGACGCGGTGGCCGCATACTACACCATCCGTGTGTCCGAGGACAGCCGGCCCTGCACCGCCTTCACCACTCCTAGGGGCTTGTATCAATGGAAAAGGATGCCCTTTGGCCTGGCTACGGCACCGTCTGTCTATTTCAGGTTTATTGCAGGGGTCCTAAACCCACTAGGCACAGCCAACCTCCAGTCATACCTTGACGACGTCCTGACCTTCCACCAGGATACCTGGGCCCACCTGGCCAGGCTCCGAGAGGTCTTGGAAGCCCACCGCAGGGGAGGGATCCGCCTCAAGCCAGCCAAGACCAAGCTGTTCCGATCCAAGGTGGATTATCTGGGCCACACCCTCAGCCGTGAGGGGATAGCCATGCAAGAGGACTATATTGACCGTATCTTGGACTGGCCAGCCCCTAGCACCCCCAAGGACTTGCTGGCGTTGCTGGGGTTCTTTGGATACTATCGCCTGTTCATCCCAGAGTATGCAGACCTCACCTACGAGATGAATCGACAGAAGACGGCCAAGGCCCTAACCTGGACGCCTGAGATGGAAGCCCAGCTGCTGCAACTCAAGGACAAGTTCCGCAAGGCCCCCATCTGAGCGCCGCCCAGGTTTGATTTGCCAGCGGTGTTCCAGCTCACCACAGATTTCAGCAGCCGCGCCATCTCTGCCATACTGAGTCAATGTCAGGAGGGCAAGGAGAGGCTGATTGCCGCCGTGGGGCGCAAGACAACCGACCCTGAGACGCGCTACCCGTCCTGGAAGGGAGAGATGGCCGCCATCATGTATGGGATCCGAAAATTCCACGGCATCTTGTCCTACCGCAGCTTCCAGATCAACACTGATTCCTCTGCTTTGCTACAGATGAAATCACTGAACACATCCACAGGGATGGTGGCCCGCTGGCAGGAGGAGCTAGCGGCCTTAGACTTTACCGTCTGCCACAGGCCTGGCACCCAGAATACCAACGCCGACGCCCTCAGCCGCCGGGAAGATGCCAACATGCCAACGGCTAGCGCCGAAGAATTAGCAGAGCAGGCTGAGTATATCCACCACCTTTGCCAGCTAGGGGAGTCCGCAGCTAGCCGGCCTCCTGCCGCCCGACTGGATCCAGTTAGAGTATTGGAGGCCCAGACACAGGACCCCCTCCTGCTCCGTGTCCGCCAATGGGTGGCTGATGGCAAAGCCCCAACCAAGGCTGAGCTGCGTGGCAAGGAACGAGACGAGCAGCAGTACGCCAGCCGCTTCCCAGCCCTGGGGCTTGACGAGCATGGCTGCCTCACCACCACTGACCAGACTCTGACAGGAGAGAGGACAAGATACCTGCTGCCTTCGGCCCTCCAGCAGGACGCGTTCTTTCTAGCCCATGGGACCCCCATGGCTGGGCACTTTGGGATGGACGCAACTATCGCCCGCATTGCCATGCACTTCTGGTGGCCCAACCTGGCCCGTGACGTCCGCCTGATGGTACAAACCTGCCCTGAGTGTGTCCAGAAAGTTACCAAGGAGAGGCTGAAGCAGGGGATCCACGTGCCCTCCCGCCAGGGGTATCCACAGCAAGTCCTATTCATCGACCTGGTGGGGCCACTGCCAGAGACCCCAGCTGGGAACCGCTACATCCTCACCTGCCAAGATGGATTCAGCCGGTTTGTCAGCCTCTACGCCATCCCCAACAAGCGCACCCTCACGGTGGCTGAAGCCCTGTTGCACCGCCACCTGGCCACGTTCGGATGCCCCTTGAAGATCCATTCCGATAATGGAATGGAATTTACCGGCCAGGTATTCCAGGAACTGGCCTCCAGACTTGAGATTGGCCTGACACATCCACCACCCTACAACCCGCAGTCCAACCGAGTGGAGAGGTTTCATAGGACGCTCAACACAGGCATGCGCCTGTTCCTGGACAGAGACGATAACAACTGGGAGCCACACCTGCCTGCCATCGCCTTCGCATACAACACCAAGGCCTGCAGATCCACTGGCGTGACCCCGTTCCTGGCCTTCTTTGGGAGAGAGGCCAAACTTCCGGTGGACATGGTACTACGGCTGCCAGAGACCGAATATGCTTCAGTTCCAGCCAACGTCCAAGCTCTCTTGCAGCGCTACTATGCAGTGTATGATGCCATCCAGCAGAAGGAGGAGGGAGCCATCAGGAGGAGCGCGGCAGCTTACGAAGGCACGGCCAAGTATGAGGTTGGAGACTTGGTCTGGTACCTGGCCCCCCGCCTGGTGCCAGGGAAGGCAGCCAAGATTACCAAGAGATGGACTGGCCCTTGGAAAGTAGTGAGGAAAGCTACAGAAGTCCATTATGTCATTAAACCTGCCTCTCCAGTAGCCAGGATCTCAGAAGTTACCGCGCATGTAGGCCGACTGCGCAAATACACTGGAGATGTGACTGCCCACCAGATCCCAGCAGACATCCAAGTTGACCTGGACGGCGACGAGGAGGCCACCGAGCTGCCAGTTGGAGCGGCGGCGCCCGCAGCTAGCAACCCAGGACAGCTCCCAGTGCACCAGCCAGCCGCAGCCGCCCCACAGCTTAGCGGCCAAGATCGTGACCCAGTAGAGGAGAACCTGCAGGAGCAGCCCAACGAACCACCGCCGCCGCCGCCCGCTCCAGAGCCACTCAGAGATGCCATCTGGAACCCTGACGCGGACATGGAGAACCTGCCAGCCAGCAGCGAGCCTGTAGGAGAAGAGCCAGCCACTGCGATGGAAGAGGCCGCCCCAGAAGAAGAAGAAGAAGAAGCCATGTGCCCCCTGCTGATGACAGCCATCCCCATCCGGGTAGGAGCTAGGAGACCAAGCAACCTGAATCAAGCAGGCGCCCCCATGGAGTTCTATGCACCCTTTGCCATCGCCATTCCACCCTTAGGAACCACCAGAGTCTGCCTAGGCCTCCGTGTCCAGCTACCGGCCGAGACAGAACTGATCCTGCAGACGAGGCAAAATTTCCAGCGGCGGGGCTTGGCCGTCGCCAACCCACGCCTAGAAGCCAACCAGGAGCTGACAATGCTGATCACCAACCACAGTCAGACCGAGCAACGAGTGTCCCAGGGAGCCTGTGTAGCCCGAGCTGTCCTCCATCGAGCTGTGCCCCAAGAACTGCCTGTCCGGCGCAGGCATAGGCTGTCGTATCCCCAGGTTCAAGGCCTGGTGGCTCAGGAGCCACGCAACCCTTGAAGGGGAGGTTGTGGTAATAAGACACCCAGACGGACAGGCCGTTTACAGAGTTGCTTCGCTGTGACTTATGATAACAAACCCCCTGCACTAATCCTATTATATCACCATCTATCTCATGACCGCTGTTGACCCCGCACCCAGCGGTCAAACTAGCCTGCCTAAATGTGGGGAGGGGACTCAAACATGCAACTATCACGAGTCCCTCACGCGCTTATATAACCGGGAGGCGTTGCCTCCCCTTTTACCACCGCTGCCCCCACAGCCTGTCTACCGTCGGGAGCTAAGCCCTAGCGCCCCACACCCCCTTCAAACCTAACCATTGTTATATTTTGATTGTATATATATAGTAAACATAACTTGTAAATATTATTCAGTTTAAATATATAATTTCTGTATGATTGAATCCTGCTTGTTTGTTTGGTAGAATACTTAAAGGCTAGGGCTCGTTGAATCCGAACTCGTTACCCCGTGGGCCAAGAACGCTTGGCTTACCAGAGTAGTACAATATACTAAATTGAAAATTATCTTTGCAACAAATAATAGTTGAAAACTTTGCTTTCTGGTCCACTACTTCAAATTGGCCAACTAACATAAAAACGATAGACCAGACAAGACAAACAACATGTAGAGTAACATTACTACAAAAATACATACAAATATGAATGATTAGTCTACATCTAATTTTGTCTATTGTTATGGCAACCTCCTTATCAGTGATTTTAAATCAGTGAGTCGTGGAGGAAAAAAATACAATTAAGTGTACTACAAAACATGCACAATTATGCTCGTAAGCAGCGCAGTAATAGTTGATTTTACATAATCTTTAGGTTGAAAAAATCAAGAGTAAAAGGGAAATTAGTAGAGAAGCAAATTTTGAGTTTAAGTCAGTGAGACTTTGGAAAACATATAAGTAAACTGTTGACTTATTTTTACAATGTTTTATACTAGAGCTTCGGCATTTGAAGGGATATGGAAGGGATAGAAAATAGCCTTAAACCATACCCATACTTTTAAAAGAATATCTAAAAAACATCCAGGGGCCTGTAAGAAGCACACTGCAGTGGAGGACCATATCGGTTCAGCAGGTAGCGAGATCCTACGTTACAAACAAAAAAAAGCTTTCTACTCTATATAATAGACACCTATATCTACTTTTCTATGATTTTTTCCATATGCTGAATAAATCATTTTAACAACAACTTTTCTATATATCCTTATAACAACAAAAATTACACAAAAAAATAACTTAATAATGATAAAATGGATGATTTACCTATATAAAATCCTCGCATCCATAAAGTTATAATTAAGTGTTTCATGACAAAATTTAGTTGAGTGCTGGGATTTAACAGTTGATTAGGCTAAATAGTATAACAAGGATGACATTATACATAAAATCGAAGCTCATGTATTTAGAAAAAAAAAATTAAAGAAAAATCAAAGAATTGCTATTCTTTCACATGAAAATTGTAACTTGTATAAGAATGTTTATTGAAAACAAAAGCAGCATATTATTAAATTGATCAATGGCCTATAAATTGATGTACAACTCAAATGATGATACACAAAATTACCCCTTCTTTAAACCAATCAAAATTAAAAGACCCCAAAGTTGTTAAGCCAACGAAAAAGGAAATGTTATCAGAAAACTTTGGAAATTAGTTTAATAAACAGCACAGTGAGATTTATCATTCTCTTATTAAACTTAAAACTTTTAAACAGATTGAGAGAATATAAACGTTATAGAATATGTTTTACAAATTTGTGTCTTGTATTTTTAAATTAATTCATTATATCTGTGTGTATTATTATTTCATGATAATCATAAAATAATAAAGTAATTTGTTTTAATTAGTTTTTTAATAGCAAAGCTACTTTATAAATCACTTTGTCTCACCGTCTGCCAGTCAGTAAGTCCGCAACTCTATGGAGGAAATGTGCTTTTCTCAGCTGCAATTCAAGATAGACGGCTGATCTTTTTGGTGAAGATTCCCTATACCAATGAGCATCCACTATGTAATTTACTTTGTCCGTCGGTCTGTTAGCCATGTTACAAAATATAATTACCAAAAAACATAAAATATGTGAGACATTTCTATTCTTGAATCTAATAAATCATCAAATACTCTTTAAATCTTCTTATTCTTATTTCCATACATGATGTTTCGTGCTTCACAAACTAAAGATGTTGTCATCCTTGTTTAAGTTCTCAACTGTAAAATAATAAAGTAGTATTTTTGTAAACAATACTTTATTTTCGCAGGTTTTCCTTCTATTCATTTAAAGCGAATTGTTAGGTTAGGTTATTGCCCCCCAGGGGCTAGAAATAGAAGAAAAGCTACTGTAAAAATACGACGAATCGCCTCTTAAGAGACTATACCCACAATTAAAAAAAATACTGTCCTTCTTTCCTAAAATACCATCTGAAATTGAATAATATTTTATTCGATTTATTTTATATCATCCCATCCCTGAATCCCTTTAAGCGATGCATGTTTTTGTTTACTTAAAAATTTGCCTATTTTTTAATGACTGCTGTAAATTTACTGAAAAGTGTCTGCTTAAAATCGACGTTTATACAAAACAAATAAAATTTTGATTCTAAATCGTTAGCAAGCCCTTGGACTTTTGACGCATGAGTGGTAGTTTAAAAAATAGCAGGGAGATTTTTCTAAGAATGATTTTTCTCGGGAGGGTGGAGGCACCGATCCCCAAAATATTTTAAAAACCTTCTTAGGACCTATGAAATGCTTCACTGTAAATGAGAAACATACAGACAGACAAACATTATTTTATCAATAGTTTATGAGCAAACGAATGAGAGGGCTTGTTCGTAAAAATAAGAAAATTAACATTTACAGTCAAATGGTCTCTCCCTGCCAGCTAATGATGGAAGCTGTTTTAATTTATGAATACTTAGCTCTGACAAAATATAAACAAATCATGCGAGAATGGATTCATTATTACTTGGATTTTACACCAGATTATCATGTTCTCTAATAAAGTGAAACTTGTTGCGGGCTAAATAACGATCCATACTATCGCCTACTTTACTCCATCCCCTCCTACTGGATGAGCAAACTGACAAATAAATAATATATCCACGTATATTCTACATCCATTCAGGCTCACCATTGCAGAGAAAGGGAAATAGGAGGATCTACTGCAGTTCACGGTAAAATATTGCTGGTAACGAATATTGCCAAAAATCTATGAATTGTAAAGGCTGCTAGCTGCCAAACGGCTGAACGTACAGATAATACCCGCACACCATTTAAAGCGGTATAAGAAGGCGCATTTCTCTGCACTGCGAGATAATTATGCATTATTGATTTATGGCTATTCCAGATTATTTGTAGGCCTTCTTATGCCGCCTAAAACAGTGTGCGGGCATGATCTTTACGTTAAGCCGTTTAGCAGCTAGCAGCCTTTTAAATTCCTAAATTTTTGGCAATATTCGTTACCAGCAATATTTTACCGTGAACTGCAGTAGATCCAAATAGGATATCAAAATTAAGATTTTTGGTTGTCTTAAATTCAAGATTTTTCTTGCTAATTTTTTTTAAAAAGGCTATAGAAGCAAAATTAAATCAATTACTTATTATTCATTATTTTTCGACAGATTTATGTTTGTTTATCCTAGCGGTTTTTTTATTATCATAATGTCAGCTTATATACATATCAATTGATGTATTACTACTTAGATGTTGCACTGGATGAACGAACTGACCAATAAATGCAAGAATAAATGCAATAAATGACGTGTAGTAATAGCAAGAACAAACAGCTAAATATTCTTATAAAGTGTATTAATTCAAGACAAGATAAACATACAATAATAATATTAAACTTTAAGGCAACTATTCACTTTTATGTTCGTGTCGTGTTGCAGAGCAATGTCTTGCTCCGAAACGGTTGACACAAGAACTAAAAGCTAAAATATAAAATACATGCATTGCTCTTAAGTCAGGAAGAAAGGGACTATACATCACATTTCTCCCTGGCTTTAACATGAACCTGGATTTCAAACTGTAATATTTCAGATTAAATATAACAATAGGTTTTTACATGTTAATTATCATATATATATTATGAGTAGCGTTGAACGCTTATTAAATAGATAATAATTGATCTGGTATGACACCTGCCATATTTTTTTTTTTTTTTTATATATTTTATTTCCAGATCTTTAAACACTTCGTATACATTTTTTTTTATTATTTTGGTTCCTTAGAACTCTTTTGTGTTTTTTTTATATTCCTTTTTTCTTTATGTGTTTTTTTTTCTTTTTAATATTTTTTTTTAAGAAAAAACATTGATTAACATATAATCATTGAAAAATGCATTGATTAACACATAATGCATTAATTACATAGTTATCATAAATGCATGATATAAAAATAACACTGGTTAACATATAACCATCAGATTTAAGCATGGTATTATAGAGCATTAATATGAAACATTAATTTTAAACCTTTTCGAGACTACTACTGCCTCAACAAATATTAAATACATAAAATAAAATAAAATATGAATTAATACACATAAACTATAATTATTACTTTCTTTTTCCAGAAGTTCTGCTCTTCTTGCCAGATTCTTCAATATCCATAGGCATGATAGCTTCATCATCATTCACTCCAAGTTTTGCGGTCTCATCACACAAGCCGTCTTGAGACATCCTTGCCTCAGTATCACCAAGCATATGAAAACATCTTTCAAATCCACTAGTAACCGCAACCGAAATCGAGGTTGCAACGTTATCAACCTCCTCCTGATTATCCAAAATCTTTTGATGCTTACGACTAACCTCCTCCCCAAATTTATCAAGCATCATCAATATTCCAGGCGTGTGTTCCATCCTCATTTCCTCCCTCACTTGTTCATCAACACGCCATTGCTGACCTGACAATTCAAGGTCCAGACAAACAGGAATGTTCGGATTTAAGGGCTGATCCATCTGAACACAAACAGGATCCCCAAACCGAGTAACCAATTTGAAATCACCCTCGAACCACTCATTTACTTTGTGTTCAGGATTAAACTTCCACTCAATATTGGTTGTCAACAAACTTGTATAAACTTTTCCATCCAACTCCAATCTAAGTTCCTTTACTACATTCTCTAAAGTAGTATCTGGATCACATAACAATATCTGCTTGGCTAGAGTCGGACGGAGACGCTTGCAGCGCATCTGCATTTCCCAGGTCAAAACTCTTGCGTCTACTTTATCATTCACCAGACTACCTGCGTATGTGGCACTCACCAGGTTATCAATTATTTCTCTTTGTCCATCCAATCTAACATAACGTATCTCAGCTGGCATCTCTCCACTGGTGATTAAACTCACCGAATTCACATTTACAATGCGTGGAATGTAGACAGATAAGTTCATGTATTCATTCACCTGAATAGAGTCAATAAACACTTTAGCACTCAAATCCTGTTCAGACTTTCCATCAAGCCAATCTTTCTGTAACTCGAACAAAGTTGTGGATGGCATTTGCTTCAGAATAAAGGATACTTTATTCACGACGTCTTTCCAATGTGCCAGGAGCCGGATAGCTGACACAACCTGCGTCTTCAACCTCAGATCAACGCTATTACCCACCGTTCTCAACACCGTCTGAAGGCTCATTTTACCATCTGCAGGTATGACGTCAATTTTTGAAAGTTGATGCCAATCCTCAAGTTCCCCCATATGTTTGATTATGGGTAACAATTCGCCCAACGTTTGACAGCTTTTTCTCTCATCTCCATCCAGGTATTCAATCTTAGCAAGCAACACCAAACTTGGTAAAATTTCGCAAACAAGCTTAGAGAGAAATATGGTTGCACTCAACTTATTCAAACTAGTTGTCTCATTCCATGACAACTTTCTGTTTATAGCTTTAGAATGCTCACCAGCCGCCATCAGGTTGAGGTGTCTTGAATTCTGGCTGGTAAAGATAGGGATCCTGTCCACAGGCCAGTCTATGGAGTTGATGCATCTCCCCATCTCTAACTGCACCGAAAGCATGTTTACTAAATTCAACTTAAACCTTGGTTCATTATCAATAAGACGAGCTAAATCTGCCAGTGGCATGTCCTCACTGCTCAAAAATATGTTCCTCGTCGCCCTGCCCACACTCAACGTGGGCAGCTCAACGCGCGACATTACCAACACCAGCCGAGATGCAGAGTTGCTGACCAATGCAGACACCGGTAGACCAGGTTTGACTTGATTTCCTTCATTGACAGATTGTTTGTGGCGGCCATCTTCTTCGTTGCTCAATAACTTTTGATTCATTGTTGCTGCCGTAACCAACCTGCAAAAATACAATATAATTAAATTTCAGCATCAGAATTTAAGATCTAGCATTAAATTCTTCCTCAGTAAATCTTTTTTTATGACACCATGAACAACAACAATACAACAATGCCAACATAGGAATTATACCTAACAACAACATTAACACAATCAAAACAAACTTAGCAAACAATGGTAGTATATCTTTGAACAAATGTTCTAAACCAAACCAAGGACCTGTAACCTGTTCGAAAAATGACAACTTATGATCAACAAAATCCAACTTAGAAGCTTGTCCATTAAAATCCTCAAAATCCTCTAACCCCTGATATTTAATAGTCTTATTAAAATCAGCAATAAACACCTTTTCATCGTTCAGAAAAATCTTTTGTCCCACATGTTCAGATTTTTCATTGGCAATGTGCAGAAGTTCGAGTCCCTGCCCCTGATTCCCAAGGAACAAATTGGCTGTCAACTTCAAAAATACCGGACTTTGCGAGCAATTTAACAATTTTATGTCCTCTACTGCAACAATCATTCTACTATATTCTTGTATTCCAACTGTCTCACCTTTATAATCCACCAGCAAATGTCCTACTGCACATCCATAATCCACACCTAACTTTACTGGAATTTCAACCGCTGTACACTTTTCATACTTAGCAATTTCTCCCAGGTATATAATTCTGAACCCATGATGCATCTGTACATTTGATCTAACTTCTGTTTGAGCACATCTAGAAATACTAAAAAGTTCCATCATCCTCTCATTCCTTTCTCTACTAGCCAAAAACATAGCATTCAAATCAAATCTAGCTTCCTGTTTTAACAAATCCCCAAAATAACTTCTAACAGCCGCCTTCGGTTCCTCTAAAAACTTGATACCCTCCAATTCTGTTACAAAAATGTTGAAATCCAGATGCTGCAAAGTAAGTTTCTCTGTTCCCATAATTTTAACTAAAATATTCCTTTCCAAGTTAGAAACAAAAAGTTGTTCATTCCACGTAGTTAAATTAAATGTATCTTGAAAAACTACCTTAAAATTACTGGCCAGTTTTCGTACTACATACGGAAAATATGGAGAAGTTGATGTTGCCCACAAATGATTTTCTTCAAAATTCGCCACAATCGTCTTTTTATCATAATCCATAACAACATTTCCCTTGATCAAAACGGGTGTATTTTTTACTAAAATATGCAAAGTCCCAATAGCAAAACCTAAATTGAACCACATATTGTGCGCGTATATTCCCAGTGTCTTGCATTGAATATTTTCACCACCAACATCCCAGAAAGGTGACAATGTTCCATTAACCGTGAAACTGTGAACAGTTGGCAAGTCTATGTTTACTTTAAAACTAATACCATCATGCTGATACTTGCCAGAATGAAAAATCCTTCTACATTCGTCCATACTCAACTCTACCTGTTTTTCATGTGGCACGTCTAGTACGTGCACATGACTCGCGGTGCCGCAAAACCAGCGCTCCAATTTTAGTCTAACCTCACAACTAATGGCTTCCGACAGTATAAAATCGGTTTCTGCTAACCCCAATAATTCCACAGATCTGACCGGTTCCATCCTATCATACAAACAGGCAGCTGATCTAAGTTCAACATTACTTATTTGAGAACAATCATAAGCTGCTAACCGTGGATCCTGTGACGTATACATACCACCAACAATAATCAAACAATAAGTCTGCATCACAACAACAAATAACAAAATATCCAAGTACCTGACTCCTCTATCATCCTTGGATTTCTTCACAGGTACTGGTCCAGCACGTCCACTCTTTGAACTACAAGCGTCAGGCGACCTCTTTCGCATACCACGATCTCCATCTCGTCTATTCCGGTCATGTCTATCACCACCGCCGCTTCCTCTCTTGTCATCACGCTCCCGACGGTTTTCGTGGTAATCTCTTCTCCTGCAAATATTATACAAATTATTACAAATATTATTTTTTAATCAATTTTGCGAGGTTCCTAGTTACTACATCTGCTACTGAATAACGTTCTAATCTGTCTTTTTCTCTGTTTTGTCTATCCTCTTCCAATTTTTGTAATTGTACTTCATTTGTAGAACCTTTAGGACGACCTTTAACAGGAATAGTCTCAGACATTTTTTGCAGTTTTGCATTATCTAACGATCTATCTAATTCATCCTCCTCAACATCCCTACCTCGTTTAACACTTCCCCTTCGTTGTTCCAAGTTTACAATTTTACTTTGCAGTTTTGGAAAAGTGTCCTCTAAAATACTCATCCGAGACTCTAACTCTCTAGCAGATTCCATGTTGACATCCTCTACACCCAAACTGTTGTCTACTAAACTATTATCAGAGGCATAATCTCCATGAAAAACACTATCCTTACTAATAGTAGAATATGTAGAGTCTAACTTAGTTTTGTCAGTCGTATCATTCGTATCTACACTGTCAGAAATATGAGTACTTTCCAAAGTATCACTAAGATCCTCAACTAAATCATCTAAATTTTCATTATCCTGAGATACATTTGACCTTTGCTGTGACAACCCAACACCCAAAAAAGATTTCTTCAAAAAATCTGGTGTTACCTGTCCATCCTTCCGCCTTCCAACCACCTCTGGACTAGCGCCACAACTATTCTCCTCTTCAGAAACGCCTGAACAAGTTAAATTTCTTAAAGTATTGGGAAAGTCATAGTTTACTTTCAAGGTATTATCCACAGAGAAAAACTCATCTGTAATCACTAAGTCAATCTTTTCATCTGGAGTCAAGTCTAAAGTACTCTCAATAACATATATTTTATCCCTTGGTACAATTCTTACCCCTTTGTCTTTCAATCTACACTTTTCTAGGGGTTGAACCTCGAACAAACTATCAGAAATTACTTTTGTCACTAGACACGGACCCACCCATAGCGAGCAGAGTTTACGAGCTACACCAATCGTTGTGACGTCATAATAAATATAACAATAGGAATTTATAGCTATCGGCCGACCTATCCTTTCTGTATTTTCTACCTGTAAATACTTCTCAGTTCTCTCTTGTCCAGTTCTCCAATTTTTGTCAAGGCACTCCAATAACTCTGAAAAATTCATATGTTTAATTTTCGAGCGGGTTAAAGGATCAAATGAGTCAAGCGGAAGCTTAGGGTTTCGTAGAAACATCTTGAAATACTGGGAACATCCTAACCTCCGATTGAAAGAAGTGTTCATACAAAATTGTGTAGCTTTAAGTTTATGAGCCCAATCTCCATCTTGAAAACGTAAATCAGTCTTAAGAAACGAATACACCGATTGGTTGTATCTTTCACTGTAATTCGAATTTGCTGATCTTGGAGGGATAAAAATTTGTTCAATTCCCAACCTTAAACAAACTTCCCTAAAAACTTTTGATTTGAAACTTTGTGCATTGTCAGTCCTGATTCTCTCGCATAATCCCCAAACAGAAAATAAATTAAACTTCAAACATTCAATAATTGTTTCAGCTTTAACATCCTCAATAGCAAACAACCACACATATCTAGTACAACTGTCAACTACTATTAAAATATGCTTACAAATGACTCCATTATATTCACACTCATTCAAAGGACCTAAAGCATCTATGGCCAACTCTGCCATAGCTTCCCCAGCCAAAGGAGAAAATTCTATATTATGATTATGTTTTGGTTTTTTACGTCTATTCAAACAAATGACACAATTTGCAACTGCCGCCGCTACATATTTAGACACATAGGGAAAAATGAAGTGACGATTAATCCTGCTCAAAGTTTCCAAATAACCCCTATGCCCCGCTGTAACATCTGCATGAGCTAACAAGAAAACTTTATTGTACATTCCAATAGGTACCACTACCCGTTCAATAAATTGAAATTCTTTCTGGAGCCGCATAGGTGAAGTCAAGATAATTAAACCATCTTTATAACTCAAATGTTCAAAAAATCTTAATATTTGTTTACCACGATAAGGCATTTGAGACAATTCTCTGGACGTAGGTTTGACATTATTTACAATAAATTTCCTCACCTCAACTAAAACAGGATCCTTCTCCAGGCTACGACTGAATTCTCTCGCCTTCAATCTGGATGCTATTTGACTGGCCGTCTCTGCTCCAATTCCTGCAATAAGACATAATTTAGGATCTTCCAATTGATATACAGTATCCAATATTAACTCTCCTTGTTCGTCTGTCGATAATTTAGATATCCTATCTTTACTATCCTTTAATGCAGTACGTGACAATATATCAACATTAGTATGCATCTTGCCCTGCCTATGTACAACCTCATAACTGAAGGTGGATAAAAAGTTTATCCACCTTATGGTGAGACCAACAAAATATCCGTTCTGCCTCCAAGTAGATAGATGTTTCAGTGCAGCTGAATCAGTTCTCACGATAAACTTCTTGTGTCTCAAATAACATTCAAATCTTTCAACAGCATTTACTAATGCACATAATTCTCCTTTATGACATAGCTGTAGATGACCAATCTGTATCCAACACAAATGGTTCAGCCTCCATCCTCCAATCCGGGAACGATTTACTTATTTCTTCACAGAACAATTCTCTAGTCTTTGTAAAGGCTTCCATACTTTTTTCATCCCATTCTATTTTACTACTGTTTCTGAATTTGTTCAATGGTGCCGTAATATCAGAAAAATTCTTGAAATATGAACCATAATAATTTATGAAACCAGTAAATCTTTGAATATCTTTACCTGTTTCAGGTACTGGCCAATTCTTAATCTTTTCAATATATGCTTGGTCCATAAATATGCCTTCTGCATTTATAATATGGCCCAGAAATTTCACTTCCTCTGCAAACAATGTACATTTTCCAAGATTAATCTTGAGGCCTGCTTCACAGAATGTTCGTAGTAGAGTATTCAAATGCTCCAGATGTTCCTCCACATTCATACTATATACAAGAACATCGTCCAAATAAACTAGGCAAAATGCCCTTAATTCAGGACTCAAATCCATTACTCTATCCATCAACTTTACAAATGCACTTGGAGCATTGGTCAATCCGAACGGAAGCCTCTTGAAGCAATATTGCCGTCCATTAGAACAAAATGCTGTATATTTCCTGACAGATTCCTTCAAGTGCATTGAATTATACGCTGAAGTAAGGTCAATAGACGTAAAAATCTTCTTTCCTCCAAGTTTGTCAAATAGCTCACCAATATTAGGCAAAGGGTAACAGATCTTCTCAGTTATCTCATTTAACGAGCGGTAGTCCAGGACAAACCTGACTTTCACCTCGTTAGTATTTCCAACCTTCTTCTTAACAGCAAAAATTCCAGAATTAAACGGTGAATTACATTCTTCTATCACATCTGTTTCCAACCATAAATCAATCTGTTCTTTTAGTTTCTCTGCATGATGAGCCAATGACTGCCTAGATTCATAGGTACAGTCATGCCAGAAATAACAAAGCAATCTTCTTGAAAACTGTGACCTCCAATCTGAAATTCAACATTCCGAACAACCCCATCAATCTTGATGCTGGAACCCTGCACGCCTGTTGCTTTCGAATCCGTTTCTTCAATCATACAATCAAGCTTTCTAGCCAACACTTGAGATATCAGGCAGCCTCTTGCATTGCCGCTATCAATTAAGGTCAGGATTTCCATGCCACCAATCTTCGTTGGAACGTAGACTTCAGCCGCTCCAGCCGCCATCTCAGAATCTTCATGAAACTTATAAACAGCTATCTAACCAACACCAGCAGTTATGAGGTTGTAACTATCCAATTGTCTATCAAATAACTATCTATCTGTCTACAACAAATAACAAAATAACGGAATAAAACAAATCACTCACCGACAATATTTCATCCACCAACAGAAACGTCCAAAATATCTCTTAATCCACAATCAACAAAACTTCTCTCCGGCCAACAGAAACATCCCAAAATATCTCTTAATCCACAATCAGTAAAACTTCTCTCCGGCCAATCTAAAATATTACAAATTTTTAGATGCCAATTGATGGATAAATCACTGTACATAAGAATTAATATCGATATTAATATATATATATGACAAATTTTTACAAGACTATTTTTCGAACAGCAATATATATATAATGGTAATAAAATATTAACAACATGAAACAAAATCTTAACAACTCACCATCAAATAAATAATGATGACAGTATCTCTCAATCACCACAAACACTCTTCTCAGCCAATCTAAAATAAAATACAATTATTTTAGATGCCATAAATAAATGTTTTCACTGAACAAATAAACTTGCAACACAATAAAAGAAGTTGTATTAAGAAATATGACATGATCAAATATTATCAATCACCAAGCAAATTAATCTTTCCAAATACCATAAGTTCAATTCTTTTGTAATTCAATAAAATATTACCTAACAAAACTATTATTGTCAGATTAAAACTGAGATGTATAAAAGGTTTAAAAGTCAAAATTCAACTAACTATATATCTCAATACCTGAGAGCACCTTCTTGCGCAGCTCTGCTTCTCTGCGCAGCTCAACTTTCTGCGCATGGCGCGCTCCACGCCTGATAATCATTGCAGCTACCTCTCTACACCACCCCATTTTGCGCATACCAGCTCTGAGAGATAGTGCAAATTTCTTTGCAAATATGTTCACTCCCCCTTTTTCTCAAACAAAAGAGACAGCTCCCCCATATCTGCGCATACCAACTCTGAGAGGTAGTGCAATCTTCTTTGCAAATATGTTCACTCCCCCTTTCTCCTCCAACAAAAGAGACAGCTCCACCATATTTGTGCATACCAGCTCCGAGAGACAACCCCTCCCTTCCTTCATAGAGAGAGAGACTACTCCACGATTATATCTAATGCATTATAACAATTTTGCTTCATGAAATTCTAAACTTCATAAAAAATTTTGCTGAATCAACATTACTTTAAATCACAATAACTGACTCAACTTTTAAAACAATTTTCCACATTTCATCAAAATTTAATACTTTTCAAATATCTAATTTCACATTTTTATCAAATTTAATTCAATTTAAAATTCAATTTAATATTTTTCAATAGCAATTTTACAAAATTGTATTCCTAATTCGTTTTTCATTTTCACTTTTTATTATTCTTATCTCTGTTAGACTCCACAACAGTCTGAAACAAAAATGAATTTTCCTAATTTCAACAAAACATAATCAAAAACTAAATTAATTATTTTGATTTCCATTATAACATAATCTCATAATTTCATATACGCTTATAAACAATATGTTATCTTTTCATAATTCAAAATAAACCATCAAAATAAATTATCACAAAATTAGAGTTGCTTCGTTCACTCTTTATCATTAATTTTGTTTTGTTGTTGTTTATTTACAATGCGCATAAATCAAAACAATGCCGCGTAACAAGTAGAAAATGGAATAAGGTTTTATGATTATAATACATACAAAACATTAATACCATAAAATGTCATCTATAATAGCATTATTCCATGCCTCGACTTCCGCTACAAGATCGTCTTCATAATCACTTGCCCCTAAACCATCGACATGCGCCACTTCCTTCGTATCCTCCCCTTCTTTCACCTCTCCTTCAATTTCACCAACCAATTTCTTTTTATCAATACTATTTTCATTCTTTTTAAAACTCTTTTGCCCCGTCTTATAAGGAACAAAAGGCTTGTTTCCCCACCGCAAAAAGTATTTTCCTTTAGGATTAGGCAACTTTTTATCTCTAATATCAAAACAATCCCTCATCATGTGACCTTTTCTGTTGCAATAATAACAAATAAAACCACCTTGAATTGCGCCAATTAAAGGAATAAGTTCAGCTGGTCCACCAAATTCATCAGCTAAATCAATTTCACATTGATTTATTTCATATGACAAATTATCTTCATCACTAACCTGATCAATAGTTACAGGATTTGACTTGGAACCAACGCCACCAACCATCGTTTTAGCCAAAGCCATCTGGTTTGTTGTACATCCTCTAGCCATTGACCCTGAAATTTGGTTAAATTGTAGCCCTTTAACAATCAATTGTGCTTTAACTATTAACTCTGTCTGAAACTTCGTTATCATTCGCACTTGTCCGTCACGCTCCAGATCCAACGCAAATTGACGCATCTGATTAGCCAAAAGTGGAGATAAGACCACATTACACACTTGAGAATAGAAATCCATAAACATATCATCAGTTGGTTTCGGATACGCACGTTTCCAGAAAGATAGTATCTTATCAAAAAATGCATCAATCTTATCATTCTCATGTTGCTTAACACTCAAATACGCATCTTTACACACATTTTTCATGTCGGGTGGTAAAAATGTCTCTCGCATCTTACACAAGTACCCCTTTAATGTTAATTGTCTATTCTCCATATCAGCAGGTTTTAGTGTATAACCACAAGCGGTTCTTACACCCACACATTTATCAAACAAAATTTCCTTACACACTTGATGATTAGTCATATGATAACGTCTAGTAGTCATCCAAAATCTCTCCAAATAATCATCAAAGAAAATCACATCATCGTCAACCGCAAATTCAGGCGCATTTTTTCTGAACTGATCATCAAGTTTAGCACACGTTTCATTGTACCTATGCACATTCTCCTCCCCCTGCGAAACATACAGAGATCTATCTGGTACATAAACAAGAGATTTACACCAACTAACCTGCGATTCACTCAGTCCAGCTTCAAAAAAATTGAGCGTATTAAAATCCTCCGCATTAACCTCAGAAAGGGCTGGCCACCACATGAGAACTCCATTGTAGATATTATCCACAGCATCAACCCTCGACAATTCCCAAAGTTTTATGATCTTATCTTCATTTCCCTGCATACCACCAAAAATAGGCCGAGAACCACTAGCAAACAGTTTAGGCTCCTCCTCTGATCCTCCAAATCCTCCAGATCCACCAGCCGTCCTCTGCCACGGCATAGAGTTATTTAAACCATTCTGCTGGTTATTCGACCCATTCTGCTGGGTATTCGAACCATTCTGCTGGTCATTCAAACTATTCCGCTGGGCAATCTTTTCAAGAATTCGCTGCTGGCCAGTCATAAACTCATCCACAACTGTCACATTCTCAGTCTTGATATCATTATCAACACTAGGCTCCACCACCTTATTAAGACGATCTTCCAAATCGTCCATCCGAGTAGCCAGTCCAGTAACCGCAGCAACATTAGTATCAACATTATCCGCCAATTCCTGAACTTTCGTCTCCAGCGGCGTCATCCGCCCAGTCAAATTATCCAGCTTATCCCCATTGGATTGAATATCACCCTGCAACGTGACTATCGACTCGAAGATGTACTCCAGCCTCTCCTCCGGAGACAGCTTCCTGAAATGAGCAATGTCCAACTTCATCGCTCACAAAAATTCCTAAATAAAAACAAAGTAAAGAAAAAATACAATTAAAAGAAAATCTGAGCTATAGATTCGTACTACACTACTGCGCCAAAATGACGTGTAGTAATAGCAAGAACAAACAGCTAAATATTCTTATAAAGTGTATTAATTCAAGACAAGATAAACATACAATAATAATATTAAACTTTAAGGCAACTATTCACTTTTATGTTCGTGTCGTGTTGCAGAGCAATGTCTTGCTCCGAAACGGTTGACACAAGAACTAAAAGCTAAAATATAAAATACATGCATTGCTCTTAAGTCAGGAAGAAAGGGACTATACATCACACTGAATTGACAAAAAAAATTCCCCTTTCAATATAACCAAGTATATCATGTATCCAGTTATATATCAGATAAGTGCTCTGCTTCGGCTGTGAGGAAAAATAAGATATACACTCCAGCTTGTGAAGAAAAAGCGTATACAATTAATACTTTGTAGTTTGTACATCTTGCTTTGGAATTAATCTTCAAAGGCCCAGATAACAGACCAACCAACCATTGCACTTTACTTTTAAAGTATCTTTGCCAATAACTATATCTTTATTTTCCTTACATAATATAAATTTTCCAAGAAAATGATATAACCATGTCAAATTTTGATTACCCTAAAATATAAAAAACAAGCGAAAAAAATATGTTGTTGTTTTTAAATACACAAAACAGATTTATATTTGGCGGTAAGTCTTTTTTCACCACCTGCACTGGATCATCCATTACCACCCCATATCACCTAGGATCTTAAGGAATAAGACTTTGGCCGATAAATATTATGCTTATGTACATCCCCAATGATGATAAACTCAATTACCCCTTCTGTAGACTAAATTAATTGAAAATTGTTGACAATGCTGTGAAAACAAATCAAGAGTTAAATAAAGTACCCAAACAGTTATACAAACCAACGAATGAGGAACTTTGGGTACCAACCAGTTTAATTTATAATCCATTGTCCACTAAATACCTTTTATTTAGTTATATCTTGGGTTGGAGCTCTTCATGGATAAAGCTCACCATTTAAGTAAACGAATAGAGGGACACGAGCTTTAAGTAACTTTACCCACGAGGTGGGGACCTTGTGCCGACTTTCAATTGGATCTTTGAATAACAGTCAATAGCGTTGTAAATATTTATTAGCTCACTAAGCTTGGAAGGTAGAACTATGGTTTTGAAAATAAACAAAGGGGATGGGGTAAATTGGTTAATTGAACTAGCGATATGTGAGCATTTTGATTTGAAAAAATCTTTTATAAAGGCAAGAATTTATAATTTTATATAAGTTTCATATTTTAGTTGCATCAAAACAAGTATTAAAAAGAAATTTGTGTTTTCTCATCTGGCAGGTCAAAACAGTTGAAAGCATCAATATTTACAAAATATAATGGTTGCTTAAATGGTTGGGGATTAAATATTAAATTCCTCCCCAATTGATGTAGTAATGGTTGTTAAAATGGTAATAATCGTGTATTCAGAATGCTCGATTAATCCTTGGTCGGTCTATTGATAAATGTTGGAATATCTTCTCATTGCATATGTTTTTCTTGTCATATTTTGTTATAAAAGTTGCTCTGCTAATAATTGACTATTGGTTCTTGTTGCATTTAAAATTTGCACAACTAAGGACAGTTTCGAAGATTTTGCATGCTAGATATAAAATAAAACTCAAGACATCCAATCAAAACATTTATTGTCATAAAATTGACAGTCTTCACATTCAAATAATACTTTCATGGGTTTTTGTAATACTTTAAACATTAAGAAATACCACATAAATTTTAGTTTTGAAAGAACAAAATAATTTCACACTTGAGTTTTAGCATATGTGTTAGAAATTGCGCAATTCTGAATAATTTTGCGTACAAGTTTTGCGTAAAAATTAACACAATAGCCGCGATTTTATGCACATCAGATGGGTTTTAAAAAGTTATTGAATACACATGTAGAATTGCGATATAATACTGATAATTAATTCTAAATACCTTATATGTTTTAGATTTTTTTGTTGAAAAGTACATAATATGAAACTGGATTTCTAACTTGTAAAACAAAACTAATAAAAAAATATTACAAAAAATAACCATAAGAGCAATCATGCACAATTTTTTCATACATTCTTTTTCAATACAATACATAAATTACATAATTTAAAAATGTCATATAAAAATAATAAAACTATAATAAACATAATATTTTCTTAACAGGTCATAAAAATCATTTACACTATTTAAGTAGAAATTTAGAACAAATTTAGGTGTTAGAAAAAAATAAAACTTTGAATATATACAATAAAACTTATTTTGATGTGCGCAGTCAAAATTTGTCCTAAATTACTAAATTTTACAGCAAGTATAAATAGTTAGGACTTTTAAAGATCTATTGTAATAAAATACAAAGAAATATTCTAATAGTAAAACTTCAACAGCCTAAACCTTTATCATTTTTTCCAGACATTAATTTTACCAAATGTATTAAATAGATTGCAATTTTCTTACAATATATATAAAAAAAACTTATTTAATCATAACCTTTAACTCTACACGAATTTCTTAAATCCCTCAAAAAAGAAGGGCATTTAAAATGTTTTCTTTACAAACTTTACAAATAAGTCTTTAAAAGTCCTAACCAATAAAATTATTGTATATCATATGAGGAAACATGAGAGAGGTTTGATTTTAGAGATTTCTCAGTCTGAATGAATTATTATGAAAACTAAACATAAATACAATTTTAACTAATTTGTCTTCTAACTAAAAAATTGTTCTTGAGTTTTATTTTAAAAATAAATTATTCTTTATAATGCTAGAGAATAGATTGCAACAATAATCACAGAAATAACTACTCCATTACTGCGCAAATGACTGCTAGAGTTTTCATAATCTGAATAGTTTGGGTTGCGGTTGTTGATACCGCGGCTGCTGCACTCGCGGTAGCCCAACTCCGTCTTACGCTCAACCGGCGGTACGTATCCAGGGATCTGTAGACTTGGCGTGTCCATGCGGCCTGTCCGCAGCAACCGCGAAAAGTCCTGTTCAATTTTGTTGGCATGGGGCCCGCGGAAATGTAGCAGAACCTGCAGACAACGTCCCTCATGCAGCAGCTTGGTCTCCCTGGCGTCAGTGAACAAATACCATTCAGGTACTCCAAGCACACCCTGCACATCCTCCATGAATTGTCCCAGGTTGAATCCGTTTCCAGATTTGACAACAATATACTTGATAATATCCTTGTCTGGTTCAATATTGGCGCAGGCCATCGAATGACCAGCCCCGTCGGGTCCGTGGATCACAATAGATTTGCCCAGCGCTGAATTATACCAGTCACCATGCAGGGGTAGGTTATTATCGTTGAATACATAAGCATGCCCGCCAATATCAATACGTCCATGACGGCCAGATAAGTCGCCGACTTCACAACGCAGCGGTGTTTCGGGGCTACACTCTTCCTCATAGAAACCGTGATCATTGGGGTCAGCCAGTTGGATAAATGTTGGATTCCATCTGTAGCCAGCAGCTGAACATCTTGCCCGCTCAAACTTAACCGAAGCGTCATGCCCAACCGGGTTAACATACACCGACCAAGCATGACCGCGGGTAAATTGTTGGTTAGTCTTGCCCGGGTATTTCAACCTCATTTCAATAATTGTATCAGTAGAACTGCCGTCGTTATACACAACCTGGGTAAATCTGATGTATCCCCAGGCAAATCCATTAGGATGGTGGAATGAGGCAATGGCGGACACTTGTCTGGCCTCGTCAGGATCCCATCCCCATCCAATAGTACTGCACGCCCATCTCTGGCCTTTATAGGCCTTGTGGATGACCACTGAACGGCCGACAATCGATTGTGACCCAAACATGGGAAGATTTGTGTCGTTAAAGATGCCTTTCAGCGCAAATCTATCTTTAAGACTTCCATATTTCCCACTAAGATCTCCAACCTCGTACTGGTCGGGAGTACCCTCAGCAGGCGCAGGACTGATAGACTTATCAATGCCCCAGGGGTTGAAATGCCCGCCAACTGCATCCGCGCTACAGGCAAACTCCAAATGCGGCTGAACTGGAATGTCATGCACGTGATAGCCGTCGGCAAACTGCTCCAAGCCGTCAAGTTCGACCAGAGTGGCGGTTTCGCTGCTGCCCGTATCTTGGATAAACTCGAGGCGGCCGTCGACTGGTGATGGGATGCCGTTTCCGAACCATTCTCTTGCTACTCCCTGTAATCAATTAAGTTAATTCAAATTTGCTTATTTTTTCACACTAAATTGATTCTTTAAGAGATTTAACGTCAAAGAGATGTAAATTAACAGATAAAAATCATATACTTCTTATACTAAATGACAAACTTATTGAAAATGTAATTTTTAATGATTATTCAACAATTATAGCCAAAATTGTAGTAATTTTGTATCACCACTGTGCTTAGTTAATGAACCCAGGCGTAAAGTTAAGATCTTGTTAAGGTAAAATAATCTGACACATATGTACTTTATAAAGTGGTATCCTAAAAAATTACAAAAAAATCAATAAATAAACATTTTCGGATATATATTGAAAAAGAAAGAAAGATCTTATTTTAATTTGTATATTATTAAAGATAAGTTAAAGTTAGGAGAGCTCCCATTAAATTTAGCAATGCTAAGGCTACTCCAACGGCTTCTTTCTATTTTCTGAAGTTAAATATCTGTTTTAATGTTTGAATACTTTTTTAAAGAGGTTATAGGAGCATTGCATATTTAAAAATATGCAACAATAATAAGGATTCTGTAAAAATATTTGTTGAATTTAAAGTTGTAAACAAAACAATGATGACAATATTCCTAAGCACAAAATATTGAAAATGCCAAGAAAAAAATAGATCCCAAAAAACAACTTGAAAAGAAGCTAATAAATTTAGAGAGGGTGTAATACTCTCCCATCCATGTCAATTTTACTCCTTGGTAATTTTGTGGAGTCATTAATCATCAAAGAAACAGCTGATATGTATGAAAAATAAAAACTGCTTGTCCTTTCATTTACAACATATAAAGTGGTTTTTAAAGTTTTATTTCCAGGGTTGTATATGTCCCAATTTATATTTGAATTATGGGATCTACTGCAGTTCACGGTAAAATATTGCTGGTAAGCAATATTTCCAAAAATCTATGAATTTTAAAGGCTGCTAGCTGCCAAACGGCTGAACGTACAGATCATGCCCGCAAACTGTTTTAAGCGGCATAAGAAGGCCTACAAATAATCTGGAATAGCCATAAATCAATAATTCATAATTACCTCGCAGTGCAGAGAAATGCGCGAAAAAGGCCTATTTTATATTTTACCGTAAACTGCAGTAGATCCGAATTACGAGGTGAACGATATTTAGATATTTGATACAAATCTTTTCTTTATACTTAAATAGTGTATTCTTAAAAAATAATGAATATATAGATTTGAAAGAAAAAAAATGAGAAAGAGTTCAAGTATAATTGCATTAGATAAAAGAGTGTCAAGCCATTCAGGCGCTATTATACACCATCTACTTAACCTAACTTATCTATTAGTGTTAAAGCATAATCAGATATAAAGTCTTTGACACTCAATTAACGCTTTGTTTTTGTATCATATGGCTACTTAAATTTTTTTTAATAGGAAAACAAAAAGAAATTTTCTCCGAGCGCTGAATTAATTTTGGCCAAAAAATGAAATCTTCTAAACACTTTTAACATTATTAGACTTAATTTTGCTAAAATTTATTATTTGTATAGATCATATTCAAAGAAATATCAAATATAAGTTTAATTATTTTTTAAGAAAATGGGTAGTTTCACGAAAGGCATTTGAACTTAATTTAGTGAACCGCATTTTTTTCTGGTTAATTGGTTAAACTACATTTGTATGGTATATATTTCAAAGAATTTCAATTTTCTACCACGTAGTTTTTAAAATATCAAGACTACGTGGTAGAAAATTGAAATTCTTTCAAATATATGCCATATAAATAAAGTTTAACTTATTAACTAGCAAAAAATATGCAGTTCACTAAATTAAGTTCAAATGCATTTTGTAAAACTACCCCTTTAAAGGGGGGAGGCGGATGTGCCACTTTCTAAAACCAAAACTAAAAGTCAAAGGAACTCAACTAAAAAAAGAGTTACAGGTCTGAGATTTTGCATGGCAGTTGCTTTACAGTGAAGAAACGGCGGCGCATCCGCCGAAAACCACCGATAAATTGCAAAAAAAATCGGCGGGAAACGGCGGTTTTCGGCGGTTACGCCGCCGTTTCTTCACAGTTCCATATTGTACCTCTATAAAGCAACTGCCATGCAAAATCTCAGACCTGTAACTCTTTTTTTAGTTGAGTTCCTTTGTTGACTTTTAGTTTTGGTTTCAAAAAGTGGCACATCCGCCTCCCCCCTTTGAAAATTCATTGAAAAACATTTAATAAAAGGTATGTAACCCAATTAACATTATTAGACCTAATTTTGCTAAAATCTATTATTTGTATAGATCATATTTAAAGAAATATTAAATATAAGTATTATTAAGAAAATTAAAATTTGAAAATTTATTGAAAACATTTATGAAACCAACTAAAAGGTGTATGAAAATACGATTAATATGTTCTTTAATAAAATTTTAACAAAAGGTTCTATTTTTATATAAAAGCATTATGCAATCAATATCTTAATATTAAAATCTTTATAAAAATGCACTAAAAAATGTAAAATCATCTTGCAAGAAGTTATATAAATGAAATAAGTTCTGCATTATTAAGAACCAAAATATTCTAATATCAATTCATCTATCTAGGGCCTAATCAAATAATATGATGTCTGTTTGTTTCTAGTTTGATTAAGTTATTAAAGTTCTTGGATACAATTTTTCTTGGTACGTTGATACGTTTTATTGGATATTGTCCCTTTAGTGATAACGCCTCTTGAGGGGCGTTTTGTCGTATTTATTCCTATTTCTAGCACCTGCGGAAGCTCTATCCCTGTAGGGCAATCAGCTAACCTAACTTAACCTAACCTAACCTAAAATAAAACTATCAAAAGCTACTGTGAAAATACGATGAAGCGCTCCTTAAGAGGCGTTGTCATGAAAGGGACTATACCCGTTTCATTTCTTGAAAGGTATGTTAAACTCTAAATCTAGTAGAAAAATTGCCATTAATAGAGAAAACTTTATTTTGATTCTTTTTTCTTTAAAACGTCAAATAGGGGCTAGTGGTATATTATTCACCCTTCCTAATGAACAAAGCCAAGTAGTATGTAAAGCAGTAACATAATAATGGCAACTATAGTATGGAGTAAGATGTGTTTTATATTTGAAAATAATTGGATTACTATGTAATTAGATCTACCATAGTTGAGACAACACCCGCACATTCAAATTTAATTTTTAATAGTTATTTCTTTTATCGTATTATAAACGGCTTTCCGCGGATATAGAATGTACAATTATAAGATTAAAACCAGTTTTTTAGCCCCTAGGTGCCGTAGGCACGGGCTAAAAAAACTGGTTTTAATCTTATGATTGTACATTTTTATATTCGTAGAAAGCTGGATATAATGCGATGCTAGACATAGTTTTTTCTTATGGATGAGAACCGGTTCCTATCCACCGGATTCGAATGAATACGAGAAAAGAACAAGGGATCAAGGAATAGTCATAGCTATTATTCAATAAGAAATCAGCCAGCCAAAGTTATATAAAAATCCCCTCTGTGCATATATTTATGGTCCATGTGTATTTTATTCCAGGGATCTCAAGGGAAAACACAATAGCCAATAAATTGATTTGCATATCCAACGATGATACATAAAAGTACCGTTTCTGCAAATTACAATTAATGGTTGAAACGTTTAGACCAATCAAAATTCACTGGAAGTCCTCAACATTGTTAAGTCAACGAATAAGAAAAGAATAGGCCAAGGAGTTAAAGAATTAACAACAGATTTTTTAACAAATTTAATTTTTCCATTATTTTTCCTAGATTACTCAATTTAAAATTTGAAAACATATGTCTGTACATAATTACAAATATAGCTAAGATGATTATATGTGCATACAATAAAGCTAAATAAAAAATAGCAATCTGCAAAAACAGAAGAACACCTTTTCTAACTAACATTAAATACAAAAAAACAATAATATTTGCTAGAGTTTTTTGATTTACCAAAAATGATTAAGTTTTACAATAGTTGTTTCGTCCCTATCCTCTAGGGGGAGGACAGATTTATCAGGAAAATAGCTTATTACCACCCCCAAGACATGTATAAACCTACCCTGAAAAGAATAAATCATTAGGACAAGCCATTTCCGAGATCTTTAGCTACAGGCATAAACCCCTTACTACTTTATATTATAGGATAATTTGCTTCGTCCCTAGCCTCAAGGGGATGGCAAAGGAGGTCAGGAAATGGCCTATACCCACCCAAAGACATTTATAAAGCTTCCCTGAAAAGTAATATCTTATCGGTAAAGCAGTTTCTGAGATATTTAGCTTCCAGTTGTATTTTGAGAACGTTAATAATGCGAACAGGGTCTTGTGATTCACTACCGACCCAAAATAAGATATTACAAAAATTAGCAACATATGTTCAAAAATACCCTCAACACTATTTGTTTAAATTTTTACAGTTGCAATTTTAAACAGATAATTGTTTGGGTCCTTTATCCATCTTTTTTTGTACTAGCGGCTATACCCCTAGAGGCCTCTAAATAGTCCTTGAGGGAGGATGGGGTGAGGCACTCCTCACACTTTCAATTGCAGCTTTTTTTTTAAATAAGTCCAATCAGGGGGGTTATTTTTCTCTTAGGAGGGTAGTGGTACCCTCTCGCAAAATAGTTATAAACTTCCCAGGGCCTATGAGATGCTACCCTGTAAAGGAGAACCATATAAATTATATGATAAGAGAGATCTTTTGTTACACACTGAGAGACAGAGATCATTTTACTTTGATATAATGATGTAAACTAAAGCTTGAGAAATTGAAAGAAAATTTATCTTTTTGGTACTCTTGGGACAAAAGTCATAAGATCTAATGGACACCTATTGAACAAGGGACCTAAAGGGACAAAAGACCTGCTGGGACAACAGACCTAATAAGACATAAAAAGTTCTACGGGGATTTTCATGGGTTTCGTCCATACAATTATTTTAAAAGTTTTTTGTTTGAAGCTTAAGATCTCAATAAATACAGAACTGATAGGGTTCTCTATTTTAAGTGGGCTTCACATTTGTCCTATGACGGTTAAGGCTATTATATTTTTTGTCTTGAGGTGGTTTTAAGCAATTTTCTAGCCCCTCTCGGCAACTTCGAATACTGAATTCAGAAAGTACTAGAAATCTTCCTTTTTAAAGAAAAATATCTTCACTACATGTTGTTTTATATCAACACCTCTCATAATTATCTATATCTGAATATGGGCAGTCTGATTTGAACTCAGAAAACCAAAACCCAAAACCATTTTCAGAAGCAGCCAAACCATTGATTAATTCAACCATTCCCTCCCCCAAAACCCATAATCAAAAATTATCTCATTATAAACTAATTAATACATATATAACAGGGTCTGTAGACGTTTTATAAAAATCTATGAATATTTTATGGATAAATTTTTGGAAAGAAAAAACTGGTGAACTAGCTTTTAGATTGTACAAATGCAAATTTAAAACAATGGGGTAAGGATTGAGTGGTGAAAAATATGAGGGTAGGCAGGGATGGCAAAATAAAAACCACGTGGTTTTAATCAAGTGGTTTAAACCAAAAAAAAAGCTAAAAAAACCAAAAAAAACAAGGTGGGATGGTTTTTTTAATACAAAGGCCTATCTTTCCAGTTATATCCTTATAATAAAGTAACAGGATGTTTGTATGTGTGTTTGTATGTTTGTACCAAAGGATCTCGCTAACCGCTAAACCGATTGGGTTCTCCTTAACAGGGTAGCTTCTCATAGGTCCCGGGAAGGTTTATAACTATTTTTTTGGGGGGTGGGACACCCCCAACCCCCCTCCGAAAAAATTTTTTAAACTTTTTAACTAAATTTAAAAAAAAAATGTTCGACCCCCCCAAAAAAATTTTTTTTTACTTTTTCTTACAAAATAGGTATAAAATAAAAAATTCAATCATTAAATTCGACTCTCTCCTCCTCAAGTGCCCCTAGAGGCCTCTAGGGACCTAGCCGCTAGTCTTTTTATAATGTAAAAAATACAGTCAAAAACATAAATACCTAATTCAAAATTCTTTTAATAGTTTAAATCTTTATACTAAAGGGGTAGTTTCACGAAATGCATTTGAACTTAATTTAGTCAACCGCATATTTTTTCTTTGTTAATGGGGTAAACTACATTTAAATAGCATATATTTGAAATAAATTCAATTTTCTACCACGTAGTTTTTAAAATATCAAGACCTGAAAATTGTCTTTTTGTGATATATGCAATTTAAAAAGACGATTTTTAAGTCTTGATATTTCAAAAACTATGTGGTAGAAAATTTAAATTTTTTCAAATATATGCCATATAAATGTAGTTTAACCATTTAACCAGGATAAAATATGCGGTTCACTAAATTAAGTTCAAATGCATTTCGTGAAACTACCCCTTTATACTAAATTAGAATACTTTAATTTGGATATTATTAAAAAAAACAAAAAAATTATAAAAACCAAAAAAACCTGGTTTTTATTAATAAAAACCAATAAAAACCGGTTTAAACCAAATAAACCACACTGGTTTGATCTTTTTTAAAAAAACCTGGTTTTTTCCCATCTCTGAGAGTAGGTAAAGATATCTTTCCCCTTATAAAATTTTATGTTTGTAAAGTCTTGATAAGTTTTGTTTTAAAGGAATTTTAACCCATCTAGCCTTCAAGTTCTTACCCTATGTCCTTTTTATTCTTAATCATGAAAGCAAAACTTTTTTAATTTAGAGTATGTCCGTCCACTAAACTTTAAAATTTCTTTAATAGATACAGATGATTGACAATGCACAATTGTCTGATATGCAAATTGCAAATGTATTTATTTTTTGGATATTACACCAAATTATCATGTTCTTGAATAAAGTGAAACTTGTAACTGGCTAAAACAACGAACCCCCATCCACCCCCTTTACCCAATAACTTCCTCTCCTACTGGATGAACGAACTGATAAACGAATAAATATTAATGATATGAACTTTTCTCTCCTTTTTTATCCTACCAAAATTTTAGAGCTATTCATTAATGATCTTATAAACTTGTATGGATCAATTTTTGCTCCCCACATACTGTGTGTTATGATTCTAGATAAATTAACTATATTCTAAGGGCAAAAAGTGGTCTACAGGGTTGGTTAGGGTTCAGGAATAGTGTTAGATATATTGGAAAAGAATTAGTCGATCAAAGCCGATAAAAATGAACAAGAATAAAAAAAAAACATCAAAAAAAGGAGAAACGAAACAGACAAAACGAGTTACAGAGTAGATGTTAAAGAAAGTAAGACTATGTAAAACCTTTTAAAAGGACCGACGTACCAAGTAAGTGGTTTGCTGGATGCTCTATGAACAGGGTATCTTATATAGCAGCCAAGAAAATCATATTTCCCCATAGCTTTACGGACGAACTGAGGTACTTATTGACCAAGGCGAGTAGTTATGTTATAAGCCCAGCAATAATCATTTATTTTACAGAACCCTTATCTCTATGAATGTTTAACCAAAGTTTTTATATTAAATCCCATCTTAATTGATTATTTAGAAGACCTTATATAATAAATTGATGAGGGGTTATAGATTAATTTTTCCTAACCAAGAGTTTACACGACTAGAAGGGATGGTTCCTCTTTATAAATATTTTATGATTTTGTTGTTATCTATAAGAATAAATTTATTATTACTTGGATTTTTCACCCGATTATAATGTACTCTAATAAAGTGAAACTCATAGCTGGCTAAAATATTAATACCTTCCCCAAACACCCCCTTTACTCCAACCCCTACTCTCCAAATGGATGAACAAACAGACCAATGAATGATGCCCACGTTGGCAACCTAAATTGACAACAGTTATTTCCCCCCTGTCATAATATCTACGTGTCCTTTCTGTAAAAGTTATCGACCTTTTAAGAACCAAAACTTTTCATATTTTTCTGATCCCTAATATATAACTTACTGATAGCTTAGGGTTAAGTATGAGTACATAAAGTTTAAAATCATTTTTCAATGCAAAAAGCAACAGCTTTTAAAATTAATGAATGACTCTTTAAAGCTATAGACTACGGATTCAAATAAATTTTGATATATTATCATTTAAGAGCTATTTTTTTCTTCAACTTATTATTACCAACTTTTAAATCCAATGGTAAAAAATTCCTACTTTTGCGGACAACCAACCATTTGCATTGAAGCAATTACCGTGAATAGTTATTAGTTGCGTCTGTTTTGAGCATAAGCATTCCCCTATTTAGTAAATTATTGTCGTCTATCTGAAATTGCAGCAGTAGATATTACTTGTTTCGAGCAGATTTTTTTTATCAAAACCCTTTTCTTTACTATTAAAAAATGACACGAAATCTTGAGATCCTTTAATATAAAAAATATCAATATCTTTTTAAAATAAGCACAATTAGAATTAATTTCCTTGTGTCTGTATAATCTAAAAATTCTTGTGCACGCCATTCTATTTCCTCTGTGCTCCGGTGCATGATCGTCATGCAGAACCACTGACCGACCAATAATCCCAGCTCCGCCCATCAGCGGCAGGTTCGAGTCCGTGAAGAATCTGCGGGTGGAGGTGAGGTCGATCCTGCGGCCAGCGACTGCCAGGTTGGAGTGCTTGTTCTCCAGGTCTCCAACTTCACATCTGGAGGGTGACTTTGTGTTCAGGCAGTTCTTGTACACACTGAAATAAAAAAGATAATCTATAAATTTTCATTCAAACAATTTTTAGGGTTAAATGTACAGTGAATGAGCGTTGACAACCCCCCCCCCCCCCATTACACTGACACTTAAACAACATAATATAACAAAATAATAAAAAGGGTTCAAAATAATTTGTTTTCATTGAATTTTGCATTGTTGGCAAAATAGTTTTAATCAGATAATAATTTTCCCTATTTTCTTCTACAAGTAAGATATTTTTTTTAAATAAATGAGCAACGACATTATCTAGTGTAATTGATGTAATTGTGGTATTCGGCAACCGTGAGCCATGCCTATGGCAACCCTGACCGGGGTTCGGGGAAGGGCCAAAGGCCCTCCCCCGAGTCCTGGGGAAGGGGTCTGCCGACCCCCTCCCTATGCCTAAAATTAATGATTGATTCTGACAGCCTTATTATGGTTAAGCTGTATTGTTAATTCCCCCCACCCTTTCCAGGGATGGGGGATCATTATTGCCCAAACTGACTATTGTATATGTATTATATTGCTTTTATTTATGATTATTTATTCCTATCTGTGTAGTTATTGTTTGTTGTATATAACGTTAGTAATCCTTAGACCTTCAATAAAGGAACAACTGAATAGACTCTGTTTATTATTTAGTGATTGCTAGAGAAGCGTAGCTTCTCTATAGTATAGGTGTCCACGTCTGTTCACACTGCCGTAGTCATTTGAACTCTGGTGTCTGCCATTTATCCTAGGCGGATACCACATAATATTACTTCAATTACTTCCAATTACATGTAACATGTGGGTACTTCGTTTACCAGATTAAAAGAAGATTAAGTTTCGATTGAAATATCACTATCCATGTTCATATGAGAAATTCAGTAAGTATTTCCATAAAATCACTAAATTTCTCATTCAATAGTTATTTTTTACAAAGGTATCTTTAAATTCTTTATATTCATAAACTATTTTTTTATAGATCTAACGGGGGGAATGATATACAGGCCTCCTTTATTTATGGACTAGCTTTATAATTCTGTTTTAAAATGTCAAAATTCCTAAATTTTGCAGCTTTAATATACAGCATGACCCTCGAAAAAGTATTTTTAAGCATCTGCAGCCCTTATTTCTCAATGAATTATAAAAAAATGCATATGGCCTTGTTCTCCATAGTATTCCACATAAGTAGATATAAAAATATTTTTTTTACCTCCATTAACACCGGAGATTTTTAAAGCTAAAGTTTTGAAAAAGTGACTGAGGAAAAAGTAACTTTTAACATGAAACGACTTTTTTAGCAAAATTAAGGTAGAAGTCCTTTCATTTTTGTTACTAGCAGAAACTTTATACAGAAATGAAATAAAAAATTTAGTTTTTAAGTAAAAAGCATTTTTTTACACATATTTTTTGAGTCTTTTTAGTTTAATGATATTTTGAAAAACTTACTTATTAGGCAAATTTTTTTAAGATTAAAAAACCAAATAAATCTTTATGAATATAGCAGGAAAATTGTTTTTGTTTCACAATCCTAACTTTAATAACAAAAAAGTTATGAAGAAAATAAAATTAAAACATAATGATTTTTTTGTCTAAAAAGCTTAATTAACCCCCTATTAAATTATTGAGATGTCAGAAAAGTAGGCGGAGCAACTGTCATAATTAATCCTTTTCTCAAATAAGGGTTAATAAATAACTTAAAATTTGCAAATTATCAATTCATTCAGTAGTATTTTTTGCCATTAAAAATTTATATTTTTTGTTGGAATAAAAAAGAAATAATTAGTTAACTTGTTTTTCTTTGTGTCTCATTATTCAGTTGCCAGAAAAACATAATATAACCACCAAAAAAATAAGAGAAACAAAAAAAAATTCTTTTTCTCAGTCACTTTTTCAAAACTTTAGCTCTAAAAATCTCCGGTGTTAATGGAGGTAAAAAAAATATTTTCATATCTACTTATGTGGAATACTATGGAGAACAAGGACATATGCATTTTTTTAAAATTCATTGAGAAATAAGGGCTGCAGATGCTTAAAAATACTTTTTCGAGGGTCATGCTGTATATTTTTCAGTAATTTCTGAAAAATGTCTTTTAAATATATACTTGTATGTTAATTGTGTGAAAATTTAAATACTTATAAACTTTACTTTCATGATTTTTATAAAATTAATTTTTACAAGTCAAAAGATTTGGTCTTATATAAAAATGAAATCAACTGCTTAAAGTAAAAAGGTCTTTCTTGAGATAATATAAGTAATAAGTATAATATACAACATAAGCATAACATTTTCATAAGCACTGGTTCTACTAAGAAATGCTCTTTTTGTAATACATTTTGAATTTCCTTCTTATTTCAATATTTTTAGTTTATACTAGCGCAATTACTCTACAACCAGGTTAGTCCAGTAAGCCCGTTGTTAAAATTAGTCTATAAGAATAAATGTCCGCAAAAAAGTAAATCCCTGTGACTTTTAAAGTGTTTGCAGGGATCTAAAGGGACAGGACACTGGCCGATAAATTGATGTATATCCTCAATGATAATACAAAAAAAACATTCTTTTGATTACATTTAGTGGTTAAAACGTTTGAACACTCAACTCAATTAACTTATCAAAATTGACCCAAAGTCCCCAAAGTTGTTGAGTCAACGAATAAAAAAAAAGTCAATGCAAGACTTTGGGGACTAGTGTAATAAACAGACCATTGTCCCCTCTTTTTCTGAAATGTGTGATATAACTGAAGTATCTTTTTATGATAAAATGAATGAAAATATACTTTTTAAAATTGCACTTACAACAAAGCTGATAATTTGTAAAATACAAAAAACGTGCATATTCGTAGTAGATATTGTAATCAAAGGCTAATCTGTCCCAGCAAGAGAAAAACTATCAAGCAATACAGTAAAAGATTTAAGATTATATGATTAATTTTGCTACAATGCAATGCGTTTTTTAAACATAGATAACATGTATTTTACCAAGCTCAATTAGGACTTTAAGACAAAGGTCGTGCTATCAAAGAATTGGTTGTCTGATGCGTGTTACGTAACCTAATACCCCGATATAAAAGGAGATAATTGGCTCTCTTAGTTATCCTGAGTTTTTGGACCTGACGTTTTGGACATCAGCCTCGCCCGTATGTGAATGTTAATAGGTGAGATTTACATCCTCAAACTTTAAGAATTTTTGATAAAAAAATGATTTATCTAAAATTTGTTGTAATGTAATGGCAGCTAAGCATATCTCCCACAGTTAAATACCTCTTTATCAAGACCCTATAAATAACAGATTTAAACCATGGTGTTCATAAAAACACGTTTATTTTTAAGTAAATGATTGCAAATCTGTATATGATCTGTGAGAAAAGTCAGGAAGGGAGGGGACAATGGGCTGTTTATCTATCTATAGTCCCCAAAGTTTTATAATAACGTTTTCTTGTTCTTTGGTTTAACAACTTTGAGGACTTTTATGAATTTTTTTGGTTGTTGATTTTACAAATGTATCAAACACTTATTGTTATCTACAGCAGGGGTATTTTTGTTCAATCATCAATGGGAATGTATCACAATTTATCGGCGATTGTCTTCTTCCTTGAGATTCTTAAAGAAAAGTGCTTCATTATCAAGTCAGTTAAAACTAAATTTTTTAAACATTTGAATATCCAAAATTCATTAAAATAAGAATAATGATTATATCTATTCAAACACCATTTTATTATCTTTGTGAAAAAATAGAATATTTTTATTTATTAAATCTACATATATTTATGTTACAAAAAAGACATTAAAAGTAATTAAGTATTACTAGAAATTATAGTTGTTAGATGTTGTTATGATGTAAAACAAGGATGAAATTGTGCAAAAGTCATAACAATTAAAACTACAAGCTAAATTGGTGATTTCCCTAAGAATGCCTTTTGAGCATTTACGCCCAAACCTTATTTTAGAAAAATAAAAATCAAGGAGTTTATTTTTTCCTTTGGTGCACTAACCAAACGGGACTACCCAGTACCAAATTTAACCTAACCTATCCTAAAAAAAATACCTTTCCCTCATTTTTTATTTGACAAAAGGAGGATGGGTTGTGTGCTAGACGAGACAATTTGAGGGAATTTACTCAAAATAAAACAGCGAAATAAAGTACCAGAAAAAGAAAATTGAAGATGGATAGAATGAGTTGGAGAGCCATGTTCTTAGATATACAAACAAAAAGATTAATCAAAGAGTAGCTGCACTACTAAAGAGGTGTTAATGAAGTTTTAAATGGTTGTTATGCAGCACGAGACTAAGTTTAGACGTTAGACGAGTTGTTAAGTTGATAACAAATTTACATTTCCAAGATTTGTACAGTATGTATGTTACTAAGAAAATTATTTGAATCCATATATTCTACAGCATTCAATGATGCACAATGATGTCCTCAGATAAAAATAGCAGGATCTATGTCTGTTTGTACCGAATTGTCTTGCTAACCGCTCGAGCGTTATGGTTCTCCTTTACAATGTTGCTTCCTATAGGACCTCAATTGAGTCCATGTCCCTAGAGCCCTCTAGGGGCGTAACCGATAGTAATACAATGAAACAATACAAAATTGGTTAAGCCAAACTAGTTTCTTAGATGCAATATTCTTTGTGATAACCTCAAATTAATGTTTAAAGTACACAACAATAGTTGCTGTACAAATCTTATAATAGGTCTTAGCAATCATTATGACTAGAGTTAAATGTCAAAATTTTAAATTATTTCCTTGTTTAAGAATAAGCAATGTATGTATGTTTATTTTGTGTATAATTTTTTCTTTTTGAACTTTCGTTTTTACATCTTCAACAGACAGTTGTTAGTTCTGGGCAGGTTTAAGTCTATTTTCGCGTAAAATAACTGTATTGGTTAGACAATAGACTAACACGATACTATACGATAGTATGTATTTTATAGTAAATAATTTATCATATTTTCATGAAAAAGAATTAATTTCAGTTCTAGGGGTGCAAAGCCATAAGTTTAAATTTGCACACGTAACAGAAATATGGACATACATAGATTTTAAAATCTTAATTTTATCTCCTTTAATAAGTAATCATTTGATAATTCAATTAAAAGATATGCATTGGTACGAAACCGAAAAATTCGTGGATAAGTTTATTCAGAGGAATGACCCTGCCTGTATTGACGAGAATATTATTTGCTCTATTTCTCAGAGTTTTTATTCCTATTCAATATTGCAATAAGGTATTCAATCATGTCTGTAAAAATGGACATAGAATTTACGTGGATATTATGACAGGGAAAAAATTGTCAATTTAGGTTGCTAACATGGACATTTTGGTCAGTTCTGTCATCTAGTAGGAGGGGAAAGGATGGGGTAAAGAGGGTAAATGGTGGGATCGTTATTTTAGCAAGCTTCAAGTTTCACTTTATTATAGTATATGAAAATCTGGTGTAGTATCCAAGTAATAATAAATCTATTTCTGCATAATGACTTTATATTTGATAACCAAAATCAACCCTTAAACAAAAACAAAATCCATTGAATGTTATCATTTGATTTTGAATTTTTAAACGAAGTATTAGCATGAAGAATATTACATCAAATTAATTCAAAAACCCAGACTCAAATTAAAGGAATAGTTTTATCCAGAGATCTAAAGGGACAAGACAATGGTCGACAAATTGATGTACATTCCCAATAATGTAACACAAAATCACCCCTTCTGTAGATTACAATTAGTGGTTGAAACGTTTAGACACTCAACTAAATGAACCAACCAATCAAAATTCAAAAATAGTCCATGAGGATGTTAAGTCGAAAAGATTATTTTAAGACTTTGGGGACTAATGTAATAAACTTCCGAATGTCTCCTCTCTTTCTGAGTTTTAATCACAATTTTAATTACATATTTAAATATTTTTGCAGAGGTGCTAAAACTCCATTGCAATGATGGCACGTTCAGTGGCAATGCTTTAAACACACAATTCTTTCTATGACTGTATTGTTAATCACGATGGTATAGTATAAAATTTAATATAATTAAAAGTCAAAATCCTACTTTAAATAATCCTATCTATAACCTAGCTTTTAAGAATGGATACTTTATTACTTTTTAAAAAGTGAAACCCTTAGCTGGCTAAAATAACTATTACCCCTACCCACTTCCTTGACCTCATCCCCTCCCCTCAACCAATGAATGGTGATCATGTTAGCAACCTAAATTGACGAAAATTTTTCCCCCTGTCATAGCATCCACGCATATTTTAAGTTGGATAAAAAGAGTTTCAACAAATCATTGCGGGACTTTTGGCATGTTAACCACATGTACTGGGAGTTAAAAATTTTGTCCTCTACAATCTCAATGTGTAAAACAAAACAATGGTTTGTAAGTTGTAAAGACTAATTGTAGCCCGTGCAATCTATAGGGTATCTAGCCATAGAATACGATAGGTAGACAATCTATAGGGTATCTAGTCATAGACTACAATAGTTAGACAATCTATAGGGTATCTAGCCATAGAATATGATAGGTAGACAATACATAGGGTATCTAGCCATAGAATAGGATAGTTAGACAATCTATAGGGTATCTAGTCGTAGAATATGATAGTTAGGCAATAAATAGGGTATCTAGTCATAGAATACGATAGTTAGCAATATATAGGGTATATAGCCATAGAATACGATAGTTAGACAATCTATAGGGTATATGGCCATATAACACGATATTTAGACAATCTATAGGCTATCTAGCCATAGAATACGATAGTAACCACAGGCCTTCGGTCCCCCTCGGTTAAAAAACTGGTTTTAATCTTATTATTTTCGTTTGATATCCGCGAAAATCTGTCTATAATACAATGCGATAAATAACTAATTCATTTCCGTTTTATTTTTGCGAAGTTGGTAAAACATAAACCAATTAATCATAATTGTTTTACAATAGGTATACACTTCAACTGTTGTATAATTAAAACATTAAAATAAACAAATAAATTAGAGAGTAAAACAAATAAACACAAAAGTTGTTAATGCAAGTTCATTGTTTTGCTCTAATATGATTGAGGTAAGCTATTGGTATGTTTGTCTGACTGCTTTTAATATAAATAGATTTTACTGGGATAGGGGGTGAAGGGGGGGGGGGGTAATAGAGGATAGCTTAATAGATAAAATGTTTGTTTATAGACTTAACATAAGTTTTACGGTGTTGCTTCATAAGACCTACACTCATAAGACCTAATTGATAGAAGACATACACTCATTAGACCTAATGTGACATAAGACCTACATTCATAAGACCTAATGTGACATAAGACCTACATTCATAAAAACTAATGTGACATAAGACCTACATTCATAAGACCTAATGTGACAGAAGACCTACATTCATAAGAACTAATGTGACATAAGACCTACATTCATAAGACCTAATGTGACAGAAGACCTACATTCATAAGAACTAATGTGACATAAGACCTACATTCATAAGACCTAATGTGACAGAAGACCTACATTAATAAGAACTAATGTGACATAAGACCTAATATGACATAAAACCTACTGACATAAGACCTTCAATCATAAGACCTAACCGCTGAACCGATATAGAACTCCTTTACAGTGTAGCTTCTCACTCTCAAGGTTTATAGCTTCATCCACCCTCCCAATAGAAATCGCCACCTTTTTAAAAAAAAACTTCAATTGAAAGTGGGGAGTTAAGTCGGCTATTTCTTCCTATCAGCATAGTGTATAGTAAAATAACATGAAATTTGTTGATTAAAATACCAAAGACTTATTTACAAAATAATAAAACTTCCTAAAGCAAAATTAAAACAATTTGAAAAGTCATAAAATGTAATTTGTTGACCAATTAAAAATGTTAAATTTTCATAATTGCATGTTAACTCTCAATTTGTGTTTTGAAAATGCATAAAAGACGGCGTGGCTTAAAAATATAGATTTACACGCATAAAAAGGATACAACTTGAAGCGAAAAAAAACAGAAGATACTATCACCTTTTACAACCCTTCTCCCCAATCCGATTTTTCTAAAACTTATACTCAATGGGCAGCTTTCTCCATATGGGACCTTTCACGGGCCCTACTTAACCGAACCTATCTAAACAAACATTAAATTAGCATTTAGGGGAAGGAGGCGGATGCTAGGAAAATAGCTTAAAACCACCCCAAGTTATCCATAAATTATGACTGAAAGCACAACAAATTCGCTTTAGCAATTTCCGAGATATTTTCAGATAAAAAAATGGCAAACATTATTTAATAGTTGTGGAAGAGCTTTTGTACGGCAAGTGTTTGAGAAAAATGTGCAGTGCAATAAAAATCAGTGTCGGCCATATAGCAATAACATGCACTTTAACATCTTTTTTTCGGCACTCTTGCAATAAAAGCAGGGGTGTCAAAATATTTTTCCAGTATGTCTTCTATCCGATTAATATCCGTTGGATTAGAACCTATTCTCAGCCATACTGAAAAAACATGTATAACAACTTATTACAGATACTTTTCCACAAATAATAAAATAAATAATAGAATTAATACAAATTGTGTTAGCCTGGGCCTTCGATACTTTTTATAATGCTATTCTTTTTCTTTTGGAACTTATGAGTGACAAAATATTAAAATAAAGAAAAACCCTTCCTGTTCAAGAAGAAAGATGTTTATGTTTATTTGATTTGTTCGTTTTAATGATTTTAAGAAAGTATTGAGCTAATTCAAAGTTGTTTTTATACCTATGTATTACTTCTTTAAAAATTTAAAACTTCAAATAGGATAAGAAAATATTTAAAATATTACACTTTTTCGTAAAGCTGATAATTGCTGCAAATTTTAAGTTGGTCAATATAAACGCCAAATATAATTGAGTATAATTCTATGTGTCATTGGAGTATACAACCATAAAATACAACTTCACTTTTAGGCATGCAAACTATTTTTAAACGATCTTATCAAACCCCATTTTTAAGTCATTAAAAAGGGTTTTCATAATATCTAAAAAAAATTGTAACCATTTATGTTAAACTTCTTGTTTTTCATTCTCGAAAAAAACATACCTGTAAAACAAAATTATGTTATTTTTATGTTTTAATATCTAAGGTTTTAATTGATTCATTGAAAACAAGGATAGTAAAATCCAGAATGAAAGGAGACTGTTTATTACATTAGTCCTCAAAGTTTTCAATATTGTTTCATTGTTTATTGGCTTAACAACTTTGGGGACTTTAGAATTTTGATTGATTGATTCATAAATTTGATTGCCCAAGCATTTAAACCACTAATTCTAATCTACAAAAGGGATAAATTTGTGTATCATCATTGGAGATGTACATCAATTTATCGGCCAAACCCTGCATTCATATGTACAAAAATAGTAGAATAACAGACTTACAAATTAAATTAAAGAGTATCTTCGGTGCTATAAATATATTTACAGCAAAATATTCGAATTTGCAATAAAAAATCCGCGAGCATTTTTCGGCAATTGTAAATGTTAGTTTGCAAAATCTTTACATATCTATGCAGCAACTGTAAAATAGATCTTTTCAGGCCAATTTAACCATTTTTAACCACCTCTTTCAAATGCCTATTTTTTTGGAAACCGAAAAAGAGGAAAAAGATATAGCTTTTTTATATGTATAGGCTTGTATATTATAAAAGGGTTATGCAATGTGCACCACTTTAAAAAAAAGTGCTTTTTAAAATTATAATAATATTTTTTTCAAATAAAGCTCAAAATATTGATCTGGTTTTGTTATTTTTTTATTCAACAACATAACATACAGAAAAGCGAAGACATACAAACATTAACAACAATAATTTTAAAAAGCAAAATATAAATATATCCCAAAATAATTCGATTAACATACTTCGATAGACATACTTGAATATATGTGTAGATGTTTCGCCTAAATTAACATACCCAATCAACCCAGTAATCTATTTCTAACGGTCTCTTTATTTTAAATTATTTTCAACCTACTAGATTACAACTGTATTATTGAGAATTGATAAATATTTACAAACAAACAAAACCAAGACAAACATACTAAGTAAATACTTAGATAATTACACTTAAATCAATCTTGTTGGCAAACAATGACAAGGTAGGTTGAATCAGGAAGGGTGGGGACATTGGGCTGTTTATTACACTAGTCCCCAAGGTTTTATAATAACGTTTTCTTATTCGTTGGCTTAATAACTTTGGGGACTTTTTTGTTAATTTTGATTTGTTGGTTCAACCAAATATTGTAACTTATAGAAGGAGTAACTTTGTGTTTCATCATTAGGGATGTACATCTACTTATCGGCCATTGTCTTATCCCTTTAGATCCTTGAGGTTGATAAGTCTGGATACATTGCTTTGGAATACTTTAAGAAGCAAAGCTACTCTATGACTCACATTATCCATGTGTCTGTACTAGCTTTTAGTTTTAGCATAATTTTTTTGCTGTTAATTAGCTGCATTTTTTGTGAAGATTTTTCTTACCGTAACGTATGAGATTATGAAATATTTTTTTTATGTCGGTACTACTTTTCATTTCTTATTTACATACCTTCTAATGAAGCTGAATTTTTAAAATTCCTACTTAGTAAGAAGTGATGTTTACCTGAAGAAAAAATCTTTTTAATAATTTCGGTACAACACATTTAAGACAATATTAAAAGAAGAAAAAATTGAGGGAATATAATTTTATTAAGAATGTCTAGTTTATGATTATAAAAAAAGTTAATTGATAATAAAATAAGTAATCGCTTTGCAATAAGTTAAAGGCAGAATTTTCCTTATTTTTCTCATTAACCAAGAAAGAGGAAATCCTAATAACGATAAAAACTCGGCAAAGTTGACTTTACTAAACTCCACGGAAGGGTTCATATAAACTAAATAAATAATTATGAAACAATGCTGACACTGTTGGTTTTTAAAATAAGATATTTTTATTGATATACTTTTTATAAACTCAAAGTCGAATGTTCCTAAAGCTTTATGGCTAGTATCTAGAAATTTTATTATCACTAACTTTTATTTATATTCGATTTTTAATCATCTTATTAAAAGTGTAATAAAATAGATTATCAGAACTATTATTCCTTTCTTAGAAAAGTCAACAAGAAACTGTGGCTGTTAATAATTGCAAAAAAGAATTTATGATTGTCTAATCGGTGCTTTGCCTTCATTATTGGACAACAAAAAGACTAAAGAGTGAGGGTTCTTTACAGAAACTAGATTTTAGTCATAAAATTGAATTAGGTAGAAAAGCAAAAATCAAACTAACAGCTTTTATTCCTGTTTATAAAATCTGATGTATAGATTAAAATTGCAGTTAAAACTATTATACAGTAATATAAAGATAATAGTAGTTAAAGGGATAATTTTAATTTTCTATGCTAGATTTAAAAGTAAGTACAGAATTTGGTACTTATTCAATGGAAGCTAAATTTATAACCTAAACTAGATTATAAAACGACTTATTTTACATTTTGCTGTTTTATTCTTTGTTACAAAGCTCCCTTTACAATCACCCTGAGACTTTGGCTTCTAGTCATGATGGGATTTTGATTATTTACAAATAATAATACCAGCCAGCATTTATGTTAGTTCAATGCTGCAAAAATCTTCCAATTCAAAAATTGAAAATCTTTAAATATTTCGAAAGTGCACTTTAAAAAAAGGGTGGGGGTAGGGGAAATCTACCCTCCACTTTTGATTAAATTTTAAATAGAAAAAGTAAAATAAAACTTCATTTTATTGGGAGTTTTTTAAAGTGATTTCTTTAGAAATGGTGGAGGTGCCCTCCCCTCCAAAAAAATAGTAATAAATCATGCTTCAATATAAAAAAGTCCAACGAATAGCAGAATCTTAAGCTACAGACAGATACAGAAAGAGAGAGAAACATCCTGTAACCTTCATACAAGGATAAATAAAACTGTTTATTCTTAAAACAATCACAAAGATAACAATTTATGGTTTATTTATTTATGAGTTTTAGGCAGAATTGTTTTTCTTTTGATGATATTGCCCTCATTAAAATTATGCTTATGGTTATCTAAAAAGCTAATAAAAATTCTTGGCATTAATGTGGGAACTTATTTTTGGTTTGTATTTGTTTTAGACTTGTCTTTGGAAGAATACAAACATATAGATAACATGGTTACTATAATGGATGTAGAATATACGTGGATATTATGACAGGGAAAAACTATCGTCAAATTAGGTAGCTAACATGGATCTGACCTCTATTATTGGTCAGTTTGTTCATCTAGCTGGAGGGGAAGAGATGGAGTGAAGAGTTTGGAAGAGGGAATCGTTATTTTAGCCCGCTTCAAGTTTCGTTTTATCAGATAAAATGGATATCTGGTGTAAGATCCAAGTAATAATATATCCATTATTTATTACTATAGTATCCTTTAAAACTAACATAAAATTAAGAATAATGTATAGTATATTTGTCTTCTTAAAATATATATAAAGTAACAAGAATATTAAGTTACTTCTAAAAGCTCTAGCATTTATGAAAATTGTTATTTTAGAAAACAAACATGTATATAGCAGATGCGCAACTTATTTATTGCAATTTTGTAGGCTTGCCCTTTATACCAAGCTTAAATTGTGAAAAGAGTTTTTAAAAATGACAATCTGCAAAGATAGAAATGCAGAATGCCGACAAATGTTATAAGCAGAATATGTTTCACACACCTTAGATATATTTCAATCTGTTTATTTATTTTTGGGGTCTATATTAATTTCCAAATATGCTTACATTAAAGTAACATGATGTATGTGTGTCTATATGTGTGTATTGTAGGATCTTGCTAACCGCTGAATCGATATTTTTACTTAACTTTTTAAAGGTCCTGAGAAGGTTTATTACTGTTTTTGTGGAGAGTACCCTCCCACCTAATCTATTTTTTTTTTTCTTTTCTTAAATGAAGTGCAATCTGCATTAACGAGTTAGTAAATACAAAACCCTTATCAACTATATTCATCTAAATTTCAGACATTTTGATGTTGTGAACATATACAATCTCGTTTTCATTGCATGCATTTTAAAATTTTATCACCATTTTAACAAAGATTTGCCAACAAAACAATAAATATTGGCAAAAAATTAAATGGCAGATTTTTTGCTAAATTTGCCACATTATATCGAATTTGGAGGCACGATTCTACCGTTCTTGATTCTTAAAATAGATGCAAAAAATTATTGATTTTTTTGCAGGTTTTATTATTTAAAAAAATAATTTCTGTATTAGGCTATGTTAATGAATTTTCGATATACTCTATTTATACGAACAAAAAAAGGAAAGATATGCTAGTTATGTATTGAGTTGTATTATAGAAAGATTTCCGCGGATATTGAAATGAAGATTAATGAAGGCTGAAGGCCCGGGCTAACAAAAATGATAATAATTGTTTGATCTTCATTCTAACATTCGTGGAAAACTGTCTGTAATACAAAAATATTTTCAGTTTGGCTGAGAACCAGTTCTAATCAAGCAGATATTAAACGGTTTCGAAGCTGTACTGGAAAGTTACTTGTTACATCAAGTAATTAGGTGCTATGACTAAAACCTATCACTTAACCTAACCTAACTTATGAACGAATTACTTTTCATTTTAAAACTTTTAGTTTTGCATTAAAAGACACAGCTATGATAGTAAAATGCGATGTCTTTTTGTATTTCGTTCACATCACTCAAAATTTTACTGTATTTATAAAAGAGAAGCCCTCCTATAATTAGGGTCCCTCCGTAAAAACAGTAAGATCTTTTTGTTAATTCAGGCATGTTTGAACAGTCCTAATGATTTCAAACTTGGCATGGTGATTCCTGTAGTAGTTACGACTTAGAAATCTATAATCGTTACCAGAATGTTCGTATGTTTATTTAAAACATGTTTATTTTAGCTTTTTTGACAACAAATTTTATGATCTTTTAAATACTAATTCCTATTACGACAAGGTACAATACTATACGCGTACGTACCATCTCTATAGTCAAGTCACAAAAAAGTATGTCCTTAAACAGTATCCTGTATGTAAGCAATTTGCATCAAATTCACAAACAATTTTGTTTAAACTTATACATTTATATTCTGCTTATTCATTTCTGACACTCTACAAGTCTTAATGTTCGTTTATCCTACAGATTCAGAGCTTCGTTTTTATGGATGTTGTCATCTTTGTTTTAATTATTCGAAGAATAATTTTCCTTAGTATGTATTTAACTTTAAAACAAAAAGGAACGTTTAAAAATAAATTTGAATAATTTACCTTATGCCTCAGAAAAAATGCAAAAATACTAGAAATAGAAATATCAATTATTCCTAAATATACAATGGATTTAATGTATATGGACATAGTTCTCATAGGAAGATCTAATGTAATGAAAAAAACAAGAGTATACATTTACAACATTTGAAAGATATGAAAGGTTTAAAAACACACACAAAATTGTATTGCATTATTTAATTTTGAATTGATCGTTTTTTATCCATTTTTATTCATGTTTCAATAGCAAAATTGCAAAAATACTTATTCTTAAAAGCCAATTTTAAAAATTGCCCCGGCAAAAGAGAAGATAGAATAAGTAACCATGGATAAGAGGGGTTGTTAAATTGACAATAATTAAACTTTTAAATAATTGAAATAGTTATAAACCTTCCCAGGACCTATGAGAAGCTACAGTGTAAAGGAGAACCATATCGAATCCGTGGTTAGCGAAATCCTTCGGTACACACAGTGACCCTTATACTTTATTGTAGGGACACAGATATCCTGTTACTTTATCATAAGGGTAGTCTTTATTGAACATTCTCCATATTTTTTGATTATTTACCGATGCCTTTCTTCCTTGAAGGCACACAAACCTTTTATTCTAAATGGTTGGAAATTAATGGCTCTATTCTTGAATAGGGGCATAAAAATGGTATTCCATCAGTGTATCCAAAAAATCAACATGCTACAGAATTATTTGTATATCTAGTCAACACATGTAACTTTTCTGTCAGCAAAATTAACCAGAATTTTATTCATTGCGAAAAATTGAATTTTTTAATCTACTAAAAATTCCAATATACTTGTTAAATATTAGTATTCCTTTTTATCATCGGTTTTTAGCTGAATATTTTTTAGCATTTTTGTTTGGTACTCGCATAAAAGAGCCTTTACGATATTATTGTTTATCTTAAATGAGTGCATTTGTGAGTAATAGATTGGGTGGCTTGGGAAGGAGGGAAGGGTAGAATAACCCCTACAGGGGCAGGGGGAGGGGGGGTATTTTACTGTACACATGTCATTGGGGTTAACGTTAATAGGTCCTAACTCATCTTACTCAGAGCCTAATGTATTGTAATGTACCTTCTTAAAGAGCGTACATAATGACAAATGGTTTCTAGAGTGGTAGATTGAGATTTTAAGTTTAAATATGACTTTAGGAACAGCCTATTCAGTATGGCTTCAAAAACCGATTAATATCCGCTAGATTAAAACCAGTTTTCAGCCAAACCTAAAAATGATGCAGAGCATCGTATTAAACAATTCTCTACGAATATTAAAATAAACATCATAAAATAAATGTCAATTTTTTTAGCTCGGGACTTCGGCACCTTGGGGTAACAAAACTGGTTTTAATCTTATAATTGTTAATTTAAATATCCGCGAAAAGCTTTCTATAATACGATGAGATTTACTTCTGTGATGTTGATATTCTATCAATAAAGATCTTGCTTAGTTTCCAAGACATTTGTATTTATTTAGAGGAGAAAGAAGCAAGTGTTTTAAAACATTCATAATTTCATGTAAAAAAAATATAAAATAATTTTTCTTCTAAACTAACAAAAACTGCAATAACAACATCTGATTTCAAAGGCACTAAAATATTTACTTTTATCATTATATTATAAAAATGTAGAATGAAAAGACAAAAGTTATGTCTGAAACTAATTTTTGCTGGTTGAACTATTGGTTGAAGTTTAGTTATTACTTATTTTACCATAAACAATCTGACGGTTATCTCTAGAGGAGTAATAAACACATACCTAAAAAATTAAAGATTGATTTTAGATTGATTAGTCTTTTATGTTAAGTCTATTGTATTATTAAGCGTTTTAATAGTCTTCTATGTTAACTCTAATAGTGTAGCTCTATTAAGCAAAGTCGCATAAATTTTAAATAATTTATTTGTTTATAAACATGAAAATATTTAGTTTTTTTTATTTTATTTTTAGTAACATAAAAAGATATGCTACTTATAGCAGCTCTGAGTTACTAGATTCATCAAACGTTTAAGTAAATTTTAATATGTTTTAATGTGATTCTTAATTCTTCTAAAATCTTTAATGCATCTTTTAGAACGGTTGAAGCGGTCTAACATAAATTTGAATATAGAATATAACTAAACTTCCCTGAAAAATGTGGAACGATCAGTTTACGAGATCTTTCGGGATATACACACATCTGACTACTTTATAGAACATGATTATACCAATTTATAAGGTTACATGTATGCCTTTGAAAATAATTAAACTTGCCATTTATGCATTTTTTACTGGGGAGTAAATTCAATAGAAAATTGAAACCTTGTATTGACCTAAAATTGAAGGCATAGAAAATATCTAATCTGATCCAGACTACAGATAAACAAATAATAGGGGACCATTTCAAGGCACCAATCTTGTGTAGGCTTATGACTAATCCAAGTACCGCATTTAGCAATCTACTACTGAAAAAGTGTCTTTGAAAAAATCTGTATACTTCTAAAATATTAGGATAATTAAAAACAAAATTAAATTCTAATTTATAAAAATAAATTTAAAAAAACCTCTGTCATTAAAAAGAAACATTTTTTGGGTTTAGTTAAGAAATAAAATAATTATTGCGGATGTAAATGAATAAACAAATAATTAATATCCAATATTGATCATGATATAATATATAATAATATGGCCCAACTTTTAACTCTTTTTGTCGCTGGACAGTTGATTCAAGAACAGTGTTCATTGAAACATTTTAATGAATCTCAATCCAAACCATATTAAAATCAAAATTTACTACTACAAAAAATAAAATAAAAGAATGCCTTGTCTGAAAATATGCACAACTATTTGCCATGGATAGTCAGGCCTTACTGACAAATAAACAAAGAGTTGGTTGTCAAAAATAGTCAAAAAAGAATGGTCTTACTAGCTAAAACGTGTCAAATGCTGATGTGATGAAACACCGCTAAAGAAAAGATGTTTTTGCTAAAATGGCGCTTGCAAACATGATTCAAGCTTCAATAACTTTCAATGCTAACATGTTTTCTATGTACCATAATAAAGATATTCATCTAGATTGTCAAATATTGTTCAGATATAAAATTTGCTAACATATTATTAAAAAGAACAATGAGGTACTATATAACGCCTTTTCTTTATTCAATACTAGCAGCTTCGCGCCTAGGGAAAGCAAAATCTGCACAATTTAGATAGATTTATTTTAAGGGAACAGTTTAAACTTCAGTGAAAGCATTAGAAACACACAAAAATCCTGTTACATTTTTGTTAAATAATTATTTTAAGGGGGGAAATAGTAGAGTTAGTTTAAATATAAATGCTTATATTTTTTGATCTACCAAAAAAGGAATTTAGAATTATGGCAGAAAAAGATATGCTGCTAATAATAAAAAGCTATAAAGAAAAATGTATTATATTATTTATACAAATTGAATATCTATTTCTAATATGCATTTCTTTGAAGAGCAAATCGCAAAAACCTAGCAGAAAAAAGCCTCACATATCAAAGGATACAAAAAAATTATGCAACATTTTTTCTTTAAAAAAAGCAGATATACAAGATAGAATGAATGGTCGCTTACAATGTGTTTGTGTTCAATTTTTTTTGTGTGTTTGTATATGTGAAGAAGGTTTCTTGTGGGAGTTTTTGTACTACACAAAAATACTTATGCAGGATTGGTTAAATTGGGTTGGTTTTTCAATAATGAAACTTCAACTAAATAATTGACATAAAGTTGGAAAAATCTACAAAAATTTAAGAAAGCTAAGGTGTTATTAATTTAAATGATAAGCCCTTATTAATCAGCACAAGTAACTTTCATTAAATTCCATTTAGTCAACTAATGTATTTAATTCTACTTCTTTGTATGAAGGAACTTTTTTTGTGTAAGGTTTTTTGTTTAAATACTGAATATGGAGCACATATCATTTCTTAGCACAATTCTAAATCTCAAAACATTTTGAAGCTTTAGACATGTTTGTATGTTTCTATTTTGTTTTGCCAACATTTTTAAAAATTATTAAACAATGTAAAACTAAAATGTCTTTTGAGAGAAAAATTTAAAAACGGTTATCATGCAGTATAACAGAATAATAGTTATGTATCGCATTGTATTATAGACAGCTTTACGTGGATTATAAAATGAAGTACCGGACTACAAAACTGGTTATAATTTTAAAATTTTTATTTTATAATTTGTGGAAAATTGTCTTGAATACGATGCTAAACATTTTTCAGTATTGCTGAGAACAGGTTCTAATCCAGTTATTGATCAGTTTCGAAACCATAATGGAAATAATCATATTTTATTTTTTTTGTAAAATATTATAAAGACTAAGTTTATATGGTAAAGTTTCTTAAATCCAGTTGAATTCTGGATTCCATATATCCAAAAAATTAAAAATAAAAAAGGACAAAACAGCAGAAAAAATTATTATTTGCCTTCACAATATTCCGATGAATGTAAGAATCAAAGAAAGGATTCAATTATTTTCCATTGTCTTATACTTGTATGTTTGTATCCAGTAAAGTCCAAGTATGGTAAAATTACACACTATTGTCTTATCCTTGTATGTTTGTATCCTGTAAAGTCCAAGTATGGTAAAATTATACACTATTGTCTTATCCTTGTATATTAGTATCCTGTAAAGTCCAAGTATGGTAAAATTATACACTATTGTCTTATCCTTGTATGTTTGTATCATGTAAAGTCCAAGTATGGTAAAATTATACACTATTGTCTTATCCTTGTATGTTTGTATCATGTAAAGTCCAAGTATGGTAAAATTATACACTATTGTCTTATCCTTGTATGTTTGTATCATGTAAAGTCCAAGTATGGTAAAATTATACACTATTGTCTTATCCTTGTATGTTTGTATCCTGTAAAGTCCAAGTATGGTAAAATTATACACCATTGTCTTATCCTTGTATGTTTGTATCCTGTAAAGTCCAAGTATGGTAAAATTATACACCATTGTCTTATCCTTGTTTGTTTGTATCCTGTAAAGTCCAAGTATGGTAAAATTATACACTATTGTCTTATCCTTGTTTGTTTGTATCCTGTAAAGTCCAAGTATGGTAAAATTACACACTATTGTCTTATCCTTGTTTGTTTGTATCCTGTAAAGTCCAAGTATGGTAAAATTTTAGACCATTGTCTTATCCTTGTATGTTTGTATCCTGTAAAGTCCAAGTATAGTAAAATTACACACCATTGTCTTATCCTTGTATGTTTGTATCATGTAAAGTCCAAGTATGGTAAAATTATACACCATTGTCTTATCCTTGTATGTTTGTATTCTGTAAAGTCCAAGTATGGTAAAATTACACACCTATTTGGCTCACATACTTCAACACAGACTGTCACACATTCCAGGGATGTAAAGGGATGAGACAATGGCCGATAAAATGATAACACACAATTTATCCATTTTGTAGAATACAATTAGTGGGCGAAACATTTGGATTCTAAACTCAATTAACAAAAACAATCGAAATTCAATAAAAATCCCCAAAGTTGTATAGCCATTGAATAAGAAAACGTTGTTATGAAACTTTAGGAATCAATGTAATAAACAGCTCAATGTCCCTTCACTCCCTGGTCTGACATTCTATGTTCTCATAATACAGAACAAATTGCAATTTTAAATAATAAAAATCAAATATTACAAAAGTTGTAAAATGCTGATTTTATACTCAAAAAAGAAAATATTTTGCAAATGGATTTATTATAATTTGGATCTTACACCAGATTGTCATGTAATCTAATTATGAAACTTACAGCTGGCTTAAATAAAGGTCCAACCAATCCCCTCCCCTCCTACTGGATGAACGTGCTGTCCATGTTAACAATCTAAATGGACTACAATTTTTCCATTGTCATAATATCCATAATACTATATCCATTCATATTTAAAAAATTTAAATTCATTTCACAAAGAAAGTTTTAGTTTTATATACTTTTCAATGATCATAGCTTTTTTCAAAAGAAAAGGATTTGATCGTTTTTGAATGCATCCAAAATGTTTTGAGAACAAATTTGGGTGTTTTCATGATCACAATAATCCTTAAAAAGATAACAAGGAAGCATTCACAGAATTGGATAAGTATACTAGAAACAAGACAAAGTATACTAGAAACAAGACAAAGAAAAGTCAAACATTTCATCAAATAAAAACGCCCGAGTTAAAATAGGTGGGTTTGGCAATTTAACCTAAGAAATAATAAATGTGAATTATTTGGTCCATTTTTTATAAAAAAAACGGGCAAATTATCAGTGAGGGAGGGGACATTAGGCTGTTTATTATACTAGTACCCAAAGTCTTATAATAACGCTTTCTTATTCGTTGGCTAAACAACTTTGGGGACTCTAATTGAATTTTGATTCATTTAGTTGGATTTCCAAACGTTTCAACCATTCGTAATCTACATACGGAGTAATTTTGTGTAGCATCATTTGGGAAGTACATCAATTTAACATCCATTGTCTTATCCCTTTAGATCCTTGGTAAATTTCTCTCTAAGCGCAAATTTAATTGCATAGGAAAAAAAAGATTTTAATAGTTTTCCTTTTACACTTTTCATTTTTAAAAGAATTAGTGTCCCTGTTTGTGCCTTAAAAACATAAAGGAGAGTAAAATAGATTGATAGGGTTAGAAAAATCTAGAGAATCCGGGTATTAAAAAAGATTTTTATAAAAGAGCAACTTTAAAATGAAATTAAGTTCTATGTGTATAATTTTCATAATAGCTTCTTTATAGTTTTAAGCCCAGTATTCTTTTCATTATTTTAGGAAGGGATATGTCATACTAAGATAAATAAACAGAAAAAGCAGGTAAATCTCCACCATTTTTCTATAAATTAAAGTTTGAGATCTTTTCCCCTTTCTACATGTCGAGAGGCGTTTTGTGGACAAAAATGCATATCTATTTTTCTTAATCTATTCAAATCTATCCATCTATCCATCCATCAATTCAAATCTATTGTGCTTGGGTTAGTTTATTTTTATTTGTACTTAACTCTAACAGTTTATAAAGAATGTTTTTGCAATGTAATTTTTAAAATTGTAATGGGAAAAACATTTAACATGAGATTAATATACATTCACAATGATGAAAAATAAAAAAATAAACTATTGGTAGAAAAGTTTGAACACTCATTGTTTGGAACCAATCATACATAGTTTTTAAGACAGCGATTAAGATTACGTTGTTATAAAATCATGGTTACAAGTTTAATTTAAAGTCCAATAAACCATTTATCATGAAATTAACAAGTATTTAAAATATAAGGTTTTTTTCTGTTAAGGTATGAACATTATGTTTAAGAATAGAGGGAAAATGCATCAATTAATTACGGAGTAAAAAGACAATAACAAAGAAAAACTTGAATTTTTTGGCACTTGAACTACATTTTTTGCAAAGTTATGAATAAGAACTCTAATTTTGCACATTAGTTAAGAAATAGAGAGATATTTCAACTACAGAAAACCTATTTGAATATTGAATTATTCCTTTCATTCTGTTATATTCATATATTATCACCAAGCAACCCCTAATTATTTTGTTTATATAAATAAGTTTGATAAAATTTCAAAAACAATAATTACCTTTTTAAGTGAAAAATAGGTACTTAAATTGTTTTCAAGCTTTATAAAAAATGCCAGGTTTCAAACAATAACATCCATAAGTAGCGAAGCACAAAAAATCTTCTTTCTATCTTAAAAAGAAGCCGTGAAAATCACAAATCCTTCTTAACGTTACGGACTGATTGTCAGACTGTCTAAAGTGAATTAAAGAGTAGCTACGCTACTAAAAATTTAAAATGATAAACTATTTTCGTATCTATTCTTTTTTCCTCCCACCAAAACTATATAATTTAGAATTGTGTTATGCTTATAAAACCTAAAAATTAAATAAAATGATTCTGCGAAATATTTCATTTTTATCCAACCTTTACCTTGTTACATGACATTCAAATAAGTATCACCAAAAAAGAATCACACAACCAAGTTTTATTCAAGAAAAAAATGACATGGGGCTTTTTACCCCTTTGAAGTTCCTAGGCGTAATAAAATTATTTCATCTCATTTTATTTGAAATATATTATCACTAGGGTTGAAGGAATAGTTAACTTTCAGCAAAAATGCGATGAATAAAATCAATTTTTTTAAAATTTATTGATAACGAAGGATAATATAAATGTAACTTGAATAGGATTTAGAAATATACAGCAAAAAATAAACGTAATGTTCTTTTGATTAATTCGAAGATAAAAATAAAAAAAATACTATTTTTAAAAGTCTCCCATTTCCCTGTTCCTCTAAACTTTTTATTCGTTGAAAATTGTCTGTAATATGATGATATCCATGATTTTTTAATATAGCTGAGAAACAGGTCTAATGCAGTGAATATTAATCGGGTTCGAAGCAATGCTGAAAAAAAGTATTACTATTTAACAGATTAAAAATCTAAATACATATACCATACCCTAGTCAAAGAGTATCGACGCTGCCATGAAAAGTGCAGGTTGCGTTTGCCAACCTGGCATGCTCAGCGCAATACAACATGGGAAAAACGTTGAAAATTCAGCAATGATAAATTATGCGCTGCGATTTCAATTTATGATACGTTTTTTATACGTTTTGGCAAGTAGCTGATTGTATCGCAATCAAATTGATTAGAGCCCTTTTGTATCATATGTATGCTGTATGTAGTACGAGGGTTACAAATCTTTGGTTTATACAACTATAGTTTACTTTTTTGTACATTAGTTGCTCCGACCCTAGCTTCTAGGGGAGGCCTTGGAAGGCTGGAAAAATAGCCCAAAACCACCCAAGGACATTTATGAAGCTACTCTGAAAATAATAAACAATTAGGACAAACGGTTTCATAGCTTTAGCTTTAGACAAAAAATAACTACTTTATACTAAAGGATGTAAATGAATATATTGTACTTAAAACACAAAACAAATTTTATGGCATTTTTAGAACAACTTTTTTCAAAGTCATTTCACAACAATACTAAAATGTCCTTATTATTTTCAAGTATAACAGGCAGATATATAGGTTTCTAGAATAAGTGTATGCTGATAAAAAGTCTGTATAGCTTTTAAACAGGATGTATATAAATAGCTGGTAAAACTGAACTAAGATTTCCACCATTCAAAAACAGTCACTAGCTATTATTTTATTGCCAGTATTCTATTATACAAAAAAAAATAGTGTTATCGAAAATAATTGGATACAAAAAAGTAAATTGTGTTTTATGTTAATAATTATGTGGCCATATATTTCATATGTGCCAATCTGAACTATGTTGCTTTCAATAATGTTGTGTTATCAAATCAGTAAAAGCTTACAGAACTGCAAATTTATTACTAAGTAGTAATACCTGACAAAAAAATTAATTAACGTCTCAATTATCCCTTAAAATTAAAATTACTGGTAGAAAAGTTTGTACAACACAGTCAAGATTGAAGTAAGATACCTCAAGATTTAAGCCAATGCAAATATTGAGATAAGGAGTCTTTAAAAAAAGCTTTGGGCACCAGTGTAATTTACAGTTCTATGTATTCCCTGCTAATCCCATCTCCCTACCACATTAATTCATTTTTTTTCATTTTTCCATTCGCTTGTTTTTGCTATAATGCGTTGTGTTCAGTTAATTGCTGAATTGAATAAACATTCCCTTTCTATAAGACATTCCAGTACATTCATAATAGAGTGTGCCTGTTTTACCACACAAAAAAAAACATATACACGGTGTATTGCTTAATTCAACCCACTTACCATTCACATAAATTAATGATCAATATTTTATCAGCGGTTTAGGAGTTAGCTGCATTAAAAGTTATTCAATCAAACTTTCGAATATGGTATTGTTCTATTTATATTTCCAAAATCATATCCAATGAAAAAATAGGATTTTAAGGTATAATTTGTTTAAAACTGGAATATTTTTTCAGATACAACACTCCCAAAGCCAATGAAGAAAATAAGATATTAATTATGTCAATGGCAAGTGGGTTAAATTAAGCAATACCTTTGTTCCTTTAAAAAAAAACGCTGAATGACTATATTAAAACTTACTTAGAAAAGCTTCTACACATTTTAATTATCTTTTATAAAGTTAAAAACAAGATAATTAGTAAGGAAATTAAAATATCAAAAATACTTAAAAATATAATTAAACTAATTATAAAACAAATATAAATACATGTATGTATGTACGTATTTTGATGATTGATTTAATTAGGGGTGTATAAAAATATATGTAAAAACTGAAATTCATGTTGTATTACCGTAAATTCAACTAGAGTATTCATATAATCTAAATTATATTGGATAATAGCAAAACATTCTTCGAATTAATAGTTGATTTTTTTAAAAATAATATCTAAGTACTTATTTAAAAGGAAATCAAATTTTCACAGGCAGAAAAGTTAATGAAAAATATTCTCCTATCAATATAATAATTTTTATACAAAACATGTACAGCAAATTCAAAAAACTAACCAAACTTTTGATATTGGAAGGCAACCTATCCATTCTGTGTGATCTCCCGCTTTTTTGCAAAATAAAAACAAATTAAATCTAATTAAAATTAATTTGCACAGTGTTCAGAGATAGAGGGATCATGGATAGGTAGGTAGAAAAATAAAAAATGAATAACATAGATAGAAAATTTAAACACATGTCCCAAATCTCAGATAGATGATATTTATCTGTAAATAACACTGATACCCAAAGTTTCATAAATTAAATAACAACGTTATCTTATTCGTTGACAAAAAAACTTTTAGTGTGAATCTTGATTGATTGATTCCAAACTATGCGTGTCAACTATTAAACCACAAAGAGGACTATCCACGAACAAGAGCAAGTGATTCTAAGCATCTTCCAGCATTGACCCATAGTATTTTTTTAGTAAATATACTAGGTTTATGTTTAATATATGCTTTATCGACAAAAAAGTTAGGTTTCACCATGGTTTTATATGAAAAAAACTTTGAAATGTTAAGCATTGTTTGGTGCAATATTATCAAATGTTTTGATGAGTTTAAACTGTTGTTTAAAAGCTTTGACACAAAAGTATATTATTGTGATTAAAAATGTATATTTAGAAAAAGGGTTGGTAACTTGTAAACAGTTTACTAATTGCACTTTTGCAATTTACAACATTTGATGCTTTTTTGCAGTGTTATTTTATTTTGTCATTTGAACTCAACAAAGCATTTGATGATATTGCTTTAAAAATTGCTTTACATTTAAAAGTTTTTTTTCATATAATACCATGGCGAAACCTAACTTTTTAGTCGATAAAGCAAATATTAAACATAAACCTAGTATATTCACTAAAAAAATACTATGGGTCAATGCTGGAAGATGCTTAGAATCACTTGCTCTGGTTCGTGGATAGTCCCCTTTTAATCAACACCAATTTATTTTTAAATTCTAAATATAAAAATAAAGAAAGTATAATCAAACTTCTATCCCTTTAAACCAATAAACATTGGAATTTATTGAAATATGCAAAGAATTTTAAGCATAACCTCAATGCTAACTATTTTATCTTATATTGGCCTATACCTATTTCCCTGATAAAAAAGAATGAAAGAAAAATGCATGGAATTCCAACCATTACCACAAGGCAAATTGGTTGATATACCTCCTATTTCCGAATATGTACTACATTACGTACAAGAAAGTAGATAAATATTAACATTGTTTATAATAATTTTATGGATGATAACAGACTTGGGGAATAACTTTTAATTTTACTATATGGTTTACTATCATCTTTTCTAGGGACGATTTATCTTGGGAGGGTTATTATGCCCTTCCCTTAAAATAGTTATAAACCTTTTAAGGACCTATGAGAAGCTACTATGTAAAGGAAAAACGCATATATAAAATAATAATAAAATTGCTCTTGATCATGTGATTGCCAATAAGCAATAACTAAGTAACATCTAAAGATTGTATAACTGACAGAATATAAGAAAAACACACAAATAGGTGTACCTCCTCTCATAAACAATCCAGAAAATATGATTTTCAAAAAGTAACTAATTTCCTTTGAAATCTATATCATATATTAGTAAAGTTTCAATTGGCTAACCATAGCAAAAGGCATATTACACATAGGAGTGCACTTTAAGAAATGTATTAGTCACTCAATTATTAACCAATTAAATGATATCACTTTTTTAAAGATGGACAAGCATTATGAAAAGAAAGAATAAAGTCTATGAACAACAAAATCATGAATTACTTTTTGAAATTGTTTATTTTTTAAAAACCTAAAAACACCAGTTTATAGATTAAATTACTATCCATACTGCAAAATAAGATCCAAATGGGTTTCAGGGAGGGAAAATTGTGCTATTCATAACACTAGTCCCCAAAGTTAAATAACGTTTTCTTATTCGTTGGCTAAACAACTCTGGAGACTTTTATAAAATGTTGTCAAACGATTCAAAAACTAATTGTAATTCAAATAAGGGGTAATTGGGTTATCATTATGAGGGATGTTTATCGATTTATAGGTCATTGTCTTATACTATTAGATCCCTGTTTAGCTTCTGGTTGTTGCACTTCATATGGATATATTTGTCCCTGAGAGTTCAATATTTTTGTCTTATTTTTAAGAGTGATGCATTTGGATTAAACGATAGGCATTAACTGATAACATCTTCTGGGCTCCCTCAGATTCTATTTCAAATCCGTGCTTAATCCATTAAAATTTTTGTTATAATACATTTTTAATATGTTACCATAAAAGCAAAGATTACAAACCTAAGCTGATGATTTAATAAAAATTGAAAAGTACACAGTGTAAATGAATTTATTAAAAGTTACCTAAATATCATTTGACGATTTTACTTAGTTATTTAAGCTAATTGTTTTTAAAGGCAAAGTAAAAAAAATAAGTATCCACTCGAAGGGGATGACTTCAAATCTTGACCTAACAAAGCATCATAAATAAAGACATAAAAACTGCTTCAAACAGGAGAAGACCTTGGCCATAAACAGGTGCAGCCCTGCAAATTATCAATATCATATATAAAAAAAAGTTGTGCAATCAAAAGGTTATGGATGAAAGATACACAAATAAAAGACCTCGTAGTGTATCCTGTCCTCTAGACATAGGTTATCAAAGTTAAGTATGGCAGGTGTCTATCTTGAATGACGAATGAGAAAATAAATATTCCCACACCCTAATAACAATGTTGAACTTGAAAACTGTATAAAAAAGTTCTTGACTCATTCATTCATGTTAAGATTTGCACAAGTAATTGAAAGCAAAGAATCATTTCGATGTTTATACATTACAGAAAAAATGTATTACATAAAATCAAATAGGTATAACATTAGGAAATATTAATTGCAAGGTAGATTTTTAGGGAAAGTAATAATTATCTTGAGATCAAATTGTTTCTTTACCAGAAAAAAAAATGTATATTTGAGAATAATTTTATTACTGTAATAATTTTTGTTGTTTTCTAAAAGAACTACTTTTTGAGGGACCAACTAGGTTACCTACAAGAAAAAGGTAGTCCTACAAAATAACAAAACTGAAAAATGTTTTAGTTTGAGGGCATATAAAACCATAATATGTAATATCCACTTTTCATTTTGTCTACTGATTTCTTGATTTTAATTAATTATTCATACTCAAAAAAACTGAATAACATTGTATTTTAATATCTGAAAATATCCTTAAATTTTACTGTATAACCAATTTTTAAAATTTTGTTTGTCTTATTTACTATGTAATGTATAATGTACATTGTACCATACGTACAAGGCAATTTCTTGTAGTTTTAAGGGGAAATAAAAAAAGATTCAGCAAAAAGATATAAATAATTTTGAAATTTTAGCATTTAAATACAACTGAACTAGGTATCTATTTAGTAGATCAATCCTATTCCAATTTTGTCTAGAAAAATAGTAATACGTGTTTTGAACTTTAAATAACATATACCTGAGCTGGATCTTTAAATCATTTTAGTTGAGCCAGATCGGGGTGAGCCAACTTTCTACCAATGAGAGCACAGCATTTTATGAAATGCCGCGCTGTGATTGGCTGAAATTCGGCTCACACCGATCTGGCTCACCACTAAATGATTTAAAGATCCAGCTCAGCATTTCCATGCATTGTTTAGCCGCTAGTTTTATATTTTATACGGACGATGCTGCTCTCCATGACACCCTAGCGTCTGGTCCAACAACCAAGAATAACTAAGGGGAGCCAAATTAGAACATCCAGATAAAGGTTGTGCTTATAAATTAAGATTTCCAAACAATTATCCCACTCTCTGAATATGTATATATGTATTTGTGAGTAGTACATAAAAGAAATTAAAGCTGTCAACTCATCTAACAAATGATTCCACATGACAATGTCACTTTTTGCAAACATGTGCATGTGTGTGTGTGTGTGTGTGTGTGTGTGTTCATAAGTATGTTGTTTTGTTATACACAAAAAATGATCTTAGTTTTTATCTGGGCAAATTAGATTAGGTAATAGTTATTTATCACATCGTACTATAGACAACTTTCCGCGGATATTAAAATGAAAAAAAATATTAAGATTGAAACGAGTTTCGTTAGCCCCAAGAGGTATTAATTTAATTATTTGTATGTTAATATATTTGTAAAAACTGGTTATAACACGATGCTTTACATGATTTTTGAGTTATGACTAAGAACCGGTTCTAATCCACCGGATATCAATAAGAGATTAATCCTTATACTAAAGTAACATGATGTTTGTTTGTTTGTTTGTCTGTACCGAAGGATCTCGCTAACCGCTGAACCGATCGGGTTCTCCTTAACAGGGTAGATTCTCATATGTCCCGGGAAGGTTTTTAATTATTTTGGGTGAGGGTACCACCACCCTCCTAAGAGAAATAAAAAATCTATTTTAGAAAGAGAGTTCAACGCAAACATAAACGTCAAACGCAACATAGACATATTTTAAATATAAAAAAAAACATTTAAAGTGCTACTAGAGGCCTCTAGGGGCGTAGCCGCTAGTAATTTTTTTCTAATAATAAAAGTTTGTCTCTCTATTTTAGTGGTTGATGCTACCCACAGGGTTTAGAAATATCGGTAGTAATGCAAGAACATAAATATTTATATCCAGGGAGGGAGGGGACATAGAGCTGTTTATTACACTAGTCCCCAAAGTTTTATGATAAAGTTTTCTTATTCAATGGCTGAGCAACCTTGGGGACTTTTTTTGAATTTGATTGTTTGGTTCATTTAGTTGAGTGTCCAAACGTTTGAACCACTTATTGTAACATCATTATTTTGTGTAACATCATTAGGGATATAGATCAATTTAACGTCCATTGTCTTATCCCTTTAGTTCCCTGAGTTTTATCCAAATGAAAGAAACCCTAGAAAAAGAGGTTACCATCAATTTGTCATACTTGCTACTACAGAAACAAAATTTTTTTAAATCACCCAGGAGCGAAATAATGATACTGAAAAATAAATTACAGAGCAATTATTTTTGCGTAGGTGATCTAAAGAGATAAGACAATGGCCGATTAATTGATTTACATCCCCAATGACGATACACAAAATTACGGCTTCTGTAGATTACAATTAGTTGAGGACGTTTGGACACTTAACTAAATGAACCAACCAATATAAATTCAATAAAAGTCCCAAAGGTTGTTAAGCCAGCGAATAAAAAAACGTTTTCAGACTTTGGGGACTAGAGTAATAATTTAAACAGCGTAAGGCGTCAAAGAGGTCACGTGTTTGTTATAGTAGATGTAGGTGCTGATACAAGTAACTACATCCAAGAATGATTTTGCTTTTAAAATCTTTATCCTTAATGAATGCCACAATACAAAATAGCACAGAAGGTAACTCTTTTTAACATGTTTAGTCATTAATCATGAACTAATTTACAGTCATAAGACATTTAAATGTAAGGGTATTAGCAGAGATTATAGGATATGTTAATAGAGAAAAAAATTGAAAGTTTTACTCCACTCACTCTTTTCTAAAATTACCAGATATTGACTCTTCCCAATTTTAGAAATTTTACTATTGACCAATTACTGTAAGACTGTAAGTATTTTCATTAACAAAAGAAAACTTTATTTTTAAGTAAAAGCTACTGCATGGCAAATCCAACTGCACAAAATAACCATTATTACAATATCCTATTATATACCTGTAGTTTTAAGTTTTTATTAGTCCTTTAAGATCTCGCCAACCACTTACTTATTTGGTTTCATTTTAGGAAAACTTTCCAACTTTTTAATTTAGGCTATTTTATTTCTATGTAAATCAAAGTTTTGGGATTATTTTAGTATATTTTTCTGGGCTTCCCTACCCTTCTATATAAATTGTTGTAATTTATAGAAGTGACTTATTAACCCTTAACGGTCGGGGGGGGGGGGCGTTGAACGCCCCCCCCCCTCCGGTTTTTTTATCTCATTTTCTGTGTGTGAAAGATGAAGAGCCCAAACTGCTTGACTTTTTAAGTATGGGTATGACACATAACTGAGAGTTGGAATTTTTTGAATATCTCCATCCTGGCGGGCACAGGATGCCAGCAAACCTGGCAGGGTCATCCAGGTAAAGAGCAAAAATATTTTTTTGACTAAAACAAAGCATTTTATCATACCAAAATACTAAAAAATCCTCTAGTAGTACATCCTTATATGAAATACAGGTGTTCAAGTCACTTTCAGGTTCCAGGTATGATCCTGCAGGTCCTGATCCTCCAGGTCTCCAGAAATCTTGAAAAGGCTCCTGTGGCCGCAATTTTTGACTTAGAGACTTCAAATTTTAAACTTAAGCTTTTCTTACATGTCTACATAACGTATTAAAATTTCATGAAGATCCGCCGCCGTTTTCCCGCCGACCGCCGACTGCGGCGGCTGGCAGCTGCCAAGTACAGCTGCGGCCGCTGAAATTTATATTTTGATATTTCTAATGTAAAATTTACATAAAGATAAACATTTTCTGGAAAAAAATTTTTCTTCTAGCCTCAAAAATAAGAAAATTACAGCCGTTTGAAATTTTTAAGTAAAAAAGGACCTAAAAACAAAGGTTGTTAAATAAAAGGGTGAAGGAAGCGAAAATTGACTTAGACTTATAAAAGGTCGGAAATTCATTATCAAACAGAGGACTTGCACAAAAAAAATTAGCCCTCTAGCTCTAATAGGAACTGAGATAATAAGGGGGGGCGTTGAACGCCCCCCCCCCCCCCCGACTGATTAAGGTGCGGCAAGGGGCCCGACTGTAAAGGGTTAAATATACCAGCGTTTAAAACTTTTTCACATTAAATTTTAATAAATATTCACTTTTTATCATTATTTAAAACAAATTAAAATAAAAGCTTTTTTACCTTTTAAAATATCTAAGTTAAAAAGAGAACTAAAAATAATGTACATTTACAAAGATAAACCTAATGTATTTTTAATCTAATCTATCTAAAAAATCTCGGAAAATAATGATTTAGTAAAAAAATCCATGAATTTTGATGATGTGATAAAATATTTAGATAATTAGTAACTGTCTGAAAAATAAAAGGGTACTAGTCAGGAATTAGGAATAGGTAATTGAAAGCAAAAATAAAGTTAAAAACTATTCGTTATGTAAAGAATAGTGTTTCATAACTTCGTATTATAGACAGCTTTTCGTGGATATTAAAATAAAAAATCATAAGATTAAACCAAGTTAAACCCAATGGGCCAAAGGCCCGACCAAACAAAACTGGTATTAATTATTCGTGGAAAATTGTCTGTGGGACTATGATTTCATGTTATACGTGGTTTTCCGCATTGCTGAGAACCGGTGTTAATTTGGCAGATATTAATCGGTTTCGAAGTCATCATGAAAATGTTGAAAAAAATACATGGTATGTTAATATTTATTCCCTTATCCCTGACTTATAGAAGCTGAGCTTTACTGTACACAGGCTGCAAGTTTGTAATCAAAAAATCCATTTTCAAAATTAAATTGTTGATTTATGTGAAAAAAACTTTATGATTAATGATTTATTTTCATAGGAATTAGGGAGTCATTTATCTTTTTCTCAACATTTAATTTAACTACACGTCTCAACTTTGTATTATTTGTTGTTTTTTCAAAGGTTTTTTAAAAGCGAAGCTTTTCTATAATTAGGGTCGGTCCGTCCGTCCGTCCGAGATAGATAGCTTTTATTCGTTAATTTAGGCATGTTAGAATTGTCCTATCGATTTCAAACTTTGCATGATGATTCCTGTAGTAGTTGGGTACGATTTAGAAAGCGTAGCAACTCTATAATCATTACCAGAATGTCCATACGTCCATTTTAAACATGTTGATTTTTCTACTTTTTTAACAACAAATTTTCAAGTGTTCTAATTATCCGTTTGATCTGATTTTTGATATATTGATTCCTGGAACAACAAAGAACAATATTATAAGCGAAGCAACTCTATAATCAAGTCCAAAAATGTAAGTATGTCCATAAACATTATCCTGCTTCAAGCAGTTTTTCAACAAATTTACTTACAATTTTGCTTCGACTTTTATACTTTTAAATTCAGATTATTCAGTTCAGATACTATACAAATGTTAATGTCCGTTTGTCCTACCGTTTCAGTGCTTCGCTTTTATGGATGTTGTCATCCTTGTTTTTATATGATTTAATAATACAATTGTATAAATAAAACAATAATCTATTATTTTGGGAATTCCTACATATGTACACTAATGGATTTAAGATATTCGTGGATATATTGACGGGGCAAAAGTTAGTCGTCAATTTATCTTGCTAGTATGGACCTCATTTATAAGTCAGTTCGTTCATCCAGTAGAAGGGGAGGTGATTGGATACAGGGGGGATTGGGGTATCATTATTTAGCCAGCTGTAAGTATTACTTTATCATAGTACTAGCGGCTACGCCCCTAGAGGCCTCTAGTGGCACTTTAAATGTTTTTGTTTGTTAAAGTTAATTTTTTATGTACGATACCACCTTATTTGACGTTGAAGTCTCCCAGATTTTAAGAAAATTTTCAATTTTTTTGTCATTTCTTTTGGGAGGGTGGCAGTACCCTCCCCCAAAATAGTTATAAACCTTCCCGGGACTTATGAGAAGCTACCCTGTTAAGGAGAACCCGATCGGTTCAGCGGTTAGCGAGATCCTTCGGTACAGACACACACACAGACATCCTGTTACTTTAGTATAAGGATATGAAAATCTGGCGCAACTTCCAAGTAATAATATATCGATTTGTACGCTCCATAGTAGTGAAGTTACTTCATAATTTCCTTTGTCTGTCCGTCCGCCAGTCTGTAACGCTGTTGGAGAAATGATAATTTCTCGGCTGTTGTTTAAGATAGATTTAAGAGTATCAAGTTTCAAAACTTTCAAAAGACAAGGGTCAACAGGGGTATCTCAACAATTAACGAAAAAGAGTCATTTCCTGTAAATATTTCGTTAAGTTTTAAAACTACATGGTAAACAACTAGCATACATTTGAGTATTTTCCAACCTTTATACATATACAATACAAATACATCCCACAAAATAAAATTTAAAAAATTTGAAGCATAATAATTTCCATCAAAACTAATGAATATTTAAAAATTGAAATACATTAATTTGAATTGGATTTTAAATATGAAAAATAAAGGGCAATTTCAGACATCATTTTTGACATGCAAAATATGTTCTATAAGACTTATTTCCCTATAACTAAAGTGTATTTTAATCTTGGAAGAAATAACTTTTACTAAGATATTTTTAGTAGCGAAGCTACTATATGATTAATATTGTCTAGTCAGTCGATAACGCTATTTGATTACCTCGATTGCTATTGCAGATAGACAGCCTTAAATTTTCAGATACATATGACATAAGTTATGACAACGTAACATCTGCTATATAATTCAATTTGTCCGTTTGTCCATGATTCTTTGATTATATTTTGAAATATAATTCTATGACTACTTTGTCAACGTTTATTTCCTATCTTAAAACTTTTCAACTTTCAAATAAAATGGTTTTATGTTTACTTGTTATTTTTGGTTGGTGTATCTCATATAAAATTGCCTCAATATCCCAGTTCTATTAAGAAATATATTAACCTGGTGGTTTTACATTTAACTTCTCATAAGAGGTATACATGCAAGTCTACTAATAAAACTTTATATAATAGAATATCAAAAAGAACATATTATATACCTATTGCTATTTTCAATAAAACTGTTTTTTAAGCATATTTATAAGGTACCTATTGATATTTTCAAAATTATGAATACTGAAATAAACAGATGAATCTTGCCCTATAAAAAAAATGTAACGATCATAGGCAAGTTTCCAGCTATTTTTACCTTGCTATTTCTACGATAAATTGATAGAATTTCCAGTATAGCTTCGAAACCGATAAATATCCGCTGGTTTGGAACAGATGCTAAGCCATATTGAAAAATCATCTACCGTATCATATTATATCCAGTTTTCTACGAATATAAAAATGTACAATAATAATCTTTTGTTACCTCATGCCTTCGGCATCTCGAGGCTATTAAAACTGGTTTTAATCTTACAATTTCATACTTTTATATCCGAAGCGATAAATAACTAATATCTGTACTATCTTTAGTAATTTTGTGAAAACACTGGAATATGATAAAACCTGTCAAAATTAAATGTGGCTATAATTTAACAAGATTTTTTGTATTGGTTAGAAAAAAACTATAGGTATTCAATATAAATTCTTAATAGAAACGTAGTTATTTTTAATGACAAAGTTACTCAACAAATACGTTGAAGTCTGATTCTGTTTTCCCTATGCGTAAATAGATCAAAATGGTTTTTATTCATGTTATGTCAATCATGCCAACTATCATTAAATAGACGTAAAAAAAAACAATGTAAATTTTATGTTATTGGAACGCTTTTAGATGCAACTGGGGGTTATAGTTTTAATGCAATAATATAATATACTAGTGGTGGCGTGCACAGAGATTCACTAGTAAAATAAAGCTTTAAATTTCTTACTTTAGCCCAAGTCACATTCTAATAATCATAAATATCCTTGTTAATTTTGAATTAGATTGAAGCCTTTTTGTTTAACGTTATGGCTTTTTTTGTGGAGCCAGCTATCAACATCAAGTACTAAAGTAAATTAATTCATATGAAGGTTATTTTTTAGCGCTAATCACCCTCGAGCATAATTGAGTCAAAATATTGTTTTAATCTTCCTTATATAGGCCATTTATGTTACACGGTAAAAAAATATTGAATTATTTGGTAATAGTCAGTTATAAAGTAAAATATTTCTTTATAAAAAATTTTAAAACACTATCAATTATTTCTTAAGAGAAATAACTTTAGTTTTCTGGTCAAATAAGATTATTTCAAAACTGATCATTCATTATTATTAAATTACAAACATTAGATGATTCAAATTGAGCAAAGGAACTGTTATTTAGAGGGAGAAAAGCTGGGCTTCGCTATTTTTTAATGTAGTCATTCTTGTTGGATGAAATATGTTTGATGAAAACAGTTCTTGTACATTTTAGCTGCGGGAAATAAACAACATGTTAACTTTTTTAACATAAGAAGTAAAGTGTTTCTAAAAACAAGAACAAAACTTTATATGAAAGAAGCACATAAAAATGAAAAGGGCAGCCAAATGTTGTTTAATTTGTTTAACGCGACTTAAAAGCAATAAATGATTGTATGACAGCAGGGTTTAATTCTTACCCATAAAGCATTGATATAAAATATTGTTGTAATTTTATCTTTTTTTAGTATGGCCCTTTTGTGATCGCACCAAAAAGAAATAAGAGCACTTGGAGCATTACAGATTTTATCAGTATACTATTTATCCAATAGAGTTAACTTGGAGCATAACAGATGTTATCAGTATACTATTCATCCAATAGAGTTAACTTGGAGTATTACAGATTTTATAAGTATATTATTTATCCAATAGTGTTAACTTGGAGTATTACAGATATTATCAATATACTATTTATCCAATAGAGTTAACTTGAAGCATTACAGGTTTTATCAGTATACTATTTATCCAATAGAGTTAAAGCATTACAGATGTTAACCGTATACTATTTATACAATAGAGTTAACTTGGAGCATTACAAATTTTATAGGAATACTATTCATCCAATAGAGTTAACATGGATTATTACAGATTATATCAGTATACTATTTATCCAATAGAGTTAACTTGGAGCATTACAGATTTCAGATATCAGTATACTATTTATCCAATAGAGTTAACTTGGAGTATTACAGATTTTTTCAGTATACTATTTATACAACAGAGTTAACTTCTAAAAAGTATCAGTTTCTTCTTTACAATGTAGCTTCTCATAGGTACTTAGAAGTATTATAACTATTTTTGAATATTGTACCACTATCCTCCAAAGAGAAATCGTCCATAAATGAGGCCTATAGGGGCGTAGTCCATTTTTTCACAACAAAACCGGTTCATTTTAGCCTCTTAATAGAATATTTCTATTTTTGATTAGTCTATAATTTTTTTAATTTACTCTATTATTAAATTGTACTTTAGTTAGGAATGTTAAAAACTCTAAATGTTTGCATATATACAAGCAAGGAAGGGACAACGACTAATAAAAGTCAATGTTTTCTCCAAAATATTGAGGGCAGAATTCCCACCCCCCCAAAAAAAGAGAAAAAGATCATTAAAATTAATATTGCACTATCCCTACCTCCCTGGTATACTTAACATACAATTTCACATTACAAGCACTTAAGTTTAGTTAAATTAGACCCTTTATAAGACATTTCAGCATGCAAAAAGGTAATAGCGGTTCTACTTAAATGATCTTTTTGAAATAACTGGGTTTAGGGTCTTTCTAAAAAAACAAATTAGCAATCTTACAAGCATCGATTTTCTTTAATTTTGTCAATAACTTAATTTTTTGTAAAATGTGTTCTACAAAACAATTTTATATAAAAAATATTTAATACCAAAGTCACAATAATAATATTTTAGGTTACATACAATTAAAGTTTTAATTAACAGATGATAAGTTAATTTATAACTATTAATGAAACAAATTCAATTAATAATATACATGCTCACTGAATAAAAAAAACACTTACCTTTCATCGCTGGTAATATGGTAAGGATTAAAATGTTTGCCAGCACTCAGACACCTTCCTGTCCAGTTAAAGAAATCCTTGCCAGGTACATCCTCATGGATATGCCACTTATGCCCCTCAGACGCGTTCTTACTTCCATCACTGTACAGCAATCCTTCCACATAGATAGACGTGTCGGCCAACGGATTCTTAACGTCCTGCCGGAAAACAATCCTACCGGCAATTGGGTACACGAAATTGGCGACGGCTGTGATGATATCTGAGTCTTTAAGTTCAATATTAGCGCACACCCAACGGACTGGTTTCGGGGAATGATGAATAACAATACTGCGACCAATAACACTTCTGGATCCAAATAAACTGAGGGAAGGATCGGTAAACCGTCCGGAAAGTTCAGTTTTATTTCTCAGGTCGCCGTATTTACCGCTTAAATCGCCGACTTCATATTTATCGCTGCTGCCGCCGGCTTCTGGACTGGTTGACTTGTCCACGCCAAATGGATTGTAATGGGCACCGGTTGCGCCGCAAGGCGCATCATCCGGCGTCCGCCGAGGCGGTACGGGGAACTCATGGATGTGATAACTGCCCGCCTCTCCGGATAAACCTGCCAGGTCAATGTCCACCAGAACAGGATGGAACTTGGAGGCCTGCGTGAAGGATATATGACCTCGGATTCCGTCATGTCGGAATTTTGACAGGGCAACTTTGGGTTTCAATTCGTGAATTTCAGCACAGGCAAAAAAGTTGTCCTCTTTGGTTTCATCATACAGGGTCAGGTAGAGAACACGGCCTCCGTCGCTGAGGTCAGGCAGCTCCATGTTCAGGTCATTCAGGTACGATTTGGAAAACATGTTTTCTTGTTTGGCCACTTTGACCTTTCCAAATTTTCCTGTCAGATCACCTTCCTTACATTTCTCTGGATTTTTCTCTGAACACCCTTCAGCATTTTTACTATCAGGATCATACAAAATCTGTAGGAAATTACAGCTTTCTCTGCGCTTGTTATTACCCAAAATATCAGTAATGTAAATTTGCCATCCATGTGACGTAGTAGAGCCTTGTACAACATGATACAGATTGGTAAACAGCTTAACTTCTGTGCTTCCATTCACTGTCAGACTGTGGAAGTGAACAGAACCAGCGACAGGTGACGTGAATCTTGCCTCGTGGACGCGGACCTTTGCTATGCTACCAGCCGGCAGGATGGCCGCACAAATACGCTCCCTGCCAGGACCCATGATAACCAAACTGGTGCCCCAGATACTGTCAGGTCCTAGTAGAGTCACATTTTCTAGTTTCTTGACTATGGAATCTTCACTGGGTAGGGTCAACTTGCCAGCTAATTCTTCCAGGTTAATGCGTGGCCTCCGACCCAAGTAGCGGCTATGGCAGTAGTCCTCCTGAAATATAAAAAAATATTAGTTTGGGTGGTACACATTAATTCAATCAATGACCACAGAGAGAGAGAGGGGACAATGGGCTGTTTATTACACAAGTCCCCAAAGTTTTATGATAACGTTTTCTTATTCGTTGGGTTAAAAAAAATTTGGAGACTTTAATGATTTTTTATTGGTTGGTTCATTAAGTTGAGTGTCCAAACATATCAACCACTAATTATAATCTACAGAATAGATAATTTTGTGTATCATCATTGGTGATTTACTTCAATTTATCGGCCATTGTCTTATCCCTTTAGATCACTCTTTCCTTTTAAATTTGTACGAAATGTGTCTTAAACGGTAGTTAAAAATACATCAAAAATGTTACTTCATAATGAATGAAAATAAAAATTTAATTGTATGAAAGTTTTTGCTATAAACATAAACAAGGAAATTAAAAATGGCGCAAAGTTTAAGTTTCCTTCATACAAAAAAGGCATAAATGTCTTTTATGTTAATGAGACCATTTAGAGGTAATCAAGGGGGGGCGGGAGGGTGAGGTTTGATGACATGACGTAAAGTTGAGTATTTTTCCCAGGGATCAAAAGGGATAAGACAATGGGCGATAAATTGATTTTCATCCCCAATGATGATACACAAAATGTTTGAAACGTTTGGACATTAAATTTAATGATCCAACCAATCAGTATTGACTGAAGTCCCCAAAGTTGGTTAGCAACAAATGAGTAAACGCTATTATAAAACTTTGGGGACTAGTGTAATAAACAGCACATTGTCCCCTCTCTCTCCCTCTGATTTTTCCTCCTTTCATAATCAATCAGATATAGATTTTTCTTCTTTAAACTTACATAACATATGGGTTTAAATGGTTTTTAAAAGTTTAGTATCAAGATCAAGAAAAATAGCCCACTATCTATCTTTATAAAATAGTTTACACTTAAAAACCAAAAGCTATTAACTAATTTCCTTTGGTAATTCATTTACACGTCAAAAATAGGTTTCAAACTAAAACGAAACATATATGTTAAATATATGCTTTAGAAAATACAAATCAAATAGTTTTGTCTTTGGATTAGAAGACCTACAGTTTTGTCCAAAAAAAATATTTCAACTTAACCCCCGTATTTTTTTGTAATTTTTTCTTTATGGCAGCGACTTAAAATGGATTTTTTCAACCTATTATCTTAAAGAGAATTACATACATTTTGAACAATAGAAATTTACAAGCTTTTTGGGTGTAAACATTAAATGCTTCCTTTTCGAGATAAAGGGATAATTAAAATAACAGACAAAGATTTGAGTATGTATCAAGCAATATTTCATTTAGTTTATATAAATGACTAGCAGCTTCACCCCTTGCATCTAGAGACTCTGTATTCGAAGGGACAGAGTGGCTAGATGAATAGCTTAAAACCGTCCCAAAATTTAAATCTTAAATACATCAAATATGGTAAAACCATAAAGGACTGTGTGTTTAGCTAAGGATCTCGCTAAAAACCAACCCCCCCCCCAAAAAAAAAAAAATGAATCATATCAAGGAAAAATAGCAACAATCATCCAAAGTTTTTTTTATCTTCTTAAAACTAAACTAAGTGTTGGGTCGACTCCCACAAACCCACTTCCCTCTCAATGGCCCTAAGAGGCCTTACGGGGCCTAGTCATTATTATTAAATATCATCCTATAAGATAATAGTTGCAAAATTGGAATTCTATCCAATTTTTTAACCTAATCACCTATCCCCCAAATCCTGGCTTCCTGAAAAGTGTACACGATGACTTTCAAAAATATTCTAAATTTATTATAATTGATTTTTTGTTAACTACGCTCATAAATCTTTGAAAAAACAAATAAGATATGTTGTTAAGCAAATAACTTGCTTTTTATGTGATTTTTATTTGCATAAGTTGCAAATAAAGATTTTTAATATAATTTTTCAACAAACTAATATTAATAAACAGCATAAATATTCCTAATTGAGATTTGGTTAAGTTTTACTTAAAGAAACGTGAATTGAATCTCAAAATTAAAAAAGCCTAAAACCACATTGAGAACTTTATGAAGCTTCACTGAATTGGAGAAAGCAATCAGTAAAGTAATCAATCATTAAAATCTTAGGCTTCAGACAAAAAAAACCTAACTAATTTATTTATAGAATTAGGTAATAGCTATATTCTTAAGATGAAATTTGCTAATGCTGAAAAGTTAGCTAACATTTTAGTTGAATTCAAAAATATTACTTCAACCTTATATAACTTTCGTGGATAGATTTTCAAATCTTTTTGAATTAGGTTTTTATTTTCAACAAGAGTGTTTTTTTTACTTTTACTTAAAAGAAAAAAATCTATTCTTGGCGGTCTTCTCCAAGGGTATGGATCTGTGACAACAGTTTTTAAACCTCCTGTTAATAAGGAGACCTCAGTTGTATAGAACACAAATAAATGCAGGGATCTTGAGGGATAAGACAATAGCCGATAAATTGATGTACAATCCCAATGATGAAACATAAAATTACCCCTTACATAGATTAAAATTAGTGGTTGAAACGTTTAAACACTCAACTAATTGAGCCAACCAATCAAAAGTCCTTTAAGTAGTTAAGCCCACTAATAAGAAAATGCTATTAAAAACTTTGGGGACTAGTGCAATAAAATAGCCCATTGTCCCCTCTCTCTCATAAATGAATGCGTTAGTTAAGGTTCTTCTTTTATTTGATGAAGTGGGATGGATTAACTTCAAGCCCCAAAGTGTCCTAACGTTTAAGCAAAATTTTCTCTGTATGATTTTTAGAGTAACTACGTTAGTAAGATCAATGTTATTATTTCGATAGCTACTAAACCGATTGGGTTCTCCATTTTAGGGAAGCTTTTGTGGTTTTAGGCTATTTTCTTCTTTAGATGGAAGTCATTGGATGGTTTAAGCTATTTAGATGATAGGGGAAAACCGCTAGTCTTTGCATAGAGTAACATATCTTGCTATTTCTAGCAAATTATTATTTGCTGTTCTGAATACTAGCACATAAGGTTGGTATAAAAGTATGGGTTTACAAGATTGATGAGAGACATGTAGTTAACTAGGAATAGACCAAATATTCTATTTTTGCTAGTAATAGTTTATTAGTTATTTGAATGTAGAGCATTGTTAGAGCGGGAGGGTTCTAAAGGGTTAAACAAGTAAACGATAAACTGATGAACATCGCCAATGATAATACACAAAATTACCCCTTCTGTAGATTACAATTAGTTGTTGAAACGTTTGGGAACTAGGGTAATAAACAGCCCAATTTCCCTTCCCTCCCTGAAGAAAAGGCCAAACAGATAAGGTACATATTTTTTATTTTTTATTTAATTTTTTCCAAGTCAAAATAAAGAAATATTTCTAGAGGCTACGCCCCTAGATGTCCAGATATGGAAAAGTCTAACCCCTCCCCAATTTTCAATTTGAGATTTAAAAAGAAAGTGAAAAAAAATATCTTTTTAACCCTCTCCCAAAAAACCTAAACAACCTTTCCTGGACCCTAGACCTATAAGTAGCTTAACTGTAAAGGAGAACCATATTGATTGAGCGGTTAACGAGATCCTTCGCTACAGACAAAAAAAACTCTTAATACTTTATATTAAAGGATATGTTTTTGAAATTATATTAAATTAAAAGACATTACAAATAACTTAATTTAAATTATGCTTACTCCTTCATTATTAAAAGCAATATCAAGTCGATGTAATATCTTTCTAAAAATTATGAAAAATTCGAATATCCGGCACAAGTGTATAATAATTTGTTACCCCTAGTGGATCTTATACTCAAAAAAGCTTTGTACATATTACAATCATTTTTTACGCAGTTAAAATCTTAATAACATTGTAATATCGCACCTTGTTTAAGTCGTACTCTTGTGTAAAATAGATAAACTAGCGGCTACGCCACTTGAGGCCTCTAGGGGCACGGAAAAGTTTCCTTGTCATTATAATTGAAGATCAGCTGTTTACCAAAAATATGCGCTGGACGGCGCTTTATTTTTTTATTTTATTTTTGGCGATTTCTCTTGGAAGGGTAATGATACCCAAACTAGCTTTAAACCTTCCCAAAACCAATGAGAAGCAACGCTGTAAAGTAAAACCATATCGGTTCAGTGGTTAGCGAGATCCTTCGGTGTACATCCTTTTATGTTATTAAAAGGATTTGCAATATATAAATTTTAGAAAAATCGCAGAAATCTTAAAGAATTTTAATTATTGGTGAAATTACTTCTGAAGAAGAAATTTTTTATCATTTTTCTATCTAGTTACAGAATTGAGACAAAACTTATTGTTTCTTTCTTGTGACTTGAAGTTCCATATTATGTTTTAACTGTTTAATATCTTTTCATAGGTTTATTAGACCCTTTTGCGAATTGTCTGAATTCAATTTTTAGACATTTATTAGTTTATATAACAATAGATATGAATAGATTGAACAGTTTAAAAGAAATGTTTCCTATCCCGTATCCCTTATGTAGATTACAGTTAGTGGTTGAAACGGTTGGACACTCAACTAAATCAACCAATCAAAATTCAATAGAAGTCCTCCGGGTTGTTCAGCCAACTAATAAGAAAACGTATTATAAGACTTTGGGGACTAGTGTAACAAACAGGCCAATGTCCCCTCCATCCATGCCCGTATCCTTGTTTCGACACTTGCCATATAAGGTGGATGCGCAAAATCAATGATTAGATATTTCCATTTTTCATGGGGTAGTTTTATATGGAATGTAAGCAAATGTTTGTTAACTAAAAATTAAATAATTCATTATCATATACATGTTGGTTGTATTAAAGAAAATATCAAGAATTTCATAATATAAAAGTGATAACCCACCCCCGGGATTTATAAAATTGAAGAGAAAAAAAGGGAGGGGTTAGTTTATTTCTTTTGTATACCGCTAGACCCTAACTATGCGGTGCTACCAAGTGCCCAAAATGACCTACCTGTCCTAAACAAACAAACGACCCCCCCTCCACCCCTTAATTAAACATTATTTGAAAAAAAAAGTGGTTGGGAGGGAGGTATCAATGCTAAAGAGTGTATCTTATTAGACATCGTCTATAAGATAAAAATAAATTATATTGTTTGTTTACTTTTCTCTTGATTTAAAATTGTTAGACACAACCCCTAAAAATAAAAATGCCCTGAAGCTAACACCATTGGACATTAAATGTTGCATAAACTTTAAGCTGAAAAAATTTTAAAAAAAGAAATAAATATATTAAGTATAGATGTAAAACCTAGACAACTACCAGGATCCAGTGTTTGGGACCTTATTCGTCTGCTAGCAAAAAGTTGTCTGTATCGACTTGTCTGTGTCAATATTTCCAACCCACCCCCCCCCCCCTATTGTTTTACTTTAATAAAAAAGATATCCGTGTAAAGTGAAAATGTCAAAACAGGTGCTAAATTTTTAAAAATAGTTTTGGGAAAATATGTTAAATACATAAATTCTTAAATTGTAGAATCTTAATTTTTGAAACGCAAAGTAAGCATTTGCAATGAAATTATTACGATTATGGTAGATTTTTACCATTAAAGATTAACTAGAATAGCTGACGATGATATTTCATAATATGCTAAATATAAGATATCTTTTTAAAATAATTTATAGTAAGGAAAAGTCTTATTACAGAACTTGCAATTGATATGGTATAAAAAATTAATAATTTAAACACTATGAGAATGACAAGTTTTATACCGATAGAAGAACTATAAATAACAATACGAACTATCCGTTATGAACGAACCCTAATTATAAAAAAGCTTTGCTTTTAAAAATTGTATAAGATCTAAATCTTATTTTCTATTTATTTAAAAATCTTTCAATGTATGTTTTGCAGACTGAAAGGATTTAAATTGATATGCAGAATACTTAAAAGATTGACAGATTTCCATTTGCAAATTCCATTTTATGCAGACTATTTTACTAAAAAGGTTAACGCGTAATTCAGCAGAAAAATTTGCTAAAATAGCAAAAAAATTGGAGTGAGACAATGCAACCAAACAAAAACATCATTGAATGTATCGTTATTAATATATATAATAGTTAAAATCAAAACATAACATTAGAGTAAAACACTAAATGAAGAAAGGGTATTTCCCTATCGCAATGACCATGTGCCGACTCTCAATTGTATCTTTGAATTTCAACCAATGGTAACGGAAAAAATTTACACAGTCAAGTAGCAGAAAACAATTTGCTAGCAGACGAAAAAGGTCATTGAAAAGGGTGGGGAAGTAGTTATCTGTGTATACATCTATACTATAGAACTGTTACTATTAATCCTATATATCAATAATGAAAAAAAAAACAATTAAAATTGACTTCTTTTAAGTCTAAACAAAAACAAACATTGAATAATTTGAATCAATTTGAATCAACTGTATCAATCAACAATAAATTCTGCTACTTTGAGTTTTTTTGCTACAGTACCAATACACCAAGTTAAGCATATGCGACTTAAGACAAATTACTTTTAGCGCCTTTTAATGTCTGTCTACACACTTACAATAGACTTGGCTCTTTAACACAAAAATTGCAATGGCGACTTTTAAATTTTTGCATAATCATTTTAGCAAAATAAACTTTAAGTAAAATAAATTAAAAAGTACATTTATAACTTTCTCAAAAGTGTTGGAGCTCCTTTTTAACTCTTTTGATTAATTAAAAGGATTAACGTTATTCCAATTTAAGTAAATCATCAAAAATGCAATAAAATAATATTTTGTTCACTTAGCACATTTTAAAACTTTTGCTAGAATAAGCCTGAAAAGAAATTACGATCGTGAATTTTCATTTTTGAATTCTAATAATTAAAAAATAATGAATTGATTTTTAAAAATCCTTTTTTATTCGCAAAGAATAGACAAGTGCGCGCGTATAAAAAATGCAAAAATAAGTAGTGTCATCCTACGTCAATAAGTATTTTTTTCATTCATATTATAATAGAGATACGAAAATTAACTAAAAATATAAATGTTTTAACAAACAAGCTGCAGATATTATTAAAGTTCGTTTCTTATTAACAACCAAATTTGTCTTTTAAACTTTTTAATTATTTGCTATTGCCCATTTCCATACTTCCAAAAAAGAAAAAAAAGCTGGCATCTTATTCTATAACTAGCAGCTATGCCCCTCGAGGCCTCTATGGGAACTTGGGGTAGTGGGGAGTTGAATTCGACCCCATTAGAAATAGTAAAAGAAAAATCACCTCCCTAACATTTTTTAGGAGGGTACACCATCCCAAAATAGTTATAAAACTTCCAAGGAACTATGAGAAGCTAGATTGTGAAGGAGAACCATTTCGGTTCAGCGGTTAGCGAGATCCTTCGGTACAGACACACAAGATCATATAAATAAGGATCATTTATTATCTTTTATCTAATTTTTACTTCAAAACTAACAAGCTCTAAAAATATGTTTACTTTTTTTAAGTGAATGAAACGAAGTTTTGGGTTTCGTCGTATTTTAACAGTAGCTTTTGAAAGGTTAATTTAGGTTAGGTTAGATGATTGCCCCGCAAGGTTAGCCAATTGGCCCCGCAGGGTTAGAGTCCCCCGCAGGGGCTAGAAATAAGAGAAAAGCTACAGTGAAAATATGACGAAACCCGCAACTTTGTTTCCTTCACACGACCCAAAAGTTTTAATAGGAATAATTTAGCTATCTGAACGATTCAAATCATGTTATTTTGTGTGCACATCCCTCCCTCTACTTCGGAAAAAGGCCTCTAGGAATGAATTATGACAGTCGTAAATCAATCAAATTGCAGAGGATTCTAAAATTTGTCGTAAAACAAGGATTACAACTTCCAGAACATAATAAAATTATTAGTTATTCAAACGAACAAACATTTAGTTAAGAAACATTTCTACTTGTTAATTTAGTTCATACCCAAATATAAATACAAAAAAAAACTTATGTAATTCTTTTTAACAATTATGTATCCTTATACTAAAGTAACAGGATGTCTCTCTGTCTGTTTGTCTGTGTGTTTGTATGTTTGTACCGAAGGATCTTGCTAACCGCTGAACCGATCGGGTTCTCCTTAATAGGGTAGCTTCTCACAGGTCCCAGGAATGATTTTAACTATTTTAGGGGAGGTTACCACCTCCTTTCCAAGAGAAATCACAAAAAAATCGAATTTCTTTTACGCAGAGAGATTCCAACGCAACATAGCTAGGTATCGTAGAGACTTGAAAGCAACATAGTAGGTATCGTAGAGATTTGAACCAAAAAAAAACAAACATTTGAAGTGCCACAAGAGGCCTTTAGGGGCGTGGCCGCTAGTGGAATAAATAAGGGAATCAAAGTTTACTAGAAATAATTTGCGTGTCTTTATAGTTAGCGCACACCAGGAGCTAACCATTGTCTTTTTTATTTTTACATTTTTTTGCCATTTTAAAGATGTACAAAAAAGTCTTAGGTTTAGTCATTATAGTTTTAACTGAGTTTAAAAGCAAAGTTGAAATTAAATTAAGCTTCTCCCTTTTATTCCAGAAAGTATGAGTTAAAAAAAGCAGAATTCCTGTATATACAAGAATTAAAACAAAAAACATATAAATTCTTCCAAATGAAAAAAAAATAATTGACAATCTATTCGAACGTAATTTGACAATTCCTGTAAGATTAGCGGAGGTAAGTCTGATCCTTCAAATCTCTAAAACGGCTTTTCAAAAAAAAACTAATTAATACAAATTCACGAAAAGGAAATTCCACAAAGTCAAGCTGAAGGAATGTTAAAATAAAAAGTTTGATTGTAATAATGTTTGCTTATCTGTGCCAAATAACTTCAATATTGTTCATACGAAACAGAAAAATAAATCAAAACAAGGATGACAAGAAAGCAAAATAAGTAAAAATCCAATGTGGCCTAAATTTCTATCCTTATTGAATAATTACAATCCTATAATACAATTGTATCGGAAGCTAAAGATTTCGAAAACTACTGAACCGATTGAGATCTCCATTTTAAGGAAGCTTCTCATAAATCCCTAGATGGTTTTAAGGTATTTAATTTTCATAAGTATTTATAAACAAAAGCAACACCCCCCCCCCCCTCCCTTACTCTCCTTATTTCTGTTACACGTCCAACAAAGAAGTAATATATACAACTTTTAACCTTTACTTAATTAGTAATAAGTATAGTTTCAAATTCGCAAGTCCTGTTTCTATAAATGTATTTACTGTTTTGTAGGGAGACAAATTGTGCTGGTCCTTGCCAAAGTTCGTAATTAATGTAGCAACAATAAATCTTTATAACACACTGTGACATCATTTACTAGGGGACAGTAGGGCCAATCTATGGAATTAAGGAGTAGATTCGCTTATAACTTCAAATAGAGCATGTTAAGAATTAGTCCGTCCAAAATTCCCTTAACTATTGTTGTTTCTTTTTTTATTAACTGATTTAAAAATACATATGTAAGTCTCTAAAATCAAATAACTTGTATAATAAAAGAACGGGGTATTTTTTGACAAAAGTTGATTGTGTCAATTTGTCAAACGTGCTTTTTTTTACTAGCCACTCCGTCTTTAGCATTCTAAACGGTAGAAAATAGCCTTAAACCAATCATAGAATAAACCAACCAGATACTTTTGCGAAGCTTCTTGAAATGGAAATCTCAATTGGTTTTGTGTTTAGCGACGTATCTGAAGTTACATATAAAAAAATACTTACTACTTTTATAATAGAATAATAATATGAATTTATGAAAATTGATATTTAAAATTGTAACGCATATTCTTTTAAATCCAATAACCCAATACATTTTTAACTGAAAAAAATCGACATAAATACTATATTCAATTTCAAACACATAGAGAATAATATTTCTGTCATTTTTTAAGCAGGGAACAAAGGACTCGTTTTCTTCATTTTATTAAACAGAAATTGATGCAAATATGAAAATTTAAACAAACTTTTAACTACTTTCTTAAATGTTAATTATACTCAGTAATAAATTAGTATCCTAGCTTTATTGCGAAAACACTTTTTGTTTTGTGCTACGATTCTATCATTAATCTTTTCAGGATTAGATAAACATAATTATACATGGTAATGGTAGTCTCACTATTGCAGAGTGTATTAGTTTCAGGGATCTTAAGGGATAAGACAATGTACGATATTCTGTAAATTGAAATTATAGGTTGAAAAGTAAGTACGCCAATGAAATTATAATTAAAGTACACAAAGTTTATGAGCCAACGAATAGGAAAATTGGATAATAAATTTTTGGTAATTCAACAGAATAGGGACCCTGTTTTAAAATAGACTGTTTTTAAATGTGCAGAATATATAGAAGTTTAGATATTTGTTGTACTGTTAGACTATTTACTGGGAATCTTGATCATGTGACGGTTTTAGACGATTTTAAATTATTTTCATTACAAATTCTAAAGCTAAAGTTTGGCATCTTTCATTTTATAACACCCATTCTATAATATATATTTTATTTTGCAGCCAATAAAAAAATTTATATTTCATAACTTTATTTTTATGCAATCAGTCAACTAATCATCCCATAGCAGCATCACGGTTGCAGGCATAAGTCGGTGGGAGAAAAAAATCTTTTAAATATATTGATGTACATCCTAATGACGACACACAAAATTACACTAATGTGGATTCAAGTTATTGGTTGGAACGTTTACACACTCAACTTAATAAACCAACCAATCAAAATTCATTTAAAGTCCCCAAATTTGTTAAGCCAACAAATAAAAAAAACATTATTCTAAAACTTTAGGAACTAGTGTAATAAAAGCCTATTGTCCGGTAAAGTTCTCTAACTAGAAACCAAAGTAACATACCTATTTGTTTGGTTTAATATTTTCAAGTAAACCAAAATTACTTATTCTTTTTATTTATCTAACCCTTGTATTCCTGAAGGGCTGGCTTGCAGCCTGTTTGCTATTTTAAATTGCATAGTCATAGTCATCATACATACCCTTGAGCTAATATTTTTGCATTAGGTAAGGGGTGGGTATTTTAAAAACTAAACATCCCCTATAAGTGAAGTAATCTGTGAAAACACAATGAAAGGTATTTAATAAAACCTATATAAAAAAAGAGCTTTAAATTTTATAGCAAACCTGTTAACTTTAACGTCAACAGTAATCCCAATAGCACTATATATTCTTAAAATAATTAACTTTTCAATTCCCACCACATTTTTCGGCAGTTTGCCTCAAAGTGTCTTGTACACCTATCAGGTTTCATTGGGCAATAAGTAGCCCCGTATGGTTAGGGAAACGCATTTGTAGGGTGGATTTTAAGAAAAAAATACCACTTGCCTCATTCTTACCGTGAATGTTAATAGGAATCGTCTAAAATCGATCTTTGCTATTTTTAGCCTCTTGAAGATATCTGTGTATGTACTGGTTTTAGAGTTTTAATAAACTATATAATCACATTACAATTAATGGATGTTGTATCCTAGCTACTATGCTGTGACAGTGTGTAATAAATGACCTTCAGACCAATCCTAAAGTGTTTTTTAAATTAATATTCTTGTCTCATACCCCTCCCCATATGCAAAGTCATCTTCATCAACTTTTTAATTGAATATTTAGCTAACCATATACATTGTACATATTTACCACAGATAAAGGAAAAGGTAGAATTGCCTAAGTTAATTCATACAGGAATGGTTTATAGCAAAATAGTAACACACCTTAATAAGGTCCTAGGGCACTAAAAAATTTAAGAAAGTACGAAAAGTTATAATAAAAAAAATTGGAAATATGTGTGACTTTACAATTTTCATTTAAAGTAATCAAGCCCGAAACGAGGGCAGCATTCCAAAGTTTAGATCAAGAATACACGAACTCTTCTTGAGAAGCTCTACAACAAAAGCTAGCAATTTTTTATAAATGAGTAGTAAAAAATCGCTTTTGCCTATTAGGCAGGACTCGGCAGCCGCGACTAAGCCTCAAATTTAACCTGATTAGCTGCTTTGAAATTTATTTTATTATGAGGGATTGACATATTTCATTAAAATTGTTAAAGAATGATTTTCCTGAGGCTTAAAGGCGGCTGATGCGCCGAGCCCTGCATTTAGGACACATAAAGTGTATTGTTTAAAATAGAACCATCCCTTTATCTTTACATAGGCATTAACATACTCCTCACTTGCATATATGTAAATACTACAATTTAATACATTCAAAAGGTTAAAACAAAAATCTTCTGTCATAAGTTTTAAATAGAAAATTTTTGAAAGGATTCAGAGTCTTTAATTTTTATATTATCGGGTTTCATATGATTTAAATATCCTAATATATCAAGGTTTTTTTGTCTATAGCTTAAGATATCAATAAATACTGAACCTATCGAGTTGTCCTTTTTCAAGATGCTTCACATAGATCCAGGGCTTTCAAGTCTTCGTATAGTTTTAGGCTTTTATTCTACCCATATCTTCCCCTTCAAAAACAGAGCCCATAAGTTTAATATAAACTAACAAATATAAGACTCTTGAATAAAGGTTTTTAAGCTTTATTATTAACTTAATGTTTATCCTAAAAAGAGCAGCTAGTCTACACAGTCTGAAATGTAGAAAACAACATCATCTTTTATGGCACACAATTGTGGTTGGTATGATTGCCCCTAGTCAGTCAAGCGGGGATAGCTTACTGCAAGATAAAATTGTTTATCTAGTCTAGAAAATAATAACTTATTCACTATCAAAAAATACATATAGTGGCAGAATACAGGGAGGAAGGGACATTAGGCTGTTTATTACACTAGTCCCAAAACTTTTATAAAAACGTTTTCTTATTCGTTGGCTTAACAACTTTGGTGACTTTTAATGAATTTTGATTGGAAGGTCCATTAAGTTAAGTGTCCAAACGTTTAAACCACTAATTGTAATCTACAGAAGGGGTTATTTTGTGAATCATCATTGGGGATATATATTAATTTATTGGCCATTGTCTTATCCCTTTAGATTTTTGGACAGTATATCAATTTATCTCCCATTAAAATATCCCTGTATGCCCATCGCAGACAAACCATAACAAAATTCGGGCGCTGCAATTTTTATACGGTGGATAATTTGTTTTGGGGATAAGCTGAAATTTTAAAATAATAAGTTAGATGTATGTATGTACAATGATATATTTCTATAAATACACATATAATGGACGATAAATTGTTGTACATTGCACCCTCAATATAGATAAACAAAATTACCCATTCTGTAAATTGAAATGTTTGGGTTGAAAAGTTTTGACTGCTTGGCCACAAAATTTAAATGTGATGTAAGTACCCAAAGATTAACAGAACAATATCTCCTTTTCCCCTGTATTAAACATCTTCAGCTACTTTGAAGTTTCATTTGAAAGAAAATTATTTTAAAAAGCAACCTAGTCTTTTTACAAATCATATGGAAAAATTCACTTTAAAATCTTTCTATGTGCTTCTATATGTTTCTTTTCAATTAAATGATAAACATGATAATAATTAAATATTCGATAATATGTTAGAATAGGAAAATTGACATATTCATCAGATTATGTAAAGCCTAATTATATTTTGTAAAAATATTTAAAAATACAACTTACTAGCGGCTACGCCTCTTGAGACATCTAGGGGCACTTGAGGAAGTGGGGAAATTAATTCGACTAGAACCTGTGAAAAGCTACATTGTAAAGGAGAACAATATCGGTTCAGCAATTAGCGAGATAATTCGGTACAGGCAGACAAAGATCCTGTTACCTTTATATAAGGAAACCTTATTTAAGCAGCAGTGTGTATTTTTTAATATAATATCCCAAATAAATGAAATTGAACCCACAGTGCATATTCGCAAGTTGTGCGTGAAAAGAAGACGCTCCCAAACAATAGTTTCAACCAAGTTGTGGGCGCTGATTTTGGACATTTTTAAACAACATGAGTTTTGCTTTTTGTTTACACATTTTTTAAATATTTTGTGAATCTTTTGATTAAACAAACAAATATTAAAGATGAGTAAAACATAATGTTTTGTTGTAAAGTAATCGAAGATTAGAATTTTATTGAATCATTACTTTGATATCATTGTTTATTAAGCAGGGCTGTTTATAACACTAGTCCCCAAAGGTTTATAATAACATTTACTTATTCGCTAACTTAAAATTTTTGGGGCCTTTTATTGAATAATGATTGGTCGGATTTTGGTGTCCAAACGTTTCAACAACTAATTGTAATCTAAAGAAGGGATAATTTTGTGTATCATTATTGGGTATGTAAAAAATTATATTCATTTTTTAAATCTAAAATTGTTTGTCTCTAAAAGAGTGAGTATTTTAATTTGCTTGCCTCTTTCTGTCACGGGTATTAAGGGATAAGATAATGGACGATAAATTGGTTAACATTCCCATTGTTGAAAAATTGTCCATTTGTATATGTTTGTGGGAAATGGAAAACAATTAATATTCCTAAAATGTCTTTAAAGTTTTAAAGCCAACGAATTAGCAACTTTAGTATGGTTTGGGTTAGTACAATTTAAAGTTCAATTGTCCCCTCCATCCCTGAAACACATACACATCAATGAAGATGGGTATACATGGTGTACAAACATTATCGTAAAAAATTAACCTTCAGCTAAATATTTGTTTAATGAAAGTAATTGTAACTAATGATAACAAAATTTGCGGAGTTATAATTTAAGAAGGAAAATTATTTTATCTTCAATTCAATAATCCTAATATATAAAGGAAGGTTTTTTGTCTGAACCTTAAGAATTTCTAAAAATACTGAATGAGTTTTCATTTTTAGGGTGGCTGCACATAGTTCCTGGTTTTAGGCTATTTTGTTATAGATTTAAACCTCGAAATTGTTTTAGGCTATTTCTAGACTTTTTCTTACTAATCCCTTTCAATAAAGAGCACTAAATTGCTAGGGGCACAGTCGATAGTATCTTAATAATATAGCAAAGTAAAAAAATGGATTTTAGTTAGATTAAATAAACGTGGAGCGCTCAAAGCACACACATGACCGAATCTGCGTGCAATCATGCGCGTAAACAGAAACACGACGCGCTCAGCTCAAATTCTATCCGTCTATCATGTATGTTTTTTCCATGTAGCAATATTGAAGTATAGAAAAATAATTACTAAGATCGTTATTTTCTATGGTGACTTAATTGCGTTTCAAAATGTGTTTAAACGTAAATCTGAAACTGGCCCGAGTAGCAGTACAAAAGTGTCTCAACCTACTCTATGACAAGGAAATCTAAATCAATGAAAATTCAAAAAAAAATGATCGAAATGAAATTGAACAAAAAGTTCTTTTTTTCTAATCCTAGGTTTTGATTTTTACAATAATGTCAATGCACTTCCAGAAAACTGGAACACAGACCAATTTATCAATCCATATAAAATATTTTGCTTGCTATTTATTTTTTGCTTCAAAATAAGACGCATTTCTTAATACAGATATGAAACTAACAACCATAAACCTTTATTACCTTGTATCATCCTTTTATTCAATGAACACTATGTACATAACTTACAAAAAAGGCTTTTATAAACATTAGGTTTGTTCGAATGTGTGTAAGTGACGGATAGCTTTGAGTGTTGAATGAGGCATGTTTTCAAATTTGATAAGAAGATTCCTAAAGCAATTAAGTATTATTTGGAAGCATAGCAACCTTATACATACCTTTTTTGGACAACATTTTCATTCAATTTTGATTCCAATGATGATTCGACATAATTTCATGAGTGAGGCATCTGTATTTAAAAAGTCTTTATGAAGCATTATATATTCAAGCAAATTGAATGTTTATGGATGTTTTCATCCTTGTTAACATATAGACATATAAATATATATGTATTGTATATGATAAAGAAATAAGACTTCTTGACCCGTGAAATTTGTGTAAGAGACTAAAACAAATCTACAAAGAAAATTACAATAATAATACTTATACATCAAGAGATATTTATTCTGAGAAAAATTTAAACGCCAACAAGATTTCTGCCTTCTAAAAGTAAGTTAATTTGAAATTAGTTATGTATAAAAGCATTTTAATCTTAGGCCAATAATTAAGATTTATTGGAGACCCACTATAATTAAGTTTTAATAATACCAGGAAGGTCGAGGACATTATGCTGTTTATTACTCTAGTCCCCAAAGTTTGATAAGTTTTCTTATTCGTTGGCTCTACAACTTTGGGGAATATTCTTGAATTTTGATTGGTTGCTTCATTAAGTTGAGTGGCCATTAATTGTGATTTTATGAAAGGGTTATTTTTGTGTATCTTCATTGAGGATATACATCAGTTTATCAACCACTGTCTTATCCCTTTAGATTCCTGATTCAAACAAAGACATACAAATACTAAAAATTACATCCAATAAAGTAGAAATAAGGAGAGGAATAAAAATTTTAAAAATGCATAATAATAATACATGCACTTTTACAGCCACCAATTAAATTTTATTATCAACCCACATTTAAACCAAATATATATAACATACACATAGATGCATATAATACAAACAATAAAATATAATTAAGAATGACACTTTAACCAATAAGAGTGATAGTAAATAAGAAACCAAGCTTTTTTATATTTCTTTTAGAACATAAAAGGACATAAAAGAAGAACGCCCTTTTCCAGCCTAAGGAGTATAATCTAATAAGTGCATTTTTAAAGCCCGTACATAATTTTTATTTGAAACCCACAATGAAACCAAGACACAAAATAGCCCAAAATTACATTGTATTGTGAGTATGTAGCCATAGTTACTTAGTGTTTGACCTAAGTAGTCATGGAGAGGGACGAGATACTTCTGTATATTACTAGGGCCAAGCTCCAAGTTCTTATTGGAGCTACTTTATTACCTCACCATCGCTTAGTATGTCAGGTGTTCCAAATTAAGTAACGTAATAAATGACGCTCACCGCAGAGGAGCTTTGCTAAAGAGTTGTACTGATAGTGAACGTGACTAGATTATCCAAACTACTCAATAATCAACCTTCTCACACAACCAAGGGGAAGTTGCGTGAATATATTGCGACTGAGAAATTCAAGTTGGCATATGGAGGTTTGAAATCGAATTCTAAACATATCGTAACTCAGATCAATAAAAATTAAAAAGAAAGATACTTTTAACAATGAGACTCTAAAAAATGTCATATTTTACTAGTAATATATGCATTTTAAAGCCACTAATTAAGTTTTATTGACAACCCAAATTTAAAACCATGTACAGAGGGCCCATAAAATAACAGTATTGTAACGAAGGACACCTTCAAACCAAAGACAATAAAAAGTGTGAAAGAAAACAAGGTATCTTGTGTTGTAATATGTGCATTTTAAAGCCACTAATTAAGTTTTATAAACAAGCTATATATTTAAACCACCATGCATGCCAATATCACAGTTGACATGGTACAATCACGCTCTTTAAAAAGTTCGCCCAAAGAGGTAAGTAAAGATACTCCAGAAAGGTTTTCTTTAAAAGGTATCTTGCATTTTAGGTACTTTTTATACATCTTAAACAAAATAGAAAGGTAAATATAAAATATTAAGAGCAAAAATATTTTTAGTTATTGTTTTAGCTAGATATAAGGTATAACCAACAAGCAAAATAAATATAAAATAATATTTTGGGGACAAATGGAGAGGTCGTCAATTTTACGATGTGTTGCCCCCCAACGACAGCTGAAAAACATTTATAGGTTTCGTGTTTTTTTCCGAATTAATTTCATTGTTGGTATAAGCTGTGTTTTAGCTCTTATTATACATTAATTTTATGTTCCCATAATTCCAGCAGTTTGCTGGCGTCACCTATTGTTGTCAGGCAGACACCGGTAACCAAAGTTTTATGATTGTTTTATTTATTCGTTTGTTCAAAGACTTTGGGTACTTTCATTGAATTTTGATTGATGGATTCCATCTTGTAATGTGTAAACTTTATAAAAATAATTTTACAGAAAGGGTATTCATTTTTTTTATGATAAAGGATGTTCATCAATTTATTATCAAATGTCTTATCCCTTAAGATCCCTGATTGTGGTTGACTTTCAAGATTAGCTGGAATTGTTTTATTATGTGCTTGACACTTTATAAATACTAGATAGATATGTACACATAAAATGATAGGAAAAATTTTAGCAATTTTACTTTTGGCAAATATTTTATTAAAACAGTAAAATTAGCTGAAAACTTTAATTAACAATAATTTGTGTATTCTAAAGCATTTTCAAATCAAAATGTTCTCCAAAATTTTAAAACCTATTTCGTTTTTTACTTTTAAATAATTGTTATAGCTTATATTTCTAAAACTACATGTTAAAATGATAAATCAAACATTATAAAAATTGTTTTTTTGTATTCCTTTAAAAATCTTATAAATTTTAGCTAAAATGTAATTCTAACTAAGCACAAATGCACATTTAGTCCTTTAAAATACAAAACAATAAAATTCACTTTTAAATGTGTGTAAAATAGCAGAGAGTTAGGGGATAATGGGCTGTTTATTACACTAGTACTCAAAGCTTCTTATTCGTTCGATTAAAAATTTTAAAATTTTTAAAAATTTTGGAACTAGTAATGAATTTTGATTGGTTGATTCATTAAGTTGAGTGTCCAAACTTTTCAATTCCTAATTATAATCTAAGGGGTAATTTTGTGTATTATCATTGGGGATGTATATAAATTTATCGGCCATTGTTTTATCCCTTTAGATCCCTGATAAAATAGCAAAACTTGAGTAAACTTTTATGGAGAGATGGTGCAAAATAAAATAAATCTTTGCATCTTTTTGAAAACAGGATTCTTTTGACCAATAACCTATGTTAGAATTCAATATTGTCCAATAAAATGTACTGATTGGCAAAACAGATTGATACTCAATAAATATAATCACAGTTATTTAAACCTGTTCTAGATATGTTTTTTTTTTAATAAATTTAAATAAACATTTACTATTTTGCCTCCGGGGATGGCTGATAACAGCGAAGGAAGCCCTAACTGTTTATAATGAGTTATGCCTATTTGGGCCAAGGCATTCCCCTTAATCTTACTAATAATTTCATACATCTAATATGTACTACATCCTTTAATTCGTAATTCGTATCTTTTATAAATGTATGTATAAAAATTGGTAAATAGTTTGTTTCATGTTTACCTCGAAATAAATTATGTAAAAACAACTACTATATAAATATCTAACCATTTTAATACCGTACTATTTTGATTATAAAATTTACTCTAACTGACCTCAGTATAGTCAATAGGAAACTCATAGATGCCCCAGGTATAATCTCCTTCTGCACCCTCGCTAACTTTCAGGTCAACCTAAACAAATCATATTTGTCAATATTGGACATGTAGGAAGATTCACTGCAAAGGAGAACCATATTAGTTCTGCGGAGATCCTTACTACACACAGAAAGAGACATTCTAGTACTTTTTATACCTACTCTTTGAATATGTAAACCAAAATTTAAACTGACATAGTCTTAATAAATATATGTGTTATAACCTCCAAAGTAGAAGCTATCCTATAAAGGAGAACCATATTGGTTCTGCGGTTAGTGAGATCCTTCAGAATAGATAGACAAAAATCCTGTTACTTTATAATAAGATGTTTTTACCTTGACTGCTGCATCATTCTCGCTGTACTGTCTGAACCTGACCTCTCCAGTGACTCCATGCTGAGATATTTCTGCCAGCAACTCCAGGTCATCACAAGCTGATGGCCCAAGGAACCTGCAAAAAAAATATATTTGAATTGGTGGAGATTTTTTTCCTTTAAGAATGTTTCAGCTATTGTGTTTACACATTATGACGGCGTTATCTTATTTGTTGACGCAGAAACTTATTCTATTGAATTTTAATTGGTTAGTTTCGAACTAGCAGTGTCCAAACTTTTCAACCAACAATTCTACATAATAGATTTTTTAGCTTATCGTCAATGGGAAAGTAACACTATGAGTTAAACTTTTTCTGTATTTTCAATCTTAATAGTTTTATAGATTACTCAATAGTGATATTACATGCTTATTAAAAAAAACTATTGTAATGCTAACAGTCTTTATTACATATATAAAGAATTAAAAGGATGATTAATTGACGCCAAGATTTATTTCATAGATTTATAAAACGTGTACTATTGTGATAAAATTCTTATAATGTAGGGTTGTTTCTTTGTCTATAGCTAATGATTTTGCTAACCGCCCAACCGATATGGTTCTCATTCACAATAAAGCTTCCTTATTGGGTAATGAAAGTGTTTTTGGGAAACGAGCAAAAAAATATTAAAAGAATAGTTATGAAAAACAAACATCTTCTCGATCTTAAAATTTCCTCGAGAACAGACGTACGACCATATAGAATTAAAAAGGCAGATGCGATACTAAAAAATATTAGATTTTATATTTACAAATGTTTGAAATTATCTTTAACTGCCGTATCAGATTGTGTGTATTATAGTGAGATATTCGGACAATAGACAAAAGTTAAATGGAAAATAAACACATTAAACCATCACACAAAATAAACAATTGAGAAGTGTTTACAAAACACACACAAAAAAATCAATTAGGATTCAGAAAAAATAATATACTACATACTAGAGGCTACACCCATAGAGTTCTTCAGGTGGGGTGAGGAAGTCGACCCCCCCCCCTCCACACTTTCAATTTTAATTTAAGAATTTTTTTTTTAAATGAGGGTGTCATTTTTTTAGAGATCACTTTTCTTGAGAGGGTGGTCGCACCCTACCTTAAAATAGTTATAAACCTAAGTTTCGTTGAAAAGAAGAATCATATCAGTCGAGTGGTTAGCGAGATCCCTCGGCACAAACGAGTCACCCCTCTAAAAAATCCGTTAGAAAGCAGTTCTTCAACTACTTATTATTGCTGTTTTGATTTTAGCTTTTTTGTTAGAACGCCTGTTGAAAAATAAATATTCACAACATATTGTTTTCAACCTTTTTTCTTTCTATTTACACAGAGTAAATATTTGTTGGTATTCAAATACTTTTTTAATACCATCATACTCAATAATTTAAACAAATAACAAAGATATGTGTATGTCCTTTAATTTTTTTTAAATATTCTGTTTTAGGACTTGCTAATATTATATAGAGATGATTCTCTTTTAACATTGTACCTTGTTGAGCTAGAAATCATTATTCCCAAAATCCGATGAATAGGATAATATCATATAAAATTGAATATAAGGGCTTTCTGGTAAAGATTATTGAGTTGCTAACCATTCAAAGGGTTCCTAACTTTTAAAGGAATCATCAAATCAAGTGTAAAGTTGACAGAAACAAGAATGACAGCATCCATAAAATCGAAGCTCTAAAACGGTAGGAGAAATGAACCTTAACACGTGTACATTATAATGCAAGCTAAGAGACATATATATTAAGATATATAAGTTTTCCGGAATTTTAATGTAGGGAGTAGATTTGAAATCTGCATCAAATTTTAAGGATTTTTTATAAAATTCGTTTTTTGTATAATTCTTTATCTAAAAGCGGAAATACATTTTAAGTTAATTAATTTTGACCAATAGGATAGTTGGATTTTAAACTACCTGCGCTCTAATTTGTTGAATGATGTACGACATCCAATCAGAGCGCAGATTTTTTAAATCCACCAATCACGGATGCCAAAATTAATTAACTTAATTTGTATTTCCGCTTTTATATAAAGAATTATACAAAAAATGAATTTTATAAAAAATCCTTAAAATTTGATGCAGATTTCAAATCTACTCCCTACATTAAAATTCCGGAAAACTTATATCTCTTAATATATATTATTTATCTTCATCTAAATATACAGAACGTGCTATAATTGTAATCAATATAAAAAATAATTGAAAGGAAACTATATATAAGCTGAAAGTAGGAGGTTTTTACTATATTTTTTAGTATTATGTTTATTAGAAAGAAGGTGTATCAACTATTTTTTTTATAGCTAGCCGGTTCTTTTAGTAAGTAGTAGATGTAAAATTTTTCATAGAATTCAGATATGCAATCGGTTTTTTTGTAGACCTCTTATTTTTTAAGTAATTTAAGTTTTAAAAAAAAAAATTAAGTCGATTTTAAGGTACTAAAATGCAACAAAAAAAAGAAAGAAAATGGTCATTATGAACAAAAATAGTAAGATCTTTAATTTGACACCTTACTTTTTCAATTCTGTCAGGTAATTATTGAAAAAATCGATTTTTTTAAACCCACGAGAATAAAAACTTTGAACTTAATTTTATTATTTCACAAATAAAAAAATATGGGTTCATATATACCATTAGAATCAGAAAAATATTACGAATCCATTGTAAGCAAAATTGAAAAAAAAAGTTTACAATATAGTATATAAACTACAATAAAAGGAATTATATGAAAATATCATATTATGTTGTACAGGCAACGTCTTAATTCTTCAATTGAGTATAAAAATGGGAAGGGGGTAAAGAGGGGGTAAAGAGGGGGTAAAAAAGGGAAGACAATAGTGTTGTCTGAACAAAAAAAATAATTGGCCATTTCTGTAATTTTTTAATTTTTTAATTTTTTTCAATTTTGCTTACAATGGATTCGTAATATTTTTCTGATTCTAATGGTATATATGAACCCATGTTTTTTATGTCTGTTTGAGAAAATATTTAGGTCTAAAGTTTTTATTATACCGAGGTTAAAAAAATAGATTTTTTCAATAATTACTCAACAGAATTTTAAAAGTAAGGTGTCAAATTAAAGATCTTACTATTTTTGTTCTTACTGACCATTTTCTTCTTTTATTTTGTTGCGTTTTAGTACCTTAAAACCGACTTAATTATTTTTTTTAAAAACTTAAATTACTTAAAAAATAAGAGGTCTACAAAAAAACCGATTGCATATTTGAATTCTATGAAAAATTTTACATCTACTACTTACTAAAAGAACCGGCTAGCTATAAAAAAAAAGATACAACTTCTTTGAAGAAAAAATCGTATTAGAGCCACCATTTAAACATCATTTAAATCATGTAGTAAAGATATTATAAAAGACGTTGATTTTTTTGAAAAGCCTTAAATCCTACATTCTAAAGTAACATAATCATTGTTGTTATGATGCTAAGCAATATATCGAAGACGACTGGACAGATTATTCCATTTTTTTTTGGAGGAAGTTTCGTTTTATTCCAATTGTTTCAAGGGGCTTTCTTTGGAGGCTTAAAACTTTTAATTGATCCGTTCAACAGATATCAAGCAACTTACAAGCGGACTAATCATCACGCCTTCAACTACATTATCAGTTTATAGAATTTGTCTTTTATATATACATAAATCTAGAATCTTAATAGTATTTGTCTTGATAATCAGGGAGGGAATACTAGTCCACAAAGTTTAATAATAATGTTTTCTTATTTGTTGTTATACAACTTTGTGGACTTTTATTGAATTTTGATTGGTTGTCTCATTAAGTTGAGTGTCCAAACGTTTCAACCCCTTATTGTAATCTATGAAAGGGATAATTGTGTGTTTCATCATAGAAATGGGTCATTGTCTTATCCCTTCAGATTTCTGATTGATAATACCTGTCCCATAAAGAAAACAGGGTCAATTGTAAAAAAAATCCCCGAATGTCCAATATGGTATTAACAAAAAACAACCAAAAAAACCGCAAAAAAATAAATTGAGAAATTATTGTAATATAAGGAATGTGTAATTTTCAGCAATTTGTTGAAATTGTCTGTCATATATTCAATTCTAGATTTATTTTAGTCAAATATTTTCTAGCTTTTCATTGCTGCGTTACTTATATGTATACCTATTAGAGTAAAACACTAGAGGGAGAAAGGGTTAAATAACTGTATCTCCCCATCGCAACCACCTTGTGCAGTGCAAACCTTCTATTGGGTCATTGAAAATCAAACAAGGGTGTCGCTTATATTAAGACAGCCAAGTAGCAGAAAATTATTTAGAAGCAGACGAAGGAGGTCTTTGAAAAAGAAAGGAAGGTAGTTGTCTGTATATACATTATATTTAGATTCGCAACGAGTGGCAAATTTGTAAAAACACCATCTTACAAATTCTTAGTCCAGTTTTGGAGCTGTTAAAAAATGTTTCGAGTATCTCAATTTAATGTGTTGAAAAAAGCACTTCAAAAAGAGGGAATAAAAAAAGGGATGCAATATAAATAAATCTGTATAGCTTTATCTTATTAAACTTATACGATGTAAACCAATTCAAAATGAGTAGTTTAATAAAAATTCAAATAGGTTTTAAGTTTATAATTTCTTAAATGGCGAAGCTACTCTTTAACTCATTTAGTCCGTTTTTCCGTCCGTCAGTTTGTCTGTCGGTTTGTTCGTCGGTTTGTCTGTCGTTATGACTGTCGTTATGACTGTCGGTGTGTCCGTCCGTCTATCCGTCCATCAGTCCGTCGGTCTGTCCGTACGTCTGTCCATCAGTATGCCCATCTGTCTGTACAATCTATTAAAGATATTTTTTGTGATGATTCACCTGCTTAACTTTTTCCCTTTTTTAGAGTAATGAAATAAAAAAATATATTATTAGAGTACTCTAACTAAGTAAGCTCTCATGTTATGTAAATAAATTTTATAGATTAGAATCAACACTTAACCTATCAATTCTATCAATACCGTATTGGTCAAGTTTTATTTATATATATCAATTCTATCAATTTTATCAATACCGTTTTGGTCAAGATTTAGAGGAATATATCAAGTTGGACTTTTCTTGAGTAAGGAGGGGACATTGTGCTGTTTATTACACTAGTCCCATAAGTTTTAAATTAACGTTTTCTTATTCGATGGCTTAACAGAGGATTTTTATTGAATTTTGTTTGGTTGGTTCATAGAGTTGAGTGTCCAACCGTTTCAACCACCAATTATTATCTACAGAATTAGTAATTTTTTGTATCATCATTGGCGATGTACTTCAATTTATCGGTCATTGTATACCTATCTATTTGTCAATTATCCATGTATCTATCTTCACATTTCATCAATCTATCTATCTAAGTAAAACTTACCCCGCTATCAAGAATAATGTTAATATGACCATGTTTGTGGTCTGTCTGTGGTCTGTAGGGTGACAGATTATTCTGTAGCAACCATAGGACTGTGGTCTGCCTGTGGTCTGTAGGGTGACAGATTATTCTGTAGCAACCATAGGACTAGTCTGTGTTGGCAACTGTATACTCCACCATAGATCTTGTCTGCATGAAGTCTGTATGATGTAGGCTACGAATTATTCTAATTCAACCATAAGTCTCCATGGCAACACACCTGAAAAAATAAAATTTTACATTAATGAGTTATTCCAAAAAACAGCATTTCACAAAGTCTATCGAAGTTTTGGGGGTAATTAAATGAATGTAGAATATAGGAGGTTATTACGACAACGGAAAAATTTGTCGTCAATTTGGCAAGCTAACATGGAACTCGTTTATTGGTCAGTTCGTTGACCCAGTAGGAGGAAAGGGGATGCCTGCTGCGTGTTTAACTTTATTAGAAAACTTGAAAATCTGGCTTTAGATCAAAGTAATTATAAATCTATTGGTTATTGATAATAATTGCGATTGATTGTTTTAGGCTCTAATGACTATTTGAAAGTATCATCAAATTACAATACAAATTACATTTACAAAGAAAAAGCTTATCACACAAAAATAGCTCTTTGGAAACTATTTTGTAATAGTTAAAATTAGCATTTTATAGATGGTATGTATTCAGACTCGTCTAAATGAAAAAGTTGGTCTATAAACTATTAAAATGGGTTGAGAATAATAAACTCATAAAAATGTAGCAGCTAAAGCCCAACGTAAATCATGCAAAGAACCTTTATATCATAATTTCACAGTATCCCTTTTCTTGGAGGTTGGCAAACCAGACCCCCGCCCCCCTCCCTTCCTTCTCTTATTTTTTAAAGGAAATCCTCATAATTCTCTAAAAACTTAGGTTAGGTTAACTTGGGATAAGGCGAAAGGGGGGAGGCGGTTGAGGCACTTTTTGAAACCAAAACTAAAAGTCAAAGGAACTCAACTAAAAAAAAGTTACAGCACTGAAATTTGGTTAAGAAACGGCGACTGATCCGCCGATATCGCCGATTTCTTTTTGGTTAGAAACGCCAGTTTCACCAACTTTTCTTCACAGTTACACATTCTACCTGTTTAAAGCGACTGTAATTCCAAATTTCAGTGCTGTAACTCTTTTTTAAGTTGAATTCCTGTAGTTTTGGTTTCAAAAAGTGTCACAACCACCTCCTCCCTTTAATAAGGGTTTAGAGATTCACTACAAAATACTGGGCACTGCCCATAATTCAAAAGTAATGTATAATATAATAAAGCATATATTTTAAGTTGAATCTATATAAACTTTACTAGCGGCTTCGCCCCTAGCCTCTAGGGGCTTCGCCCTATATAGTTTTGGAAAGTCAACCCTCCTTAATAGAAATATTCAAAAAATTATTCTTTGTTTAATTACTCTGTGGTAAAATTAAACCCAGGTTGTGCGCTTTATGCACAAAAATTTTAATTTGTACAAATTAAACCCAGGTTGTTTGACGTATACACAAAAATTTCAATTCGTAATAATTAGACCTAGGTTGTTCGCATACACGAAAATTAAAATTAAAAGAAAATATTTTGATTTTTTTTTCGGGAGGGGGGATTCATGGGGGCTTCGCCCTGCCCCATGTTGCAGTGGGGTTCCCCCACCCCAATTACTGGTTTTTGTTTTTAAAAAATTAAAAAAAAAAATAATTTTGGAAGTGGGGATTTTTTTATTTTTGGGGGGGTTGGGGTGTCCCACCCCCCAAGAAAATAGCTTAAAACCACCAGAGGACCAGTAGGTATATTCCCAGAAGGGTAGAGCCCAATTTAATCAGCAGTTACTGAGATTTTACAAAAAATGTAAAAAAAAAAATTTTGGGGGTTGGATTTTTTTATTTTTGGGGGGGTTGGGGGTGTCCCACCCCCCAAGAAAATAGCCTAAAACCACCACAGGACCAGTAGGTATATTCCCTGAAGAGTAGAATCCGATCGGTTCAGTGGTTACTGAGATCTTAAGGGACAGACAGACAGACGGACAGACAGACGGACAGACGGTCAGACGGACAGACATCAAGCTACTTTGTATTATAGATATAGCTTAATGCATATAAAGCACCATCCACCATATAAAAAGAACATAATCATTATAAAATTAAAATGGATATAATAATTAAGGATATCTTCCTTTTAGATTGTTTAAATATTTAACAATTGCAATAAGATGCTCCACCACACTGTAACGAAGAGCCATGTCAGTTTAGCAATTTGCGAGATCCTTCGGAACACAGGCAGACAGACATCCTGTTGCTTTTACATAAGGATAATATAATGATTGTAATGTACAAAGTACTTAAATAGATCGCCAAACTTATTTCCTATTTCTGAACAGCTAAAAAATGAACATTTTAGTTTCATAAATTAAATTTTTATAATAGATTCTAACAGTTTAAACTGGATTTGGAGGCCTTTAAGTTTGTTAAGACATTTTTTGTAATTGGTCTCAAGTTACAAGCTGTACAAGTCATGGAATTGAACATTGTTCTTCCGCAATTGTGGTCTTGGTTTGCCAAAATTAGTTGAATAAAACATTGCACACACGTAACCTATGATTAATACGGATAAAGAGATATGGCATTAGAAAATAAAACTTATTTTCAGGTTTAGAACAATATCACCATCTAGGGAGGAAAGGAATGGTTTTGCATAAATAAAAATTAACATGAACTTCTCCCTCCAGATTTTACTTTTTTCATCGATACTATTCTATAATTGTCTGCCTGTCAGTAAGTCAGTCCTTCAGTAGATAACGCTAGGGAGAAATGCGATTTTCTCGGCAGCTAAAGAAAACTGCTTCTTTTTTTAGTGAAGACATCTCTTATCAGAGCATCCAGTATACAACTTACTTGGTATGTAAGTCATGTTTTATTTTTATTTTTTACTGTACTTATATGTCTGTTTGTTAATCATTTTAATTCTTGTTAATCAACTGAGGGTAGAATGGTCTATAACGCCTTGGTCTGCAGATGAAAAGCGCAAATCCGCATAGATATTCACATGTAGATTAGGCCAATAAAACATTCATGGTCTAAACCCCAGGCCCTTTTTGGGGTATAAACGCTTCACTATGAGAAAAAAGTACACTGATAATGGAGATTGATTAGATTTGCATCTAAAAAAAAGTGGGAAAAAGAATCCCACTGATAAAATGTACTTATCATCGTATTACGCATAGACCGCTTTCCGCAGATATTTAAATGAAATATCAGATTAAAACCAGTTTTGTTACTAATTTTAGGTTTTTTTTATATTTGTGGAAAATTGTCTGTAATACGATGCTATACACGATTTTCCAGTATGGCTGAGAAGCAGTTTTAATCCATATTAATCTGTTTCGAATCTATACTGGAAAAGATTCAATTTTGATCATTAAATAGTTAATAGTAAAAGATGCTACAAATAACTCTTATTTAAAACATTTGAACATCTGAAATTAACAGAATTTTTTCATGGTAAAATTCCATGATATGATATCTCGGTGTTTGTAGAGTGGTTAAAATTTAACTAATATACTATGAAGCACGATTATCATATCATAACTATTATATACCCAATATAACTATTATATACTCAATAAACTTTTTATATACTACATTTATTAATACAAGATTAAGAATACTCATTGCTGAATGAAGGACAATTTTATATTATAAAATTGCGTTACAAGATTATTAAAAGAACAGTAATATATAGATTTTAAACGAATTTCAGGGATTTAAAGGGTAATAAGTTTAAATTTAGCTAATTAAGTAAATCATAATTATGGTCGTTAATTTGTACAACTTAATAAAGATTTAATAAATAGGAATTAAAACTATTAAACCCACGAATGAGACAACGTGTTTATAAAACTTTAATTTACAGTCCAATGTACTCTACTTTCCTACTTAAAAGTTCACAATTTTTAAGTAATTTCTTAATTAGATCTTTCTAATGAAAAGTTGGGGATTTTTGCCTTTTATAGACCTCAGGAAAATGGAAAAATGAAAAAAAACTAAAGAAGAATGTTTATTGAGATGCTCCGTATCTAAAAATTGTAAATAAATGCGTGCAACCCATAAAATGTTGAAACTTAAGGACCACTAAAACAGACACTAAATTGGAAATAAACTCCTTTTTTGGCGCTTTTTATGTCAGCTAAAATAAACAGAATTACTATAAAAGGTAAATCCCACCAGTCCTAATATTGTTTTTAAATAATAAGGATGAAAGAATATATATTTATACCCAGCTGTATTTGGAAGATATTAGATCTATTATTTCATTGATTTTAATTCATTTATTTCTAGTTATTTAGGCTTGTATTCTAGATTTTAACCTACTTTCCCTTTTTAAAAGCGAAGCTTTTCTAAAATTATGGTTGTTCAGTCCGTCCGGAATGGTTAGATCTTTTCGTTACTTTAAAAATGTTATAATTGTCCTATCGATTTCAAAGTTTGCATGAAACTTAAAAAAAATTTTAGACTTATAAATTTATATTCTGCTTATTCAGTTCTGAAGTGTTCGTTAATTGTACCGTTTCAGAGATTCACTTTTATGGATGTTGTCATCCTTGTTAAATCATTTACAAGATGTTTCATAAATAAACCAAAAATAGCTTAAAACCAGAACAGGACCAATCCAAAGCTTCCTGAACATTTTTGTTCTAAGAATTCATCAATTTTAGTATTCTGTATAAAATTATGAGGCTTCCTAACATAATGAAAGTTTATGAGCAATAATCAAATCAAGATCAATCATCTAGAAAAAAAAGTATAAAATGTACAAAATTGCTAGAAAAATAAGAATAGATAATAAAAATATCAAACAAGACAAAATATATTTAAAGTTTATTAGTGGTTTTAGGCTATTTTAAGGCTTAGAGGTTAAGCCAATAGTTAACTCTATAGTGACAATTGTGTAAAACCTCACAGATTAAATCAATGTATGTTAAAATCTTAAATACGGTAAAGGCGTAAAGGCATTTTTAGCATTTCAGAGCTTTAAGCAAAACTAAACGGTCTATCTCTTTTTCCATGATACTTATAAACTCATTGTATATATTAGGTTAGTACTAGCTCTGAATACATAACAGCTATAGCACAGTGTAGCTACTCTATAACTAGCTCTCTGTAGCTATAGTGTATGTACTTTATAGCTATATTAGGTTAGTACTAGCTCTGAATACATAACAGCTATAGCACAGTGTAGCTACTCTATAACTAGCTCTCTGTAGCTATAGTGTATGTACTTTATAGCTATATTGGGTTAGTACTAGCTCTGAATACATAACAGCTATAGCACAGTGTAGCTACTCTATAACTAGCTCTGTAGTTATAGTGTATGTACTTCATAAATATATTAGGTTAGTAATAGCTCTGAATACATAACAGCTATAGCACAGTGTAGCTACTCTATAACTAGCTCTCTGTAGCTATAGTGTATGTAATTTATAACTATATTAGGTTAGTACTAGCTTTGAATACACAACAGCTACTCTATAAATAGTTCTGTAGCTAGACTTCGTCCCTAGCCTCTAGGGGATGGTAGGTTTGGTCAGATAAAAGCCTAAAACCACACCCAGACCTATAGAAGACCTGAAAAGTTCAATCCATACGGACCAGTAATTTCCGAGATTCTAAGCTTCAGACAAAAACCCTTACCACTTTATATGATAGGTTTAGGTTATACTAACAATGCTCTTTATATATGTAGCTGTTCCGCTATTATTATATTGAATAATTTTTGCTTTAATTCAATCTAATTTTCTACTTTGAACAAACTTTTCCTTGCACCACGATACCACTGCACCGTCTTGTTGCTGCTGTTATTATTGGGCTACCCATTCAAAGTAATTAATCTCAATTTAAACATATTACAATATAAATAAAACAACCGAGCTAAAATTGCTTCATTAGCTTTCATAAGAAACTTAATTATATATTTATAACTTCAATATATATAAGATAAAGGTTCATTTAAATGTTGTATTATTTTATTATTTGATAATTATTAAAGCATATTAATGAACACTAACATGCAATACAGCAATGCATCTAGTCTCAGTAATATTAATTTTCACTATAGGTGAAACGTTTAAGGACAAATATTTCTTTATAAAATAAAATTTTTGAAAAGAGGTCATTGTCAAACAGTTCTATCTTCTGATAAAATATCCCTCCCCACTAGTTTTATCATAATGGATTTATTAATACTTGGATCTTCCACCAGACTATTATGTACTCTTTAAAAAATGGCTATTGTAGCCGGCTAAAAAAAGATCCCCAACTTCATCCCCATATCTTCTACTGGATGAACAAAATGACCAATAAATGATGTCATGTTAACAAGCTATATTGACGACAATTTTTCCTCTGACAATAATAACCACGTATAATATATCTTACACCCATTTAGACAATGTAGAAAATAACTCAAACAACTAAAATTTCAAATTTCAAGTGTAGAAAGAAAGAACTTTACGGGGGTAAGGGGACATTCAGCTATTTATTTATACACTAGTCCCAAAAGTTTACTTTTTTCGTAATCTTAAAAACTTTAAGAACTAAATTGAATTTCACTGATTGGTTCACTAATTGTAATCTACACAAAGTTTAATTTTGTGTATCATCGTTTGGGATGTACATCAATTTATCGGCTATTGTCTTATTCCTTTAAATCTCTGGAACTTTATTATTGGAAGCTATTAATTATCATTTTAGACAAACTTGCAGATTTTTTCGAGTATTTTAATTTTGTTGAAAATCAAGACATTTAAATCATACAATTAAATCATTTACATCTCCCATTCCCCTTATTGTCAGGGATCTAAAGGGATAAGACCATGGCCGATAAATAGATGTATAACCCCAATGATGATACACAAAATTATCCCTTCTGTAGATTAAAAATAGTGAATGAAATGTTTGAAAACTTAATTTAATGAAATAACCATTAAAGTCACCAAAGTTGTTGTAACGTTATTGTAAAACTTTGGGGACTAGTGTAATAAACCCCTTTTTCTCTGGATTAATGTAGTGTCAGTATATGAATATAATAGCATGCAAATTTTAATTTGGTATGGTATAAAAGTTTTAATAAAAAGATGACTATGTTATGTGTACGCTGAATTAACAAACAGTAATGTAATGATCTGAGGGGATACAAAATACAAATTTTTTTAACCACCAAACCCCATACTCCCTATCTTTTTAATTCAATTCTAGCCATTGCGAGGGGGGGGGGGGGTTCTCATCATGGAGGACACTATCCCTAGGGGTACTTTCACTGCAGGGCTCTTCTAATCCTTTAGTTACCTAAAACTAATCCAGAAAAAACAAAAATATTACTTTTTTAAAATGTTGTTTGGAGGTCCAAATACAATAAAAGGTAAACTGAAAATATCTGCAAATATATTAAACCAAGCTGAAAAGATACAGGGGCAAAATAATGTCCTTCATTTATAGCATTCGAAAAAAGCATAAAATTTTCATTGCGAACGTAAATGAAAAGTAATCTTAAAAAGTATACAATGAGACAAATGTGAATTTGTATCACCACCTCTACAAACTATAAAGTATGTGTGGGGCAACATTGCTGGCAAAGAGTATTACACTGTAAACTACAGTACATCCAGTGTATATCAAGTGTTACACATATCATAAGAAATAAATAACTTCAATTCATAAAGTATAAAAAAATAAGTTTTGTATTTTTCGAGACATGTTTTGTCTATGTTATTTGTTTTATGTTCACTATGATCTGAGCCTTACTTTTTGGAAAACTTTATAAGATCCTAGGAAGGTTTTAGGCTAATTTTTTTTATTCCTTTTACACCTGTCGAAACTACCAGTTGTAAATATCAAAAATTATAATCTATATTGATATCATAATTTGCAACCTGTTTGTATAGCCACCACATTATATCAGGGATCTAATGGGATAAGACAACGAAAAATTGATGTACAATGTACATCCCCCAATGAAGATACACAAAATTACTCGTGCTGTAGTTTACAATTAGTGGTTGATAAGTTTGGACTCTTAACTTAGTGAACTAACCAATTAGAATTCAATTAGGTCCCTAAAGTTGTTAAGCCTACGCATAAGATAAGGTTATCATAAAAGTTTGGGGACTAGTGTAATAAACATCCCAATATTCCCTCCCTCCCTGACATTATATAGTATCCAATCATGATTATATTCCCTCCCTCCCTGACATTATATAGTATCCAATCATGATTATATTCCCTCCCTCCCTGACATTATATAGTATCCAATCATGATTATATTCCCTCCCTCCCTGACATTATATAGTATCCAATCATGATTATATTCCCTCCCTCCCTGACATTATATAGTATCCAATCATGATTATATTCCCTCCCTCCCTGACATTATATAGTATCCAATCATGATTATATTCCCTCCCTCCCTGACATTATATAGTATCCAATCATGATTATATTCCCTCCCTCCCTGACATTATATAGTATCCAATCATGATTATATTCCCTCCCTCCCTGACATTATATAGTATCCAATCATGATTATATTCCCTCCCTCCCTGACATTATATAGTATCCAATCATGATTATATTCCCTCCCTCCCTGACATTATATAGTATCCAATCATGATTATATTCCCTCCCTCCCTGACATTATATAGTATCCAATCATGATTATATTCCCTCCCTCCCTGACATTATATAGTATCCAATCATGATTATATTCCCTCCCTCCCTGACATTATATAGTATCCAATCATGATTGCCTGTATTTAAAATACAATTAATGTCTGTATTCATGGATAGCCCCGAGTAAACATCAATAATACAACTTTTTATTCATTTCACAAGACCTCCGCGCTGCAAAATTAGAGAATAAAGGATTTAGAGTCGCAATTCTGTTGCAATAATGGATTTATTATCACTTAGATCTTACACCAGATTATCATGTACTCGAATCAAGTGAAACTTGTAACGGGCTAAAATAATGACCCCTCCACCCCCTTTATCCCATCCCCACCCCTCCTACAGAACAATAAATGAGAGGGGGAATTGCAACCTAAATTGACAATTTTTCCCCCGGTATAATACCCAAGTTTATTCTACATCCCTTGTTGCAATATTTGACCATAAGTAATTCTTTTCCTTTCTGATTGGCGGATTTCTTAAAGCAAATAAATTCATCATACTTAAAACATTTAAGTAAAACAATAAAGGAGAAAGTTTCCCTATTTTGACTTTAAATTGGGTCTTTGAATATAAGTCAATAGCGTCGTAAATATAAACACAGCCAAGTCGCTACATAATAGTAGAAAGAAATATGCTAGCAGACGAAAAAGATACTGGTAGTTATCTGGATAATAAATCTATACTTATACATTAATACTTAAAAACTGTATTTATTTGATATTGTCCTCTTACGAGTTAATAAATTTCTACGGCTTTAAGTCTAAAAATAACCTATAGATAAGCTTTTTTCATCCTGTATAGATCTAGTTTATAACACTTCATTTGCTTTAGATATTTAGATATGGTTAAAAAGGAACATTATGTTCCTAATAATGCATATTTTAGTCTAAGTCATCCAAGTATTTATCTTTTTAGTATTTAACAAAACATTAGATATAGATCAACAATTTATTATGATGCATTTTAGAACTTAAAGGCACAGATTTAAATTACTAATATAATGCAATGTAACACTAACAATTATTCTAGTATTTAAAATACTTGTAACTTCGACCCTAACATTTATGTAATTCTTAGAAGAGAGGGTAAAGAAAAGTAGCCTAGAACCACCAGCAAGATATTACAACAAAAAATCTTACTACTATCTATTATAGCATTTTAAGTCTTAGAAGATTATAAGACCTAATTTTGATTTATTAAAAACAAAACCTTTTTAAATCGATTAGGATAAGCAATAATTATTTTTTTTATGGTAATTTTGATTTTTTAAGTTCAGTAGACATAAACGAAAGTATAAAGAAACATCGTAAATAATCATTACCTATAATCGTAAGTGACAAAAAATCATTACTAATTGAGTAAATATATAAAAAGGATATGATTTTTGGTAAAAATAATGATTATTTTTATGCTGATGATTTTAATATTGTGTACAAAAAAAATGCTATAGAATTGAAGAAAAAAGATATCCTTGATTATTAATGAATAAAATATACAAAGTATCCAAAATTAATGAAAAGTATACCAGCTAGGTAGAGGACATTAGACTGTTTATTACAATAGTTCCCAACGTTTTACAATAACATTTTCTTATTCGTTGGCTTAACACTTTGAGGACTTTAATACTTTTTGATTAATTGGTTCATTAGGTTGAGTTTCCAAGCGTTTCAACAACTAATTGTAATATACAGAGGGAGTAATTTGTGTATCATCATTGGGGGTGAACATTCATTTATCGGCCATTGTCTTATCCCTTTAGATCCATACAAGTAAATGCTGGAAAAGGGATAGGTTAAGCAAATATTATTTTGTCCTCACTTGAGCATAATTAATATTTTGTCAATTAAACGATATTCAAAGAATCTGAAAATTGAGCTAAAATAGATTTTTATAATGCCTAAGTAAATTATACTACTTTTCAGTGTGAATTGTAACGGTCATATTGCACACAGTTCCATTTTTAGTAATCGTTGCATCTTCATAAGTTTATATCAGATTTATATAATTTTTAGCTTATGGAAAAAATAAAAAAATCATCATTTATATTACTATTTTGAGTTATCAGTACCTTATTAGGAACTAAAATTAACCCCCCCCACCCCACTCTTTTTAAAAATATATTGAAAGTAAGGAGTAGAAGGGGGGGGAGGAGTTCTCTTTTATTTGTTTATTACAATAGGTTAGGTTAGGTTGGAATATATTAGGTAGCCCCACAGGGATTGGTTTTATGAAAGGGGTAGGTATAGGGAAAAAACTACTCCCCCCCCCCTTATTTTCAATTCATAAGAGGGGGGGGGGGGGTTCGGTCCTCAACAGGCACTTGGTGTAAGAGCACCACTATCATGCTGAAACTCACTTAGATTTTACAATGAGTTAGTTCATACTACACTAAAACTAAACTAACATTTTAAAAATCTCTGAATCTATTGATAAACTTATTTTTGTTTTATCCATCAGCTATCTACTTTTTTCATCCCTCAAGGTTTTAGTGGTTCCTATAATTGTTAGTTACCAGGAAATCACAGCAATAATCATTCTTATTCAGAGCTTTTTTGGTACTGTTATGTTAAAAAATAAATGGTCCTTAGAAATTATGTTTGGTTTGCATAAAACAAAAAATACTTCTCTGCTTTACTTGTCTAAATTATTCCCACAGTTCACTATGGATTAAAATAATGAATAAGTTGAAATTTAAAATTATAACAAACATTTTCAGGATATAACCCAGTAAGACATTTGGTTAAATAAGATTATTTTGAAAGAATATTCATTTTTATACAGTTATTTTCAAAATATGACAATTTAAAGAAATACAGTATCCTATATATCATTTTCATTGTTTTGTGCATAGTATGTATCTCGGTAAATCTTAATTGTTATTGATTCTTAGCTAATTCTGGAACTATTTTAACTTATTTTTTTACTTCTATCAAATTCTCATTTTATAAAAATTAATATAAGCTTGTGTTTTTGTTCAACTAAATCTATTTTAACCCATTGTGAATGTAAAGCTATTGTGTGTATTATTGTTAAAATATTCAGAATTCAGTTTTCATTAGTTCACATCCAAAGTTTACAAAAAGATTAGTTTTTTTGCTAATCACCAAAAACGCCCTTAATTTTGCTTTTTATGGACTAAGGCAAATGTATTTTTTTGTTTAAAAACAAAAAAAGACTAAAAAATATCTAAAACTTCAATAAGAGTTAGTCCTAACTTTCACAAACGCTATTCAATAATAATCATAAGATACATACGTTTTACAATGTTATTTTCAAATTGCGACTAATTACAAATTAATCTGCCAAGTTCTAACTGAACTGATTTATGGACATACCTAAAATTTATATTCCATTAGTATTTTTGATACCATTATTTTATGACAGGCAGAGGATTTAATTAGTTTTTCTATGGATATCACATCCCTATCTCTATGCTACGTCTACTGTCCCCAACGGGGAGGTGACATTGGGTTTTTATTACGCTAGTTCTAGAAGGTTTATGATAACATTTTTTTAGTAGTTAACAACTTTTATTGAATTTTGATTGGTTGGTTCATGAAGCTGAGTGCCCAAACGTTACAACCACTAATTGTAATTTACAGAAGGAGTAATTTTATGTATTATTATTGGGGATATACATCAATTTATCAGTCATTGTCTTATCCCTTTAGATCCCTGAACATCCAAGACTCACGTAGAGGTTCTAAATGATATTAATTGTCTTTATAAATGTTTATTAAATTCATAATTATTAAATATTTTTGTTATTTCCCACAATTAATCAAATTAATCAAGATTGTTTAGTGTATTTTTCAATACTCTAAAGTGGTCATTTCAACGTTCTATTCTGTTGTTTTTTATATTTTTTTTTATAAAATATTGTTAGAAAATCTTTATTCTGTACAAATTTTATATTACTAGCTGTTGCGCCTCTAACATCTAGAAGGGCAGAAAATAGTCTAGAATCATCTTAAATAAAAGATTAATAGCCTAAAATAGGAGAACTTAATCAGTTCAGTATTTATTACAATCTTAAGCTTGAAAAAACCTTAATCCTATAATATAAAGTAGCAAGGTTTTTTTGTCTGACGCTTAAGATCTCAACAACTACTTAACCGATTGGGTTTTCCAATTCAGGTAAGCTTCATATAGCTACTGTTATGGTTTTAGACTATTTATTTCAATATTTAAGTCTTGGGATGGTTTTAGGGTATTTTTCTAGCCCCTCTCTGCCAATTTGAGTACAGTTCGCCTAGATGCTAGGGTCGTAGCCGCTAGTACTTTACATCCTATTATATAAAGTAGCAAGTTTATTTTGCCCAGGATGGGTTTAGACTATTTAATTTTTATATATAAGTTTGGTTTTAGGCTATTTTCCTACTTCCCTTACTCCTTCGAATACAGAGCTCCTAGATGCTAGGGGCTCATCCGCTAGTAGTAGGATAAAGTAGATATAATTATAGCATCATATTTATTGGGTTTTTTTTGGAAGGAAGGAGAGAGAAATGGTGTAAAGCTCCAAAGTTAAATGGAAAATTTAAGAAAAAACATTCCTTAAATGCATTTCTCTGAATCTAAAAATCTTTTTTACTTTTACAATACATGTGTTGACTTTTGAAGAACTATTTGCTACGTTTTTCTAAAATATTTATAAAAAAAAGTTCATAGTTATTTTTTCAAAAGATATTTTTTTTAAATGCACATTAAGCCAAATATTCCCATAATTATCAAACTTTATGTAGATTTTGTAAAAAAAAATAATTAAAAAACGGTTGCTTTGTTTACAAAATATGCATTATATGTCATTGTTTTATATTTTTAATAGTAAAACCTCTCTATAAACAGGAACTTCTGTATGTCAGTTTTTTTTATAAAATTAATTACCTGCCGAAAACTAAGCCAATTATTGATGATACAATTGTTAGCAGTTATTTATGGCATCGTATTATAGACAGATTTCCAAGCATTTTAAAATAAAAAAAATTAAGATTAAAACAAGTTTTGTAAGCCCAAAAGCCCGATGGTCTGGGCTAATAAAACTGGTATAGATAATTTTTATATTCAAATTCGTGGAAAAATATACTTAATACGATGCACTGCATGATTATTCAATATGGCTAATAACCGGTTCTAATCCAGCAGATAAAATCGGTTTCGAAACCATACTGAAAAAGTTTCCTCTATTTTAACAAATTATTTCTATTCTTAGCTTTTCTTGCTGCGCTGAATTTAAATGTAATCGTGCTTGTTAATATAAAACTAAAAGTGCATCACATGGTATTTAGTTTTTGTTTATAAATACTTATAAAATATGTTTTTACAGAATATTAAAATTAGCTATTTTTTGTTTTATATTTAATTAACTAAGGAGAGTTCGTTTGGACACTAAAAAATGCACATCTTTTTAAAAAGATCATATTATATTATTCTCATAAAGTTGAGATTATTTAATCATAGTACTTACTGCGCTATTTTGGAAGTTCTGTAAATTAGTCATAATGTATGAACACCTTAGGACATGACAATACAAAACATAAAATTCTAAAATGCTTGAGAAAATTGCTCTGTGACAGTATGGTTTAAAAATGTTATTGATCTATAAGTTTCAAGCACTGGCACAGCTTTACATCGATCAAAGGCCATAAAGAGTAGAAAGGAGGGAGGGGACATTGGGCTGTTTATTACACTAGTTCCCTAAGTTTTAAAATAACGTTTTGTTATCCATTTATGCTTAACAACTTAAGTTAGGCGTCTAAACGTTTTAACTACTAATTGTAATCTACAGAAGGTGTAATTTGTGTTTCATCATTAGGGGATGTACATCAATTAATCGGCCATTGTCTAATTCCTTTAAATTCCTGTATAAAAAGAGGGGTTCATACTTTGTAAAAAAGCTAATTTGGCATAATATTTACAGAACGTCCAAAAAATGCAATTTCAAGAAAATAGTATTCATTAATGACCCTCTCTAAAAAAAACAATTTATGTTAAAAGTAACCAGAGTTTTCCTTCTAACCAACGAATGAGAGAACGTGATTGTATAACTTTAGATACCAGTATTTTACAGTCAAATACACCCCTCTTCTTTGAGAATATGAGATTACGAGATTACCTTAATACACCATCCTCTAACACCCTCTCTTTTTGACAAAGGTATCTTTCAATTTAATCAGGCAAAAGTCTTATACGTAATAATAGAATAATCATGCCATGACTTCTAGCAAATTTAACCATTTTTGATATATTAATAAACAGCAATGTAACAACAATGCGTTTAGCTTGCAAAAACACAGATTCAGTTGTGTCAAACAAATTTCAAGAATCCAGGAAACAGCCTGTAGTTGATAAAAAGGGAATTTGGCATAGAAAATGATTTTGAACAAAGTTAACAAATCATGATTGCTGCACTTAAAGGGAAAAGGGTAAAGGTATTTTAAAGTAGGGATCTAAAAGGATAAGACAATGGCCTGTAAATTGGTGTACATCCCAAATGATGATACACAAAATTAACCCTTCTATAAATTACAATTAATGGTTTGAACGTTTGGATACTTAATGAGCCAACCAATCAAAATTCAATAAAATTCTCTAAAGTTGTTGAGCCAACGAACATGAAAACGTTATTTTTAAACTTTAGGAACTATAATAAACAGCCCAATGTCCCCTCCCTCCCTTATCTCCCTTTACTTTAGTTCCTTCTCATATGAACAACTTGGCATAAATTCATTTTTTTGTATGAAGTTATTTTTATCAATTTAAGTTTGTTCATGTCACAAATTATCATGGAACATAAAAATAATAATAATTAGGGTATTTTCAAAAAAAAAAGTGAGTAATTTTAAATTTTTTTATAACAAGTTATTAAATATCAGCTAATTTAATCGGATCTTGGTTTGGTATATGATTCCTTGGACAACAAAGTATACTGTTATAAGCAAAGCAACTCTATAATCAAGTCCTAAAAGTGTAAGTATGTCCATAAACATTATCCTGTATTAAGCAGGTTTTCAACAAATTTACTTACAATTTTGCTTCGACTCTTATACATTTATAGTCTGATTATTCAGTTCTGACACTATACAAGTGTATATGTCCGTTTGTCCTACCGTTTCAGTGCTTCGCTCTTATGGATGTTGTCATCCTTGTTTTTTATTTGTCTATGCTTGGCTTATATGCTTTCAAAATTGCTTTACTATGTAACAATTAATTTTTCTTTTATATCATAATACGATGCCTCTGTGTATTTCGTTAAGATCTCCAAACGGCTGGAATGATAAAAATCCTTATACTAAAGCAACAGGTTGTTTGTTTGTCTGTGTGTCTGTACCGAGGGATCTCGCTAACCGCTGAACAGATCGGGTTCTCCTTAATAGGGTAGATTCTCATGGGTCCCGGGAAGGTTTACAACTATTTTGGGGGAGGATACCACCACCCTCCCAAGAGAAATGACAAAAAAATTGAAAAATTTTTAATATATGGGAGACTTCAACGTAACATTAAGAGGTATCGTACGTAAAGAATTATCGTAGAGCCTTTAACTAACATAAAACATTTAAAGTGCCACTAGAGGCCTCTAGGGGCGTAGCCGCTAGTATAAGATATTTCGCATGTGCTTTTTATGTACCTAGACTTTTTTAACTAAAGAAAAAAGATATAAATAATTTTGATTAATGTTAAACTTTTACACAACAATGATTTCAAATTTTAACATTAAAAATCTAATTTTTTAATATTTTAAAAACATAGCTACTCTTTGATATAAAACTAGGATATCTTCGAGTCATTATGAACTTTCTTGCTCATTGGCTGATTAAAAAAAAGCATAAACTGAAAAAATAAACTTAATGAAATAGCTATGCTGTGATTTATAGACAAAATAAGCATAACAATAAAAAGGATGTATACTTTCTATTTTTTTTGTTGTAAATTATTGAACTACGTTTTATCATAATTGCAATTTTTCTTTTAAACTTTTTTGAAATAATGTCAATTCCAATGTTTTGCTAATTGTTTGAATGTGTTTGCGACATCCAACATGTTTCTAATGACCCGGGACACAGAAAGGAAAAGGGAAGGTGTTCCTGCAAAGCCAATAAAAATATTAACAAATTTAACTTTTGTAAAAAATTAACCAACAAAATTATGACAATTATGGCATCATCTAATGTGAAATTACAGACTTACCATTTGATTGCATAACTTTTTCCTTGAAGACCTATCTGTGGATGATATTTAGTTATGGCCTATTCTTATACCTATTATTATACTTCATGTTAAGTGTCCGACATAGCAGAGGTAGGTACAAATTTTAAGATCTTTCTTTCAATTATATCAAGTCTTGGAAAATTGTCAATATTTTACGCTAAAAGTAAAATTAAAACTTTAGCTGGAAATGTCTGAACACCATAAGGGAACACAATATTTCATTTTAATTTGAGGAAGTAGGATTTCAGAACCAACATTCTATATTTTTATAATTTTTAACTATTAAATAATCTGCTGCCAAACCAATTCCATCTTTTTAGACACATGAAATGGAATATAAAGAAAAAATATTAATACGAACTTGTATTTGATTTTACTTACATAGGAGAATTTACACAAACAACATTTAAAAATTTAAAACCTTCTCACAAAGTTATATTTAACGTTTCAGGGCATTTATCTATAACATTAATCAATAAATCATTGCTTTAGCATAAAAAAAAAAAAGATTTGATTTGTCATTAACTAATAAAGCCCTAATACTTTATTCTAAGATGTGCATTTATTTTCTTTATTCATAAATATAAATATGTGCTATTGAGAAGATTTTTTTATGGCATTCGAAAATATGGAGAGAATTATGTTGACAATTTAAAGTTATATGGAAGGGGTAGGGAACAGATAATAAAATATAAATTTCACTGGTACCCAAAGTTTTCTAACAACGTTATCTTATTAGTTGGCTAAAAAATTTGGTACATTATTGCAGGGGCGTCCAAGCTTTTTTTATTTGGGGGGGTAAAATTTTTTTAAGGGAGGGGGGTAATTTGTGTTTGGGGGGGTAAAAACCCCTTTACCCCCCCCCCGGCCCCCCTTGGACGTCCTTGCGTTATTCGTTGACTCAGACCATGTAGTGTCTCCACTTTTCAACAAGTAATTTTAGGGATCATTTTTGTTTATAATCATTGGGGTTATACATCAATCCTTAAGAAGCCTGAGAAATGTATTATTTATTTTAGAGAATAATTTGTTCATTTTCTTGGTTGCTATCATCCTTGATAAAACATACATGGGGCATATAACAAGACCTAATTCCAGATCAAGATGGTATGAATATGGGGGAGGAGAGGGGGGGGGGGGTGGCATAAGAATCCCAGTAACAATTGAAAATAGGCTGGTGGATTTTTTTTGATAATTCTAAAAAAGCAAATTGCCATCTGATTTTTTTACTATATAAACTTCAAAATTACATATGTGCTTAAAAATACTCCTACAAAGTCTAGACTTAACTTGTTGAGCAATAGTTATGCTGTAAAAGGTAGATGGAGTGGTGTAAATACAGCATTTGTAATAATTAGATGCTTGGATTTTAAACCCATTGATGAACAACAAACCTGTAGATGGTAGGTTTAGCAATATAAAGTAATGATTAAACATCGTCTATGGGCCATGACTTTATTTTTAAAAAACATCACTTGCCTGACATAGCAGCACTATGTAATATTCTCAAAAGTATGTCTGTCTGTGTGTACTGAAGGATCTTGCTAATAGCTTAACTGAAATGGTTCTAATTTTCAGTACTGGAAAAGTTCATAACTATTTAAGGGGAGGGTTCAAACACTATCCTGAGAGAAATCAACATTTGAAAAAGTGATCCCTTCCCCTCAATTATATATTTAAAAGTGGAGTGCCTCCCTCTCTTATAGTATTCTATAAGTCAGGAAATAAACCTTCAACAAATAGCCATTTGGTGTAGCTATAATATTTTCAATGCAGTTATGTTAAAACACCACAGAAATAGATTTGTTATTATGATTTCATTGTTATTTGAATGGTCTCTAGACATGGAATAATAGAATATCATATAAAAAGATTCAACATCTAGTTGGAAAATATCATCTTATATCATGCAAGTTAGAATAGGGTATTTTTGAATTTAAAATTTAAATTCATAACTAGATGTAAAAGGTATTATTTGTATGTCTAATTTCAAGAGTATGTCTTTATTACTTTTATTTATTGTCTACATTTTTCGACAGTTTTAAAGCAAAGCTTTTCTATAATTAAGGTCAATCCGGAACAAATAGTTTTTTTGTTAATTTAGGCATGTTAGAACTATCCTATCGATTTCAATTTATGCATGGTGATTCCTAGTAGTTATGTACAATTTATAAAGCGTAGTAACTCTATAATCCTAGCTTTTATGAATATTATCATCCTTGTTTTTGATAAAATTGATATTTTGAGTTTAATAATATATAAAACTAGAAGTCTTTATACATATTTCTTAAAGCTTTAAAAAACATTTATTAAATAATAAATCTGGTGAAAAAGTATCCGGCCTATTGTACGACACATAACGACCCTGAAATATGATTCTCCTGATATATTCAGGATGTTAGAAACAATTTGGGATAATTTTAGCCAATTTTGCATCACAATAAATGTCAACTAAACTTCCCCTCCTCTCCATTCCCATATCTCTTTCTTTAAACTCTACTCCACTATTTCAACAGGGATAAAGGAATATTTATGACACACAATGATAAACTTATCAATAACATTTAAATGAATTATTATAAAACTAGCGGCTACGCTCCTAGCATCTAGGAGCTCCGTAAAGGAAGCAAGAAAAGTAGGAAAATAACCTAAAACCAAACTTAAACTTGGATATAAAATTAATTACCCTAAAACCACACAGATGCCTATAAGAAAATTCTATAAAATCGGTTCAGTAGTTATCGAAATCTTAAGCTACAGCCAAAAAAATGCCTTACTACTTTATATAATAGGATTGACAGAGATGTTGGTCCCAAATATGAAACGTTTTAATTAAATATTTTATAACTACTTTAAAGGAATCAATTTGATAAGATTGTTGAAATGTTAAGAGTCAGTTACTTAATAACTATGTCGTTTTAACTATTTGATAAACTGTGTACCTTTCCCTTTATCTCTGCACCCTTCCCTTTCTTAGTTTAATACGATAACTCACAAAACTCCCATTATACCCCCCCCCCCCCCCACCTTTCCACTATAGCTCATATCCCTACGTTTTAAGGCCTATCTTTATATAGGCCTTCCTTTTACCCAAATCAAGCCTTCTTTCTAAGAATGGTGTTCGTACAATATTCATGAATTTGCAGGGATTAGGCAATACTAAAAGATGATACACAAATTTTTATCTACAGAATGGTAATCCCTTCTGTAGATTAAAATTATTGGTTGAAACATATCATTCTCAACTTAATAAACCAACCAATCAAAATTGTGTGTGTATGTATGTACATGTATATATTTTTGTATTTTACTGGGTTTGTGTACACTATGACAAGCATATAAATACTGATAAATTAAGATCTTATTAAATTTTTAATTAATTACTATAAAGTTGATGTCCATAGTAAAATCGCCATATAGTTTCCAGTGCTACTATGTCAGGTGCGAAACAATATATTATGGAAAAAGTATGTGCCAATTTAGCATCAACTAATTTGCATACAAAATAATAAATAACACTGTCCAACGAAACGGTTGATTGGTAATACCTACCTAATTTTCCAGGAATCCTAATGTAGGTAAAAAGAAATTTATATATCCCAAAAAAAGGGCCCCCGAATAGGAGAACTATTTTAAAAGATATCACTAACTTAGAAGACACAAAATAAAGAACCTGAATCATAGGTAATGAGAAATTATATTTTTTAGAAGAATTATTACATTCCTACAAATGTGTGTGTGTGTGTATATGAGTGTGTGTGTGTGTGTGTCTGTGTGTGTGTCATTGCGCTTAGTTTAGAAGATTAATCTGTCATAAGCTTTTATGTTGAGATTCTAAATAGATGGAGATACAAATTGTTCTACCCCGACTCTACATGTCAAATTATTTACAACATAAAGAGAAAAAAAAAGACGTATTAAGTTTTAAAAAACGGCTATAACATGCTAATCTAAATAAGTCTATAAAAGAGGTTTGGGGGGGGGGGGGTGAGGGGGTAATCATTCTCTCCCCCAAAACCTTGTAACATTATGAAAATTTTCTTAGCGCTTCACGCCATTGTACAAAGCACTTTTTAAATTTACCCAAAATGTCATCTAGTCTCTAGGAAAGAAAAATAGCCAAAAGCCACCCTCAGACATAAGGCTTTCCTAAAAAGCATAATCCATTCTGATCAGCAATTTTTGAGATCTTTGTCTTTAAACAAGAAAGACCATATTACTTCATATTATATAAATGATTTCAGCTCCTTCTTTTGGATAGTTGTAATAGGGTCAAAATTTACATTAGGGCTTTAACCAGCAGGGTAAAGGCTCTCCGTAGGGTTATTAAGTAAATAGATTACAAGATATCCGTGTGGTCCACTTGGTAATATGCATGATTCTACCAATAAGGACTCTAGTTGGATAGATGTCCACTGGTAATATGCATGATTCTACCAATCAGGACTCTAGTTGGATAGATGTCCACTGGTAATATGCATGATTCTACCAATAAGGACTCTAGTTGGATAGATGTCCACTGGTAATATGCATGATTCTACCAATCAGGACTCTAGTTGGATAGATGTCCACTGGTAATATGCATGATTCTACCAATAAGGACTCTAGAGGGATAGATGTCCACTGGTAATATGCATGATTCTACCAATAAGGACTCTAGTTGGATAGATGTCCACTGGTAATATGCATGATTCTACCAATAAGGACTCTAGTTGGATAGATGTCCACTAGACTATAAAAGTTTTAAAGATTTTTAATCAATATAATAGATTTGAAATCTGCATAAAATTTTAAGGATTTTTTATAAAATTAGTTTTTTATATAATTCTTTATTTAAAGGCGCAAATACAAATTAAGTTAAATAATTTTGAGATCTGTGATTGGTGGATTGAAAACTATCTGCGCTCTGATTGGAGAAGCTTTAGTGACGTACATCATTCAACCAATTAGAGCGTAGGTAGTTTCCAATCCAGCTATCCTATTGGTCAAAATTTATTAACTTAAATCGTATTTGCGCCTTTAAATAAAGAATTATATAAAAAACGAATTTTATAAAAAATCCTTAAAATTTTATGCAGATTTCAAATCTATTATATTGATTAAAAATCTTTAAAACTTTTATAGTCTAATGTCCACTGGTAATATGCATGATTCTACCAATAGGGACTCTAGTTGGATAGATGTCCACTGGTAATATGCATGATTCTACCAATAGGGACTCTAGTTGGATAGATGTCCACTGGTAATATGCATGATTCTACAAATAAGGACTCTAGTTGGATAGATGTCCACTGGTAATATGCATGATTCTACCAATAAGGACTCGAGTTGGATAGATGTCCACTGGTAATATGCATGATTCTACCAATAAGGACTCTAGTTGGATAGATGTCCACTGGTAATATGCATGATTCTACCAATAAGGACTCTAGTTGGGTAGATGTCCACTGGTAATATGCATGATTCTACCAATAAGGACTCTAGTTGGGTAGATGATTTTGCTAAAAATGTTCTAATTGCTTCAGGCAAAAGACCTCAGTTATACGAAAGAGTGTTCCTTCATCCATGCTAATTTTATTGAAATGAAAAAGAGAAAAATAGTAAAATAATGGGTCTTATTAGAGGAATCTAAAGGGATAAATCAATGGCCTATGAATAGATATACATCCTCAATGATGATACACAAAATTACCCGTTCTGTAAATTAGAATTTATGGTTGAAACATTTGGACAACCAATCAAAATTAAATAAAAGTCCCCAACGTTTTTGAACTAACGAATAAAAAAAAAATTAACAAAACTTTGGGGACCAGTGTAATTAATAGCCAATTGTCCCCTCCCTCCCTGGTTTTATTATATGTATTTGGTGAGATTTAAAATCAATCTAAGTCCTACACACGATAGATGAGTTACTCAGCAAATGCTTTTTAGAAAGCTCTATCGTATAGGAAAATTTTGCAAAATTAACGATCAAATTAATCATCGTTAAAATGTCTTGCTATTTATATTTCTCTTCTCAATATTGTAAGAACACTCTATATATAATGAGGAGATAAGATCATCCCTTTTAAATATATTGTGATTGATGAAAATATATATAGAGAGCAGACATTTGGTAAACATAATATTTGTAAAACATTTTTCTTTAAAAATCCGCTAAAAAATGTTTTAAAAATCGGCCAAAAATATTAATTAGGGCAATAAAAATATACTTTAATGATTTATATTAATTTCTTTCTTTAATTTGTATTATTAATATTTAGTTATGCTAAATGTATTATATTTAAAATTTGGATTTGGAGTATTTCGGACGAGTAAAATACATTTAAGATATTGTAATACACTGAAATAATGAGGGTAGGGTAAGGGTTGTTTTTTCCTAATCCCAACCCCTACGGGGTCCTTAACCCTGAGTGGTACACAGTACCCAATGCAACATAACATAACCTAAAGTAATAAACACACAAACTAACACTAACACCAAACCCCCCCCCCCCCCCTTTATTTTCGATTTATTTAAACGCCAAAATAATATATTTTATCTTGAGTAAGATGTCAAAAGGTTGACCTTTATTGTCCGAAATGCCCATGTTTGTCCAACCCAAGAACTACCTATGGGTTATAAATCAAGTAGGGTATATTTAATGCAGCCAAGAATATTTAATTGCTTATCTAGTCCATGATACATATCTACCTAGCACATTTATTAGTACAGAAGCTTTTATATAACTTTGTTTGACTGTAATCTGCTAGTTTAAAGTCTAATTGTCTAAAGTTTTCAATAGAAAATAAACTCTTTCAATGAGAACCATTACTATAAACTTTTTTTCTAGTGTCAATTTCTAAAGTGTCACCCTCCTTCAAATTGGAATAACCTTTCCCATAACCTATGAGATGCTACCCAGTAAAGGAGAACCATACAGACAGAGACACAGAGATCCAGTTTCTTTATTGTAAGAATGAAGTCAAGAAAAATTAAAGGTTTCTTATATCAACTCTAGATTATTTTATAATCAGCTGATCAATAATTTGCAAATTATGTACAAAATTGTACTAATTTCAATATCAAAATAGAATTGTAAGTTGTACTCTACACCTAAAAATTTTAGCAAAGTACGCCGCATTTATAAATATAGTAATGAAATGGACCTAATACAAACCATTAATATTAATCATCTATGTTCGACTAATTTATACAGGGTTTTAAATACACATTAAAAAGAGAAATATTAATAATTTTTTTTTATTCTTTAATTAAAAAATCCTAAATTGAAATTTGTTGGTGCAACTACTAGTCTATAACTATATATCATCGTTATCATTTCTTTTAATTTTAAGAAACCTACAATTTTTTTGATTTATAGACCATCACTGCTGTCAATACCCAATGCTAACAGTCGTAAAATTTCGTTACTGTATAGAAATTGTTTTTTCTTTTCCATAATATATTAAGCTTGTTAATGTTTCAATAGTTATGGAGAATTTAAGGCGTTGTAGAGACGATTAGTTGTTTTTAGCGTAGAAAAAAAGCCTCTTTTTGAAGACTTAATTTGACCTGTATTTTTAAAAGCATAGATTTACAAAAAGGACCTAAAATGTTATCCATTGCGAACCAAATTGAAATAATGATGAAAATTAAAGAGTATAAAAAGAAGGGTGGAGTGAAAATGTAAAAGAAATGGCCCCAACTTTACATATCATTATCTCTCATAACATATCATTCTCTACGCTCCTTATTCTTTAGTCGCGCATCTAATCTTTAGAATTGCCCGTTCGTTCTTCCGTAATAATTAATTCTTAATTAATGTTTAAATCGTTATATTGATTCAAAACTCGTGTACAAGAATATCGGAAGTATAATTATAAATATTGATTTTACGTTATTCAGACTTGACCAAATCATCTGATTGTTTTGAAACTTTGAAATTCAAAATAATGACATTCTGTCTGTGTCAGGGATCTAAAGGAGATAAATTGATGATATACAAAATTAACCCTTATGTATATTATGTGGTTGAAACGTTTGGACACTTAACATAATAAACCAACTAATCAAAATTCATTAAAAGTCTGAAATGTTTAGGCCAACAAATAAGAACAGGTAACAATAAAACTTTGTGTATAAACAGCCCAATGTCCCCTTCCTCCCTGGTCTGTATGCCTTGGTAATGTCAGGAATAAAGGGATAAGGTAAAGTGAAAAAATATTCGTTCCTTAAAATACTTATGTGAAATTTTGTCTTTGAAGTAGTTGGTATCTTTTAAAAATTTGGGGCGGTAGTGAACCAGGAACGTCCAAGCTTTTAATTTGAGGGGATTAAAAAAATATGTTTCAAAGTCTTCAGGGGGGCGGGCGGCAACCTAATGTAATTTTAAACATTTTTAGGGGGGTAAAATGAGGGGTATGAAAGTATTACCCCCCCCCCCCCCCTGGATGTCTATGAGTGCATGTACATATATTTTTTTGTGCTATTATCCTCTCCTTCCCTGGGTAATGTTTATTTAAGTTGTATAACGTGAGTAAGATTATTCTGTATTTATCATAAATCAAACATAAGATAGTTATCAAAGCACCCTGCCCTAGAAATATACAGAGACATTTATATTTATAAAAATCGAAATCGATTCAATCCGCTGGATTAGAACCGGTTCTCAACAATGCTGAAAAATCATGTATATCATCGTATTACAGACAATTTTTCACGACTATTAAAATAAAATCATAAAATTGATACTGGTTTTAATAGCCCCGAAGGTCCGAGCTATATTTTAATCTTTAAATTTTTTTATTTTAATATCCGTGGAAAGCTGTCTATAAAACAATGCGATTAATAAATATCATGAAACATCTAACATATATAAAGAATTTTGGTACTTCTTGTATTTGTCTCAACTTAGGAAAAACTATTGTGGTCTTTATCAAAAATAGTTATTCTTCTTTGATGATAACTATTACAGCGTATTAATAGAAAATATTTTTTCCCAAAAGTGATATGTTTTACCCCTCTAGCTCATTAAATTATCAAAAAATACGAATATCTACTCATCCATATTCTTTTTGTTTTTCCTAATATTCATCCCCATTTCATATTTCTAGTTCTAAATTATACCCAACGCCTACCTTTACCAATACCAAAGTGTCTATCCTGATAATCCTTACATAAAAGTAACAGGATGTCTATTTGTTTGTATCTGTGTGTCTGTATCAAAGCATCTCGCTAACCGTTGAACTGATATGGTTCTCATTTACAATTCAGCTTCATATAGGTCCTGGGGAAGGGTTATTACTATAAGGATACAACAACCACTAGAAAAAATATCCTTAACCCAAAATTGTTTTATTCTTTTTATATCTAAAATTGAAAATTGGGTGGGGGGACTTCCCACCCACCCCCACATCAGCACTGTTTGCATAGAAGTTTTCCTTCAGCAGAAAAACATTATTACCATAAAGATTATTAAATACGGTTTAAGGTTACATGTATGGCTAAAATTATCTTTTTTATTCTATTTCGTCTTTGTGAGCTTATTTCTAATTGGAGGAGAAATTATTTATTTCTTTAACACATCCCTCTATGTTCTGTTTTGATCAAGAATTAAAGATTTACCTTATCATGGACAACTATAATTAGCTTTCAAGATGTAAAAACCTGAAAATAAAAAAGGAAAATTATGAAATATTTCACATTACAGAAAATGATTATATGAAATAACCCTGACAGTAATAAATTGTGTTTCAATTGCTTTTCTTTTTATTGGGTTTACATCCATATGTAATTTTCATTATTGCATTTAGAAATATAGATAAGGATTGTAAAAGTTATATGGATTTTTTGTGAACCTTAAAAAAAATATCCAACAATGATGTTTTTAACACGTATACATTTTATAAAAAGGTTAAGCATAGAGGTAATGAAAATATTTGCCTAAAACCTCTTATTTTTTTACTTTATCCTTATTTGAGATTACACAAGCATATTTTAGTTACATAAAGTTGTTAAGAAATTAGTTTTCTTTGTGGTATTTAATTAGTTTTACTTTGGCAAAACCAGGGATCTAAAGGGATAAGACAATGGCCGATAAATATATTTACATCCCCAATAATGATACACAAAATTACCCCTTCTCAATAGATTAAAATTAGTGGTAGAAAAACATTTCGTCGCTCAACTCAATGAACCAACCAATCAAAATTAACTAAAAGCCCCCAAAGTTGTTGAGCCAACGAATAAGAAACGTTGTTGTAAAACCTTTGGTAACTAGAGCAATAAACCGCCTAATATCCCCTCCCTCCCTGGGCAAAACTATTGCAAATATACAATGAAATAACAGTACGAACTACATATGCACAATAGATTTAAAACTAGTAATGCCAGGGATCTTAAGGGATAAGACAATAGACGTTAAAAGTATATGCATCCACAATGACCATAAACAAAAATACCCCTCTTCTAGATTAAAACTATTGATTAAAAAGTTTGAACACTAATGGAATCAATCCATCAAAATTTATTAAGAGTGCTCAAAGTTTTTGAGCAATCGAATAAGATAAGAGGTGGTTATAAAACTTTGGGTACCAGTGTAGTATACAAGTACTCCCTTCCTATGTGATAGCGTCTTAAGCAAAACTTTTAATCTATAATACAAAGTAGCTTGATGTCTGTCCGTTCCTTAAGATCTCGGTAACCACTGAACCGATTGGATTCTACTCTTTAGGGAATATACCTACTGGTCCTGTGGTGGTTTTAGGCTATTTTGTGGGACACCCACAACCCCCCCCCCCCATTTTTTTGGGGTTTATGGGGAAACACATAAAACTAATGGCAGCACCAGTAGTACTTAATTTTATTACCTCTTGGGGCAGAGCTCCTAGAGGTCAGGGGCGAAGCCGCTAGTGGGTGGCAAAAAAGTTGTGATTTTGAAGCATGAAATTAAACGAAAGTATGGAATAATCAGGAAAGTTGTCCTCTAATATTTTACCTCTATTTTAACACGAATGAAAGTGATATTCTAAAAAAGTGAAAGAAGCAATTTGGTACAATTACTTTCTGTTGTAAAAAAATGTTTAGCACTTCTTTAACTCAATTTTTCTGTACAAAATGGTTATTAAATAATTTTTTATTGATTAAACATTTCAATTTCATAAATCAGTGAAAATTGAATGGGGTAAATAAAATGTTAGAAATCAATTTGATCCAATAAGGCTTAGAAATATTAATACTGGAACCGATTCTCAGCCATACTTAAATATCATTTATAGCATCGTATTACAGACAATTTTCAACAAATATAGAAATAAAATGCATAAGATTAATCCCAGCTCTGTTAGCCCGAATCTTGGGCCCCTTGGATCTTACAAAACTGATAAAAATCTAAATATTTTTCATTTGATATCGGCGGAAAACTGTTTATGACTCTACAACCAATATTTGAGAGAATTTGTATTTTTTACAATGTGGTTTTTAAGAAGAACAATAACGTAACAACTCATAATCAAATGTTTTTTTAAAACTTGGTAAAAACTATATTACACTTTATATATTAGTAGTTTTCTTTACATGACTGAGAAAGACAATGAAAAGTTGTTATATCAGCCGTCATGCACTGTGTGCTACCTATAAATAACCTTTATGTCGACGCAAAATGCATTAGTAAGTTATCATCTAACTGCATTTTCATTTATCATACAAAATTGCAGTAATACAATACGTTTTTTGATATGCAACTACTATAGACTGCCTATTACCACAAAGAACTGAAGGGATAAGACATTGGCCGATAAACCAATGTACATACCCAATGATAGTACACAAAATTACCCCTTATTTAGATTATAATTAATGGTTAAAACGTTTGGACATATACCTAAATGAACTAACCAATCATAATTCAATAATAGTCCTAAAGGTTGTTGAGCCAACGGATTAGAAAACGTTATAATAAAACTTCGGGGACTTGTGTAATAAACAGTTCAATGTCCCCTCCCTCCCTCTCTGCATTTTTATACCTGTGAAGAGCTCGCTAATAACTTCATCAATTGAGTTCTTCATATTAGGGAAATTCAAATGGAAATTTTAACCAAAATTTTGTAGGACCATTGGGGCGGAGCCGTTAGCATTATTTGAGATTTTCTGTTTCATAAGTTTTATGCTTTGCTTCTTATACAGGGTGTTTCAAATAATACTGTATTTTCTAATTTTCTCATATAACCAGAAGTAATACAGAAAAAAATAATTATACATCCTTGATCTCTGTATAAAAATACATTAAAATTAGAATAGGTATTCTGGTTGTATCAGAAAAACCGAAACCACAGTTTTATTTGAATTACTCTGTATACAAAATATGTTGTTGTAATAGTGTTGTAGTATCTTTTTTTTATAGAACCCGCCTGAGATGCAATGATAAGTTATCGCCGTGTCACTTTTTTCTTATTTCTTTTCATGCAAACTAGAGTGTTGGGTGTGCAAATCCTCCGGAATCTAAAGGATAAGACAATGGCCAATAAATTAATGAACATCCCCAATAATAATTCACAAAATTATCACTTCCTTAGTTTACCCTTAGTGGTTGAAACGTATGGACAGTGACACTCAATTTAATGAACCAACCATTTAAAATTTAATAACAGGCCCCAAAGTTGTTAATCCAATGAATAGTAAAACGTTATTATAAAACTAGTGTAATAAACAGCCTAATGTCCTCTCCCTCCCTGTAACTAATCCCTATTGAGACAAAATGAAATGTATTTCTGTATTGTATTAAACAATAGCATGTCGTATTTGCTATTCATGAAAACAAATAATTTTCCAGTATGGCTTCAAAACTGATTAATATCCGCTGAATAATAACCGGTTCTTAGCCATACTGAAAAATCATGTATAGTACCGTATTACAGACAATATTCCATGAAAACTAAAATAAAAATCAAAGAAGAAATACCAGTTTTGTTATCTCGGGTTTTTGGCCCCTCGGGAATAACAAAAAACTATTTATAATCTTATAATTTTTCATTTTTATATCCGCGGACAGCTGTCTATAATATGATAGATAAATAACTCTAGCTTGTAAAATAGTTTTCTTCTAGTGCCGCATCCCTTGAAATTAAGTTCTGTCTTTGCACATAATTTTTATAGGTTGAAATAGATTCATCATGATAAGAGAGATGAAGGAGAAGGGTTTTTTATCTGTTGCAGATTATGAGAGATTATTAGAGCAATTAGATCACAGCAGATTTAATTATTGGCAGATTATGAGAGATTATTAGAGCAATTAGATCACAGCAGTTTTTTTTTTATCTGTTGCATATTATGAGAGATTATTAGAGTAATTAGATCACAGGAGTTTTTTTATCTGTTGCAGATTATGAGAGATTATTAGAGTAATTAGATCACAGGAGTTTTTTATCTGTTGCAGATTATGAGAGATTATTAGAGTAATTAGATCACAGGAGTTTTTTATCTGTTGCAGATTATGAGAGATTATTAGAGTAATTAGATCACAGGAGATATTTTTATCTGTTGCAGATTATGAGAGATTATTAGAGTAATTAGATCATAGGAGATATTTTTATCTGTTGCAGATTATGAGAGATTATTAGAGTAATTAGATCACAGCAGTTTTTTATCTGTTGCAGATTATGAGAGATTATTAGAGTAATTAGATCACAGGAGTTTTTTATCTGTTGCAGATTATGAGAGATTATTAGAGTAATTAGATCACAGGAGATATTTTTATCTGTTGCAGATTATGAGAGATTATTAGAGTAATTAGATCATAGGAGATATTTTTATCTGTTGCAGATTATGAGAGATTATTAGAGTAATTAGATCATAGGAGATATTTTTATCTGTTGCAGATTATGAGAGATTATTAGAGTAATTAGATCATAGGAGATATTTTTATCTGTTGCAGATTATGAGAGATTATTAGAGCAATTAGATCACAGCAGTTTTTTATCTGTTGCAGATTATGAGAGATTATTAGAGTAATTAGATCACAGGAGATATTTTTATCTGTTGCAGATTATGAGAGATTATTAGAGTAATTAGATCATAGGAGATATTTTTATCTGTTGCAGATTATGAGAGATTATTAGAGTAATTAGATCACAGCAGTTTTTTATCTGTTGCAGATTATGAGAGATTATTAGAGTAATTAGATCACAGGAGTTTTTTATCTGTTGCAGATTATGAGAGATTATTAGAGTAATTAGATCACAGGAGATATTTTTATCTGTTGCAGATTATGAGAGATTATTAGAGTAATTAGATCATAGGAGATATTTTTATCTGTTGCAGATTATGAGAGATTATTAGAGTAATTAGATCACAGCAGTTTTTTTAATCTGTTGCAGATTATGAGAGATTATTAGAGCAATTAGATCACAGCAGTTTTTTTTAATCTGTTGCAGATTATAAGAGATTATTAGAGTAATTAGATCATAGGAGTTATTTTATCTGTTGCAGATTATGAGAGATTTATGGAGCAATTAGATCACAGGAGATATTTTTATCTGTTGCAGATTATGAGAGATTATTAGAGTAATTAGATCACAGGAGTTTTTTATATCTGTTGTAGAATATGAGAGATTATTAGAGTAAGGGGGTAGGGAGTTTGTACAGTTATAGGAAATGGAAATTTAGTATCAAATTTTGCCCTGGCCGTTTGGGCTTGTTTTTATGGTTATCAGCCTAATTCTTTTTGTAAACTCTCTTATATGATTGGATCTACATGTAAAACTTTGAAAATTGAATTTTGGTACTTTCTTTCTAGGGGCTAGTGGGGCAAAAGACCCCCCCAAACACTAAAATTTTAAGTTATGCGTTTTTTTAAAAGATATCGAGCTGTATGGAACCTTTTATACCATAGATGAGTTGATTAGCCACCCCATATTTCATTTTTGCACTTCTAGGGACTTTTGGGGTAAAAAAAATTTTTCACAGTTTTAAGCTTACAAGCCCCTAGAAATAAAGTGTAAAAATGAAATATGGGATGGCTAATCAACTCATTTATACATCAATTTATCGGCCATTGTCTTATTCCTTAAGATCCCTGATAAAATAACTATATCCAAGCTTTAAGATACAGAATAATGAATGTAATTAGCTATAATATGAATATGAGGACCATATAATATTTATAGGGATTAATGTAAAGAGAAGCCACGCTATTATAAAATTAATGAATGTACTTAGGATAGATATGAATATAAAGACTATGAAATAGTCCCATACTTGTATACATAGAGGTCCTACAAATTTACAAAAAAATATTTTAGATTTTCAAGAAATGGGAAAAAAGCTTGTTTTTACCAAAATTAGTAAGTTTATTATGAAATAGTTAACATAAACATCTCAGAATTTAATATTTTAATTATAAGAAAAACCAGGGATCTAAAGGGATAAGACAATGGCCAATAAATTGATGTACATGATACATCTTCAATGATGATACTAAAAATTACCAATTTACTAAATGAATCAACCAAAAAAATTCAATCTAGTCCCCAAAGTTCTAAAGTCAACGATTAATAAAACACTATTATAAAGCTTTGGAGACTAGTGTAATAAACTACCCTATGTCCCCTCCCTCTTAAAAATTTGGCTATTCTATAATAAAAAAGTTTAATTTTATTTTGTGAGACCTCTCCGCAAAGTTGTTGGTACCCTGAAGTTTGAATTGCACTACTTGATTGAATACCATCAATCAAGAGGCAGGGATTCAAACCCAGGGATCTAAAGGTACAAGACAATGACCGATAAATTGATATGCATCCCCAATGGTAATAAACAAAATTACCCCTTCTGTAGATTGAAATTAGTGGTAGAAAATTTTGAACACTCAACTTAATAAAACAACCAATCAAAATTCACTGAATTCACTTCATGATCCAACTAATCTAAATTCATCCCAAAGTTGTGAACCCAACGAATAAGAAAACATTATAATAAAGATTTGGGGACTAAAAATAAACAACCCATTGTTCCCTCTCTCTCTCTCGGATTCAAACCACACAATAGGGTTACTAAAAGTGACTTTCCTTTTGTTTTCCAGAATATTTCTATTATGATTACTCTAACATTAGAGTGTGTTTCTAAGAAACTTCAAACCATCCAATCTGATTTTAAAATTACTTTTTCGAAAGGGGGAGGGGAATTTTAATTTTCTTTTTTAAACAGTTGTAGGTTGGTGGTAAACCTGTATAAGAAAGCTTACCTGAAAAATAAAGAAAACCATTAATAAGACGAAAACCATCTGAAGATTAAATGGATAAATAAACATACATATATTCCATTTCTGTTTGTTGTATTTAGGGCTTTGCAAAGATGGGGGAGGGGACAGAAAAAAAGCCTAAAACCATCCTTGGACCAAAGTACGGCTTATCTTTCGTGGAGAACTCAACCAGATCAGTAGTTAGAAAGATCTTAACGGACAAATAATTAAATCTTACTACTTTAAGTAAAATGATATCTTTAGCGTTGTAATACATTTCTGAAGTATGGAATTTTTCTTTTAATTTTCTAGGAAAATACGAAGAAAAAAATAATGAACAAAAATCCTCTAAGATAATATAAGCTAAGTAGGATTTAAAATGTAATCCTTTGTATTTGAAAATAAAAGAAAACATTACAAAAATTTTAGAAATAATATATTTTTATATATTGCCACTACTAAATCCTTCATAATAAATCATTAGTTATCATAAGAAAGGGACATAAATACAGAAAAAGATAATAGTAAAAATCTTAATATTTTTTTTTGATTTTTACTAAATAATGACATTTATGAACAAGAATGTTTTATAAGCATAGATCGTATCCTATTCCTAACGATCTTTTTGTAATAAACTAGTTGACGTACTGTCGAACATTTAGACAGACGTACAGACAGACCCTACTTCTTTAGATTTTTCTGATAATTTTTTAAGAAGAATCCAAATACTAAAACACACAGAAAAAAAAAGAACTTGAAAAGATTAAAATTTATAATCCTAGTTTAGTGGCCATCTGGTATTCAATAATTGAGATAAATAGCGATCATTTCTGACTTAATTCAGTGAGATACGCGAATTAATGTTTAGATCAGCTATTAGACACAGCAGCAAAAAATTGTATGAAAAATTTGAAGAAACGAGGCGGTTTGTGCTTTAGCAATAGTTTTTTAACCCATTGCGTTTGACAATATGAAGGAAAAGACGGGAAAGTATTATATCCACTTTATCATAATTCATACTAATAATGATAATTAAATTGGTCTATTGCATTAATCCAAGTACATTATAGCTATACCAATATAGATATGTGCATTTCTGTACTTAACTGTACAATTGCAAATTTTACATTAAAATCTAAAATAAATAGAAATGAATTTATGTTTCATGAACAGTTGTTTAATTATCAAAATATTGACATATTAAGTACTTAAAGACAGGACAAACATTAAATATTTATCATGTTAAAAAGTGTATTATATTTTATGTTTATTAATTTATAATTTTTTAGTAAAAATTTTGTTCATTTTTGGAGCTTTAGATTTCATTGCGCATTAGAATTTGTATATAATTGAGATTTTTGGATAATTATTTTTTCTTAATCTATAAATTAGAAGAGCTGAAATTAAAATAAAGTGAAACAATATCTAGCCTTGAAATAGAACTGAAGCAAAAAAAATGTCTGTAAAATCTTTTAATGAAAATACCAAATCCTATGAAAAAAACTTTCCTTCTTAACAATAGATCTGAAGAGATGGGGCAATCAACGATGTATTAATTAACATTCCCAAAACCTTCTAAAATTATAAAATAAAATTATTGGTTAAAATGTTTCAACACTGCTAGAATTGTAAACAAAACTTTTGGTGACCAGTATCCTATTTTATAAAGTAGGAAGGGTTTTTATGTCTGAAGCTGAGTGGCTGTTTAATTTTTATATTTTTTGGGATGCTTTCAAGCTGTTTTCTTAGCCCTTTCTATCCCTTTGAATACAGATACCCTAGATGCTAGGGGCTCATCTACTAGTAATTAATAAATCCCATTATATAAAGTAGAAAGCTTTTTTGTCTGTAGCGAGGGATCTCGCTAACCGCTGAACAGATATGTTTCTCCTTTATAGTGAATCTTCTTATATTCTTTTTTTTAAAGTAGAGGTATGGTTTTAGGCTATTTTTTCCCCTTCCATATCCTTTGGATTAGAGAGCCCCTAGATGCTAGGGGTGCAGCCGCTAGTAATTAATAAAGTATCGAGCTTTTTGTTTGTAGCAATGGATCTCGCTAACCATTAAAACAATATGGTTCTCCATTAAAGGAAAGTATCGCATAGGCCCTGAGATGGTTTAATAAATAAGTCTGGGTAATTGTTTGGTTCTAAGCTATTTTTCTGCCCTTCCATATCCCTTCGAATATAGAGCCCTTAGATGCTAGGGGCGCATCCGCTAGTATATTACATAATGTAAGTATGAATATACTAATATACCAAAGTAGGAGTGAGAACAAAACATAATGATATATTATAGAGAAGATTTTCTATAATATTAAGTGTTAATACAAATATTAACACTAGTGTGGTTTAAATAGTGAGGCACGATTTTTACATTTAACACATGGTTAATTTCATTTTTATGGTTGAGACAAAAATATATTTCAATGATAGATAAGTTTAATTTATGTACCTTAATTTCTCTGAAACGGCTTTATAACCAGTGGCGTGCAGAAGGGGTGTCAAAGGGGGTCGGCATTCTAGTATCTCAATGAATATAAAATATATACGTGGATATTATAACAGGGGAAGAAATGTCGCCAATTTAGGTTACTAACATGGACATCACTTATTGGTAAGTTCGTTCATCAAGTACAGGGTGGGAGGGGATGGGGTAAAAAGGGTGGATGGCGAGGATCGTTATTTTAGCCGGCTACAAGATTCACGTTATTATAGTACATGATAATCTGGTGTAAGATCCAACTAACATTAAATCCATTAGTGTTTTATTGGTAGCAGAGATACTCTAGATTCTAACGCGAGTCCAAAAATCTGTCAAAATAACATTATACCCACATTTATTAGTGGAGTTTTGTTAAGGCATGTGAAATTTTTACATCTAAAAGACATTTACCGTACTATTGATGCGCATCTTTTGGAAATGAACATACCTGTTTTATTTTATTATTGCAAAACCTTATTTAGATTTGTAGATCATTATTTTTTATGATCATGGCTATATAAAAATTATACAAAATCTACACACACACACACAAATGGACTTATTATTACTTGGATCTTACACCAGATTATCAAGTACTCTAATAAAGTGAAATTTGTAACTGGCTAAATTAATAACCCCTTGTCCCCTCCAATCCATCCCCTTCCCTCGAAATGGTCAACAAATGATGTCCATTCAATATACATTAACAGATATATATTTATTCAAATATTCTAATTGATTGTCAAAGACTTATAATAAATTGAGGAATTTTTTCCTATTGACCTAACCATGCTAAAAATATATATTAAGGTTTATATACCATCGATATTAAAGGATATGACAATGAACATAAAATTGATGTATATCCCCAAAGATGACAAATAACAAAATTACTCTTCCGTAGATTAGAATTATAAGTTGAATCGATAGATCACTACTAGTTTGAACGAGTCAAAATTAAAGCACCCAAAACTATTAAGGCAACGAATAAGATAAACTTGGTTATACAACTTTAGGTACTAGTGTAATTAACAGTGCAATGCTCCTTCTCTCCCTTTGATTTGACTTGATTATGCAGGTAAATTTAAAAAGATAAACAATTACTTTAAAAAAAAAACGTCTTCAATATATCAAAGCTATATAATTTTTACATACTTTAGAATTTATTTGATCAATTGATAACATTGATATGATAAAAAAAAGCATAGTAAATTGCAAACAAATTAAAGGGTAGCTTTAATGCTTCGCAAGGGTCGACAAACCCCCCCCCCCCCCCAAAAAAAAATGTGTTAATGAAGTTTCCATGATACGATACCTTCACGAAAACTATGTTCTTGAACTAAACAACATCACTCAACATTTTATTCATCAGTTAGATACGAGAATGGATAACAGAATATAAACAAAGATATTTCAATGGATATAGAATACACGTGGATATTATGGCAGGGGAAAAGTTGTTGTCTATTTAGGTTGCTAACATGGAAATCACTTATTGGTCAGTTTGTTCATCCAGTAGGAGGGGAGGGGATGGGTAAAGGGTGTTCACTTTTGTCCTCATAGAAATGATACTCTAGTCCCAGAACTACGATATTACTTTTAGTAAGGGATTTTTATGTGAATATCGATAAAAAATAAATAAGTCTTGTTATAAAAAAAATTATTTCAAACAATTATTAGGTGTAAAATCTAAAGCAATATCACCAATTTTGTTTTTCATATATACAAGGTGGGGCGAATAAGACCGGACAAATTCTAACTTCTAAACAAATTAACATAAAATCGTCAATTTTAAAGATTATATTGAATTTAAAAACTGGCAAGCAAAATAGGTATATGACTTATTAGATTATTCAATAAAATCGCCGCCAGCCTCAATCACCGCCTTTACCCGCCTTCTGAACCGCCCGCAGGCCCTGGTCACCATGTCCCTGTCCAAGCTGGCGAATTTCTCCTTGATAGTGGCAATGAGGGAGGTCTTTGTTGTATAGGCACGTCTATTGGTGCATGCTTCAAAGAAGCCCTAGGCCTAAAAGTCCATTGTATTAAGATCGGGCTGCTGGGAGGCCCCATTTCCTTAGGAACGTGAGTAACCGCAGGATCCAAATTCACCCAACTTTAACGCTACCCTTTGACACGGAGGCTCTTATTTGGACCACAGTTAAGCTGGAACAACGTTCTATACCTTTTTGGAAATGGTATGAAGATTCAGCTAGGGTTGTCAGCGCAATTCATAGTCTAAAATGAGTTTTTAAGTTCCACATGGGTCTCTAACGTCGAGAACCGAGAAATTTTCACGATTTCACACAATTTTTGACATCTTTAAATCTGCCACGTTTCACTTTGCCGGAGTACTACAGCCAAGCCACTTTAGATAGAGAGCTCTAGTCTTTTCTAGTGTCTTACTTATGTATCTAACAGTATCCCCAGCAAGTTGCATAACTCTACCTCATCTACAGATGGGCTGAGATCCGATTTAGTGGGCCCTAGTCGAAAATCCAGATTATTCCACCGGCGCATTTCGAATCTGCCTTGTTGAACATAAGCGCGGCCAGCTCGGAGTACGAGCCCATCTTCGTCCAAAGATTTTTTTGTGCTAAAAGGTCATTACCTAAGCTTTTAATAGTGGGGTCAAACGTCTTGATCGGTCAAGTAGTTTTGGCGCTATGGCCGTTTAAAGTTTGTCCGGTCTTATTTGCCCCACCCTGTATATATATATTGTCCCTCTAAATATACGGAGATCCATTCGTGTACATAACTGTTCATTTTCTGGGCCCCGACATGAGAATAAACATTTTATGGCCAAATGATGTTTTTCTGTTAGCCAGGGGTTGTTATGAAGAGGGGGGGAGTCATACACATTTTACAACTCACGATAATTTCAAATGTTCGGGGTAGAAAAATACCGATGTTATTTTAAGTTAAAAAGTTATGAAATCAAATGGAAAAAATAAGGAAAGTCTTAAAGAAATAAGATGTAAAATTAATGTAGATTAAAACTAATAGAAGTATAAATCTACTAATAAATTTTTTTTCTAAAATCATCAAGTCAGTACAAAAAAAAAGGTGCTTTTAAGTGGTGGAAAAGTTTAAAACCATAACTTCTTAATAATATTTTTCCAACATCCTAACTATCTATGTAACTTTTAAACACGGGGCTATTTTCTATCCTATTTAGTGATGGGTTTGAGAATATATTGTTTTTTAACCATCATGTAGCAAAACACTAGAAAAATAAAGAAAAACATAAAACAATTTTGTATTTCCCAAATGGTTTTCCTCCAAAATATAAACCAAGAAAGATTATTTCAGTATGGCTTCAAAACCGCACCGCTGGATTAGAACCGGTTCTCAGCCATACTGAAGAAGCAAAGAATAGCATCGTATTACAAACAATTTTCTACAAACATTATGATAAAAATCATAAAATTGATACCAATTTTGATTGTCAGGGTCTTTGCCCCCTTGGGTCTAACAAAACTGGTTTTAATCTATTTTTCATTTAAATTTCCGTGAAAATCTGTCTATAATTCGATGCGATAAATAACTATTTTAATATAAAAACTGAAGATGTTTGTATTTTTGTTTAACATAAAGGCTTGAGCGACAAATACTGATTTTAAGCATAGCTTAACTCTCTCTGTAAAGTTAGGGGCGTAGCTGCTAGTCCCTTTCATAAAATAGTAAGATGCTATTGCTAAGTAGATTATTAATGCATTATTCTCTGCATTATTATGATTCCTGTAATAAAAAAAATGGCTACTTTTTATAGTATTGAACAAGAGAATAAAGAAGTTTTTGAGTAGCGAAATTCTAAATTATTGGAATATATCCAATATTTAAAATTACGTTTGTTGTGCAAGGAATTCAAGATATAAGACAATTGGCGATAAATTGATGTACATCCATAATGAAGATACACACAAATATCCTTTTTGTAAATTACTATTACAGGTTGAAACGTTTGGACACTCAACTTAATGAACAAATAAATTAAAATTCAATAAGAGTCTCCAACGTTATTCAACAAGAAAAGTTATTGTAAAACTTTGGAGACTAGTTTTTTAACCCATTGTCCTTTCCCTCCCAGTTTGTTGTGTGTATGTGAAAACCACGTTTAAGGATTGGCCTTTACTGTTGACACCAAAAACGTACTTTTATACAGGCAGGTCTTTACAAACGATTCTTAAAAGAAATAATATTTAGCAATTCAATATCAAAAAAAAAAATTTCGTAAAAAAAAATTTAAAATACCTTATCAATTCTTATAAAAAAAGTACTTTTCCGCTAGTTAAAAGTTATAATAATGGGAAAAGCACTGTTTTATTGGATCATATTAAACAGTAAACCCAAAATATTCTTGAATATCCCATCAAGTTTATATGCTCTTAATGGAAATAATAAAAAAAATAAACTGGACAGATGAACATAATATTTGTAATATTGTATGTCTATGTTTAAGCTGGAAAAACACGTGAATATCATACAATTATTCATTTAGTGTAAAAGAGAATGGTGTTCACATAAAACAAAATGCTAGAAAAAGTTTGCTAGGTTTCTTTTTAAAACTTCAATAGAAGTGATAGTGAGTAAAACTATTTTTAATAAGCCTATTTGTAGCATATTTCACTATTTTATCAAGTACTAGCAGCTGCGCCCATGGCATCTTGGTCTTCAGAGGGTTAAGAATAAATAGATTAAAACCATTCCAAGGCTTAAATCTTAAAAAATAGCCTAATACCATCCAGGGACCTATGTGAAGCTTCTTTTAAAGGTATAACTCTACCAGTTCTGTAGTTATTGAAATCTTAAGCTTCAGACAAAAAAAAAATACTACTTTTTATAATAGGATATCTAAACTATAAAAAAATACTATTCTTTTGAATATTTTTTGACTAAAATTTGAAAACACTAAAAGGCAGCAGAACATTTGAAAGTTAGAATCGTGAATCCAACTTAATTGAGATGTATTCTTAACTTTGAATAAAGGGAAGCTCTTAGAGATAAAATTATTAAAATCCCATCACAAGTAACATTCCTTTATTGGAAAACCAAAATATTTTTTGTTGATTTGAGAGTTTAAGTGATAGATAAATGCTGACGCGCGGTTTAAACATGTTAGACTTGGAGATGTGACATGAATTAATTTGACTGATATAAAGTAGTAAGCTTTTTTGTCTGTAGCAAAGGATCCTCTTTAACGTGAAGTTTCATATCTGGCCTTGGGATGGTTTTAGTCTTTTTCATTTAAATAGATAAGTCTGGTTATGGTTTTAGACTATTTTTCTGCCTTTCAATTTCCCTTCGACTATAGAGACCCTAGATGCTAGGGGCGCATCGCTAGTACTCTATTTATAAAGGACCTTGGCTACCAAACTTCTATCATAAAATAAGTATATGGAATCTCCTCTTTAACAGATATTGTTTAATATGCAAGACTTTGGGTTATAGCCAACACATACATTAACATGTAGGAGTGGAAACTTTATATTAACCATGGATACAGGGACACAGTAAGTAAAGATGATATTGTTTAACCAACACATATATTAACATATAGGAAAGGAAACTTTATATTAACCATGGATACAGGGAAATAGTAAGTAAAGATAATATTGTTTAACCAACAAATATATTAACATGTAGGAGTGGAATCTTTATATTAACCATGGATACAGGGACATAGTAAGTAAAGATAATATTGTTTAACCAACAAATATATTAACATGTAGGAGTGGAATCTTTATATTAACCATGGATACAGGGACATAGTAAGTAAAGATAATATTGTTTAACCAACACATATATTAACATATAGGAGTGGAAACTTTATATTAACCATGGATACAGGGACATAGTAAGTAAAGATAATATTGTTTAACCAACACATATATTAACATGTAGGAGTGGAAACTTTATATTAACCATGGATACTGGGACATAGTAAGTAAAGATAATATTGTTTAACCAACACATATATTAACATGTAGGAGTGGAAACTTTATATTAACCATGGATACAGGGACATAGTAAGTAAAGATATTGTTTAATCAACACATATATTAACATGTAGGAGTGAAAACTTTATATTAATCATGGATACAGGGACATAGTAAGTAAATGTAATATTGTTTAACCAACAAATATATTAACATGAAGGAGTGGAAACTAATATATTAAGGAAAAATATCTTTTAAATCTTAAATAAAATACTTTCAGATATAATGAACCCATGAAAAGTTTATTTTTTACATAATCAATACATTTTAACAAATTTTTAGGTATACTTCTCATATCCAAACTTGATTTAATTTGTTGTATTTCCCTAAATAGTGGGTTAACAACTAGTACAATCTTGACCGAAACAAATTCTGTTTACACAAATGACATGAGGTTTTTCACAATGTTTCTGTAAATAATGACTTGGGAACTTTTTAGGTAATGTTATAACCCCTTAAATGTACACACGTGGCTGTGCCCCTAGCATCTAGGGGATTTTTATTATAAGCATACATACCTGTAAAAGAAATAATAAATTAATAATATATACATATAACTTTCAAGTAAATACAGAAGTCACCGAAGTTTTATTATAACGCTTCTTATTCGTTGGCTGAACAACTTTGGAGACTTTTAATAAATTTTGATTGGTTGTCTCATTCAGTGTCCCAATGTTTCACCTTCTACTGAAGGGGTAAATTTCATCATTAGGGATGAAGATCAATTTATCGACCATTGTCTTATCTCTTTAGCTCCTTGTAAATACTTAAGATCTCTAAAACATAAACATTAGTTCTATAATCATTTGGGAAACTTTCTGCATACATTGAGCAGGTTTTATGCCATTTTCTAATTTTAATTTACATAAACATTTACAGGAGTAGGGGGGGGGGGGGTAAGGACTAAGGCCCTTGAAACTAGGGACACCATCATACAAAAATGAACAAGAAATGTATGTAAAATGTAAACAATAAAACAGAAATAGTCTGTATTTATACAAGAATGAAGAAATTGATAGTTGCTGCAGGGTAATCCTTCCTTAGGGCCAAATATATTTAAAGAATTCCAGTTTTAAAACATAGATCATGGAGTATTAAGAATGTTAATAATAGATTAAGCAATTGCGGCGGTGTGTCTAGCTTTAAGGGATTTTTTTAATCCAAAAAATCTAAAATGTTGGTTTTCATCAATATGCAAAATGAAAAAGGTAGCTGCCCAATAAAGTATAAAATAATATCCAAAAAACGCATTAGTTTTAGCTTATATTCAAAATTTTGATAGGATATGATTTCAGATAGGAAATAAGACTTGAAAATCTTCTTTGGAACTGAATTTGAGAAATAAACAATGTCCACTGATTTTATAAAGGTTAAATAATAAAGATTTATATTTTTAATGAACCCAATTTCTGTGTTTTAATTAATCTTTGATAGGCAACTTAGAATGACGGAAAACACGAGGCCAAAAAATTGTTCCTTCAAAAAAGCTTGAGATTTATTTTTTCTGTAATACTTGAAATAAAGGGATGTTTTTAAAAAAAAACTTTAAGAAGATGAAAAGCATTCTTTTTTTCTGTATAATATTTTAAACGTAAGGATGTGTTTGTTGTCGACAAAGAAATATACGATTTTTAGAAAGAAATCAATTCTTTTGACAGGCAAAAAAGTCCACAAACACCAGCGATCTAAAGAGATAAAACAATTGATGTACAGTACATCCTATATGTTAATACACAAAATAACTCTTCTGTAGATAATAAATAGTGGTTGAAACGTTCGAAAACTCAACTTAATAACTAGGGTTGGGCCGGATACTTTTTTGGCCGGACACCGGATATCCGGCTGATTTCAAATGCCGGATATCCGGCAAATATCCGGTTATCCGGCCAAATTACCGGATATCCGGCCGGATAACCGGCCAAATTACCAGATATTAAAGTAGTAAAAAAAAATTTCTTCAGAAATCTTATAGAAATTTACATAAAGTTAAACTTATTTAGAAAAAATGTTCTTCTAGCTTCAATAATAAGAAAATTATAGCCATTTAAGATTTTAAAAAGCAGAGATTTTTGGTGTAAAGTATAAAAAATTATAGAGCCGGATATCCGGCCGGATAGTTTAAATATCCGGTATCCGGCCACACCGGATATCCGGCCCAACCCTATTAATAACCCAACTAGTCAAAATTCAATAAACGGTCAAAGTTGTTAGGCCAACGAATAAGAAATCGTAATTATAAAACTTTGTGGACTATTGTAATACATAGCACCTTTCCCCCTCTACAAACACGTTTTCTGAAAAATATTTCGTTTATTAAAAGAAAAGGAAGGTTTAGCTGTTTTACCAAAATAATATCTTAATTTATTTTGTATAAACACCACTGTAGCTATACAAGCTTAGAATCCGGAAGCAAAATAAAAACATTATGAATCTGATTATTTCTTAATTTGATGGCACCCGTGATAACAAATTAAATGGCGGTCCTCAACTCGAATTTTTGGGTGGGGGCTTTTTTAATATAACGGCCAAGGACAGGGGTATATATGATCCTATAATATAAAGTAGTAAGGCTTTTTTTTGTCTGAAGCTAAAGATCTCAAGAATTGCTGGTCCGTATTGTTTGTACTTTTCAGGGATGCTTTGCAAATATCTTGAGATGGTTTAAAGCCATTTTCCTTACCTCTACAGCCCTCAGGCAAAGAGCGAAGCTACTAGTTTAAACTAAAAAGTAAAGGAATTTGTTGAAATTCAACAAACCTATGTTATTAAGGATAAAATGTATTATAAATAAAGATTTAAATTGATATAAAGATACAAAGAAATCCTTAAACTTTACACATAATTAAGACTGGAAATTATAATATTTTGTTAACTGTAGTTTAAAATTTTTATGCCTAATAAATAAAATCATTAAGAACATAATAAAAAAAATATATATATTAAGACACATATATGATATTCTAGACAGAAAAACAAGTGAAATACTTTCCATAAAAACGAAGATTTAAAATAACATATTAACGTTTTTTATGTTAAATACTTTGAATGGTACGAGCGGCTGTGCCTCTAGCATCTAGGGGCTTTGTATTCGAAGTAGTAAAATCAATCTTTGATATAAGAATTAAATACCTAGCATAATACCATTCCGGACCTATCAAAAACAGAAACAGAAGGGGTAGTTATGTTTATCATCATTGGGGATGTACATCAATTTTTCGGCCATTTTATTATCTCTTCAGATCCCTGGTTTAATGTAATACCCAAATACAAGAAAATCTTCGCTGAAAAAATTATCCCTTTGTAAATCCAGCATGTCGGCTATGCGTTTTAATCTTCATAAAATCAATTTTTCCGCAATTTTGCAACGCGTCTACCATTTTTTTTGCCGCGTAACATATTGTGCGCATTCAGAGAAAATTTGCATATCCCACTCCTTACACAATATTTTTTGGCAATTTCATTTGGAGATTGTGTGACCTATATTATACTCCAACTCAACTTCCAAATAATGTACTCTAATAATGTGAAACTTGTAGCTGGCTAAAATAACAACCTTTACCCCACCACCTCTCCTTCCACTATTTTCAAAATTGTTTCAATTGCATTGGTATTGATTTAAGTTAATAAGTTATGAAAATTAGATTTTTTATACCAATTGACATTTTTAGTAAATTTTTGAAAGCTGAAAAATGGTGGTTAAAATGCACATGTAAAAATAAATCAATTGGAAAATACTCCTTTTATCCTGTCCAGAATCCAACATATGATGCATATATTACTACAACAATACTTAGTGCTTTCCCTCAAAGTGCTTATCGATCACTAAATCCCCCCCAACAAAAGTATCCATAGTACCCAATATTACCTAACCTGAAATAAAGTACCCAAAAAATTACCAACCTCTTATGTAAAATGGATTGGGGGGGGGGGGGGTGGGGAGGTGTTACCGTTGTTCTAATAACCACTTTAAGAGAAACCGTTGAATATCTTAGTTCGGAAGCTCTTTGCTTCGCGGATTTATTTTTCAAAAATTTTCTTTGATACGAGGAATCTATGCATATGTTTAACCAGTTAATTCGAATTTACAAGAGAAATATAGAAAATAAAGATAAAAGGTTTAAAAGACAAAAAACTAAGATGACCACATTAAAAGAATTATTAAGAAAAAATAATTTGTAATATTAAAAGATTAAAGAAATGTGATCAAAAGACTAAAAATGATGTAGCTATTTTTCATGTATTGAAAAACGCAGCTACCAAATAACTACCAGTACAGTTGACACCAGGGTTCTTAAAGATAAGATGATGTACCCTGAATGATTATAAACAAAATTATCCCCTCTATACTTAAAAATTTCTAGTGAAATAAGTTTCGAAACTTTCAGCTTGTTTGTATTAACCAAAAAAACATTTTTATAAAAGTCCAAATTATTTGGGGACCAGTATTATTCTTAGTTTTATTTGACCCCCATGTGCCCTGGTTGCTAGGAATTTAGGATATTAATTTGATAACATTACATTAATGTTATTGTTTTATAATATTACTTTACTATTGTAAATTTAATCCTATTAAACAAGTAAGATTTTTTGTCTGCAGCTTAAGATCACAATAACTACTGAACTGATTGGGTTCTCTATTTCAGGTACGCTTCACATACCTCCTGTGATGAATTTATTTTATTTCTCTTTACTATTAATTATCGTAACCCTGTATTCCTAAGTACTGTGTCCACATAAATGTAACTGTTGTTCTGCCAATTATACTTTTATATCCTCTTTATTCCTGCTATGGTTCTATCCCTGTATCCCTGACAATTATCTACCATTGTCCTATCTCTCTATTCCTGAGTACTGTGTCCACATAAATGTAACTGTTGTTCTGCCAATTATACTTTTATATCCTCTTTATTCCTGCTATGGTTCTATCCATGTATCCCTGACAATTATCTACTATAGTTCTATCTCTCTATTCCTGAGTACTGTGTCCACATAAATGTAACTGTTGTTCTGCCAAGTATACTTTTATATCCTCTTTATCCCTGCTATGGTTCTATCTCTGATCCCTGACAATTATCTACTATTGTCCTATCCCTCTGTCCCTGAATACTGTGTCCACATAAATGTAACTGTTGTTCTGCCAAGTATACTTTTGCACAAACATGCAGTAGCCAGGGACACGGATATGTGTATTAACAAATCAGTTTTAGAATTAAAATTTTATCATAAAAATATTTCAGACAAAAGTTTCATGAATATTTCAGTTTTTAATTTACAGTAAAGGAGTTAAAGAGTCCTTCCGAGAGTCCACACACTCCCGAGAATAATTTTGTCTCCTTAAAATCTGTTGTTAGGTTATATTGGGCCATAGCAAGCATTATAAAAATCAGGTTGTTGCCATCGAAGTCTCTAGAGGGTTAGAAATCGGCAGGAATTTAATCAAGGATGTTAGGATATTAAAAAAAGTTTAAAGGAGTTAATTCTTAACCTTACTGTAATTTTCTTCAGTGGTAAATAGATTTCTAATCAATTTAAAGATTTTTTTCATCTTTAACCAACAAGTGATTACAAGTCCCTGTACATGCTTGCAACAGCCAGCAGTTTTGTGGTTTCAATACGTTATACACAACTTTTTTTATAATAAAGCATTGGTGTTTTTTAAAAACAAAATCCGTCAAACTTTTCCTAAAAAGAATTTTTTAAAGGTTGTGATTTCAGCACCTTTTATTTATATATATTTATTGACTTCATAATAAAAATGGATTTATCTTGTAAGAAATTTAAAGTAATTCATCAGTTAGATTGTATGAACATATTTAGATTCGTCTCTTTTGTCTCCTTTTTACTATCCCTTCTTTAAATGTAACAGTAGGGGCCTTTGTTGATAGATTAGTATAAAGAATAAATTTTGTTGATAGATTAGTAAATAGAATAGATTTTGTTGATAGATTAGTAAATATAATAGATTTTGATGATAGATTAGTAAATATAATAGATTTTGTTGATAGATCAGTAAATAGAATAGATTTTATTGATTAGCAAATACAAAAGATTTTATTTTTAGATTAGTAAATAGAATAGATTTTGTTGATAGATTAGTAAAGAGAATAGATTTGTTAATAAAATATAGATAGATTAGTTAATATAAAATATTAACTGAATTGAATAAAAACTAAAGGGTCATTTTGTCAAAATAAATGTAGATAAATTTATTTTATAGTAGCCTAACAATAAATCCTAACACTTAAAATTTACTTTCGAAATGTATCTTTTTAATAAAAGACTTACAATATAGATTAAATGGGCGCTTTAAAAACACCATGCATTGCTTTACTTTTTTATAAATATTACCACCCATCTTTGTATCAATAGATGTTATCATGAATGTAATGTGAATATTAGAACATTTTTCACATTTTCAATCTTAGATAAATGTATCTGATATCCGACTTCTTGGAATCATATTTTGCTGGTCATGGAATCAGAAATGTACTAAAAATAGAACAGAATAGATTGTATTTGGCTTTTTTAAATTTTACCCCAAGCCTTTTTGGGAATTTTTATCATTCTATATTTCATGTATAAGTTGAAATCAAATCAAATGATCACAGTGAAAGGTCAATATTAGATATTTGTGAATGCTAGGACATCACATTATAATTTCAAAGATAAATGAGTATATCAATGATTAAGCTAATCTAACTATAGCACTGGGCTATTTCAATCTTAAAGGGGTAGTTTAACGAAATGCATTTGAACCGCATATTTTTTGCTAGTTAATGGGTTAAACTATATTTATATGGTATATATTTGAAAGAATTTTAATTTTCTACCACGTAGCTTTGAAAATATCAAGACTTGAAAATCGTCTTTTTGTGATATATGCAATTTAAAAAGACGATTCACTAAATTAAGTTCAAATGCATTTCGTGAAACTACCCTTTTTAAATATAGTTAACGAAGTTTGGCTTATCAGCTTATCAGTAAAGTTGCAGTCTGACTACAATTGTCGAACAAGCTTAATTTTAATCATTGGTTAAGGAAGTGTAAAAATAAAGACTATCTATCCTATCTAATTTTATTCTTAAGCTTTCTATGAAGGAATTGGTGGACATACCCTATAAAAGAAATAGAGATTAACTTATAAAAAAGTTCAAAGTATATATCAACTTCTAATATTGTACCTTTTTTAAATGTCTAACTTAATTTGTTATGGCTTCTAATTCTAAATGAAGACATACCTAAAACAAAACAAAAATAATATATTTATTTATAATTTTGGGAAAGGCTAGTAAATACACACGTACACAGACAGACAAATCAAACCACAATAAAACAGTACAATTTACAATATAATACATTCCTTCTTTTAATTCTGTATCTATACTATAATTATCCTACAGAAGTATATAAAGATATAAGTATAGGTAAACAGGGTATAAATTAAATATTTTCAACAGGGCTTCAGATTAATATCCGCAGGATTAAACCTGTTCTGAAAAAGCATATACAGCATCAATTACAGACAATTTTCCACTCTTATCAAAATAAAAATCATAAACCCATTTACTCCTCTCTACAATCCCAGCCAAATTAGTATAAATAGACATAATACATGAGAATAATGCACTTAATTTTATTTGTTTTGTTCAACAACAAAAAATTGGTATAATTCTCTTTGGGCCTTTCAATGAAAGAAAAGGAAGGGTATCTTTTATATGTATATGTTTTAGATTCTAATATGCATAGCTTATCTATTCTGATTATTTTACGTACATATGTCTGGCGGTTACTCGCAAGATTATTGAGATTACAGTCCAATTTTAATTTTCACTATTTTTTTACCAGAGAGAGGGTGTTCAATGGGTCGTTTATTACACTAGTCCTCAAAGTTATATAATTACGTTTTATTTTGTTGGCTTAACAACTTAGGGGACTTTTAGAGAATTTTGAATGGTTGATTCATTAAGGTAAGTGTTAAAAGGTTTCATTATTGGGATGTATATCAATTTATCGGCCATTGTCTTATTGAACCCTGATTTTTTACCAATTGTAAGTCCTTGTGCTACTTTTTTCAACCCAAAAATTTGAAGCCAAAATGCCCCAAACATTTTCTTATATGTACTGAATAGATTTACTAATATAAAGAAGACCTATGAAATATGAATGGAGAATAAAATATAAAATATGTCCGTCATTGATTAATAGTAGTAGAACAAGGGGATAAAAGGGATAACTCCAATAGTTCCTTTACCAATAAGAATGTTAAATGATAAAAATTATTATCAAAACATATTTTTAAAAATGCAATAACTATTTTGGGGATACCATTCCCCAAAATAATAATTAATCTTCCCATAACATATGAGAAGCTACATTGTAAAGTAGAACCAAATCGGTCTAGCGGTTGGCGAGATCCTTTGGAACAAACAAGACACGCGGACATTCTGTGACATTTTTTAAGGCTAATAATGTATTTTTTCCTTATATTCTAAAATCAATTTTTGCTATACTTGTAATCAAAACAGGAAAATATACTATGTTTAAAAAGAAACTTTTATTTTTGACAATAGGAGATGTTAGCGGCTAGATAGTATTTCCTTAAAAAATATACATATAACCATCCCTTAATCCCATAGTCCATGTATCCAGTATGAAATATTGTTAGATAATGACTCATCAAGATCTAAATAGACATTACTAAACATAAATACACAATATTTCTAAAGATCTTTTATTTAGTTTTATAAAGCACGGCAAGCCCCCCATTTACACAATACAAAATTAGAGCAATATTTTTAAAAGCAAAGATTTTCTATAATTAGGATAGGTTCGTCCTTACATTTGTACGTTCGTAGTAACGGATAACTCTAATCCTTAATCTAGGCATGTTAGAATTTTCCTATCGATTTAAGAAGCGTAGCAACTCTATAAATATTGCAAGAAAGTCCGACGACCATTAAACATGCTGATTTTAAACTTTGACAAAAATTTTTGTATTATATGATCTGATTTTTTGAACAAGGAATCCTAGTAAAAAAAAGGTAACATATTTTAAGCAAAAATTGTCTATAGTCAAGTCCTAAAAATGTCCTTAAATAGTATCCTGAATGTAAGTAATTTAGCAACAAATGTATATACAATATTGTTAAAACTAAAAAATATTCAGTTAATAAGTTCCGACACTCTCGTTTGTTCTATCGTCTGTTTTTAGATCTTCTACGGATGTTGTCATCCTTGTTTTCCTAAATTCCAATTTTAAAAGTGCATCTTTTACACTGTGTCCTAGCCTTTATAAATTAAGTTTATAATGTAAAGAATGTTCTTCATACTATTTTATAAAAAAGTTTAATATTGACCTAAATAGTGCAGCAGTAATAATAAACTTTTTAAAGCAAAGTGGAGTATAAAACTGTAAAAAAAAAGATAATTGTATATGATTTCAATTAATTAATCACTTTTAAAAGTTGCTATATAGTAGCTCCTCACATAGTATCTATATTTATCTTTTTAACGGGGAAAAAAATGGACAAAGCCATGCCATGAGCTTCCATAAAATGGAGAACTTGATCGGTTCAGTGGTTAACGAGGTCTTACCACCTTAATAATTTATATAACAGGATAAACAAAGAATTTTCAGTTATAATTCTGAAACTTGACGTAAGGACACACCTAAAAACAGAGTAGCCGCACTGCACATGAAGTGCGTTTTAAAAATTCAATGAAAAGCCATTCTACTTAAAATTGTATGATATCATTCTGATCAATGGGCAAACTATAACTTGAAATCTACGTATTCTAAATGGCCATACCAAATTTAAATTAGATCTTTGTAATTCAACGAGCCCTTTCAGAGTAAAAAATCCACAAAAGTTTATCTTTTATGCATTTATAAAGTGTATGTATCATAAATATCTTTCCACATAGCTCTCAGACCAAAATTAGGTTTTAAGCAAACATGATTTACACTTTTCCCATATGGCTTCGTAACCGATTAATATCCGCTGGATTAGAACCGGTTCTCAGCCATACTAAAAAATCATGTACAGCATCGTATTGCAGACAATTTTTCACAAATATTACAATTAAAATCATAAAATCAATATTAGTATTATTAGCCCTGGGCTTCAAGCCCCTCGTAGCCAATAAAACTTGTTTTAATCTTTAAATTTTTTATTTTAATTTCCCCGAAAAGCTGACTGTAATACGATGAGATAAATAACTATTTCGCCTTCTAAAATTAAAGTTCCATTTAAAATCTCATTTTGTGTGTTGATAACAAATACAGCAAAATAGTGTTTACAAAAATGCAACAAAAATATCCACTTTCCCAGTAAAAACTTTTTATGAAAAGTAGAAAAAATTAAGGAAAAGTAACTTATAAACTCCAACCTTAGATATTTTAGAATATGGTCAATTTGTAAGTATTTTTACACTTAAGGATAGTCGGCATTTTAAAAAAAAAGTTAGGTAAAAACCATTGGATTGTTTAAAAATTATCTTTTTTTTAGGAGTAAAGTTAAAAACCTAACCCAGGGATCTAAAGGGATAAGACAATGGCCGATAAATTGATTTACATCCCCAATGTTGTTACACAAAATCATAGAGAAAAAAATAAAAGAGAGGAATCGAAGCAACTAGAAGACAAAAATAGGCAGTGGGCCTAGAGGCCTACTTAGCGTGGTTGCCGCGCTAAAATTTATTGCTATTCCACTACTTTTCAAATGGGAGGATTAAAAATTATTTAAAAAAATATTTTTTTACTTTTTACTATTTCCATATTTAGGGCAAGAATATTAGATTAGATATTTTCGTTTTAATGTTTTAATTAAAAATTACATAGAATTTTATTTTTATTTAAAAAAATTTGTTCATGAAAGATGAATCCTTCTATTTCTAAAAAGGGGGAAATTTTTTTCATAATGAACATTCAGCTGATTCTGACCGCCCACGGCTGTTTGCTAAATATCGCTTTTCTTTTTATTCACATAATTATTTATGATTGACTTACAAAAAGCCCTGGGCGGTTTTTGATTTTCGTCTGCTTCTAAATTTAGGGATGGGGAAGTAGTATTTTATCATGAAAAAGGGGTGAGTATTCATCCTCTTATCCTTTTTCCTTATGCACAAAATTAAACAATCTGTAGATTATAATTAGGGGTTCAAACGTTAGGACAGTTAACTTAATAAAGGGACTAATCAAAATTCATTAAAAGTCCCCAAAGTTGTTAAGCCAACAAATATTAAAACGTTATTTTAAAACTTTGAGTACTAGTATAATAAACAGCCCAATGTCCCCACCCTCCCTGCTTATAAGATATCTTTTTTGAAAACCTAACCTTTGTTGAACAGAGGTGTGCCTGTGTATGCATTTGAATTACATTTGATCCATCTAATTGTAATTCTACGTGCGCGGTATAAAAGTATGATATATCCATCCACTATCCACTATACTAGTCCAATATTCATGCAGTACTACGCATTTGTTACTACAGCAAAATTTAAAATTCTTAAGATATTTATTTCATTTTGTAAATCATACATTTGAATTTATTACATGGCCTTTTTTATTACCAAAAAAATGTGTATAGCCTTTGTAATAAGCAAAAAAAATACTACTACTTTTAAAATTTGATGTGCATGCAGTTATTACAATTTTTCATCTACTATAATTCAAAGTATTAAGGTTTTTTTTGTATAAAGCTTAAGAACTAAATAGCTACTGAACCGATTGGGTTCTCTGTTTTAGTCAAGCTTCACATAGTTCCAGTGATGGTTTTAGGCTAATCTATTTTAAATTTAAGTCTTGGTTTTAAGATATTGTTCTGACCCGATTCTGCCCTGTTGAAGTCGGAGCACCTTAAAGGTGGTAGGACATTTTTCACTATTTTGTCAGTTTTCAACAAGTTGTTATCTGCAATTACAATTGAGAATCCTTATTTAGGCCTTAATTAATACAATATTTATACAAGTTATAATCTTATGTTATTTTGAAAGGGCATCAAAAAAACCCATGCATCTTTCAAGACTTCATTTAGAAGATTTATATTCTTAAAATTGCATTTACCTTCTAATTTTATCATATCTTTCAGTTAGGGTTTTGAAAGGCTAAATTTTGGCAATTTGAGATCGTTGAATTTATAGTTTAAATGACAAAGTAAAACAAATTGGACTTTTTAAAACAAAGCAGCTAGTCAGATGGACAAAATAGAAATAAGCTTATTTTAGTACTACAGAAATTAATTAATTATTAAATATATATTATTTGAATTAAATATGTCTTTCAAAGTCTTAATACTATAAAATGTGCAGCCAAAGAATTGCAAAAAGTAAATAGAAATTTTAGGTCATAAATCTTGCTCAAAGCATCCATTTTAATGTTTAAAAATTATTTAGGTTAGCTAGTAACTAGTTCACCCTAACCTTAACCTTAATATTGCATCTGGTACAAAAATATTAATGAATTTTTTTTTTTAATGTACTCAAGCTTTAAGTTTCTGTTGGTATTTGTATAATGATAAAGAAACTTAAAAAGACCATTAACGGTTAAACTATTTTGAGGGAGGACACCACTACCATCCCAAGTGCCTTAAGAGGTCTCTAGGGGCATAGCCGCTACTTTAAAGGGTATAATCTAAAAACTTATACACCATAATAAAAGATGAATAAATAAGCAAAATGTATAAAAGAAATTTAGCAAATATTTAAATATTATATAAAGAAAGTTGGGTCATGGCAAGAAAACCAAAATTTGCGAGTTTCTTCGTATTTTCACAGTAGCTTTTGAAATGTTATTTTAGGTTAAGTAAATGTTAATGATTGCCCCGCAGGGGCTAGAAATATGAGAAAAGCTACTGTGAAAATAGGACGAAACCGGCAACTTCGTTTTCTTTCCATGATCCAGAAAGTTATTCAAAAATTTAAAGAATTTAGACTAATATTTAAAAAATTTCTATTATTTATTTTATTTATAAAAGTTAAACTTAATAATATAAATAATAAATATTCTTCTTTATAGAAGAACTATTTGAAGAATTCGCACGACAACATTTTAAGAATTCAACAAGAAAAATTATGTTCAAGACAACGCAGCAATAACAAAAGCAAAGTTCATAAAAAATAAGTTATTGAAAAACGCATTTTAGCATATTAAGAGAACATAATGTTGAAAAAAAAACAGTTACACAATTGAAAAACAAAATTTTAGCAAATGTGATTTATCGTTAGTGTAGTCTTTAAATGCAGAGACATTACAAACAGACGGAAATATCATAGATATAGGGTATCTTCGCTCCTAAATAGTGTTGAGTGAAGATGTTAAATATTAAATGGTACATGAAAAGGAGCATCTCACAAAGGATCTGCAATCAAAACGCCAAAAATTAAATTGTACTTGAAAAATCCAAGAAAGGTATTGAGAATAGATAATTTTGATGAACTAATCCTTATATAAAAGTGAAAGGGTGCGTCTGTCTGTCTGTGTATAAAGAAGGATCTCGTTAACCACTGAACCGATTGGGTTATCCTTTACAGTGAAGCTGCTTTTATTTCATGTAAAAAGAATAACATTAAATCATTTATTACGTCGATTTCAAGTAAAAAGTCATTTGTACTTCTCAATTGTATTACTTCTGGACTTTTAGTTTAATAAATAGATCTAAATAGTTGAATTACAAAATATTTGAAAGAAAATTTATAAAAACCTTCTATGGTAAAGGCCCAACAAAGTTTTTAATAATATTCACAAAAAAAGATGGAGGGGGTTTAGGTGGTCATTTATAAATATAAGTAAAAGAACAGCGGTTTTTAACATGTATTTAAAGTCAAGATCCCAAATAACTTGTTGAAAAAGCCAAAACATAAAAAGACAAAATTATTACAACACCTTTAGCCGCCTTAATTGAGTCTTTTGTGTGGTGCACCTCTTAAGGACTCAATTTGTATTTGGATAATCTAAAGAATAAAAAATTAAGTGTTATCCTATTGATCTAATATAAACCTGCTTGTCTTTAAATATGATGACAAAAGTGACTTTGCCCCTAGCCTCTAGAGTCTTTGCCCCAAGAAATAATAAACTGGATTTTATCATTTTCTGTGAAGAAAAAATATCTCATTTTAAAGAATTTTTGTGAATACATCTATATAACAAATAAAATATATTTTTTTGGTGGGGATTTCTCACACCAATAAAATTGCTTAAAACCACCACAGGACCATTATGTATATTCCCAAATCAGTAGAGACCAATCGGTTCAGCGGTTACCGAGATATTAAGCTTCAGTCAAACGAAAGGACAGACAGCCATCATTCTATATTTTATTATATATATCGTAACTCTTAATTAAATAAAAATCAAAAATCAAATGCAATCTGAAACAGTTTGATGACAAAAGTAAATAAAGGGGGTCTATGGTTTGACATAATGAAATCTAAAAGAAAATGCTCGAACATAGTGGATGACATATTGGTTTAACAAAAGAGTTTTTTTCTATATTAAATAAAAGACAATTTAATGAAGTTGTATAAAAGGGTATGCCTTTAAAAAGATTTATTAAGTACTTCAGACTCTTGTTTTGGAGTTGATTTTAAATTAAGATATGCTCACAGGAAGGGAGTTTAAATCTAATAAGGATAGTTTTATGGAGGATATTTATTCTATTTTTTGAGAAAATTACAAGGGCCTTAGTAATATTTCCAGTATGGCTTCGAGACTGATTAATATCCGCTTGATTAGAATCGGTTCGCAGCTATACTGAAAAATCTTGTATAGCATCGTATTTCAGACAATTTACCACGAATATTAAAATAAAAATAATAAAATTATTGCCAGTTTTTTAGCCACGAGGGGCCGAATGCCTGGGCTTGTAATTTACATTTTGATATTCGCGTAAAGCTGAATATAAAACGATGCTTTAAATAACTTTTCCTTATGTAAAACTTTTGTATGAAAAAAAACTCTTTTTATTGTACATATACTAAAATTTTTTTATCTATTCCTTCTCTATTTCCTAGAATATGAAAATTACAAGCCTGCTAACTTCATCCAACCATTAAATGAACATACACATTTTTTACTTGTTTAATTTTTGGTCCAATTATACGTTCTTTGTTTGATATACTTTATTAGAAGAAAATTAGTCTTGATTAAAGCTGATCCTTGACCCAGTAAAAGGAACTTACTCGATTTTGATTCAGATATTTGTTAGATTTACTGCAATTGGAAAAAATATCGAAAAAAAATATTTTAATAAGAATGTGCAAAAGAATATAAGGCTCGGCAGCCTTAGTCACAAAATATATTTTTTTTTCTCCAGCTATATGGGCAGCTAGATACCAAGAATGGATATATTTCTATGTACTTAGTGAACCACGCAGCAAGCTAAAATAACAATTCCTCCATTTCCACCCCATTACAGCATCCCCTCCTTCCCTACTGGATTAACAAACTGACCAATAAATGACAGGGGAAATCAAACCTAAACTGACCTCAATTTTCCCCTATCATAATATACACGTATAATCTATAACATTCATTATAACAAGGCCGTATTAAGTTATCTTAAATTCTCATTAATCCAGCCCCTTCTAAAAAAAAGAGGCTGCCGAGCCTTGTTTACAAAACGACTAGAATATAAGTAAAACATTTTGAATTGCATTTTTAAAATTATTATTTGGCAGGAAATAAAAAAATCTATGAGTATCCTCTTAAGGTCATGTTCTGTAATTATGCCATTAGAATAAGATTCTAAACTATACTTCTTGTTACTAAGTTTAACAATATATTTTTTGAACATGTTAGTACATATATTCCACCATTTTTGTTGGACAAGGAAAAATATTTTTTTATTTGTTATTGTTGTGAAGTTTTTGTTTAAAAAAATTTGTTCATTAATGTTCACATTTTGTGCTTTAAAATTGTTAAAAGTATAATTAAAATCTTTTTCATGATAAGAGTTATATTTTCCTTGTTTTTTTCAAGTGTGTTTGAACTTTGAGAATCTATGTATTTGTCCTAGTTAGGTTTAAGGCTATTTTCACTAAAAAGAATATTTGCCCAATTGATAATTACACTATTCCGAGACATCAAGATTTATGTAAATAAAACAAAGTATAAAATTTATAGGACAATTCCAACAAGTCTAAATTAGGGAAGAGAATTAACCGTTACGGACGGACCGATCTAGTCCTATATAAAAGATTCACTTTTAATAAAGACGCAGTAATAATAGTAGTTAATTTTTAAATATCAATTTTTGAAGAGCTTTAAAATACTAAAACCTTTTGTAAAAATCAGTTAAATACAGGTTGAAATACTTAGAATTCTTAACTTCAACACACACAGACTAAGGGGGGGGGGAAGTTTGTACACTTATAGGAAATGAAATTCAGTACCAAAGTTTGGGAGGGTCGTATGGGCTTGTTTTTAAAGTTATCAACCTAATTCTTTTTGTAGGCTCTCTTATATGACTTGATATACACGGAAAACTTTGAAAATTGAATTTCGGGACTTTCCTTCTAGGGGCTTGTGGAGCAAAAGACCCCCCAAAACACTAAAAATATGAGTTCTGACCTTATTTTTAAAGATATCGACCTGATTTTTTATTTATAATACTTTTTTAACATACCCGAATCAATGAACCATTACAGATTTCATTTTGGGACTTTCCTTCTAGGGGCTTGTGGAGCAAGAGACCCCCAAAACACAAAAATATGAGTACTGGGCTTATTTTTGAAGATATCGACCTGATTTTTTTTATAATACTTTTTTAACCTAACCGAATTAACGAACCATTACATATTTCATTTTGGGACTTTCCTCTTAGGGGCTTTTGGAGCAAGAGACCCCCCAAACACAAAAATATGAGTACTGGGCTTATTTTTGAAGATATCAACCTGCTTTTTTTATATAAAAATAATATTTAAACATAACCGAATCTACGAACCATTACAGATTTCATTTTGGGAGTTTCCTTCTAGGGGCTTGTGGAGCAAGAGACCCCCAAAAATCATAAAAATATGAGTTGTGGGCTTCTCTTTTAAGATATCAACCTTATTTATTTATATAATAAAAAAATACTATTTTAACATAACCGAAACTACGAACCATTACAGATTTCATTTTTGGACTTTCCTTCTACGGGCTTGTGGAGCAAAAGACCCCAAAAACACTAAAAATATGAGTTCTGAGCTTATTTTTAAAGATATCAACCTGATTTTTTTTTATGAAAATACTATTTTAACATAACCGAATCTATGAACCATTACAGATTTCATTTTGGGACTTTCCTTCTAGGGGTTTTTGGAGCAAAAGACCCAAAAAACACTAAAAATATGAGTTCTGACCTTATTTTTAAATATATCAACCTGATTTTTTTAGGAACACTTTTTTTAACATAACCGAACTAAGAAACCATTACAGATTTCATTTTAGGACTTTCCTTCTAGAAGCTAGTGGGGCAAAAGACCCCCAAAAAATATTTTTAGAGATATTGAGCTGATTTTTTTCATGAAAACTTTTTTCACGTGTTTGAACTAATAATAGTAGCCACTAATAATTTCATTTTGGCACTTTCCTTTTAGGGGAAAGTAGGGTAAAACACCTCCAAAACAAAATAAATTGAGTTCTCAGGTTATCTTTAAAAATAAGCTCAGAACTCATATTTTTAGTGTTTTGGGGGTCTTTTGCTCCACAAGCCCCTAGAAGGAAAGTCCCAAAATGAAATCCTTAATGGTTTCTTGTGATGATTTGTAGAAATACATATTTTGTTATTATTTAGACCATCCTGTGATGTGGCCATTAAAAGATCATATACCTACCTATGGAAGGAGTTCTACATGTTGAAGAGGCCGACGTTCTTGTCCAATATGAAGGAGGACTCTTCAATATAGTTTTATGTTTGTTTAAAAGATCAAATATTTAATACTGTGTTTTATATGTCTTAATTCAATATATCATGTTGCTAATATCTTTATCATTTATATACATTTGGTTTATTATTCTATACCCATTACAGAGTGAGTATTTCTGGGGTTTTAATTATGTTTAACTGAAGATCTCATGTGTATTTTAGAGTGGGTAAAATGGCATTGATCCTGTCTACCTGATCTGTTGATTACACTGTTGTTTGGGTGAGTTTTAGCTATTTCATTGAATATTTCAATGGTAGCAGCAAGAAGCAAGAGACGATCTACGGCACGGTGTAATTAAAAGTTCAGCTTAGGCATATCAATCACTCTAAAAATTAAAAGATTTGACCAAGTCCAAAAGCAGAGGGGTATTGACCAAGATCAAAGTCAGAGGTGTGGCTAAGGTTATGTTAAATTAAAAGAATAAAAAACCCCAGAAATAAAAATGGATGCTAATAATTTTGAAAAATCCGGCGCGGTTGGCGGAACCGGGGAAAACGACGGCGAAAAACGTACTGATAATGTTCTTGAGGGAGGATTACAGTCAAAAAGTAGCGATACAATGGATAAAGATCAAACCGGCCGTGTTGACGGCGGCTTGACAGATGACAGTGAAAACAATAATAATAATGGAAGAGTAGAGGGCGGAGGCATCGGTGGGGGTGCAAGGCCTAAAATTTATAATACAGCTCCTTATACGGATAACCCAAATACTTATGAATTTGATGAATTTCGCATGCAAAGATTTCTTGAATTTGAAAGATTTTGCAGACAAAGACCAATTGAGCAGGATCGTTATGACAGACAAAGACCAACTAACTTTAATGACCAAAGACCAAATGAGCAGGATAATTATAACAGACAAAGACCAACTAACTTTAATGACCAAAGACCAAATGAACAGGATAATTATAACAGACAAAAACCAACTAATTATAATGATCAAAGGCCAATTAATCATTATGAACCTATTGGACAAAGACCAAATAACTATCAAGAACTTCAAGGACAACAACAACGTTCCTATGATGACTATACAAGACAGAGACAGGACGTAGGTAACGAAAGACAGAGTTACAGACAACCTACAGAAAACGACAATTTCAGACAAAGACCATATGACTATTACGACAGTCCTAGAAACAGATACTATGACAGCTACGACAAGAAAGGTAGAAACACTGTCCCTGTGCCGCTTCTAAATGAGTTCAGTGATTTTAACACTTGGGTATCTTGTGTTAGGGCATGGTCCAACGCAACGGAACTTGCCAAAGACCAACAGGGTTACCTTCTTGCGTCTGAACTGCCGAGAGAATCAGAAAAATATGGTAAAACTCTAAAAGATGATTTTTTTAAAAGCTGTCCTGCAACGGAACTAATAAACAATGAATCCGGTATCGAACGTGTAATAAATTTCCTCAAAACGCGCGTATTTATAGATGAAGAAAAAGAACTATTTGAAACAAAGCGACAAATGACCAATATTAAGCGCCGTAAAAATCAAGATATAAATCAGTTTCTCATCGAATTTGAGAACATTAATGAAAAGGCCAAACAGTTAGATATTAACATAAAGAACGACAAACTTTTAGCATTAACTTTGTTTGAATGTGCAAATCTAGATAATACAGAAGAAACCGTAATACGTGGCGTATGCAATTTTTTGGCGCAAGATGGCAAACGGTACGAAACCGTTAAACGAAAATTACGTGAAGTCTGTTCGAAATTAAATGATAAAAATGACAGAATTAATGAGGAAATAAACCTTACTCAAAATTCTAACGGAGAAGACGACATTTCGAATCGTATCGAAGAAGTCTACATATCCAGAGGTTGGAAACCACCAACCCATTATCAACAATACCAAAACTCCTCATATAAGAATTCACGAGACCAAAATAGGAAAACATGGAACAAAAACAGCGGAAATAACACAAAATCCGGCAATTTCTCTCAATTAAGAACGAAAAAGAGAAATCCCTTGGGCCCAGATGGAAAACCAATGAGATGTAAACTCTGTGATTCAACCACACACTTTATGGCAGATTGTCCTGATTCCGTTGAAAACACGAAAAAGAACGACAATAAAGGGAATAGGCAAGGAAAATATGAGAAAGTGTACTTAACCAGAGTAAATGAACAAGGTATAGAGGAAGAAAAAGAGCTACTCATGGAAAGAACAGATGAAGAAAGTGGAGAAGAAAGTGTAAATTGTACTGTGCTTTGTTCTGACAACAAAGAAGAATTGAATAATTTTACAGCTGAGGCCATAAACATGGCTGCCCTGGACACCTGCTGCACTGCAAGTGTGACAGGAGAGAAATGGATGAGAGTATATCTACAAACATTACCAGAAGATTTGAAGCAGAATGTACAAGGACCTATTGAATCAAAGAGAACCTTTATCTTCGGAAACCAAGGACGACTAAAGTCAAAGGCCAAATACACTATTCCAGTAAAGATTGGAGGGGAATACAATGAAATCATTATAGATGTCATTAGCTCTGATATTCCTTTACTTCTCTCTAAAGCTGAAATGAAAAGGTTAGGAATAACCTTGGACATGAGAAATGATAAAGGATCCATTAATGGCAAACCACTTGATCTGCACACAACAACAGCTGGTCATTACATAGTTGACCTTCTGCAAAAGAATGAAGCTCTAGATGAAGTCAATATCACCGAATTAGAAACAGATGATGAAAAAGAACAAATTAAGAGATTGGATAAGATCCATAAACAATTTGGGCATAGACCAAAGAAAGTGCTTGTCCAAATTATCAAAGATGCAGGGAAATGGAATGAAAAGTTTGACCCTATGATAAATAAGATCATGGAAAAATGTGAAGGATGTCTATTGCGCAAGAGAGTACCAGATAAGCCAGCAGTTGCAGCACCATTATCCAGTGACTTTGGACAAGTGTTGACCATTGATCTAAAAGTATGGAATTTTCACAAGGGCATCTACATTCTGTACATGATTGATCATTTCACGAGATTCCAAGTAGCAACAGTTGTCAGAAACAAAGAACCGGAGACAATCATAAAGGCCATCACCACAAAATGGCTACCTATCTTTGGTAAAGTTGACAAGATTCTGAGTGACAATGGAACAGAGTTCTCAAATGAAAGCATGCGTGAGGTGGCAAGCGCGTTAAACATCCAGCTTCTGACTACAGGGGCACACAGCCCCTGGCAGAACGGATTAAATGAGAGAAATCATCATATTACAGATAACATAGTTAGGTCAAATATGAAAGAATATCCTAATATGTCACTGGAGGTCGCTCTAGCATGGGCCATAACAGCTATAAACTCCTTGTCAAATGTGAGAGGTTTTTCTCCTTATCAGCTTGTGTTTGGGAGGCAAATCAAGCTTCCAAACATTCTGGATGATCCCCCGCCAGCCTGGGAAGAGCCAGAAAAGAGCAAATCACTCTTAGAAACACTTGAAGCCTTGCATGCTGCAAGGAAAAGCTTCATAGAATCAGAAAGAAGTGAGAGGATAAGAAAAGCACTAAAGGCAAAGATAAGGATTGCAGACACAGTCTATGAAAATGGAGACATTGTGTACTTTCACAAGGAGGGAGAAGACAAATGGAGAGGACCAGCAAAGGTGGTCTTCCAAGACAGCAAGGTGATATTTATCAGATTAGGAGCCTCATACTACAGAGTTAGTGCTAATAGACTGCTCAAAGCAGGACCTGAGTTGGCCAAACAGATCAAAGCCAAGGAGGTCATAGAATCACCTGTCTCAGAGAATGAAGGAAATGATAAAACTGAGAGCACTGACAAAGATGATACTCAAAGAGACAACAATGAGGAGAAAAGCAGACAATCTCAACTTGATGAAACTCTAAATGAGCATGAACAATGGATACAACAAAGAATGGATGAGCTACAGATTGACAGGCTGAATCGAATTGACAAAGAACAAACAGGAGACAACTTTCCAAATGAACAGCCAGAAGAACCAATGACAGCTGACAATGACACAAATAAAGATCATGTTGTTGAATCACAACAAAACTTACATGAACAGCCAGAAGAACCAACAACAGCTAACAGTGATACAAACAAAGGTAATGTTGTTGAATCACAACATAGTTTAGACAACAGCAAGAACAGGACTATTGAGAATGCAGCAAAAACTCGAAAAGACAGCATAAGCAAAGGCAAGAAAAGAAAGAAAGTCAATCAAAGACCAGCACCAGCTTTCAATGAAGATGGTACGATTCAGAATGCGAATCAAGTGCTCAAGAGGAAAGACAGAATTGAAATTTTTGAAAATGGAAAGTGGGAAAAAGGATCCATATTGAGTCATGGTGGAAAAGTTGGAGGTAGAAATGCTGGCTGGTTCAACATAGAACTAGACAATGGAGACGTATTCCATGACGAAGTATCCAAACGCCAGATAAGATATGAAGAAAAAGAGGTGCAAGAAGAAGACGAAGTACTTTTCATCATCAAGTTAGACTCTGGAAAGAAGATGGAGGTAAACAGAATAAATGACAGAAAAATAAGACTTGAGGATGAGGAAGAAGCAGTTTTCTTGACTTTACCTGAAGAAATTCTGGCAGTAATGATTCCCAAAGAACAAAGGAACACACCAGAGGTGATGCAGGCAAAGTTTGATGAACTCAACAAGTTGAAAGCTTTTGACACCTTTGAAGAAGTAGATGATGTAGGTCAAGAAAGGATAACTACAGTATGGGTTCTGACTGAAAAAGGTGATCAAAAAAGAGCAAGATTAACAGCTAGAGGTTTTCAGGAAACTGGAGAATTCCCAACTGACAGCCCTACTGTGCAAAAAGGATCAGTTAGGCTGATACTGGCCCTTGCAGCAACCAACAGTTGGACTCTAAAGACGGTTGATATTTCAAGTGCCTTTTTACAGGGTGACAAAATGGACAGAGAAGTGTTTGTCAAACCTCCAAAGGAGGCAAATGCTTTAGATAAACTGTGGAGGCTAAACAGATGCCTATACGGACTGAAAGATGCCAGCCGTAAATGGTATTTCAAAGTACTAAACAAGCTCAAAGACAAAGGCTTTCAAAAGTCTTGCATGGATAAAGGTCTGTTCTTTTTGATAAAAGATGGTGTTCTGATTGGAATCGTAGGCATACACGTCGATGACTTTCTCCAAGCTGGAACTCCTGAATTCGAGAGGATTATGGAGGAAGTGATTAAAGAGTTCAAAGTGGGCAAGATGGAGTCTGGAGAATTCATGTATACAGGCTATTACATGAAACAAGCAGCTGATGGTATAACCTTTCACCAAAACAAGTACGTGAGAGATGCAAAGATTCCGCAACTTGATGTAAAAAGCATGAAAGACAAACAGAGAGATATGACACAGGATGAGCTGACTCAGTTGAGGCAGATTACAGGTATGATCAACTGGGCAGCCAGAGCAACCAGGCCAGACATTGCTTTTGATGCCCTAGAACTCTCCACAAAGTTCAAAGGAGGGAAAGTAGAGGATCTGGCAAGAGCTCAAAGTGTAGCTCTAAAGATGAAGAAAGCTGAAGTGACAGTAAAAGTGTCAAACCTACTAAGTTGGGAAGACTGTCAAATCTGGGTATTCACAGACGCAGCTTTCAGAAATCTGAACCAGAAAGTTGATAGCGCTGGTGGTTATATTGTTTTCTTAGTCAACATCAACACTGGACATAGTGCTGTTATTGAATGGAAGACAAACAAGCTCAAGCGCAAAGTTCACAGCACCCTAGGGGCAGAGACCCAGATTCTCTATAATGGAATAGATGCTGCGCTAGGCTTCAAAACACAGATCAAAGAAATGACAAAAGGAGTAGTGGATCTGAAAGTGAGGGCAATCACTGACAACATGTCAGCAAAAATTGCTGTATACTCCGAATCAGATGTTTCAGAAAGAATGCTCAGAGCTGACATAGTGATTATCAAAGACATGATTGATGATGGAAGAATACTAGAGGTTTGCTGGGTGGCTGGAAAGGAGATGTTGGCTGACATACTAACCAAACGGGGTGTCATCAAGGTTCCTTTACTAGAAGCCTTAGAAACTGGAAAACTGAGTGAAAATACTCTGAATGCGGTCTTAAATAGAAACTAAAGACCAAACACAATCCTTGTAAATATGTATATAACACAATCACCCAAAAATTAACAAAAGAACAAACACTATGTTTATTGATTTATTTAACGCGCATTCCCTTGAAGCTTTATTGTGGTAAAGAAAAGTTACGATGATTTGGCAGATTCGTAGAGTAAGAATCAAATGCAACACAAAAAATGGAACGCGGCATTTTGTGCGCATTTCACAGCGATCCCGCGAACCCGGAAAAGAAATAAAGTGACAAAAACCAATTTTTGTAGCGGACGTGGCTTTTTTTAGTGCAATTCATAACAAAATTCCAATTAAAAATCACACGTAAGAATAGGATTTCAACAGTTAAAAAAGGTCAAAGTTCATTTTCACTCATCAGTCTATATAAAAATTGCAAAAACAATCCAATTAAAAATATTACTTCTATTCCAAAAATTATAATTACAAACAAGTTTCCTGCTTATTGTAAGAAGTTATAGAAAAATTTTTTTGTGCTGATGACCAATATTTCATTTCAGATAAACGATTTTTCTTTGACCGCAATGGCGAGCAATGCCCAAGATATTGTGTTCGCGTATCACGCAATGCCACAGCGCATTTTTGACGAGGAAAAGACCAGGATTAAATGGTTCTCTCTATGGAATTATGATCTCCAAACCACAACCAAGACAATCAAACAAGCAGTGGCAGATCAAACTCAAGCTAAGAACATTGTTGTGTCTGCGTACCAAAAGTATGCAGCCACCATCGACAACGAGGTCATTTTGGACCACATCTTTCAAATTCTGGAAGTCTGGAGAGGTCAGAAAAAGAACAAAGTTCTGTTTGGCACATGCCTGTTTGAGCCTGAATTCTCACATGCATGGGAAAAAGTGGTCAAACTCAATGATGGAATCAGACTCTACAACCTGTGCATGGGCATGTCGCCACTAAACCTACATAAAATGGCCATGACCACAATTTCTGAGACTGATTTCTCTCTGAGAACAAAACCAGGATGCTACGCGGATTTCCAGCTGGGGTTGGGTGTAGGAAAGTATCCATCCCCAGAGATGTTGATCAGACTCAAAGGCCATCTGATAACAGTGTTTGATAATGCCTTTACGGGCAAGAAGGATCCAGATGGTGCAATGGCCAAAACCGTCAGAATCAAAATTCCCCCCCCCCTAGCTGCATCTCCAGGGTACATGATAAACCCTTTTTTTAAGCAATGTCTTCAAGACAGAAACCTGGTCAGCAGAAATGAGGAGGAAGCCTTGGCTGAAAGACTGACATTTAGTCAATGGAAACCCACTGGTTGGAAATATTGGTATCTATACAGGTATGGTCATATGGAGACCAAGGAGGATAGAGAAGCTGCGCTACAATATCACCTGGAAGAAATTCTGCAGTCTTCTCCAAGACCAACCTGGGGGCAAGAGGAAATACCGATGGAAAATCTGGTCATTGAAGTTGACAACGATGCCTGTGTGCCAAAGAAATCAACCTTGGAGGATGAAGAAAGAGTTATCCGGGCTGTAAACGAATCCAGTGATAGCGAGTCCAGCAGTGACTCCAGTGATTCCTCTGATGAGGATTCTGAGGACAGCTCTGATGAGGATGAAAGCTCCAAAGGAGAAAAAGAAAAAAGAAAGTGTAATGAGAATCAATTGTTGGCAGAATATAAACGTGCGGCTGAGGTTAATGAAGAATTGGCTGATCAATACAAACAGGAATTAAATATTGTCAAAGTACAAGTCCAAGAACAAAAGGCAGCAGCTAGAGAATGGCGTAAGCAGGCAGAGCAGGCTGAGCATGCCAGGAAAGAAGTGTTTGCGAGTAACAAGGCCATGGAAAGGCAAATTTCGGTTCTGGAAGAACAAGTGAATAGGATGAGGAAGGAATATAAGTTTTTGCGTAGTTTGTATGAGGATGGCTCTAGTAGACGTATCACCGGTCGCCGCTATGCCAAGGAGGAGGATTGGGCAATGGATGATAAATAGGCCATTCATAGTTTTAACACTGTCTATGCGGTCAGATAAGTTTAGTGATAAAAAGTCCAAATGATTTTCACAAGTCTAAAGTGCAATGATAAAAAGAACAAAAGAAAAAACAATTTGTAATTAGTGTGATGATTTGTAGAAATACATATTTTGTTATTATTTAGACCATCCTGTGATCTGGCCATTAAAAGATCATATACCTACCTATGGAAGGAGTTCTACATGTTGAAGAGGCCGACGTTCTTGTCCAATATGAAGGAGGACTCTTCAATATAGTTTTATGTTTGTTTAAAAGATCAAATATTTAATACTGTGTTTTATATGTCTTAATTCAATATATCATGTTGCTAATATCTTTATCATTTATATACATTTGGTTTATTATTCTATACCCATTACAGAGTGAGTATTTCTGGGGTTTTAATTATGTTTAACTGAAGATCTCATGTGTATTTTAGAGTGGGTAAAATGGCATTGATCCTGTCTACCTGATCTGTTGATTACACTGTTGTTTGGGTGAGTTTTAGCTATTTCATTGAATATTTCATTTCTTAGTTCGGTTATGTTAAAAAAGTATTATTTTAAAAAGATCAGGTTGATATCTTTAAAAATAAGCTCAGAACTCATATTTTTAGTGGTTTTTGAATCTTTGCTCCACTAGCCCCTAGAAGGAAAGTCCCAAAATGAAATCTGTAATGTTTTCTTAATTTGGTTATGTACTATTTTTTAAAAATCAGGTTGATATCTTAAAAAATAAGCTCAGAACTCATATTTTTAGTGTTTTTTGGGGTCTTTTGCTCCACAAGCCCGTAGAAGGAAAGTCCCAAAATGAAATCTGTAATGGTTCGTAGATTCGGTTATGTTAAAATAGTATTTTTATATAAAAAATCAGGTTGATATCTTAAAAAAGAAGCCCACAACTCATATTTTTTATGATTTTTGGGGGTCTCTTGCTCCACAAGCCCCTAGAAGGAAACTCCCAAAATGAAATCTGTAATGGTTCGTAGACTCAGTTATGTTTAAATATTATTTTTATGTAAAAAAAGCAGGTTGATATCTTCAAAAATAAGCCCAGTACTCATATTTTTGTGTTTTGGGGGTCTCTTGCTCCACAAGCCCCTACAAGGAAAGTCCCAAAATGAAATATGTAATGGTTCGTTAATTCGGTTATGTTAAAAAAGTATTATAAAAAAAATCAGGTCGATATCTTCAAAAATAAGCCCAGTACTCATATTTTTGTGTTTTGGGGGTCTCTTGCTCCACAATCCGCTAGAAGGATAGTCCCAAATGAAATCTGTAATGGTTCGTTGATTCGGGTATGTTAAAAAAGTATTATAAAGAAAAAATCAGGTCGATTTCTTTAAAAATAAGGTCAGAACTCATATTTTTAGTGTTTTGGGGGGTCTTTTGCTCCACAAGCCCCTAGAAGGAAAGTACCGAAATTCAATTTTCAAAGTTTTCCGTGTATATCAAGTCATATAAGAGAGCCTACAAAAAGAATTAGGTTGATAACTTTAAAAACAAGTCCATACGACCCTCCCAAACATTGGTACTGAATTTCATTTCCTATAAGTGTACAAACTTCCCCCCCCCCTTATCTACAATTCAAACTTAAAATAGTTATTTCTCGTATCGTATTATAAACGGCTTTCCGCGGATATAGAATGTACAATTATAAGATTAAAACTAGTTTTTTTAGCCCCGTGGTGCCGAAGGCACCGGCTAAAAAAACTAGTTTTAATCTTATGATTGTACATTTCTATATTCGTAGAAAACTGGATATAATACGATGCTAGACATAGTTTTTTCGTATTCATGAGAACCGGTTCCTATCCACCGGATTCAAATGAATACGAGAAAAAGGATTCCCGTTTCATAGGAGATATGGAAAAGTAGTTGAGCCAAAAATACTGCAAAATAAAAACTATTTATCTTCAGAAAAAAAAATAATAGTAGCTACTGCCCCTAGCATCTAAAAGTGCTCAGTATAAAAAGGAGTAAAGACAGAAAAATAGCCTAAAACCATCCAAAAACTACGAGTAGCTTAAATGAAATACTCAATCTGTTCAGTAGTTATCAAAGTCTTAAGCTACAGACCCAAAAATCATTACTACTTTATATAATAGTTAGAATGATACAATAATATTTCTGACCAATAAATTTGTTTTTTTGGCTTTTTACTGTTCGTTTTATCCTAACATTTCTTCTTTATCTAAATGCCTCAAACCAATACGCCCCAGGAATAGGTGGACAATACTAAATCTCAAGAATAATAAAGCAAATTCTTTTGCGCAACCTTTCTATTGGGTCATTGAAAATCAACCAATAGTGTCGCTTATATTAACACAGCCAAGTAGCAGAAAATAATTTAGAAGCAGACGAAAGAGGACAAAAAAAATTAGGGGGGGTAGTTGTTTTAATATACATCTATACTATAGATCTGTTGTCAGTCAGTAAAAGATCATTCTATTCCAGTTTATTTTTTCTGTTCTATCCAGCATATTTGGTAGAGATACCATCCCTAATCAACGTATTTCTGTAAATACAACCTACTACTTCATGTTCTCTAAGTATACCTATAAATTATTAATTCCTGAATTCTTCTACTTTAGGTTCTTTCAACATACCTACAAATACAGAAAAAAAAACATTAAAAGTGGTCAGTCAGCATAAAGTAGCGAGAATAAAATTTTACTATCATAAAAGTGAAAAATGTGTAAAATATTTGGTATAGAAATGATACTTTGGAAACTTTTTTTTACATAATAAAACGAAATTCAGCTATAAATGTCCATTCCTCTTATATAAAGTTGTCTTTAAAAAAGACGAAAATTTTTAATACAAATAACTTTTTAATGTAGAAAAACACGGTCTCAGTGAGTTTAAGATAGTAAAAAGGGGTTGGTTAGGATGGTCAGACTTAATATGTTTGTTTTAACATAGGGAAAAAAGTTTAAATAAAAAGGATACCATGCTAACAGGGATAAGGTAAAATAATCTATGTTATTTTTTAGCTTTTTTCATGGATCTAAAGGGATAAGACAAGTGCCGATAAATTGATGTACATCAAAATTACCCCATCTGTAGATAAAATTAGTGGTTGAAACGATTGAACACTCAACTTAATGAACCAACCATTCAAAATTCAATAAAAGTCCCCAAAGTTGTTCAGCCAACAATAAAGAAAGACTTTGGGGACTAAACAATATCCCTTCCTTCCCTGCAATTTTTAGCCATGTTATGTTATTTTCTCATATGTAGAAATGCTAGGTAAAAAATTAAAATCTCATTTTTTATCAACCCTTTATCCCTGAAATATGGTTTTGCTACTCTAGCTGTAGGCAAACCCCTATTCTGCAGGGTGCATAATTAATTATTTATCTATGGTTAGATTATACTATCTATATATTATTTTATAGATGGTTGAAGAATATTATCCCCTATTTATATAATATAATATTATATAGATATTAAACTAAAGATTGTGAAGCAAATTAATTTAAAATATTTGAATTTAAGTGACTCGAGGGGAAAAAAACATCCTATTTTCCACGGATATAGAATGTACAATTATAAGATTTAAAAACCAGTTTTTTAGCCCCTAGGTGCCGTAGGCAAGACTAAAAAAACTGGTTTTAATCTTATAATTGTACATTTTTATATTCGTAGAAAGCTGGTTATAATACGATGCTAGACATAGTTTTTTTGTATGGATGAGAACCGGTTCCTATCCACCGGATTCGAATGAATACGAGAATAGTTATTTCTCGCATCGTATTATAAACGGCTTTCCGCGGATATAGAATGTACAATTATGAGATTAAAACTAGTTTTTTTAGCCCCGAGGTGACGAAGTCACCGGCTAAAAAAACTAGTTTTAATCTTATGATTGTACATTTCTATATTCGTAGAAAGCTGGATATAATACGATGCTAGACATAGTTTTTTCGTATGGATGAGAACCGGTTCCTATCCACCGGATTCGAATGAATACGAGAAAGATTATTATTATTAATCTTATTTTTGAGGAGTTATCTTGAATGTGAAAATTTATATCTTCCATTGCATTGACCTAAATACCAGCGGAATAAAAAAACCTCGCAAGCACAGGGATAAGATATTGGCCAATAAATTGATGTATATTCCCAATGATGATAAACAAATTTACTCATTATGTTGATTAAGATTAGTGGTTGAAACGTTTGAACACTTACCTTAATTAACCAACCAATTTAAATTCAATAATAGTCCCCAAAGTTGTTAATCCAACAAATAAGAAAACGTTAATATAAAACTTTGGGTACTCGTGTAATAAACAGCCCTATGTCCCCTCTCTCTCTCTCTCTCTCTCTCTCTCTGCATAATACACCTGACCAACTTGTGTATTTTAAACAAATACGTAAATTTGATTTGTGATGGGGGAAAAAACTTTTGTGGGTGTGCTCACAAATGTAGGGTATGAGGTATCAAGTTTTCAAATTGTTTTCAAAAGAAAATATTGCTTCATACAGTACCTACCTATTAACTATTTGTGTGAGATAATGTTTGAAGAATCACCCACGAAAAGGAAAGTGTAACCCTAAACTTTTTTTAAAATTAAAGAAGAAAAGTAACAAAGAAAGAGAAAGAATTTTTTTTTAAATATATACCTATAAATATTTTTTTTCGTTTTCTGACTGTAAGGGTGTTCAAACCCCCTCTCCCCCCTCCCAAGAAAACAGCTTAAAACCACTGCAGGACCAATAGCTATATTCCGTGAAGAATAGAACAATGCTTTAGACGAACAGACAGACGGTCAGACATCGTTCTACTTTGTATTATAGATGGATGTAAAAAAGTTTTTATTCAAGAATAATACCTTTAGACTACGCAAGTGTCATTTTAAGACAGGAATTTTGACATGGGCTTTTTGTTTGTACACCATAAAGAACTAGAAGCTGTGGGGGAATGCTTAATCACCTGAAAAACTAATCTTATATGCGCAGTTCCTCATCAACTCGCAAGTTTTTTTTTTTAAAGACAGGTGTGATACTTTTTGCAACCAAATCTAAAAGTCAAAGGAACTAAACTCAAAAAAAAAGAGTTGAAGCAATGAAATTCTTGGTCTGTTTGGTATATTTTTAAAAGGTACAGTGTGTGGAGCTGTGAAGAAATGGCTGCGGAACACCATAAAGAACTAGAAGCTGTGGGGGAATGCTTAATCGCCAGAAAAACTAGATGCGTAGCACCTCATCAACTCGCAAGTTTTTTTTTAAGACAGGTGTGATACTTTTTGCAACCAAATCTAAAAGTCAAAGGAACTAAACTCAACTCAAAGAAGCTAAAGAGTTGAAGCAATGAAATTTGGCCTGTTTGGTATATTTTAAGAGGTACAATGTGTGGAGCTGTGAAAAAATGGCTGCGGAACACCATAAAGAACTAGAAGCTGTGGGGGGATGCTTAATTTTAAATGCGAAGCTCCTCAATTATTCTCAAGTAGGATAATAAGTGCAATGAGTATAGATGTATAACCCAGACAACTACCTGGCCCCGGTCTTAGGGACCTTTATCGTCTGCTAACAAATTGCATTTTGCTCGTTTGTAGCGATTTGGTAGTGTTAATAATTAAGATGCTATCATCTCATATTCAAAGATCCAATTGAAAGTCGCGCAGGGTCCACGGGGTGGGGACTGGGGACACTTATATAATCCCTCCCCCCTCTATTTTTTTTGCTGTAATAGAAAAATATTCCAACTATAGGTCAACTAACTCTTATCCTGCATTGTCAATTTTTCAACTGCTCAAAATATTTCTGAATTAGCTATTATTATGATACAAACAAATGCATTAAATTTTATAAGCGGCTTAAATATAGAAATAATACCCTAAAACCATCCATTCAAAATCAGTTCAGAAGTTTTTAAATGCTTAAGCTTTAGACAACAAAAACCTTACTTCTTAATATGATAGGATAGGGCATGTACGATAAAATATTTTTAAAATAACGATATTTCTTTCTCCTCTCATTAAAGTCTCCTACATAAATACATCATACATACGTGCATAAAGCCTTATCATAAATTTTCAACTTAATTACCTTACTAAGTAAATTAGCATATCATATGTGAATTGTTTTAGATTAACACATTAACCACCTACATATATTTTATCGATGTTCAATAATGGAAAATTTGAAAGTCAAAATCAATATTAAAATTGTTTTTTATTCTAATTTCGATGCAGGGAAAAGACAATGGACAAGTAATTGATGTTCAGAACCAGGTCACCTCTTCTGTTGATTAAAATCATTGGTTAAAAAGTTTGTACACTGTTAGTTTTAACCAAAGAATCAAGATATTTTTTTCAGAGGTTTTTGAAAGAAGAATGCCGCGTTTTTTAGACATTTTTTAGACCTGTCGTCTTCGTTCAATCAATCATTATTATGCTTAAAATGCTTCGTAGGATTTAAACAGAGTATACAACTTCAAAATTTTAAAAATATTATTTTAGCCATTTGTATAATGTCTAATAAAGCTCTAAAAAATGCATAAATTAATATACAGCAAAAATGGATTTAAGATTATTTATTTTTCTTCTATAAAAGCCAGAATGTCATAATATCTTTTTTTAGGAAAGACATACTGAAATTATTGTCTATTATAATCTTGTTTCTTATATATAAGAAATAAACTCATAAATTACCCATTTGATAAGTTGGACTAATTCTCCCCTGCCTATTTGTCTCCTGCAGGGAAAATTGTCACTAAAGTAATGGCTTCAACTAATGAGAGTTTATGTTTAACAAGGTTTAGATTAGTTTTTAGGGTAGTTGGGCGGGTGTATACCAATTATTACTTAATTGTTCTCCCATAGAGAGCATAGATTAATATACATCCCTTTCTTTCCCCAAATAATTACAAGCTTATCATAGGTAAAATCTACGAACAATATCGTCGATTGTCTTTTTCATTTTATAAAGGTATTTTGAAAAATCGCCAATTATCTACAAAAAATATTAATTGATTTTTTTACAAATTCAAATAAATATTTCATTCAAATTAATTAAAAATAGATTTAAAAATAATCCTGAAAATAAATGGTAGCCTATATGTATGTACTAAGTACTTATATTTTGAAACAATGACAAAAAAACTTCTATAAACAATAAGGTGTATTCAACAAAAATTTCATAATTATGGAAATTTCGGAGTGTCCAAAAATATATTGTATCATTAGTGCAAAAACACAAGGATCTAAATGGATAAGACAATGTAATGGCCGTAAATTGATGTGTATCTCAAATGATGATACAAATAAATACCCCTTCTTTAGGTTACACTTAGTGGTTGAAAGTTTGGACTCTAAACTTAATGAACCAACCCAAAAAAAAATTAAAAAGTTGTTTAGCCAACGAATAAGAAAACGTTATAATAAATTTTGGAGACTAGTGTAATAAACAGCCCATTGTCTTCTAAATTCCTGGCAAAATAATCTTTTTTATTTAAAAAAAAACTTTAATAAAAAAAACATTTTTTGATAGTTGTACTGTTCTTATTTTTATTTTATTGCATTTGTAATAAATAAGTCGGGTATAGTCCCTTTCGTAACATCGCACCTTATGGGGCGATTCTTCGTATTTTTCACAGTAGGTTTTCTCCTATTTCTAGCCCCTGCGGGGGGCTCTAATCCTGTGGGGCTATCACCTTACCAAATATAACCTAACCTAACAACCTATAAAAAGCCATTTTAAAAATACGACGAATCGCCCCTTATGGGGCGGGGCGATGTTACGAAAGGGACTATTCCCAATAAATCTTTTTTTATAGAATCGTTATTTATATTGAAATGTATTTAAAAATCCTATACATACATATGTTGTCATCTTCATGTCTATTAATATGATTTAAATTTCCTTAAAACAACTTAATAGGCAGACATCCTCCAAATATTATAATCTATTCCCATATTAGCTAAAAGAATCCTAAGGATGAACTATATTGGATAATCACAGTACAACATTGACCTATCTATAGCTGTAACTTTACTGTGATACTGAAGAATTGTGTAGTATGCATAATGAGACAACTTCCATACATAAATAATATTTAATTATTTCTTAAAACAATAAAACAACCAGACAAAGTGTAGAACTCAGGGAAAAGAGAATTTCAACTTTTGTTTACTCTCAAAAATATCAAAAGCCCTTCAAAGTTTAGTATTTACATAAAGATTAGGCGATTGATTTGAGTTATTTATTTAGTATGATATTATCAAATGATAGTCAATAAAGAACTGAAAGCTTCGCCCCTTGCCTCTAAGTACTAGAGGAAGTGGGAAAATTCTTCCACTTCAAATATCCTGGCCTATAACAAGAAAAAATCTAAAATGTCTATACAGAAAAACAACACCAAAAATGACCAGTCATATTCCGAGATATTTTGCTTCAGACAAAAGCATATGTTGATTATGTTAGGCATTTACTCTATATTGAAAATCTTGACCTATATCTAACTGATCTGTTGACACAAAAAAAGTCATATGCCCCTACAAAAACTATTTACATTTCCTTTTTCCCGTGTTACCGCACACAATGTGTGTAATATACATAAAGCACACAAGAATGACATAAGTAGCACAAAAACATCAATTACAAAAATTATAAAGCTCTTTATTCATAGCTGTTCCCAGCCATTTTTAGGCTTGTTCTAGCCGTCAAACGGCTGGTTATATTAGTCTTACATATATTAATTGTTTCACAACTTTTATGTGAAAAATTATCAATTTAGTCTTTAAAACTAAAAATTAAAAGCACCAATGAATTAGCATATAATTGTTATGTAGCAACTCTACAATTGAACAGACACACATAATGACACATAGGCAGACAGACACACATAATGACACACAGACAGACAGACACACATAATGACACACAGACAGACAGACACACATAATGACACACAGACAGACAGACACACATAATGACACACAGACAGACAGACACACATAATGACACACAGACAGACAGACACACATAATGACAGACAGACAGACACACTTAATGACACACAGACAGACAGACACACATAATGACACACAGACAGACAGACACACATAATGACACACAGACAGACAGACACACATAATGACACACAGACAGACAGACACACATAATGACACACAGACAGACAGACCCACATAATGACACACAGACAGACAGACGCACATGCATCATCCTATAATTGTGTCTGAGTGACTTCGACTTCCGTTTCAGTTTGAAAAACCACATTTATATGTTTTTACGTTGTATGTTTATATTGGCAATATCTGCAAAGTTTTAGAACTTTAAAATTAGGCCTACGAAAGGTTTTATCTGTTTTAAAGTACTTCAAATTCTGATCTACGAAAAAATTTTTAATTTGTTAAGGTAGAAAAATATTAGGTATTTGAAGCCGAACAAAATTAATCAAAGTAAACCCTCGTTTTCAGAGACCAAATAAACGCGGGAAATTAATACTTGAAGAGTTACTACACTAATGAGAGCAGGGATGGATGGGACATTGGGCTGTTTATTAAGCTAGTTTAAATATTTTTTATAATAACGTTTTCTTATTCGTTAGCTTAACAACTTTGGGGACTTCGAATTTCGAACTTTTCAAGCACTAATTGTAATCTGCAGAAGGGATAATGTATCATCTTTGGGGATATACATCAATTTATAGGCCATTATCTTATCCCTTTGGATTCCTGAAACAGTGGCCATCCCCACATCGTATATAATTGAAAATTGATAATAATAAATACAAAAAAACACACACACACAAATACACACAAAAAAAAACATATATCTTTTTAAAATCGTGGATAATTTTAAATTAATAAATCCTGGTATCTGTATTTCCAATCAGAATCTTAATATTTGTGTAAAACAGCGAAAAGTGAAATTGTTAAGATTAATAAAAAAAAGCAAGGGATAACAAAACTGGTAGTAATCTAATGATTTTATTTTAATATTCGTGAAAATTGTCTGTAATACTGCTATACACGAGTTTTCAGTATGGCTGAGAACCGGTTTTAAGCCAGTGGATATTGCTAACAGTTAAAAGAAAAAATCCTAAACGAATGGACACACACACAAAAAAAGTTGAAGTTAAAGAATAAAGATGGCAGTGGATGACTAACTTATGGTTTATTCGACAAATTAATTTAGAGTGACTGACTAACTTATTGTTCATCAAAGATAATGTTATAGAACAGTAGAACTATAAGTATAAAAAGTATAAATTGGATAACATGCATAGACATCCAAGCTTTTTTTTGGGGGGGGGGTTAAAAAATTTTAGGGGGGGGGTAATTCGTATTTGGGGGGGGTAAAATGGCGCGCGAAGCGCGCCGAAATTTTTGTTTACCCCCCCAAAATTTACATCCGGGGTAAAATTTTTGGGGGGGGTAATTTAAATTTTATTAAATATTTAGTATTAAAAATGCGCGCAAAGCGCGCAAAAATTTTTATTATTAGAGATTTTTATTTTGGGGGAGGGGTATTTTAAATACCCCTCCTAAATGCCTACAGCACCCACAAAATCGTTTGGGGGGGGGGGTAATCTCCCCATTACCCCCCCCCCTTGGACGTCTATGATAACATGCATATATTTTTCCAAAGAAATCTTAATTTGTCTGCAACTATTATACCAGTAAAAACTATCATATTTTAGTATTGAATATTGTTATTGTTATCAAAATAGTTATTGATAAAACTTGCTGTTAGCTATTTTTGAGACGTCTAAATTTAACTCAATTATTGTGGGCAGTGTTTTGTACACACATTGATCAAGCTTCTGTTTTAATCAATTAGAAAACATAGATAGATAATAGATACCCACCAAGATAGCTAGATAGATATTATATATCCTTGGACCACTCCTATAATTTGGTAGCCTAGCCACAATTAGTATATACAACATTTTGATAGCCTGGTCAGTTATTTAAGTTTAACATTTTCTTATCTAACCCAAAAAAATAAGCTATTCTATCTTTTGTTAATAAAAATAGGTTAGCAATTCCATTATTTAAATTGATCTATTATTTCTTGGATCCTAAATCAGATTTTAATGTAAAAGTGAAACTTGTTGCTAGCTAAAATAACAACCCACCACCTCAAACACCTCCTTTACCCATCCCCTTCCCTCCTAGGGGATGTATCAACTGCCCTCTAAATATGTCTATGTTAGCAACCTAAATAGAAGAAAATTTCCCCTGTCATAATATCCACGTATATTCTATATCCATTATCATTTACAAAAGCATAGAATTTTTTTACAAATCTAATGTAAACTTTTATTTTTAGAATAAAACATGTACTGTGCATACTGAAACAATTTAAAATGCAACATTAATCTTAATTTTAGTCCAAGCTATTATATTGTACAGATATCTTTTTCACTTTAAAACACAATGAGCTAAAATTTAAATTTGCATGCATAAATATCTTATTCTTAATATTTATTCATCGTATCGCATTATAGACAGCCATCCGCATATATTAAAATGAAAAGTTTTATTATACCCGAGGAGCCGAAGGCCCGTGGTAACAAAACAAGTGTAATATTTTAATATTCGTAGAAATCTGGCTATAGTGCAATACGTTAAATGATTTTTCAGGATTGCCTAGAACCAGTTCTAATCCAGCGAATATTGTAGGTTACGAATCCATTCTAGAAAAATAAAAAATAAACATGAATATTTAACAAGAATAGGTCAATGATAGATTATTCTAACCTATAATCAGTACTATGTAGCTTCAAAATAATGGGGGAGAGGGGTTGACTTTTATAATTTTGTATTTCAAAATAATTTTGTTTATATCAAATTTTGACCAAAAGTACATATTTAACCACAAAGTATTGTGTTTTGTAGCATTGTCGGATTCGGACTTGTGCATTTAGACCTTCAATAGATAGATATTCCTTTTTTAAACGTTTTATTTCAAATTCACGAAAAAAATCCGCAATTCTCCACATAAAAAAAAATCCTGGAAAATAATGGTTTAATAATTAGAAATTCAGACAACTTATTTTTGATTGCACAACCTTTGTCTGGACTTTATATAGGATGAGCCAGTATATGTCAAGGATCTAAAGGGATAAGACTATGGCCGATAAATTGATGTACATCCTTAATGAAGAAAAACAAAATTACAAAATTAGTGGTTGAAACGTTTGAACACTCAACTTAATAAACTAACCAATCAAAATTCTTTATTAGTCCCTAACGAATAATAAAACGTTAAAGTTAATGCAATTCATTGACTAGACTCTTAACTGATAATTTCAGCTGTATATTTGGCTATCCTCTGAGGCGTTACGGACTGACGGACAGACATTTTAATGTTGTTTCGCTACAAAAAAAAAGCGCATGGGATATTATATACAGAGTATGGTATTATTTACTGAGCTGTGTTTGTGTGTGTTGTTGTGTGTGTGTGTATGATTAATTGTTAAAAGTTTTGTAAAATAGAACTACAAATATAAATAATCAAGGATTAGAATAATTATTGTGATAAATAAAACAATTTAATTCATTTTTGTTGTTCTTTTTTAAAAGTTTACTTCCGTAACTGCTCTATCCTTATAATAAAGTAACAAGATCTTAGTGTGTATCTGAACTAAAGTATCTCGCTAACCGCTGAACCGATATGGTTCTCCTTTACAATGTAGGTCCTGGGAACGATTATAACTATTTTGGGGAAGGATACCACCACCCTTCTAAGAGAAATATAACCTAAAAAAAAATTACACCCACCCCCCCCCCCCACAAAAAAATCGAATCCTAATTGCCAGTTATTAACTAATCTATGTTATTGAAACTAGACACCCCTCCACCTCCCCAGCCCCCAACGCCCCTCTAACGTTTTTAATTAAGATAAAATCATACAACTTTGAAGTTATCATATATCATTGTTTTTTTTATCAGAACCAATTTCTATGTCCAATACTAAATACAAATATTCAACTAACAATACTATATTATTCAAGCTTCAATTATTTAAAAAGAGGCACAGTGTTTAAAAAAGATTTTAACATGTATCTTTAAGAGAACATTTTATAATATTTTCTTGAAATTAAAATTAAAATTGAAATTAATTAAGGTATTCATTCTTATTTGAATTTTTAATCTAGATTAGTAGATTGGTTAATCACAAATGATTAATTTCTTAACAGAATTCTAATTTATTTTAGTACATTTAGAGTAATCAATAATATATACAATATACATTTAGTAATAAAAAATAATCACAAAATAGCAAGAGAATCTATTGACCTTACTTTAGGTACTTAAAATTGTAATTATAGTGTATGTCAATGTCAATATGAATTCACTTAGAAAAAATCAAAATAACAAACTTTAGGTAACAATATTAAAGTGCTAAAAAAATACAGTAATTGTAATATTCAATGTTATTAAATCTGAGAAAGAATTGGAAGCAAAAAATAAGAGTGCTAATTCACATTAAACTAATTCTTAAAAATTTTGTCAAAATCAAATATTTAAGTTTAAATAAATTTCTTGAAACTATCTCTTTCCGTGTAAGTTCCATAGTATAGGGAAGGGCAGTAAAGCAGTCTAAGGTTGCAATGTAAAGTTATAGCTATATATTACAAAAGTAGGGACATTTTATTTTTAAAAAAACTATTTTAAATATTTTTTAGGAAAATCATTATCATTAAAAAATAATGGGGCATTGGGCTGAATATTACGCTAGCCCCCAAAGTCGTATAATAACGTTTTCTTATTCGTTGGCTTAGCAACATTGGGGATTTTTATTGAATTTTGATTTGTTGGTTCATTCAGTTGAGTGTTCAAACGTTTCAACCCCTTATTGTAATCTACAGAACGGGTAATTTTGTGTATTATCATTGGGGATATATCTAGGATCTAAAATTTTAGAGACAAATATTTTTCTTCATATTATCTATCTCTCCCAGATAGGTATATATTCTAGTAAGCCAGTCAGTGCTACCAACAATTTACATATTCATATTGAATTCAAATGGTCCAAAATAAGATTACTATGTATACATATACAAAGATAAAGGTATAATTAGAATGGTTCAAAATAAGGTTATTATACATACAAGTAAAAAGATAAAGGTATAATCAGAATGGTTCAAAATAAGGTTACTATGTATACATATACAAAGATAAAGGTAAAATTAAAATGGTTCAAAATAAGGTTACTATGTATACATATACAAAGATAAAGGTATAATTAGAATGGTTCAAAATAATAACCTTATGTCCAGCATGACTCTGAAACTGATTAATATCCAGTGGATTAGAACAGCTTTTCAGACATACCGAAAAATCATGTAAAGCATCGAATTACAGACAATTTTCCACAATTTTTAAAATAAAAATCATAAAGATGATACCAGTTTTGTTAGACTAGCCTTCAGCACCTCAGGGAAAACAAAAATGGTTTAAATCTTAAGATTTTTCATTTTAATATCCAAGGAATGCTTAGTTGCTTACCTTCTAGCCATTACAAAAATTATATTATTGTTATCTTCATATTTTTCATAGTTTTTGTAGCGAAGCTTCTCTTTAACTCCATTTTTTTCAATTTTTCAAGACACGTATGCTTTTAATTTAATATTAACGAAGGATGTACAGATAAAATGAAAACAAAATTAAACTGAAATGTACCCTCAAAAATCACAACCCACAGACAAATGTCTGTGCACACCACTGATGAAATATTGGGTTAATTGGCACTGTATAATAGTTATTTGTAGCATCATATTATAGATATTAAATTGATTTTTTAGTCCCCAGGAGCCTAAGGTCCAGGCTAATAAAACTAGTATCAGTATTTTATTTTTACTTTAATATTTTTAGAAAACTGGCTATAATACTATAAGATACATGATTTTTCTGTATGGATTGAATCTGATTTTATTCCAGCAGATATTAATCGGTTTCGAAGCTTTATTTAATCTCTTATTTGAAAACATCTGATTACATTTTTTACTTCTTATAATCTTCTAAAGCTTGCATACAGCAATGCAAGTTTTTTTTGCTATTCCGATTTTTTTTTATGGACAGTCATTGTTCTTGTTTAGTTTTTGAATAATAAGTAGGCCAAAGAATGAATTGAAGAAAGATTGGTTATGAGGATAACATGAAGAAGGAACGGACAACTAAGGATTCAATATTTCATATTTATTGAATATTTCGAATTTGTATTCCAGAATGGCTTCGAAACCGATAAATATCCGGTGGATTAAAACCGGTTCTCAGCCATAATAAAAAAATTATGTATAGCATCGTATCATATCCAGTTTTCCGAGGATATAAAAATGTAAAATAATAAGATTAAAACCAGTTTTTTAGTCCGTGCCTTCGGCATCTGGGGCTATAAACCGTTTTAATCTTATGATTGTACATTTTATATCCGCGGAAAGCTGTTTATAATACGATGCGATAAATAACTATTTTCAAACTAAAGCATGAAAATTAAAAGCGAAAATCGGCCTAATATAAGGATTCATCAGTTTTGTTAAGACGATACAAAAATAGGCTTATTGGAGATTTAAATTTAGTACAATAAAATGTACTTTCAAATATTAAATTCTGATTCCCTACCCCTGTCCTGCAGTTATGTCCATAGTGTCCATATATATTGTTAAGATTGATCATCAAAAATTCATTAAAAGTTAATTAATACCAGCCTAGTCTTAGGCTTTCAAAATAAAGGTTAACTTTAGACTAGGTTATATTAAAAAATAAAATAATGAATAAAACAGTTTAGGTAGGTAGAGAAAGATTAAACGGAGATTAAATCTAAAAATTAATAATAACTAATTATTTTTCCAATATAGAAGTATATAAAAGGTTTCTATTATTTCACATATGTACCACACAAAAAATATTCTGAAAAAAGCTACTTAAACCTAGGTTAGGTTAGGTTAAGGTTAGTAGAACCACACAGGGCTAGAGCCCCTCGTGGGAGCTAAAAAAAACAAATTTTATTTCAATTTTTAGATAAGGGGTCGAGGTGAGATTTCAGTAGACCATTTTAAAGTAAAGCACCCAAGCTTTATGATGAAGTTTCATGTAATAAAGTAGTTGAACAAGTTTGTGTTTGTTGTTTTGAGTAAAATATTTCAAACTGCTAAAATAATTTGCTTATAATATTAAGTAAAGGGAAAAAATTTGAATTTATTCTAGAGAAATAAATCTAGCAAGAGGTTGGATGACCTCGCTTAAAATTTAGAGGGGCGAAGCCTAACCAATTACATGGGAGCAAAATGAACGTTATAGAAATAAGGATTATATTTTATGGCTTCTTTTTAATTTTGATATTAAATCTAATGTCTTTAAGTATCAGATATTGAAAAACTAAAAAAATAATATAATTTGAAAGTTTCATAAAATATATACTTTTAAAAGGGGGGGGGGGGGGGGAATGTGACACTTTTTGAAACCAAAACTAAAAGTCAACAAAGGAACTCAACTAAAAAAGGAGTTACAGGTCTGAGATTTTGCATGGCAGTTGCTTTATAGGGGTAAAATATGGAACTGTGAAGAAACGGCGGCGCAACCGCCGAAAACCGCCGTTTCCCGCCGAAATTTTTTTGCCTTTTCTCGGCGGTTTTCGGCGGTTGCGACGCCGTTTCTTCACAGTTCCATATTGTACCCCTATAAAGCAACTGCCATGCAAAATGTCAGACCTGTAACTCTTTTTTTAGTTGAGTTCCTTTGACTTTTAGTTTTGGTTTCAAAAAGTGTCACTTTCGCCCCCCCCCCCCCCCCTTTAAAGGTCGTCAAAAACATTAAAACAATTCTTTCTGAAAGGAACTTTTAAATCTATTTTCAAAATTAGAAGGTTTCTTAATCTTTTATAAAATAATAATTTATGCAAGATTTATAAAAGTGTTTGGCAGCCGCAATTTCATTAGTAAGCTAAAATTAACTTAAATTGAATTGAAAAGCCACACAATGTTTAAGATTTCAGACATCGCAGATGACAGTTGAAAATAATTAAACCGCAACCGGTATACACAAAAATATACGCGGGAGATGAACCTTGATTATTATAACAGGATATTTTTTATCTTTAAAGGTTTCTAATTTTAAACAATTTCTTTTAAAAAGGCTCATCTAGAAGACAAACAGACAGAGAGACATTGTTGTACTTTGTATTATAATATATTTAATACATTATTCACAAGCAAACGAATATTAAATCATACTAATTAACACCAGTATTCTAAAATATTATCAAAAATTTCTGTACAATTTTGCATACTTTCAAATTCATTAATAAAATTAATGAAAGTATTATTAACGCAAATTGACCATCCAATTTTAATGATAAATTAATATTTTACTACAAATTAGCCGCTCTCATTTTTGGTAATTAAATTAAAACTTATTAATGAGGCATTGTAGTTTTAAAGTGGTGAAAATAAATTAATAATTATCAAACAAGGGATGACGCCATTGAAAAACTTTTTTATATCAAATAAGTATGTTTAAGTGTAATAAAAATAATACGAAAAACTACAGTTGTCCGGAGAAAAAAAGGGATAAGACAATGGCCAATAAATTGATGTACATTCCCAATTGTGATAATATCAGTGGTTAAAACGTTTGGACAATCAAAATTCAAAAAAAGTCCCCAAAGCTAACGAATAAGAAAACGTTAATATAAAACTTTGGGAACTAATGTAATAAACAGCCCGATGCAATATTCCCTACCTCTCTAGGAAAATTATCTTTAAAAGTGATATTCTTTCCGAAAACTTTAAATCTGATTCTTGGTTAATTAGTTAATGCGCTTTACATTTTAGAGGTAAGAAAGGTTGGACTTAAAAAAGGGTTAAAAATAATATTCTCCAAACATTTCTTTAATACTGTTAATCTAACCAAAATATAAATTTTGCTTATCAATATTATGTAGGGAGATTAATTTAACCTTTTGTACTATACTTTATTTTCTGAAGAAAGCTATTAAATAGATTATTTTAGTTTTCTCAATAACCATATATTTTAGGCTCTTTTCAAAATTATGTTAAAAAACAACATATAAAACTTAACTAACGTCTACAAAATATCCGTACCATCATGATCTGTATAGCTTTATACTAGAAGGGATATGGGAGGGCAGAAAAATAGCCTAATACCAGACCCAGACTTTTTTATAGTCTAAAACCACCCAGGGACCTATAAGGAGCTTCACTGTAAAGGAGAACCATATCGGTTTCAGCGGTTAGCGAGATCCTTCGCTAGAGACATAAAAAGCTTACTCCCTTCATGAAACTGAACCTTAGAAAACATATAAAACTTGTGATTTACATAAAGATGTTTCACATAAAGATATTGAGAGAAAAAAAACTAAATAAACTTACCTTAAGAAGCTAATGAACTATTTAAATAAGCCAACGCTAGCACTATTGCCTATTCAGAACAGACAGTAACAGATGAAAATAAGATCAAGATCACTCAAACTTGTTTTTATAACCAACTCTGTAAGTGTACACGAGATTATTTTTCCGGCGAATGACAATTCTAACAATTTTTTGGTGATTTTACTATTTTTAAAACAAGTTATCTGGATATTTTTAAATAATAAATTATAACTAAAGTCACTATTTGTATGTTTTTCAGTCACTTATTTCAAAAAACTAATCAGATTTCACAAAAATATGATTAAAACTACAAAGTCAGCTGTTTAATCACTCGCAGATTTACAAACAATTGTCTGCTAATGCTAGAAACATCCGATTTTATGGGATTTAATTATCCCTTTCCAGACGAGATGTCTGTTTTTTGATAATGTTTAAACAATAACCATGCAAGTTTGTTTAAAAATCAGCTGATTTCACTTTTAATTTAACTGTTGTCTGTGTATGTATGGATGAAAGAGAGAGTGGGAACGCAGCCACTTTCCAAGATAAACTACTGGACCAAACTCAAACCTATGCTGAGCACCCCCGTACCGTACCGTACATGGCTTGCCTATACTGCCTGAATAGGCCTACGTCCACACACACGCTGATGGCACGCACATGCACAAAATTGGCGCGGTCCGAATTGCGTCAGAAGGCATGATGTTATAGCGGGCGGCGTCACAGGATACTTGTGTAGGCCTATATTATACCATGCCGGGAAGGTTATAAACTGTGACGCAGGGTGTGCGTACGTCAAGACACACACACGCACCACACGCACGCCCACAAGAGTCATGCAATCTGTATTATATACTTGTAAATATTATATGTATCTATTATTTTGCTATATATCATCATAATTGATATATAATGCAGGGAGAAAATATTTTTAAAGGCGAAACTTCTCTATAATGCTGTAGCCAACAGTATACATCAAGAACGGAAATAAGCACATGAAAAAAAAATATATTGCCTCCAATATTTTTAATGGCAAAACGAAAAGTTCTATCAAAAACAGCTTGCTAATGCACATTAAGATCAAAAGACTCTTCATATTTTATAATTTGAGTAGCAAATATGTTAGGAGTAAAATAAATATCCTATACAGCAGAGGCGTGTAGAGGGGGGACGGTGTCTCCACCACCCATACAAAATTAAGGGGTATTGGAAACCCCCTATTTATTTTTCTCTCTGTTCTATTTAAAACCTATATTTTTCTCATCCCATTTCCGACAAGTCATTTCCCCTTTCTAACTATTTATATCGCGCTGACATAGCAGCAGTAGCAACAATTTTTAAGTTTTTTGTCAGGCCGATATTCGAACCTATCACTTCCCCGACGACGAGGGGATGCGCTTACATGATACTATATTTGCTGTTTTTTTAACCCTTTTTGAACCTAACCTAAACTTTTCACATTTTATTTCTCGTTAATCTACAGTTGCAAATTTATTGAAAAGAAATGAAGCCAACTTTTGATTACCTGTACATAAATAAAAATAAACACTACTTATATAGTAGCTGCGCTGGATATGTCATGATTTTGATTTGCGAAATGCTAAAATTTCTAATGGAAAATGGCTGTAGGAAGATTTTAAGAATTTAAATGTGAAATTATTTAATGATTAACAAGAAACTTTACTGAAATGTACATCAATTCAGCTAGAAATAAAAAATATTTAGAAGCAATAAAACATCCAAAAATTAGCCTAAGTGGGTTAATAGAGCCAAAATCTTCAAGAGTAATTGGTTGATTTAAAGTTAAAGATTGTAAGAATATTTATTAGTGTTCCACTTCAATTCCCTTTCAATCGTAAGATTATTAATTTTGATAACCGTCCCAATGTCTTGTTTTTATTTTTGTTTTTGGGGAAAGAAAACTTATTTTAGGTAAGCTTAGATTAAACTATGGTTATGAGCTCTCTGCAGGGGTTAGAATACTAGACAGCTTTCCGCAGATATCAAAATAAAAAATTAATTAATTAAAGATTAAAAACAGTTTTTTAACTTCAAGAAGCTGAAGGCCAGGGCGAACAAAACTAGTATAAATTTTATAATTTTGTTTTAACATTTGGGGAAAATTGTCAGTAATACGATGCTATTTTTTAGTATGACTGAGAACCGGTTTTAATGCAGCGGATATCAATTAGTTTCTAAGCCATACTGTAATAAATGTTACATTTTGGTAGAAAGCATCGTGTTCTAATCTGAAAGAAATTCTTTACATATTCCATATGTTACTAATTACACAAAATCAAGGATAATTATCACCACAGTAAGTTGTAGCGGAGCTACAACAACATTTTTATTCAAATTTCTTAAGGTGTTATGTTATACAGTATGAAGAAAGGAAATTTTTAAGAAATTGCCATTATAACTTTTTTATTATATATCGTTAATCTAATTGGTCTAAAGTTATACTGCATTTAAAGTAAAGAAAACTAAAACTTTCATGATTTTGATTTTGTCAAAATATCACCGATTATGACATTTTTCTTCCATTGTTGCCACTTTTCGTAAGATCCTTGAGGGTCTGAACTACTGGACATACTCTGGTTATATAGTAGCTTCGCTGCAAATAATTTCTAGAGCATGGCAACTCTTTAATTAATCCTTTTTCAAATTCTCTTTTTGTTTTTGTTTCTTAGATTATTACAATGACAGCATGATCGTTTGAAACTAACATATGTATACAGGGAGGAAGGGGACATTGATTAATAACCATGTTATCTTATTCGTTGTCTTAAAAACATTTATCGAATGCTGATTGGTTGGCATTAAACTACTAGTGTCAAAGCTTTTCAAACAAATTAAAATTTTATTTGTAATTTCAGGGGTGATTTTGGGGCTTTATATAAATTAATCGTCCATTGTCTTATCCTTGAGATCCCTGGTATCAGGGGCGTGCAAACACCAACAATGCCTAACATCTAACCATTCCAACCCTTTAAACAAGGAAAAATACTGAGCACGCGTTTGATCATCAACATAATATATTATTTTACACATAAATAATTGAAATGTACATAGAAAATTTCTCGGTAATACAGATTTACCTTGAGCAATGAGAATTTTGTTGCTCGCAGCTGGCTAAATAACCCATCTACCCCCATCCCTCCCCTAATACTGGATAAACGAGCTGAACAATAGATGAGGTCTATAATAGCAACCTACATTGATGACAATTTTCCCTGGTCTTCTAATATTCTTTATCCATTATATTAATGGACAATGACTTGTGTACTTATTGAAATTATAACGTGGTATCGCTGTTACCAAGCTAGGTGTGTTTTAATGAAATCAAGTTTAAAAGCTCATTGTAAAATTATAAAGTTATGTCTGTTACATTGAATAATAGTTGTAATAACAAAAAGTACATGATGTCTAGTCGCAAGACATGGATAAGGCAGTAACAAAAAAGGGTTGTAAAAATATATCCTGCGTTTAATCTTGGGAGGGTGCTAGTAAACTCCAACAAAATAGTTATAAACCTCCTCAGGACATAAATGAATCGACACAATAACGAGAATCATTTCGGTTCAGAGGTTATCCTTTGGGACAGACAAACACAAATGTTTTTTTTTATTTTAGCAGAGTTTGGCCAATATTCATTTATCTGAAACTTTTTTGGAAAAAAATTTTCTGTGTCCCTATTTTTGTCTAGCAACAGTCTACTGCAAGAATTAGGGGATTAGAAAAAAGATAAAAATTAATCTTTAGGATTTGGTAAATCCAAAAGTGATCACATTAATCAAGCTTCCATAGGAAAGAAATATGTTTTTTTCATAATTCCTTTTAGAAATGAGATTCTACTCTATATACATGTATATTCTAGTACATATTTACTCTTTATATAATACTTGTAACAAAAAATACATATAGAATTTATAAAACAATTTTCTAATTATTTAATGTTAGATTTTCAAAATGCCTGAAATCCTAGCACAAAGTTGTAATAAATGTTATTTTGACCTCTCCGCATCTCCTTAACAATGATGAATGTACATTATGTATAAATAAATAAAATGGATACAGACTTGCTTCATAGATATTTTAATCCAATGGCATTTGAGGAATTAATGCCCTGTTAGAAAACAATCTAGGTATCAATTACAAAAATATGATCCATAATTCATTAGATCTATTAAATAATTATTTCTTTAGAATTATAAGACAAAATTTCTGTTTATAGTTTATATTTATGGAGGGTTAGACAAACATTTCCATTCATAGTTTATTAGATCCATTGTAAAGGATTATAATTGTATCCATATTTCATTAGGTCCATCGAGTATCATTATATTTTTAGGGTAATCGAATAAATATTTATCTCCATAATTTATTAGTTTATTTGTATATGATTATATCTGTTGGATGATTAGACAAATCAAGTGGAAAACATTTTAAGTATACACTTTATACACTTACTTCAATTCAACAACAAAATTTAAACAAGAACAGACATAAATGGTAATACTTATAAAAAAGGAACAGTAAAGTGTTATACAGTACCTAAGAATAATGGAAGCAATCAAGGAAAGAACTTAGAATGATTTAAGGCCATTCTCTAAATACATTGTACTTCCTTACAAAAAAAACCCGATTTGTATGGTATTCTTAACTAGCTCTGTTGTATTTAGACTAAATACCTATAGATTTAGGTTATTAATGATTTGGGTATTTAAGATGCTTAAAATATCTTAATTATGGCTCTGAATATTTTTAGTTAATTGTTGTGCCTAACGATAAACCCTCCAAAGTCAAGGTTCTTAAAGAATAGTTAAAAACTAGAACAAATAATATAATAAACATATGAATATCCTTCTTTTTACTTTCGCTACTCAAACAATTCTATTTATTGCTTTAACTCTTTAGAAGATGATTTGTAGCTTTACTTTAATAGAAGTTGTCATCAATGACAAAGTTCTTAAAACAAAGCATTATAAGTCGGACTAAAATACACGACCAAGCTAATATTGCTTGATTCACTTCTACAAAAGACAAAATGAATTGAAAATGATTGCTAAAATCGAAATATATCTTCATGTCTTAGAATAGTGTATTTTTTTAAAATAGGTTGCAAAAACATACTAACTTTAAAATACTAAAATACACTGTCATTAAATCAAGATCGTTGTTCTGGTTGATATTGTGAAAATCTTTTATAATCTATTTTGACAACATTGATATTGATAACAATGAATTCAAAAGTGAAAAATGCTAACACAAAAAAACAATATAAATTATTACCCGTTCAATGGACATTCGTGCTCTCCTACTCATGAGTTGTCGTTTAACTGTCCTTGTCACAAATGTAATTTTCTTTAATTCTTTAAAGGAGACCAGAAGAAAATACATCGCTTCAATCAATATAGGGTATTAGGTATTTTACTTGTGGCGGTCTTTCAGCAGTTAAAGTGGTGTATTTCCTGCAGGCTTCCTTTAATTGGCATTACATGATTTTTACTGTATTACACTTTCTTGTAATGGATATTTTCATGTTTTTTTACAAACTTTGTTTGTATATATTTATTCTATTAATTGATTGTTTTGTATTCTATTTTGTACGTCTAAATTCTAGATTATAATGGTCTATTCAAAACAGATTTTCTGTTCATATTACCAGGAATCAAAAGGAATATACAATGGCCGACAAATTGATATACATCCTTTTTTCCTTCTGTAGATTACAGTTAGTGGTTGAAACGTTTAGACACTCAACTAACCAATCAAAATTCAATAAAAGCCCCCAAAGTTGTTAAGCCAACCAATAAGAAAAAGTTATAATAAAACTTTGGGGACTCGTGTAATAAACATCCCAATGTCCCTTTCCTCCCTGGTATATTACATATCTATAATACAAAGTAGAACGATGTCTGTCTGTCCGTCTGTCTGTCCGTCTGTCCGTCTGTCTGTCCGTCTGAAGCTTAAGATTTCGGTAACCACTGAACCGAATGGGCTCTACTCTTCAGGGAATATACCTACTGGTCCTGTGGTGGTTTTAAGATATTTTCTTGAGGGGTGGGACACCCCTAACCCCCCCAAAAACAAAAAAATCCCCCCCTTAGTGGAGACTTCAACGTCAAATAAGGTGGTATCGTACATAAAAAATTAAATTTAACAAACAAAAACATTTAAAGTGCCACTAGAGGCCTCTAGGGGCGTAGCCGCTAGTTGTATATATTGTGTATGTTTGTGATAGGAAAAACAACAAAAAAAATTAGAATTTTAACTTTCAAACGGTTATTAAATATCTATTTATTTACTTTCCAAATTAATCCAAAAACTCGTGATATCATATATCTTACTAGCGGCTTTGCCCCAAGAGGTGTAATTACATCTTCTATTACCTACCCAGCGGAAAAAATACGAATGAATCGCAAATTTTCTTACCTACCCAGTAAAAAAAAAGGCGATTGTTCGCAAATTTTCGCGAATAAATGGCGAATTCGCAAAATTCGTAAAAATTCTTTTTAAAAAATTGGGGGGGTTTTTTTTGGGGGGGGGGTGGTTGGGGGTGTCCCGACCCCCAAGAAAATAGCCTAAAACCACAACAGGACCAGTAGGTATATTCCCTGAAGAGTAGAATCCGATCGGTTCAGTGGTTATTAAGATCTTAAGGGACAGACCGACAGTCATCAAGCTACTCTTTGTTATATATAACCAAGTTTCGTTCAAATAATAGAATATGTTAAAAAAAGTTTTTTTAATTTAGGTTTTTCACTAGTTTGGGACTTGTGCTTATAAGTATTTTTTCTATGCATGATAATTCTTAAATTAGAGGGACTACAAAAAGATAAATAAAAGTAGAAAAATGGTATAGAATCCCAAATAAATTTAAGCCTAATTTTTAAATTAAGCAATTTAGAGATATGAAGTAACATACAACTTTCGACAAGCAAACAGTCATCCTAATATTTTAACTTTTAAGTAATTCTAAAAAAGTTATAAAATTTGAAAGACTCCCCTTGTAAAGAATAGAAACCAGACTACTATCAAAAACTCATAATAACTTCTGAGAATGGTTAATAATTAGGTAATCAGAATGTCAAGATTAATATTCAATATTTATACAGTATCAACTATTAAAACTCATAATAACTTCTGAGAATGGTTAATAATTAGGTAATCAGAATGTCAAGATTAATATTCAATATTTATACAGTATCAACTATTAAAACTCATAATAATAACTTCTGAGTATGGTTAATAATTAGGTAATCAGAATGTCAAGATTAATATTCAATATTTATACAGTATCAACTATTAAAACTCATAATAATAACTTCTGAGAATAGTTAATAATTAGGTAATCAGAATGTCAAGATTAATATTCAATATCTATACAGTATCAACTATTAAAACTTATAATAACCTTTGAGAATGGTTAATAATTAGATAATCAGAATATCAAGACTAATATTCAATATTTATACAGTATCAACTATTAAAACTTATAATAACCTTTGAGAATGGTTAATAATTAGATAATCAGAATATCAAGACTAATATTCAATATTTATACAGTATCAACTATTAAAACTCATAATAACCTCTGAGAATAGTTAATAATTAGATAATCAGAATATCAAGACTAATATTCAATATTTATACAGTATCAACTAGTAAAACTCATAATAACTTCTGAGAATAGGTAATAATTAGGTAATCAGGATGTCAAGATTAATATTCAATATTTATACAGTATCAACTATTAAGACTCATAATAACCTCTGAGAATGGTTAATAATTAGATAATCAGAATGTCAAGACTAATATTCAATATTTATACAGTATCAACTATTAAGACTCATAATAACCTCTGAGAATAGTTAATAATTAGATAATCGAAGTCAAGACTAATATTCAATATTTATACAGTATCAACTAGTAAAACTCATAATAACCTCTGAGAATGGTTAATAATTAGATAATCAGGATGTCAAGACTAATATTCAATATTTATACAGTACCAACTATTAAAACTCATAATAATAACCTCTGAGAATGGTTAATAATTAGGTAATCAAGATGGCAAGTCTAATAATCAATATTCATACAGTTTCAACTATTAAAACTCATAATAACTTCTGAGAATAGTTGATAATTAGATAATCAGAATGTCAAGACTAATATTCAATATTTATACAGTATCAACTAGTAAAACTCATAATAATAACTTCTGAGAATGGTTAATAATTAGGTAATCAGGATGGCAATTCTAATATTCAATATTTATACAGTATCAACTAGTAAAACTCATAATAACTTCTGAGTATGGTTAATAATTAGATAATCAGGATGTCAAGACTAATATTCAATATTTATACAGTATCAAATATTAAAACTCATAATAACTTCTGTATTAAATAGCATGTCATACTAATTTTATTTTCAAATTAATTTCATCGCCTGATTTTTTTTTTTTTGGTCCATTTACAGTACAAACTTAAGAAATCTGGTAGACAAACTTGTCTTATCGGTTGCATAGAATGAGACCTTGTTATTAGAATAAACAATGGCCTAATCAGCCATAAGATTTTGATTGTTTCATATTTACTAATCTTAATGTGTATTTGTATTGTATGAATAATTCTTTTTTACATATTCATATCTATTGGAGTAGTGGAACCCTCCAACAAAATAGTTGAAAATTTTTCCAGGCAATAGAAGAAGCTACACTGTAAAGTAGAACCATATCGGTTCAGCGGTTAGCAAGATCCTTCGGTAGAGACAGACAAACTGTTACTTTTATATCAGGATTAAAATAACACGCTAGAGAGAAAAAAAGTTATATTCATAAAAGAAAGCTAGATTTTAATCTAAAAAGCAATTGCGTATATTAAAACAATTAATTTTTTTCAGTAAATGATATACTTTGACTTTTTGTTTACGAGTATGAGATGCAAAATAAATAAATCAAAACCTTTTATTAAACTGAAAAAATCAGACAAGGTTGCGTGAATACAAAAAATCAAATTTCATATAAAAAATGTTCTTCAAAATGCTACATAAAGCTTTGAGTTAATTGTTTTTATGTATATGGTTTACATTTTCAAGAATCTTTTATCTTAATTTTATTTCAACATTATTATTCAGTTACGAGAAAAAAAACCATTAAAATTTTGGACTATAAATTATATTTGTTATTGTAAACAGTAAAATTCATGACACTGTATGATTTATACAGGAAACTTTAGTCTTGAAATAGACTAACTCAAAAAGTTATATCTTTTATAAGCAGTGGCGTTTTAAGTAACTTTTTAAATTCACAGTTGCTATTTTAGGGGGTGTTCCTTTGGCTTCGATCGAGACGCCTGTCATGAAGGTTAGAACTCTAGGGGCGTGTATAAATCCCCGTTATTTTACCTGGCAGGGGGGTGGATACACAATACACCCCACTATTTTGGATCTACCTATCAAACTTTGATTTCTTCTTGGATAGCAGAGAAGCTTTAAGTGTAAGGAGGGCTAACGTACAATCGTAAAATCTTGAATGTAGACTAATTAGTTAATAGCGTTGAAAAATAGAGGTATTATTTTCCCCTTTAACTTATATCATTTTACACGGAACAAAATATAAAGACTTCTACCCCAGGGTTTTCCTATTCATGGAATTTTGGAATGATGATGCCTAGGACAACAAGGCACAATAGAACAAGCACGGCATATCTATAATCAAATCCCAAAATTGTAACTATGTCTTTTTAGTGTATCCTGTATTTACGCAATTAGGCTACAAATTTATTTAGGGTTTTGTTTAGACTTACAAATAAATAATAAAATTCAGTTCTGACGCTCTACAATAGTTATTGTTCTTTTGTTCTTCCTTCTGATTTTAGAGCTTCGTTTTATATTGATATTGTAATTCTTGTTGGTCAATGAATATCAGATTAATACTTAGATTGAAGCTGCATATGACAGATTTAACAGATTATTGAGTTATTGTCAGGATGGACAAATAAAAACTACAGAAAAGCTACGCAACTAAAAAGCTGACCAATTGTTTCATAATTTTTGCACGAAATTGTTAAAAATATTGCTAGCGTACTGACCATCATAAATAAGGCGCACTTTAATAGTCAATTTTAAAAGTGTGGGATAATTAGCTACCAGGGATGTATGGATAGGTGAAGAGACATATAAATATTAAAATATTCAACTAGAGTGGGATAATTAGCTAACAGGGATGTATGGATAGGTGTATAGACATATAAATACTAGAATATTCAACTAGAGTGGTATAATTAGCTACCACGGATATAAGGATAGGTGTATAGACATATAAATACTAGAATACTCAACTAGAGTGGTATAATTAGCTACCAGGGATATATGGATAGGTGTATAGACATATAAATACTAGAATATTCAACTAGAGTGGTATAATAGCTACCAGGGATATATAGATAGGTGTATGGATATATAAATACTAGAATATTCAACTATAGTGGTATAATTGCCCATCAGAGATATATGGATAGGTGTTTGGACATATAAATACTAGAATATTCAACTAGAGTGGTAAAATTAGCTACCAAGGATATATGGATAGGTGTAACGACATGTAAAACTAGAATATGCAACTAGAGTGGGATAATTAGCTACCAGGGATATATGGATAGGTGTTTGGACATATAAATATTAAATACTAGAATATTCAACTAGAGTGGTAAAATTAGCTACCAGGGATATATGGATAGGTGTAACGACATGTAAAACTAGAATATGCAACTAGAGTGGTATAATTAGTTACCAGGGATGTAAGGATAGGTGTATGGACTTATAAATATTCAAGAATGGAATAGTTAGTTAGAATGGATGTAGTGTTGCAAGTCATTCAACAGCTGAAGCCATCATTATCTTCGATTGCCAAAAAATAAGGGTGCTAGTTAACTGCTGTACATTTGTAGACAAGCATTAGCCGCAGACAATCCGTTCTTTTTTCAAGAATACAAGAAGAAGAAGTACAATCTAGATGCCTGTAATGGTTTAGACTCTATAGTCTATGGGGGATGGGGGTTAAAACTCACATTTTCAGAGTGAAAAGACCCAAAATTTACCTGATTCGTGAAAAGTAACATGATCTCTGTCTATATGTGCCTTAAGCTTAATATCTCGATAATTGCTGGACCAATATGGTTCTCCTTTTTGGTTAAGCTTCTTATAGGCCCAGTTAAGATTTATGACTATATATATCGATAATAATTTATGAGAGAAATCGTCTTTAGAAAAGAAAACCATCCCCCTAATGGAAAGTGGAGGGTACACTTACCCCCACCCCTCCTCTGACCTTTCCCCGTGTGCGACTAGAAGCCTCTAAGGGCGTAGTCACTTGTAGGATATAATTAATAGAGTGGCTACGCTCTTAATAATGAGCTGCTTGCTAAAAACGCCCTTTAAATTGTGTCTAAAAATATAACTTGGCGAATTTTAACTAGCATTTAATAGAAAATGACGCCTTTTGGGATAGGAAATGTTTTTAGGAAAGTCAAAGGTTTAGACCATGTTGTACAAGGAAGCATTTTGTTGATATGCATTTTACCAGTTAATGTCAACTATTATATAAAGTAGTAAGGTTCTTTTTTGTCTGTAGCTTAAGACATCGATAACTACTAAACCGTTTGAGCCCTCCATGTAAGGGAAACGAAGACGAAGAAAGTCCCTCAATGACGTCATAAAAATGAGACAGGAGGAGTGGGAAAGATATGGATAATCCCTCGTTTTTATGACGTAAAATGCTGATTTTTTAAGAACTTTTTCCATCGTCAGGTAAACGCTACATAGGTCCTGGAATGGATTTTATTTTATATTCGGATTCCTTAGATGCAAGGGGCTCAGCAACTAATATAATAGAAAGTGTTCCTTGTTGACATGATATTGACATACAACTTTAATATATTTTTGTCCAATAAACGTTTAATAGGACTGTTTTCAGCATTTTTTAGAATACTTATTCTGATCCTGAGTTGTACTGTCCTTTTTAAAAACACAAAAGTTTGTAGACGTAATTATGTCTCAGGAAGCGCAGCTACTCTATGCATTAGATAGTTTGTTGGAATATTCAACAAAGATTATCTAACAATGTCAAAGTGTTTTTATCTTGTGTACCAAGCAAAATCAAAATGAGATTTCAGAATTTCTACTTCTTATTGTTATGTTGTGAAAAAATTTCAGGTTTAAAGTAAAATATTCTAGTAATATAGGAGATATTTAGTTCTTTAATTCTTGTAATCTTTAAATGAAAAATTTTAAAAAATATTTAGTATTTTCAGTAATGATATTGATTTATTTATCAATCTGCTCTCTTCATATATATGTATTTTATTAAAATGATGTCGTACTACTTATTACTAAAACAAGAATGACAACATCCATAAAAGCGAAGCTGTGAAACTATAGGTCAAACGGACATAAACACTTGTATAGTGTCAGAACTGAATAATCATAATATAAATGTATAAGAGTCGAAGCAAAATTGTAAGTAAATTTGTTAACAAAAATCTGCTTGATACAGGATAATGTTTATGGACATACTTACATTTTTATGACTTGATTATAGAGTTGCTTTTCTTATAATATAATACTTTGTTGTCCCAGGAATCAGTATATCAAAAATCAGATCAATCGGATAATTAGATCAGATACAAATTTGTTGTTAAAAAAGAAAAAAAAAATCAACATGTTGCTACGCTTTCTAAAACGTACCTAACTACTACAGGAATCACCATACAAAGCTTGAAATCGATAGGACAATTCTAACATGCCTAAATTAACGAAAAAAGCTATCCTTTACAGACGGACGGACGGACCGACCCTTATTATAGAAAAGCTTTGCTTTTAAAAAAGATCAGAGAACAAAAAATTACAAATTCCTATCAACATAAATATCAACTTTATGCTTATTATCAAAAGATTTTCTATATTAATAACATTTTTATGCCTGATTATGATATTAATGAAATATTTTTATTGGTATTCTCTCATCTGGCATTTTTTATTGAAGAAATGATTCCTTTAATAATAAGGCATAACCATAGTGCCTATATAATAACGTCTAGGTCTACATATATGAAACCATGTATTAGAATATTTTATTTCAAGCAATAATTAAGATTTTTGTTTTTCCAATTAATTTCTGAATATTTTGTTTATATGATCGTATCGAATTTTTTTTAAATTTAATTTATTCACCTTATGTAATTAAATTAGATTTTCTTACCTTATGTAATTTACTCCTTGGTGGATTTTTGTTTTGCCAATTCGTGCTTGCGACTCCCCCACGACATCTAGGGATCGAGGACCCACCTAGATATTAGAGTCACAACAAAACTACAATTTTTGCCGTGTATAAAATAGCATTTTAATGAAACATTAAGTATATCAATAAGGTACTATTTCTATTAGTATATCTATGTCTATAAGTACCAGTTGTTTATTTTATCTTTAAGATAAAGCTTACAAAATTTTGAATTTTTCGAATATTTTTTTGCTGAAATGTATGAAATATGTAAATCTTTAAAATTAGACAAATTAGAAATAAACATAAACATCATAATTATATTCTATGTTTAATGAAATTGATACAGGAATTAAATAGTCTGATCAATAAATGTATAACCCAGACAACTACCTGGCCAAGGTGGTAAGGACCTTTTTTGTCTGCTAGCAAATTGCTTTCTGCTCTTTTTTAGAGACTTATTTTTTGACGCTATTGGCTTATATTTAAAACTCAATCGAAAGGCAGCACAGAGTCCCCCACTTACATTTAGCTCGTGCCCCCTCTATTCTTTTACTTCATTGTCGACTTGTAGAATGAACAGAATTTTTGTGACAAATTTTATAGTAGTCTAACTGGTAGTCTGGTAGTCTACTTTTAAGTATATGAGGAAAAGTTAATTAAGATTTTATATTAAACATTTGTTAAAATCAAAATCAACTTATGATTGCTCTAATTATACTCAGTTGTTCCTCCAATATCGTTTTATTAAACCCTTCCAAAAAGTGAATAATGGTTTGTGTATCAATTTTACCATCAATCATTTACAATAAATGAGAGATAATTAAAATATGAACACGATTTTTATCCAGGGTGTGGCAGCCGTAGTATCACAGCTTTCAGTATAGAGTAAAGGCTATTTTTAGCAAGCAGAAGCCGAGTCGCGCGGCTGAACCCAGGTGGTCCTTTGTATACGTGGATCCTTTTTTTAGTATACATTTTTGTTTACAATAGTATACATGGCCTTACTCTAAAATTGTATCAATTTTGTTATACTATAGTATAGAAAATTTGTGGGATCTACGATAGTATACCATCGTTATGCAATAATTCTTACGAGGGTACGAGAAATTTTGTTAGTACGAGAGACATATATTATATACTAAAACCATTTTTCGGCCGTGATTCTGTAGGTTAGAAAATTAGTATGAGTCATTAAAAATTAATACAAATTAAAATTAGTACGAGAAGCAAAAAATGTATACTACAAATTTTAAAAAATTTCCCAGGTAATACATAGTAAAAGTAGAATTTTTTTGTATTATGAAAATCATACAAAAGTACAAATGTGGTTCTTAAAGGGTTAGAAAACTTATTTTTTCTCAAAAAAATATCATAGAGTTAAGGGAGATATAACCATGATTTAAACTATTCATAATGATACGAGTACATGAGATATTCTCATCTCTTACTTCTATAATGAAAGCTCAGTGAAGAGATTCTCATTTTTTGACTCTTGTCATGGCTAGGCTATGATCCTTTCCATGCTATACTAAAGTTGATTAGGTTTGGTATACTGGTGTCTATAGTTTAGATTTTGTAATTATTTAAAATGAAATATTTTAAAATACTGAAAAAAAACAATGAAATGAGAAACCAATTTGAATAAGATTTACTTATTTGCAGGGATAAGGGATGGGAAACGTAGGAAAATATTATTTCAGGCCTATTTCAAGCCTAGGCCTATTTCTAGCCTAATAAACCAGTTTTGGGATAGCGCAGTGGTTCGTATAAAATGCTAATGAAAAAGCTGTGTGTGTGTGTGTAGATAAAGTATAGAATCAAATTCAGGTAGCTAGTTTAAAGTAAAAAACATAACTTTTTATAAACCTATATATTAATGGCTTTTGTTAAAATGAAGTTTTTTCTCTCCCAAAATTTTTTATCTTTTACTTTGGTAATTTGAACTGTCAGAAAATTATCGTTGGGTTTCCCTGAGACAGATTTTAGTTTGTATTATTTGCATTTTTATTAATGAGTAAAAATTTTATTTGAAAATTTCATTGCTAATTAAAATTCAAAATAAATAAATAAATATGCACTTGGGTAACATTCTATCAAGTTCTTTGGATACTATACTGGATATAATGTAATGATATATCTGTACTGTGTTGTATTGTACAAAAATTAGGGTGAAGGTGTTGAATCAACTCCGTACTAAATTTTTAAAATTCAAAATACACTACTCAAAAATATTTCAAAATAATTTATAAACTACCAAATGAAAATTCGTAGCTACCTTCTTTCCAAAAAAATAATCCCGTTATTTTTGTTTTTTCTATGTGGCCCTTTTTTAATGTTTAACTCTAAGTAGATTTAATAATTAAACTAATGTGATCTAACACCATTTATATTTATTTTTTCGTAGCAGACGAAATCATTAGTTTTTCTAGAATTGTCTGCTTGTAAAATTTCCGCCATCTGTGATTTGGGCTTGTTTTGTATCAACCAATCACCAATTGAAATCCGTCAAAACAAACAAAACAAGCCCAAATCACAGAACACTATTGGTTTAGAGCGGTAGCCAATATGAGCCGTCCGCCAGTAAGGTCATTAAATTAGGCAAATGGTAAAAGTTGCATGATCCCTTTCAAAACCAGGCCGAGACCTAATTTATGGCCAGGTTTCCTATCCCTTATCCCTGCTTATTTGATTTTTAAACAACCATATATATATTGGAAACCCCAAAAAAACAAAGTTTTTCTAACAAGTGAGAGACACCTAGCAGCAAAAATTTGAACTATATCAGGTAGAATTATTTTTGTATTATGAAAATTATACAAAAGTACTATTGTATTATTTTTTTGTAATTTTGTACAGTCCCTAATTTTTTTCTTGTACATGTTGTATCATTTTTGTCTACAATAGTACTTTTATGGTTTTTTTCATTAAGTAACATATTAAGTCCCAAAATTTTTTTACTTAAAAAAAAATTTTGTACTTATAAATAAAATCAAAATTGTAGAATTAGACAATTTTTTTGTCAAATTCTAAAATTTCTTTTTGATATTCAAAAAATGTTTTTCAAAATATTTCCTACGTCCTCAGTTTTGGAAATTATCTAAATTTATGTTATGGTATATTTTTTATTGTTCGATTGTATACATTCTTAAGATTTTGTTAGAGTCTACAAAATTGGAACTTTAAAAACATTTTTAAAATGAACACTATTATACAAAAAAATTATACAATAAACGCTATGTTCATTTTTAAGCAAAGTCCAAAAATTTGAAATGAATACTATCACACAAAAAAAGTGTACTATAAATACTATGTTCATTTTTAGGCAAAGTTCTAAAATTTGGACTTAACCAAATTTCCTAAACTTTGTACTATTGTATATAAAAAGAAATACAATAAGCATGAAACAAAAAACTCTTTTAAATCCACAAATTATACTCTAATTATTTTTGTTACTTTCAAGACATATTGAAATATTCAGTAAAGTAAAAAATGTTTGGACTCTGCCAAATTTTTGAAATTAATACTATTGTACAAAATAATAATACAAGATATACAATCAGGAAAATGGTATTAGTACAAAAATAAAAAAAAAGTGTACAACATATACAAAAAAAAATATACTAATGAATAAAAAAAACACAAAAGTACTATTTTATACAAAATTGATACAACATGTACAAGGGGACTTTGCCAAAAAAAAATTTACTGTACAAAATTTAAAAAAAAATTATACAATAGTACTTTAGTATGTTTTGTATAATTTTTATAATACAAAAAAAAATTCTACCTATACTAGGAACAACCTGGGAAGTCACGGCTGCCGTGTTTCTATATGCATTAAATATATACAAATGTAAAGAATCTTGAAGATGTTTTCTCGTATTTATTCGAATCCGGTGGATAGGAACCGGTTCTCTTCCATACGAAAAAACTATGTCTAGCATCGTATTATATCCAGCTTTCTGCGAATATAAAAATTTACACTTATAAGATTAAAACCAGTTTTTTTAGCCCCGAGGTGCCGAATGTATCCGCGGAAAGCTGTTTATAATACGAAGCGAGAAATAACTAGGTATTCCAATATGACTTTGAAGCCAATTAATATCCGCTGGATCAGAACCGATTCTCAGCCATAGTGAAAAATCATGTTCAGCATCATATTTCAGACAATTTTCCACAAATATCAAATTAAAGTAATAAAACTAATACCAGTTTTGTAAACCCGGGCCTTCGTACCCTTGGGACTAACAAAAACTGGTTTCAAACTTATAAGATTTCATTTTAATATCCGCGGAAAGCTGTCTATACGATGATATAAATGAATATAATAATCATATGACTTCTAGCTAAGAGTAATAATAAAAATTAACTTCATAGGACTTATATTTAATAGTAAAGATGAAAAGGAATTAAATACTTTAATGTTTTTAAGGTTTAAAATGTACAAATTCCTTAACATTAACCTATAAACGTTTTGATTAATGAACTGCTAAGATTGGGCTAAAAACTATTGTTATGGCCAGAACCGCAGAAATACAGAGAGGCATGGGACATTGGGCTGTTTATTTTACTAGTCCCCAAAGTTCTATAATAATTCTATCTTATTCGTTGGCTTATATTCAAGATGAAAACACTCCTAATAAAGTAACATAGTCAAGAAGAACTAAAAAAACAAAAAAAATTTGTATCTTATTATTATTAAGTTTAAGATAAAAAAACACGCATATAGATATTAAAGAAACCATTTATAAAAGTGTGACCATATGATTAATTATCAAATATTGGAATAAGTGTAAATTAGTTACCAAATTTGTATGTTTATACTTTCAAGTTAAAGTTGCATAAAATATTATAAAGTAAAAATACAGAGAGAGATGGAGCAATGGGTTGTTTATTACACTAGTCCCCAAAGTTTTATAATAACGTTTACTTAACATCTTGGACTTTAATGAAATCTTTATTCGTTGATTCATTAAGTTGAGTGTTCAAACGTTTCATCATCTTTGGGGATGCAACTCAATTTATCGGTCTTTGTCTTATCCCTTTAGATCCCTGTATTTATAAAAGTACTAAATTATACAACTTTCAGTAGATAATATCAATAAATCATTTCTCGTATTCATTCGAATCCGGTAGACAGGAACCGGTTCTCATCCATACGAAAAAACTATGTCTAGCATCGTATTATATCCAGCTTTCTACGAATATAAAAATGTACAATCATAAGATAAAAACCAGTTTTTTTTAGCCGGTGCCTTTGGCACCTCTGGGCTAAAAAAACTAGTTTTAATCTTATAATTGTACATTCTATATCCGCGGAAAGCCGTTTATAATACGATGCGAGAAATAACTATTACCCCATTTATCAAATAGATTAATAAAAACCTTGGTAATTTTTGTTTGAGATGACTTTTTAAAAAGAAGATGCGCCACCGACATTTTTGTTTTGTTTTGCTATTTTGTAGTTTTGAAATTTATTTTTGTATAAACTCTCAAAGTTTTATTTTAAAGGAAGCCTGCAAGAAATACCACGCTTTGACTGCTGAAAGACTGCCACAAGTAGACCCATTACCCCAAATTTGAAGCCTTCAGCTTCTATAACAAAAAAGTTCTAGGCATTTTAAATTGACATTTTATATACAATGGAAATTTTGAAAGAAATTCAATGCTAATGTTAGAAATTTTGAAATTAAACTACGTGGCCTAGAAACAAAATTATAAGCTTATTTTTGTCAGAAATTTAGGTTGCCCGTAACTAATTATATTTTTACAATAAAAATACCCATTTTTATAGTCAAAATCATTTAAAAAAATTAAGTTTAACTTGCATTGTACCGAATGTACTGTAGCCAATCAGAAGGCTGAATCAGCTAAACAACCAATCACAGCTGAGCTTGTATAAGTTTCCCCCTTTGTGTCCGCTATGATTTTCGTTTACAAATGCAATTTAAATCGATTTTTTTTCATAGATTTTGACTATGAAATGTGGTGTTTTTAATTTAAAAATGTTATCAGTTACCGGTAATCTAAGTTTCTGACAAAGATAAGGTTATAATTTTGTGTCTAGGCGACGTAATTTATTATTGTTTTTTCTTTTATGAGCATTGGAAATCTTTCAAAATATCAATGTACATAAAATACTATTTTGAAATGCCTAGAACTTTTAGGTTATTGAAGCTGAAGGCTTCAAATTTGGGGTATTGGGTCTACTTGTGGCAGTCTTTCAGCAGTTAAAGCGTGAGAGTTCTTGCAGGCGTCCTTTAAGTAAAAAAGATAGATGATGTTTTAAATGTTATTAGAAAATGACCAGAAATGGTTGAAGGATATAATTATACATCATTTAAAAGAAAAACTTTAGGATATATTAACAGGAAGTATTAGAATACCTTCTTGTCTCAAAGTGTCTCAAAAATCAGCCATGTGGCGTCATAAAAATGAGAGAGATGAGAGGAGAAGTGGGAACGAAAACCCCTAATAAAGAGATGGATAATCCCTAATTTTTTTTACGTTTTAAGGCTAATTTTTTGAGACAATTTTTCCAGCTACCAACCTTCATCCCAATGGAAAAAATTCCCTAGAAGCTCGGGGCGTAGCCGATTTTTATTGATAAATTTAAGCTGCTCCCTATAAAATAATTAAAGACTAACCTAATAAACGTTGCCTAACTATTAGGCTGCCTATTTTTTAATCTTCGCCAATGGCGAAGTCTTAAATAATAGTAATCTTTAAAAGATGCTAAAAAAAATACTTTAGCACGGATTCTATGTATGAATTACAACAAATTAAGTAAGAATATTGATTAATTTCATATTGACGAAAAGAACAGCTTATATCAACAACGAAATTAATTCGGAAAAAAATCACGAAACCTATACGAAATTTCAGCTGTCGTAGATTTACGATGTCTACATCTGCCCCCCAAGTATTATTTTAGATTTATATTGCTTGTTGGTTATACCTTATTCCTGAGAAAAGACGTTGAATTTCATATGAATTTAGTACTTGCCGTATCGAATAAACATATAAAGCTTAATATATAATGGTTAAGTATAGGTCGGGGAATTCATAAAGTAAGATGTTAACTAGTAGCTACATATTATAATCATAATGGATATACAATATACGTGGATATTATGACAGGGGAAAAATTGTCGTCAATTTAGGTTGCTAACATGGACATCTCTAATTGGCCAGTCTGTTCATCCAGTTGGTGGGGAGGGGATTGTGTAAAGGAGACTGATGGAGGGAATTGTTATTTTAGCCAGCTACAAATATCATTTTATAAGAGGATATTAAAATCTTGTGTAGGACCCAAATAATAATAAATCCATTTATATTCTTTAAATAGTTTTTAAAGTTATTTGATGTAATAAAGTCACAGTAAAGTATTAGCTTGAGCTGACTAATACTATGCTGTGCTATCATAACGTTGGGAATCAGGCTACAGGTAATCAGGGAGGAAGGGAGGGGACATTGGGCTGTTTACACTAGTCCCCTAAAGTTTTATAATAAGGTTGTCTTATTCGTTAGCTTAGCAACTTTGCGGACTTTTAATAAGTTTTGATTGGTTCGTCAATAAATTGACTGTCTATACTTTTCAACCTCTAATTATAATCTACATAATCTTTTTTATCATTAATGAAAATGTTCATAAGTTTATTGTCCATTGTCAATGTCTAATCCCTGGCAGGTAATGGTATGTATGTCTTTTTGGGGAGTAGGGATTGTCCATTCTTCTTACTCCCTGAGTATAATTAGATAAACATGCACATTCTTCAACATTTCTAGATCTATATCAAGATTATCATAAAGAAAATCTCAGATATGTAACCTCATGGTCATGTCTAAAGAAATGTGTAAAATGTATGTTTTCAAACTTGTGTAAAACGCTAAAATCAATAGAAAAAGTCACTGTAAAATTAATGTTTAAATAAGCATTTGTCTATCACTTTTCCTTGGATAACAAAACAACCCAATATTTATCTATTCATGCTTTTTTTGTTGTTATTGATTACTATCCAGCTAACTAGCATAGAGCTAGAATGTTCACTTAAATTTTCAATTCATTGACATAGTTTATTTTCAAAGAAAATTAGTGCCAAAATTTAACTGTTTTAAATGAACACCTAATATGTTTAAAAAATAGTTGGGGGGTAATTATGTCAATCTTTGGGGGCATAATTGGAGCAAACGGCGATGCATAGATCAATAGCCTGGTCCGAAGAGCACATATCTCCATAAACACGAAAATAAAGAGCTTCACTTAAGGTCAATGGTCACATATACACTATGATTTTTATTTTTTATCGTAAGTGACTTTCAGAAAAAGTTTAAATCATGGCCAGTCTATCAATCAATAGGCATCTTTCCAAAAGTATAATAATTTTGTACCAGGCTAATAGTCACATATAGGCCTTCATCAGGTGCACTGAGTGGCGCAGGTACTTCTAACCACAGAGTTTTATATATTCTGTACCAGGCTAATTGTCACATATAGGCCTTCATCAGGTGCACTGAGTGCCCCCAAGAGGAGGTACTTCTAGTCACAGAGTTTTATATATTCTGCACCAGGCTAATAGTCACATATAGGCCTTTATCAGTTGCGCAGGTACTTCTAACCACAGAGTTTTATATATTCTGTACCATGCTAATAGTCACATATAGGCCTTCATCAGGTGCACAGAGTGCCTCCAGGCGCAGGTACTTCTAGTCACGGAGTTTTTTATCATAGGTTTCTTTTATCCTATACTATATTTTGATTTTTCTCTTAAAATAAAAAGTAAGAAGAATTATATGACATTTATAAATAGTTTTTTTCGGCGTTTGAGAATGCAATTATCTTAGATTCTGATATTTCTAATTATTTCTATATAGTTGCATTTATAGGTCATATTTAAATTCAAAGTTAATTTTTCATGATAAATGAAACAATTTTGTAAAATTTTGTAATTATGTTTATACCCTGGCTCGTGGCTAGAGATAAAAGATTTAGGCATCATCATCACCACACTAAAACATTCAGGGATCCAAATGGATAAGACAATGGTCGATTAATTGATGTACGTCCCTAATGATGATACACAAAATTACCCCTTATTTATATTACAATTAGTAGTTGATACGTTTGGACATACAAACTTAAGGAACCATTCAGTCAAAATTCAATAAAAGTCCCTAAAGTTGTTAAGCCAACGAATAAGAAAATGGGGACTAATGTAATAAACAGCCCAATGTCCTCTCCCTCCCTGAAAATATTGATAATAGCTTCATTACCCTAAATACTTAATTAAACACAATAATCCGACCAACTTTAATAGTTATTTATCGCATCGTATTATTAACAGCTTTCCACGGATTTAAAATGTACAATTATAAGATTTAAACCAGTTTTATTAGACCCAAGGGTCGAAAGCACGGATAACAAAAACAGGGATGATTTAAATTTTTATTTTAATATTCGTGGAAAATTGTCAATATTACAATGCAATACATGATTTTTCTATATGGCTGAGAACTGGTTTTAGTCCAGCAGATATTTTTCAGTATCGAAGCCATACTGGAAAATAATTTCTAGCAGACGAGGATTATGTTCATATTTAGTTCAATATTGTGCCATTAGACAAATGGCGTGCAATAAAGAGGCATCTTAAATGAATTAATTAAGAATTTAGTTATCGCACCAGTAATTGTATTTCTTGTTCTTGTATGGACATATTATTTTAAGTATATCATTTTAAGTTTATCTTTATATAAGTTGCTTCTATAAGAAAAAAAGTAGGTAATATGAAATTGATATTATTTCTATCACTATAACTAGTATATTTCTGTATCATTTAATGATTCTTATATGGTAAAATTACACATCAATAAGAAAAATTATCTAGCATTGACCTGTACCTAATGTGCCCTTTATGTATCATTATACTGGTTAGTTCTAAGTTTTAGATATACTGAAAATTATCTACCATTGACCTATACCTATAGCCCTGAATATATGTATATATTAATATTGGTTGCTTCTAGATATAATAAAAATGTGTATGTAATATGCAATTAACATCATTTACTATTTTACATGTCTCACTTACACAAGGAGCATAAATTCCATAAGTTACATAGCATAAAATTTAAAACTAATATAGCAAACTAACATAGTAGGTAAGGGTAATCTTCGGAAGACTATCTAAAATATTTTGACTACATTAAAAAAATATATTTCTCTAAGGCATCATTTATACACATCCAGTTATAAATTTGAAGCTCAAAATCAATGTATATTAGATTTTACTCAACCTTAAACCCATCCCTTTTACCTCAGAATTACAAATCAAAATTTTGAGGGGAGGGACGTTTGTGTCTGGGTTCAGATCCCTCAGATGTGAAGAAAATTGGGGTGATGTTTTGCCCAACCCAACCCCCTCCCCTCCTTCTTTGCATTTTTTAATCCCCAAAAATAAAGGCTTAGACGTCCTTGGTTGCAAATAAGATCAAATTAAAAAATTCTTGTTATAAATTGTTTGCACTATGAATAGTAATGCAAAGTATTTGAAGAAAACCCTAAATTAAAATTTTGGCAAGATGGATTGTTGCCCATTTATTGTAATGACACAACTTTTAAAATCTTTTTAACCCCATTCCAAGGATTCCAACCATTTATTTGACCACATTATAGTGTGGCCGCACAACAGCTAAACAAATTATTTGACCACATTATAGTGTGACCGTACAACAGCTAAACGAAGTTTTTTTTGGTTCGGTCTGTTTATCCGTCCGTAATAGATAGCTCTTCAGGGATCTAAAGGGATAAGACAAAACCGACATATTCCTAATGAGGATGCAAAGTGCTTCTGTAGATTACAATGAGTTGTTGAAACGTTTGGACACTTAATGAAGCAACCAATAAAAATTTGATAAAAGTCAACGAATAAGAAAATGTTATTTTAAAACATTAAAGACTAGTGCAATAAACAGCCTAATGTCCAACAATTACAATTCTATGTAGCTAGAAATTCTAGCTACATCGAATTGTAATCAGATAATTATTTGAAACCTTATAAAATTCATTTGAATATGTTTGTCTTAAACTGGTAAACTCAGCTTTTGCAACGGCCAACCCAGGTTATGAAAGTACCAAACCATGATATTTAAAAATATGTGAATATGGGTAATAATATTATTATCATTTTGTATGCCTTTGTTGAAATACATATCTATCTTTCTGAACTTTGTCCATTTGCCCAACAATTATTTGTTGTGCTTCGCTAGTTTTTGATGTTTTCATTCTTGTTTGTTCCAAACACAGAGGCATTTCAGGCAAATATCTAGGTTCACTTAAAAGTTTATCATTTCTTCAAATTAAATTTAATAAAAGTTAGAGGAGCAGTTTTGAAATGCCCAATCTAAATTCTAATTAAATTCCCACGATTTAATGTTAACTAAGATCTCAAAAACGACTGCACAAAAATGTTAAAAAGAACTTTCCCTCTTCACGTAGCAAAGTCCCTAAAAGCTTGCAAATGCACTTAATTAATATTTTTTTATTATCCATTATCTTTCAAATAAGAATGTCGAATCGTATTATAGAAAGCTTTCCGCAGATATTAAATTCATAAGATTAAAACAATTATTATTATTCCAGAGACGCCGATGGCCCGGGCTAACAAAACTGGTATTAATTGGTTTCAAAACCATATTGTTAATAAAATTTTTCCCATACATCTACAACAATATTGGAATTGTTAAAAATGTATTACGAAATTTTGGATTTTATTAGGTCAGACTTTTAGGAATAAAGCTTTATTTAATCTTCTCTTATATTTATTTAAAATCATGTTCAAAAATAGCCTTTTTGGTGAAAAATTAAATATGTTGAAATATCTCCTAAAATTTTTTTTAAAAAACTTCCAATTACCTTGTAAAAAAAAACTAGTAACTTTCAGTTGATTGCCAAAGCATGAAACTTTAAGTTAAAGAATAATAAAATTGAAGTAAATAAAGTTGTTTTACATTATAAAACATTAAATAAAAAGATATTTAAATAAATGTCTCTGTCTATATGGTGAATTATATGAAGCAGAATTTAATCAGAACAATGAGAAGAAATACATTCAATTCAGATGAAAAAATATCTTTCCTGTTTCTGTATTGTCACAGATATTTTAGAAAAATAAATAGTCAAAAAAAGTTTGAACAATATTATAATATACACGAGTAGCAAAAAAGAATTATGTTATAGAGTAATGCTTATAGATTAAGTGAATCTTTAAAATATAAGGTCACTAGCGGCTACGCCCGTAGAAGCCTCTATAGGTACTTAAGGTAGAAGGGGGGAAAGTCGAGCTCATCCCAATTTAAATTTCAAAAGAGTAAAAAAACATTTTTCTGGTGGAAGGGGGGGTGAATACACCCTCCCAAAAAATAGTCAAAAACCTTCCCAGGACCTGTAAAAAGCTTTACTGTAAAGAAGACCAATATCGGTTCAGCGGTTAGCAAAATCCTTCGGGACAGACAACAAACTCTTACTACTTTATATAATAGGATAAAAAAAAGATGAACTGAAGCTCCTCTATAGAATATTACTGACAGTCGACGTAATTAATGACTGTTAGAGTAGATAATCGTTGGTCAGAGAAATCTCTTGAAAAAAAATTAAGTATCTATCTTTAATAGCAAACGAGAAATTTACATTACCCCTTATGAAAAGCTTATTCATAATTATTTGGTTACATTTTAGTAACGTTTAAACTAACTGAAGTTAGTTTAAATATTCTGATAATGCAAATAGAGATCAGAGAATCGTGAGAACAGAACATTTTTTTGACCTAGTACAACTGAATTATCTTATACTAGCGGGTAACCCCCCCCCCCCCCCTCCCTTTTAGACGCCTCTAATGGCACTTTAGTATGAGGGTGAGGGGGAAATCATACTCTTCACTTTAAATTTTAGTTTTAAAAAATATGTTTCGGGAGGATGATTTTTCCAGAGTATTTCTTTGAGGTGAGTTGATGTGGCCAAATAAACATTTACAGTGAAACAAGGATGACAACATCCATAAAAGTGAAGCACTGAAACTGTAAGACAAACGGACATTAACACTTATATAGTGTCAGAACTGAATAATCAGAATATAAATGTATAATAGCTAAAGCAAAATTGTAAGTGTAAATTTGTTGAAAAACTGCTTGATACAGGATAATGTTTACTTATATTTTTAGGACTTGATTATCGAGTTGCTTCGCTTGAAACATTATACTTTGTTGTCCCAGGAATAAACATACCAAAAATCAGATCAATCGGATGATTAGATCACAAAAAAATTTGTTGTTAAAAAAGTAAAAAATCAATATGTTTAAAATGTACGTACGGACATTCTTGTAACAATTATAGAGTTGCTACGCTTTCTAAATCGTACCTAACTACTAAAGAAATCACCATGCAAATTTTGAAATCGATAGGACAATTCTAACATGCCTAAATTAACTAAAAAAGCTATCTGTTTGTGACGGACGTACGGACCGACCCTTATTATAGAAAAGCTTCGCTTTTAAAAATAGGTTCAGCGGTAGCGAAATTTTTTGCTACACACACATACAGAAAGACATCCAACTTTTAAGAATATTAAATTCGTTGACTGTGTGAGTGCTCGGAATATTTTCGTTGAAGGTAAAAAAGGTAATAGTTGTTTCTTTCATCGTATTTTAAACCGCTTTCCGCGGATATAGAATGTACAATTATAAGATTAAAACTAGTTTTTTTAGCCCCGAGTTGCCGAAGGCACGGGCTAAAAAACTGGTTTTAATCTTATGATTGTACATTTCTATATTCGTAGAAAGCTGGATATAATACGATGATAGACATAGTTTTTTTTCGTATGGATGAGAACCGGTTCCTATCCACCGGATTCGAATGAATAATAGAAAAAAATTAAAAACATTAAATGATATATTACTAGCGGCTATGCCTCTAGAAACCTCTGGTCGATATTTATAAACCTTCCCAGGACCTATAAGAAGCTACATTGTTCAGCGGTTGACAAGATCCTTCGGTAGGGACGAATAGATATCATATTCCTTTTTATAGGGACATCGATAAAAAAGAGGAAGTTTTACTAAAACAAAGTGTTATTTTTACAGACATAAAAGGCACAAATTTACCCTTGTGTAAAAATTTCTCTTACCAAAAAATATACTTTCAACCAGCGTTGCGGAGCCGTTTGATTTTGGTGCGGCTCCGGCTCCGACCTAAAATCAAGAAAAACTCGACATATTTTTTTTCCCTACGTCTATTTTTGACTTTTGAAGGTTTTAAAAGTTTAATTTTTGATAAAAATGGACTTAAAAAGGGCATTTGCACATAATAATTATCTTTATTTATCTAGTCCAAAGCCGTTTCATAACGACAATTACGGCTTCGGCTCCGGCTCCAGCAAAATATGGCGGCTCCACGGCTCCCGGCTCCGCAACACTGCTTTCAACTCTAACTAAGTTTTTTAGGATCTTTATTCCTCTTTTTGTATTTCAAGCAGAATTCTTCTAAAACTTCAAGATAAAATTCTTGGCATAGAATGTGTTTATCATGCTCTAAAATGAAACATTATTCTATAATGTAGACATTTAAATTCCTTAACAAATCTAAAGTACCTTTTGTTTGAAATTTCTTTTTGCTTTTTATTAGATACAAAAGGAACTTTATGGAATTATGTTATCGATATTTGTCTTTTTGCTACGACCCCTAGAGGCCTCTAGGGGCAAATTTTTTTTGGGGGGGGGGGTTGTATTACCACCCCCATCCCTTTTTTAAATTTTTTTTTTTTTTAATTTTCAGGGGGGGATATTTATTCTAGTTGCGATTTCTCTAGGGATGGTGGTGGTACCCTCCCCCAAAATAGTTATAAACCTTCAAATGACCTCTAAAGAGCTACCCTGTAGACATCCTGTTACTTTATTATAAAGGATACACCAGCATTTCCCCTAAACTTATAGTCAGACAAAGTTAATCTATAATACAAAGTAGAATGATGTCTGTCTGTCCGTCCGTCTGTCCGTCCGTCTGTCTGAAGCTTAAGATCTCGGTAACCACTGAACCGATTGGATTCTACTTTTCAAGGTTTATACCTATTGGTCCTGTGGTGTTTTTAGGCTATTTTCTTGGGGGGGGGGGGACACCCCCAATCCCCAAAAAAATTAAAAATACCCCCCCAAAAAAAATTTTTTACTTTTTCTTTTAAAATCTAAAATAAGAAATTAGGTTAACAAATTCGACTCCCCCCTCCTCAAATGCCCCTAGAGGCCTCTAGGGGCGTAGCCGCTAGTACTTAATATTAGTAGCTACATTCATTTGTTGCTATGAGATTTTAAGTTTTAATCATTTGAATATTTAATCTATTTGTATAGAAAGAAAATTTAGCACAGATTTAATTAGCTCTTTCTATTCAAGTATTCTTTTCAAAACAGGTTTTTATACAACCTCTTATTCAAATCATTTACTTGAAAAGATCCAATTAAGTCTAAAAACAGATTCTTTATAAAAAAAAATAATAAAGGAATGAATCAAGTCAGGAATAGGGTATAGCCAACAAGCGAAATAAATCTAAAATAATATTTGGGGAGCAGATAAAAAGGTGAATGAAAAGCTGAAAATCACATTTAAATTTCGTGGTTTTTTTGAATTGATTTTGTTGTTGGTATAAGCTTGAATCAAGGTTTGACAGGCTCACTTTAAACTACGCAGCTGGGAATGAAAATAATTTTGCCTCCTAGCTGTTTTTGTTGCTGCTTCTGAATAAAGATTTAGCAGATTCTGCTTCATCAAATAATATGTTTTTGTTGATTAACCATTATCTAAGGTGAATTAAATATTTGGATTTTTATCAGGTTTCGGCAGCCGCGACTAAGCCTTAAATTTGAACCCGTTTGGTTGGTTTTAATAAATTGTTGAAAAGAGGTTCATGTCTATACTTCTAGCTCATTTTAAAAATCGTAAAAGGTTTATTTTCCTGAGTCTTACAGGCGGCTGATGCGCGGCTGCCGAGCCTTGACTTTTATTTTTCAAAATTCATGATCTTGAAGGAATGAAAAAAATTAGAAGAGTTTAAAATATTTTAAATTTTAGACATAGATTAAAGTGATTTAGAATTTTAGAAAAAAAATTATCTTTGCAGCTCAATTTAAGAAATTTCTAATTTAAGAGTTTCTCATTGTACCTTCCTGTTCTTGTATATCATTATTAGCTTTTTATAACTTAATAGTTAAAAATTGTATTTTATAAAAATACTAGCGGCTTCGCCTCTAGCCTCAAGGGGCTTTGCCCCAAGAGGTAATTAATGAAAAAAAATTAAATACCTGGTGAGAAGCCCACACTCCACCACCAATTTTAAATAATAGACAAAGAATTGGGGTGGGGGGGATTTTTTCATCTTTAGGGGGGTTGGGGGTGTCCCACCCCCTCAAGAAAATAGCTTAAAACCACCACAGGACCAATAGGTATATACCCTGAAGAGTAGAATCCGATCGGTTCAGTGGTTACCGAGATCTTAAGGGACAGACGGCCAGACAGACAGACAGAAAGACATCGTTCTACTTTGTATTATAGATGTTATTTAGTTAAAGGTAAAAGAACAAAAATAAAGAGCAACCTTATAATTCAATTTGATTATTTTATTTTGTTGATATGATAACAGTAAGAAAAATATGCATGTTTAAAGTTTAGTTAAGGATTATAAAGATATTGATGGTCGACCTTTTTCTGGAATTTTTGTACAGCTTGTCATTTTTTAGCTTAAAGCCTGCTGAATGAAAACTATTTTGGCCCTAACTATCATATTAGTTCCATATACTACAGTCTTATACATTTCTAAATATTTTTATAGATGCTTCTAGGGGCACTGAGGTAGCTTAGTATTGGATTTGATCACCCATTTTCGTGTTTCTAAAAGAAAAAAACACAAGCTGTACAAAAATCTGAAAAAATATTGTCAACCTAAATATCACACAGACGCATCAAAACCATCAATTTTTACGACATTACTCTCTAAAGGCACACAACGGTATCAAATATGTGCAAAATTTTTCTTGAAATGTATTGATATACTAGTCGCTTCAACCATGGCATCTTAAGACTTGAAAGGAGGCGAGAGAGGACGTTGAAAAAGCCCTCGCCCCCCCCCCCCCCCTCTCCAAAGATTTAGATATAAACCTATTCTTAGAGCTATATAAATATTTAATAAAAGTGGATAACTTAATCGACTCAGTAGTTAGCGAGATTTTAACGGACAGAAAATTACTTTAATGCTTACTATAAATAAACTGTACACTTTGCTAATATTGGACGTGATCGTCCTTGTTGTTCAGACCATTGTATGTAACACCTAAATGTTTATCTGTGTATGTGTGTAGATGGTATTTATAGCTTAAACTCTTCAAAATACCTCTTACTGTATCTAAAAGTGTTCATACTATACGGAAAAAAGTTAAAATCATGAATAATTACATATCATTTTTAAAAATAAAAAAAAGAACTAGGAAGAATACATTCAAAAGTAGCGAAGATCTTTCAAATAAAATATACAGCCAAAAATTAAGATGTTAAAGAAAGTAAAACGAATACATAAACAGAAAGCTTAAATTTAAAGTTGATTTTGGCGTAGCGAACAAAATTTAAAAACTAACAAAAATATTCCTATAGTATACATAAAAAAATTTCAGATAAAAAAGTTTAAAATATTTTTTGCTTGAACGTACAATCACTGAAAAAAACTGAATAGCTGCGCTTGTCTCATAAACATGCAAATTATCAAAAATATTTTGATTATTGCTGTTCATTCTTAAAGCAAATCTTTTATACTAAAATAGTTGGATGTTTATTTGTATGTTACTACCAGTGTTACTTATGACGCCAATACATTTTGGTTGTTCGTCTAAAATTTTCAGAAAGCTTTGTTATGGTAAGAGTAAGGTTTTACACTATTATCAAAAAAATTTTCCCTTAAAAATTAATTTCTTATCTAAAAGTAAAATTGTCTATGTAAATGACTCTGTGTTTGTATACTGATTCACTGAAGACCGATATGGTAATCATTTACAGTGAAGAATCGTTTAAGTCATTGGATGTTTATGAGAGAGGTTGACTCTGGCAAAATTTAAGGGTTTGATCGACTTTACCGCCCCCATAGTTAAAGTGTTACCAGAGTCTTCTAAGGGTGTACCCGCTTAGAATGATATTATTATACCTTATCTATTTATCCATTACTAGCGGCTACGCCCCTAGAGGCCTATATTGGCATTTCAAACGTTTTTTGTTCAAGTCTCTACGATATCTATATATGTTGCTTTCAAGTATCTTTTCAGGTCTCTACGATACTTAGATATGTTACGTTGAAGTCTACGAATATTTAAATTTTATTCGATTTTTTGTGATTTCTCTTGAGAGATTGGTGGTAACCCCCCCCCCCAAAAAAAAAAAAAAAAATAGTTATAAACCTTCCCGGGACCTATGACAAGCTACCATGTTAAGGAGAACCCGATCGGTTTAGAGGTTAGCGATATCCTTAGGTACAAACAAACAGACAGACAAACAGACACACATCCTGTTACTTTATTATAAGAATATAAATTTTACTATGGAAAAAGTTCTAGTTGTGATTGAACTACTTCAAAAAATTTTACATCGTTTTTACAACCGATAATAAAAACAGATTCCTTCGAGAAATAAGACTTAAAAATTCAATTTAAACTATGATAAAATGAATTTTAAGTAAATATAACTTATACATTTATTTTTAAGAAACATGTATAATATTAGTGAATTTATTTGCCCTAATCGGTATAAGTCTTTTATATTCAACATTTTTTAAGTAACAGTATCTGTAATTAATAGCATGAATTTAGGCACCCTTATTTTATTTTTTTAAATAAGGGGGAATGTTTCAGTTTTCAACTTCAAGGGAAAGCAACCAAATTTCTTTTCTCTTGCCAAAAACACTATACATGTTTTAATAATAAAAACCTATTATTATACATTATACATTTATAAAATTATAAAGGGTAATTATTCAAAAGTTAGGGGTAACCTTTTTCAATCAAGAGAAGAAAGCTTGCCAAGTTCGTTGGGATATCATTAATTTACACAAAGAATCACACTATACACACAATCACACACACAAACACACACACTCACATACATATGTACACAGAACACAAAAATAAGGATGACAACATCCATAAGTTGCGAAGAAAATTTGGGTAAAAGTGAGTGACACATACAGGGACGTTCAAGGGGGTGGGGTAAAGGGGTAATTAGCCCCACCCTACTTGTGAATTTGTGTAAGCCAAAGGCATGACCAAATTTTTTATTTTTTATTTTTATCCCCCCCCCCCCAAATTGACCTTGGAGGTGCCGTAGGCACCCCCAAAATTTTAATTCTTAAATAAAAAGCAGGAACGTTCTTGAACAGACGGACATATGAATATGGCGGCAGCACTTTACTCATATGAATCTTCACAAATAATTTCAGCAGATTTAAAGCAAAAACACAAAAACAAATAATAAAATATGTAATGTTAAGGAAGAAAAATATTTCTGTTGCTATAATATCTTATTTAGGTAGATTTTAGCTATTTTGGGGGTCTTCTGTAGTAGACCCTTAATCTAACCCCCTAAACTTTTTTCGTATTCATTCGAATCCGATGGATCCATACGAAAAAACTATGTCTAGCATCGTATTATATCCAGCTTTCTGCGAATATAAAAAATTCTATATCCGCGGAAAGCCGTTTATAATACAATGAAAGAAATAACTATTAATTTATCCTGTGAATAAGAGAATTTATGCCTAATACACAATTTTTAGTTTATTTCAAATTCAGTCTTTTTAATTTGGGATTGCTAATGGTATGGAGTAATCAAAATAAATTCATTCAAAAGATAGAAAATATTCATGATATAGATATGTTCATGTAATATGAAAAATTTTAATAAAAGCAAATACTACTAAAATAGATAATTTTCTTTTTAAAAGCGAAGCTTTTCTTAAATCGTCCTATTTATCTAATTTTTATTATAATCATTCCTTAGTCAACAAAGTATAATGTTAAAGAAATGAGGTGATTCTAAAACTATTATAATTTTTTTGCGTTTTTCTGTGAACGACAAGTCATAGGAGGGTTGGAGGTATGAGTTAGGTGATTAATATTGATTAAAGAATTCAGAGTCATGCAAAAATCATGCAGACTTGCTTAGAAATACATAATTTATAACAATATTTATATGAATATGACTCTATACAGGGTGCTATATAAAATCATGCAGACTTGCTTAGAAATACATAATTTATAACAATATTTATATGAATTTGACTCTATACAGGGTGCTATAAATTCATGCAGACTTGCTCAGAAATATATAATTTATAACAATATTTATATGAATATGACTCTATACAGGGTGCTATATATAATCATGCAGACTTGCTTAGAAATACATAATTCATAACAATATTTATATGAATATGACTCAATACAGGGTGCTATATAAAATCATGCAGACTTGCTTAGAAATACATAATTTATAACAATATTTATATGAATATGACTCTATACAGGGTGCTATATATAATCATGCAGACTTGCTTAGAAATACATAATTTATAACAATATTTATATGAATATGACTCTAAACAGGGTGCTATATAAAATCATGCAGACTTGCTTAGAAATATATTTATATGGATATGGCACATTTCTATACAGGGCGTTTAAAAACAATAAAATGAATAATTGTTTAAAGTTACAACTTAAAACCAACAGTATAATACTATCCTAAAAGTAGTAATGTTTTCTATATGAAGCTAAAGATCTTAAAAAACTCTTGTAAGAATATGTTACAATGTATACTTTTAAGGGAAGCCTGATAAATTTCTTGGGTTAGTCGTAGGATATATTTTTCTGGCCCTACCTCGCCTTCCCTTAGGGGCTAGGGGCAAAGCAATGAGTTTATATAATATAGGCAAAGAAAACTAAATAAAGCCATTTAAATAAATTTTAAATCTTATCATTAAATCCAACTTATGAACAATGTTTTTATACAAAGTTATAAAATTTAAATATTATGCAAAAATGCTTATTATATGTCAGACATTTTTACAAGGTTTAGTTCAGAAAACAGACATCCATATGATAATTGGTGTTTAATCAAACTTACAACTAAAATCTAAAAATTTATCAGCAAAATTCAAAGCTTGAAAAATGAAATCTAAATAAATGATAATTGTTTTTCAATAATCTTGTATTGAACATAGGTATAATGTCAGCCATATTGACTTTTACTAAACTCGTGGATGTAAAAAAAAAAGAATTATAGCAGGAATACTTTGAATATGAATATGTTTTGATATGCAGAACTATTATTCACATGTAAGTATCCATATAGAACTGAAAAAAAAACTCTAAGAGTCATGAAATGTTTCTATGAAAATATAAGGTAAACTTTTTTGGGATTATAGAAATATGTAAAATCACTTTTAAATCTATTTACCTGGTTTACCAATATATTGACCAGGGACAAATATTCAGAGATTTTAACAAATTTCAAAAATGTTTATTGTGAGTTCCAGCTGTAACCAACTACTGAATTAAATCTTAAAGGTTTCTTGATTTTGGTGGGCAACGCTTAGAATTAATGACGACCTTTTTATCTGGCCCCAAAAAAATTATTTTAGATTTATTTCGCTTATTAATTATATTTTTTTTAGGTTTTGTTAAGAAAAAATAAACTTTCGTTAAATTGAAAATAAGTGGGATAGTTTTGTATATTTCTTAGGTCAGGATATTTTAATTTGTATTTGGTACTTTGTAGCCCCTCGGTGTTAGGGCTCCCTGTAGGGGTTCATCAGCGCTCAATGTGCACATTGAGGGACAGAACCGAAAAAAACACGGAAGGGACGCGAAAGGTTAAAATATGTAGAATGAAGTCTTTCCTATCTTGGTTTAAAGCTATAAACTTCTATAAATATTACATGATTCTATTAGATAAAAGCGAAGCTTTTCTATAACTAGGGTAGGTCCGTCCGTACGTCCGTAACGGATAGCTTTTTTCGTTAATTTAGGCGTATTAGAATTGTCCTATCGATTTCAAACTTTGCATGGTGATTCCTTTAGTAGATAGGTACGATTTAGAAAGCGTAGCAACTCTATAATCATTACCAAAATGTCCGTACGTCAATTTTAAACATGTTGATTTTTTTACTTTTTTAACAACAAATTTTTATGTGATCTAATCATCCGATTGATCTGAATTTTGGTAAATATGATTCCTGGGACAACAAAGTATAATGTTATAAGCAAAGCAACTCTATAATCAAGTTCTAAAAATGTAAGTATGTCCATAAACATTATCCTGTATCCAGCAGTTTTTCAACAAATTTACATACAATTTTGCTTTGACTCTTATACATTTATATGCTGATTATTCAGTTCTGACACTATACAAGTGTTAATGTCCGTTTGTCCTACCGTTTCAGTGCTTCGCTTTTATGGATGTTGTCATCCTTGTTAGATAAATTTCTACATATTGATGTTTAAGAAAACAATTTATCTCATATTAACGTGTATGTGTGAAATTCTACATAGGATTAACAATTTCTCAGGTATTTAAATTAAAGATAGACCCATAAAGCAGGCATCTAAAGGGATAAGACAATGGCCGATAAACCCCTAATCATGATGCACAAAATTACATCTTCTGTATCGTAAAATTAGTGGTTAAATAGTTTGAACCCTCAACATAATAAACCAAACAATCAAAATTCACTAAGTCCCCAAAGTTGTCACGCCAAAGAATAAGAAAACGTTTTATAAAACTTTGGGGGAATAGTGTAATAAACAGTCCAATGTCCCCTCTCTCTCTCTCTGCCTATAAAGATTGGTCAAGCTTAAAAACATTTCTCGTATTCATTCGAATCCGGTTGATAGGAACCGGTTCTCATCCATACGAAAAAACTATGTCTAGCATCATATTATATCCAGCTTTCTACGAATATAAAAATGTACAATCATAAGATTAAAACCCGTTTTTTTACCGGTGTCTTCGGCACCTCGGGGCTAAAATAACTAGTTCTAATCTTATAATTGTACATTCTATATCCACGAAAGCCGTTTATAATACGATGCGAGAAATAACTATTAAAAATCTCCCCCTAACTTTGGAAATTCTACAAATGAAAAAGATAAATTTACTTTACTTAAAGAATTTGACACCTCTTAGATACGATAATTGATATAATGCCTTTATTTTAGAAAAGTCAGAGTTTCAGAATTCACAAAAGCTAAAGCCAATAAAATGAAAAACAAGATTATATTTTTGTATATAAGTACTATTTTTAAAAGGCCTTGATCCATCTCTCCAATTATATTCCTATCTATATCTTTTTTGAATTCATAAAAATTGGCTTTTTAATTTCCATAATGCACTAGTATGGGACAAATTAAAGAGCTTGAAGGTCTTTAATTTTAAATTCGGCCTCATGTTATGGATTTGCATAAAATTAGTATTTTCAAATTCTATTAAAACAAAGATGACATCATCCACAAAAGCGAAGCTCTTAAATTAGACGTTAGGCCAAACTATGATTAGAGTTTAAAAAATTAATGAACAGAATATTATTAAACGTTACAAAATTTTATATAAATTTGGTACAAAATTGCTTAAAGACTCACAGGATATTCTTTAAATAAATAATTACATTTGATTATATTAATGCTTCACTTAAAATATTGTACCTTTTTGCGTTGGAATCTTCAATTCAAAAAGCTGATGAATAGGATAATTATATCATACATATAGTTGATGTAAAAATAGTTTAAAGTCAGGTCACGATTATAGAGTTGCTACGTTTTTTCAATCGTACCTAAGTGTTCCAGAATTCACCACACAAAATTTGAAATCAAAAGGCTAAAATGCATAAATCAACAATCAAATTTATCTGTTATGCAAGAATGGACGTACGTATAGAAAATCTTCGCCTTTTTAAAAAGTCAAACTCTTTAATAAAAGAGATGAATGTACACATTCTTAATTTTACAGCGGGACTATGCAGTAATGACATTTTCAGTAGCGAAGTTACTTTACAGTTCACTGTGTCAGATTTAATAGCCTGTTTGTATAGGTAAGGTTTTTTTTGTATGTTCGTTAAGATCTCGCATACCACTTAACCTATATAATAAGTTCTACATTTTATGGAAGCTTTACATAGGTCCCAGGAAGGGTTCAGGCTATTCAATTTTTATTTTAAAGTCTTGGAAAGGTTTTGGGCTAAATTTTCTGAAAACTCTTTATAATATTGAGCCCCTAGTTGCTAACGATGCAGCCGCTAGTAATTGAATTTAAGCTATGAAAATGAAACTTTTTAATTTAAATATTTCGCTTTTCATAATATTTTACTTTAATAAAATAATCAATCTTGTTAAATTTGCTTTTGCTTTTAATAAAATGCGTATATTTGCGTCCCTGTAAAATCAAAGTAACGCATATTTTGCGTATATTTGCGTAACCTATGATTAAACTGTCATCAGTATTGTCTAGCGTATTTTTAAAGAAGTGTTTATTCGTGGCAACAGAATCTAATCTATTGTATAATTACGTCGTTTGTACCTCAGTCAGTCCTTAATTTCTTTTAGTAATTCCTCTTTTATGCGATTTCTATCCCACAATATATTTCAATAACTACTGAACCGAATGACTTCTCCATCTTATTGAAGCTTCCTATGGGTTAGGGGGTGGTTTTAGGCTATTAATTTTTAAATCTAAGTCTTGGTATAGCCCTTTGAAAGTACCTCTGGAGATGCCACCACCAATTTTAAATAATTAAAGAAAAAAAATTAAAATAATTAAAATAAAAATAATAAAAAATTTGGGGGGGGGGGTGGATTTTTTTCATTTTTAGGGGGGGTGTGGCTTAAAACCAGGGGGGGTGTGGCTTAAAACCACCACAGGACCAGTAGGTATATTTCCTAAAGAGTAGAATCCGATATGTTCAGTAGTTACCGAGATCTTGAGGGACGGACGGACAGACATCAAGCTACTTTGTATTATAGATTTAATAACAAAAATTACAACTAGTGCTTTTAAAATCAAATGTTTCGCTATTGTGTAAAAATGCCTCAACTTAAAGATGATTAGTGGCTATGAATAATGATTAAACAAGAGACTACATACAACTTTAATAAATTATAAACAAAGTCATTTTTTAAATGCACGGCATGCTCTAAAAATAAGTTATTCTATGTCTTTAATGGTAGTGAAACTTTTTTATAAACAGATAATCACAAATATAAACAAGGACGACAACATCCGTAAAAACAAACCTCACACACGAACATTAACAACGCATTTGATTTAAACATTAATTAGAATTCTCAACAAAAATCTTTATAAATCTATCAAAATATTTTACTGAAATACAAGCCGGATGCCGAATATGGAATCATGCAATGCCAAGTTTTCAAACAGTTCAAACAAACAGTAAAATGTTTTTTTTTCTGAGCTATCTTTTATAGATGGATAGACGGACGAACCTAATTGTAAAAAAGCTTCAGTTTTAATTTTAAAAAAGGATGACAACATCCATAAAAGCGAAGCTCTAATATCAAAATGAAGGACGAACGAACAATATTTCTTGTAGAGTATTATAAGAGTTAACCGTTACGGACGGACGTACGGACCGACCCTGTTTATAGAAAATAATAGTAATTTTTTTATATTTCTGGTGAAATTATTATAGGATCTAACTATATCCTTCTTCCTATTAAGAGGAAAATATTATTTTTTTAATGAGTCAGAAACGAAGAAATTCAATTAAAATAAATGATAAATTTTTATTTTCCTATTTCTAATTTTATTACTAACGTAATCGATTTTCTTTTAAATTGAATATATTAATTTTAAATCATAAATTTTTCTAAGAGAAATATATCTTATAATTTTTATGTAAAAGTAACAGGATGTTTATGATTTTGTCTGTCTGTTTGTACCGAAGGATTTAAGCCGCACGACAGCCACGCCTAGGCCTCAAATTTAAACCTGCTTTGATGCTTTGGAATTTTTTTAACAGAGGGATTGCCATAATTTGGTCAGGTTTAGACTTCCAGCTGATTTTTAAAATTGCAAAAGGTCTCTGAGACTTATAGGCAGATGACGTGTAGCTGCCGAGCCCTGTATGATAGTATACACAGGAAGACCTATCCAAAACAATTCATCAAACTTTAGGTTTTTAATTTCCTCATAAATACTCATAATAAAAATCAGGATTGAAGTCAGATCATAACAGACGAAGATTCTGAAAAATAAAATATTAACAATTACAGGGTGTCCCTCGTAAACTGTTTTTTTTTTTAATTTTTTAATTAGACTACAATACCAGTTCTTATAATGTCTGGAGTAAGTCTTTGTGATCCACCGTTTGAACACCAGCTGCTTTTAAAGTTAACTAATGCATATTTTTCTTGTAGATTAGTCTTATATTCACTAAAATCAGCCTGTTATGTATTACCTTGTAGATTTTTTTCTGTTAACTTTGCGGATTTTTCATCACTGTATCATTAAATGGTCAATAGTAGGCTGCCAAATACTTTTTATTTTACTAAGATAGCTCAAATATTAAGGGAGTAATAAGTGTTTTAAAAAAAACAGTTTTAGAGGGACACTCTGTATAATCAGGGAGGGAGAGAACTTTGGCCTGTCTATTACACTAGTCCCCAAAGTTTTACAAAAACGTTTTCTGAGCTGGATCTTTAAATGTGTAGCCGTTGGCGTGGCTGTAGCCGTGGCCGTAGTCATGGCTGTAGTTGTAGTTGTAGTCGTAGTCATAGTCATAGTCGTAGCCGTAGCTGTAGCCGTAGTCGTCGCCACAGTGCTGCTAATAAAACATGGATTTTTAAATGATTTTACAGAAGTGCAGTGCCGGCTATCCTAGAATTATGGATATCTAAAATCTTTTATGGCCCACCTAAAAATAAATTATTTTCATCAAAGAAATGAAATTATAACGTCTAATTTTTTAAGTTTTTTATACAAAATTACTATTTTAATAATAAACTTTAAATGTTTTGAGGTTTTTACGTATTATTACTATCATTTTTACAAAAAAATTCAAAAAGTGGTTGTATGAAGGTAGTAAACAGTGTATAACAATAATTTGATTAATTTAGCCCTCTAACTTCCACAGTCTCCAAACAGTCAAATTAATTAATAAAATTGTTTACTAATATTTTTTAAAAAGAAATTATTTTCTTTTCTATCAATAATATTGTAGTAATTAATCAAAAAAAAGTGTATTTTAAGTATAGTATTTATTTATTTTAAGTTGTCCCTTAAAAGGTTAGACAGGCAACATGAATGGCGGGTTGGGTCATTATTTTTCTTCATTCCGTCCGCGCCTGTACAATTATTTATACATTCATTTAATTATAATTCATATAAACCTCACTTTCAATAGGTTTACGTTAAAATTATCAAATTACTTGTGGCTTTAGCAACGCTTTAGCCACACTAACAGACTGTGGTCACTTTTAGCGTGGTTAACCACGCTACGACTACGACCATGCGTTGCCAATATGATTTAAAGATCGTATTTTTTTTTGTGGCCACGGCAACGCGTGGTTAATATGATTTAAAGATCGCTATTAGGTTGGTGGCTGTAACTCTGACCACGACTACGGCAACGGCTATGCTTTTAAAGATCCAACTCTGATCCGTTTGCTTAATAGCTTTGGGGACTTTTATTGAATTTCGATTTGTTGGTTTATTAAGTTGAGTATCCAAACGTTTTAATCACTATTTGTAATCTACAGAAAGGGTAGCTTTAATTGGGGATGTGCATCAATTTATCGGCTATTGTCTTATCCTTTTAGATCTCTAATTGTAGAAACGAAAGAAAAAATCCAAATGAATTATTAATATTAGTATGATTCTCTTATCAAATTCAGCAACGACCTGACCTGATGTGATAATTTCTTAACCAGTATATTTTATTCATTTAGAACAATAATATTTTTCGCAATATTATTTTTGGAAAATATATCCCTGTCTGCCATTTCGAATATTTCCTTTTAGATCTAAGTTAGTAGCATAAAGAACTGTCAATATATAATATGTTCAAAGTAGCGCAGCTACTATACTATCTATACTATACTATACTATACTGTTTTTTTTTATTCGATCAATATTTCATATTAAACACTAGTTGTTTCGAACCTTTTCTCTAAAACAGGTCTAAAGAATAGCCTTAAACCCATACATGATATGTGTATAGCTTCCCTGAAAAGTCCAACCATTCAGAACAACGATTTTGAGATAATAAGCTTCAGACAATAAAACCTTACTGCTTTATGTTATGGGATTGTATGGACTAGCTATTTAAACTATAATAATAAACTGGTTATGGCGGAACTATTTTTATACAGGGCTCGGCAGCCGCCACTAAGCCTCAAATTTAGTGGATACAGCTGCGATACTTATATACATAATTATCCTTGTCTAGAAATAATAGGAAAGGAAACATATTGACATGTATTCTTTTACATTTCAACGGTAATTGCCCAATTATAAAACTTAAATTTAATAGTTCGATTTTTGTAATCTAAAAAATATGTAATATCCTATCTTATAAAGTACTAGGGGATTCTCGCCTAAAGGCCTCTAGGAGCACTGTTTTATCCTCTTTTCGAGGAAGCTTTGAGTTTGTCAATCCAAATTAAATTTCTGATTTATTCCTTATCCCAAATGAGAATTGTTGTCTTTGATTGAGAGAGCATTTTTTGTGTTTGGTGCGGCAATTTGTTTGGCTTCACTTCTGATAGAATTGTGAAAGAATAAACATATTTGAGACCAAAGTAAAGCCTCTAGTGAGTCACAGAGTACGGAGCGAATCTACTAGTGAGTTGGGTCCTAGCTCTGGGTAGATGTCTCCAGCTTAAGATCTCTAAAACTTCTTTTGTTTTTGGGAGTCATACTTGACCTAAACTGCTATATGGTCAAGACATGCACATGAGGGGGTTGGGGAGGGGGGTTGAATTAAGAAATCCGAACTTTTATTTTAGATTTAAAAAGATAGACAATTTTTTTGGGAGGGATTATTTTTTTCTAGGGGTGAATTCTCTTAGGAGAGTGGTGGTACCCTCCCACAAAATTGTAAAACAGAAATAGATTTTAGAATTAAGGGGCTAAATTTTATTTAAAGAATAAATTAACTCATTTATGTTTATCGTGAAACATTTTTTCTTTTACTTTTAATTTTATTTCTTACATAATATTATAAACTTGTTAAAAAAACTTTATATCTTAATTGAACTTTTTTTAATCAATTGAAAATTTAAGTAGCAAAGTTCATAGAACACATCAAAAATATAAACTCGTACGAGGTTTAGTGGTTTTCTTTACCATTAAAGAATTACTTTTTAATAGTCAATCATTTTGGGGAAAAAAACTTAATTTATACAAACATACTTGAATTTCCAAAGGCAGCCCACCCTCCACCTAACTCCACCCTCTGAATGGGAGGGGGGGACATGGGGCTGTTTGTTACGCTAGTCCTCAAAGTTTTATAATAACGTTTTCTTATTAATTTGCTTAACAACTTATTTAAGCTGAGTGTTCAAACGTTTCAACCATTATTGTTCTCTACAGAAGGGATAATTTTGTATATCATCATTAAGGACGTTCATCAATTCATCGGCCATTGTCTTCATATCTCTGATCAGAAACTCTCTGTGTATATAATACTAGCGGCTTCGCCCCTAGCCTCTAAGGGCTTTGCTCCAAGAGGTGATAAAAATTTTTTTGCCGAAATAAGTAAAAGGACCAAGGAAATCCCCTACAAAAAAAGGACTAAGGAAATGCCCTACAAAAAAAATTGGGGGGGGGTGTTTTTGGGGAGTTGGGGATGTCCCACCCCCCAAGAAAATAGCCTAAAACCACCACAGGACCAGTAGGTATATTCCCTGAAGAGTAGAATCCGATCGGTTCAGTGGTTACCGAGATCTTATGGGACGGACGGACGGACAGACAGACAGACATCGTTCTTCTTTGTATTATAGATATATGCTTGTGGCTTTGTCCCTAGCTTATGGAATATTGCCGCAATCTTCCCGCGAAAACTTCTATAAACATATATCCAGTTATCTAACAATCCATCTATTAAGCCATCGTTCATGCTATATCCATCAAACCATCTATCATATAATCTATTTAGAAATCTATCTATTTATCTATTCATTTGTCTCTCTCTTACTCACAATTCAACTTTAATCTTTATAAGTACCTACCCTGCCTTATTTATATATCTTTAAATTTATGCTTTTGTTCTAAAAATCCTTGAAAGTTTTCGTCCTTGTTAAAATGAATATAATGGTTTGATTTTGATTGTTCTGTATTTTTTTGCATAATTTTTGTTTCAATTGTTGAATTGAATAAATGTTGGGAATCTTTGAGCAGTATAATTTGCTTTAGCTTATATTCTATATTTTTGAGGGCTTGTGGTGGTTTTTCGGTCATTCATATTTTATTGGCATTTTTGAATAGGTAAACTATTTAAACTTATAGTTGCAACTAAAATATAAAATCATGGAAAGAAAATGAAGTAGCGGGTTTCGTCTTATTTTCACAGTGGCGTTTCTCTTATTCCTAGCCCTACGGGAGGCAACATTAACCTAACCTAAAATAACCTTGGTGTTTAATGTATATTTGAATTACAAACATTTAAGGTAGAATTTTATAGATATTTTTTATATTGACCTTTCATTTTAAAGATTATTTTCATCCTTGTTCTTCCCTTGGATTAAGAATTTTTTGTCCAACCCTAACCAATTATCATGTGTGAGAATTTTGAGGGGACCTTGGTCAATTTCCACCCCCCAACCCCCTTAAATAAAATTCTCTTCTTTCATCTTTTAGTCACAGTAAGTGACAAAGATTAATAAAAAACATTCTGGAACAAGGATGACAACATCCATAGAAGCGAAGTGGTAGGACAAACGAACTTTACACTTATACAGGGTCAAAACTGTATAAGCAGAAAAAATTATATATAAATTTAAACAAAATTTGTTGTAAAACTGCGTTAACAGGATACTAAAAAAGGACCATACTACTAAGGTTACTAATATAATATTATTCTTAAATTTATTTTCTGAGATGAAACCTGAATTTTTCTGCATAATTTTTATCTCCAGCTGATGATAATAATATTGAGATTGTAGCTAATTTTCCACGACCTCAATTCCAGATTAACATACAATTAAGTTTACAAGATAAACACAGGGAGGGAGGTGGCATTGGGCTGTTTATTACAATAGTCTCCAAAGTTTTATAAAAAGCATTTCTTATTTGTTGGCTTGACAACTCTACATTGGGGATGTACATCAATCTATTGGCCATTGATCACTAGAATAAAGATCTTAAATTAGCCTAAAAATTTCGAATTATCATGAGCCTATACCATATAGCAGATAAATTGATCTCATTTGATCGTTTATTGACAGGCAGCAAAAGTAAGTCATAGACTGAATTAAGTTTATACCTCTTCCCTCAAAGTCAATTGACGGACAAATTTTGTTTAATATATTACAGGCTCATTGCAACGAAAATCTTCTTCAGGCATCTAAAGACTAAAAAGCTTTATTAAGCACCTAAGTTAATCTCAATTTCCCAATTAAAATCACTTGTTCATAAATTAAGTTAGAAGAAAAAAATTAAATAGTTAATTATCACATCGTACTGTAGACACCTTTCCGCGGATATTAAAATGAAAAATTATTATCAAAACCAGCTTTTTTTGCCCCGAGGGGTCAAAGGCCTAGTATAACAAAACTGGTATTAATTTCATGATTATGATTTTAATCTTTGTGGAAAATTTTTTGTAATACGATGCTATACATGACTTTTGTGTATGGCTGAGAACCGGTGTTAATAAAGCTGATACTGATCGGTTTCGAAGCCATATTGAAAAAAATCTTACTCGACAGTTTTTATTTTTTTATTACAATCATTCAAAATTTTGTATAAGAATAGTAAATTGCTATAGTGTTAATCTAATTCCATGCATTTCAGAATTTTTAATATTTTTTTCATCATCATTGCATTAATAACAAAATTGGCGCTTAAAATCCAGGAATATTCAAATAAAAGTTAGAGAACTAGTTTTTACAACTTTTTTACAACAAAGATTCATATTGATGGGTAGACAAAAAAATTTACTTTGATTGCCCAAAGAGGGGGTTTCCCCTTCTCTCCACAAAATTAAATAATGGTGGTAATCGCCCCCTCCCTTAAAATCTAAAGCTTCGACGCCTCTTCCATTTTTCTATGTGCTAATTTTTATACCCCTGTAAAAATGGCCTGGGTTTTAATCTTTAAAAATATTGACCCTTTATCTTTGAAATATAAGATTTCATTTTCATAATATTTTCTATAGTAGTCCATAATAGTTGTTTCTTTCTCATACTTTAGTTTTTCATTGTAATTTCATTCTTGTTTCTATTACCATATTTAAATTTTCTCTATTTATTGTTATCTTTATCTTACAAGGGTTTAGTTAAAATGATATCTCTGTAATCCTATGAAGATAATAGAGTGAAATTTTTTCTTAATCAATAAAAAAATATTTATAAAAGATTAAAACGGAATACATAAAACTAACCATATAACATATTTTTTTAGAATACATAATAAAAAATTATCATCAAATCAAGATTTCAATTATCTTTTTGTGGCTATCTCTAAACAAAATCTTTAATTTGATACCAACTATAAAAAAATCTAATATAAAGCCTTTAAAATATAATTTTATTATTTTGAAAGGTCTAATTTGAAAAAATCTCCGTACCTTTTTTTTTGGTTTGAAAGGGTTGTATGCATGAAGTTCAGAAAAAAATATATTGGGTTCTCATTCAATGTTACCAAAAATTAAAGTATAACTGTTATTCATTTTAGTTTTAACTCATTTTAAAAGTGCAAAACCTCCAAACTTAAGGGATTTAATGTATGTTTTTCAAGTGAAACTATGTAAACAACCTTAAAGTATTTAATTCTCTTGAAAGCTTTGTATTAGTCTTTGTGTGATTTCAAGCTCCCTAGAAAACAGTTACACCTCGCAAAAAATACGTGTTTTTTTCTAGTGAAAGCCAATAGTTCTAAAAATGCACGAAACTATTCCTTCTCCTACATGCTTATCAAATTTGCTAAACTTTACATAACAGGCGAAATTGTAAGAACATTTCTAGTATAAAAATGTTATTCAGCATGAAATTAAACTTCACACAAATTGGGCTGAAAACTTTAATTTTACATAATTATAATTTTTAAAACAATTACCCTTTTTACACATTATAGAAAAATATTTTAAAGTTAAACGCATCTTCTTTTGTATACATTTTATTTTTAGACTAATAGAGCGTGCACATGGTGTGAGATGTTAGATCTTAAGGGATAAGATAATGGCCAATTATGATGTATATCCCCATTAATGATAGACAAAATTACCCATTCTGTAAATTACACTTTTTGGTTTAAACGTTTGACGCTCAATTTAATTAAACAACGAATCAAAACTCAATATCAGTCACCAAAGTTCTGAAGCCAACGAATAAGAAAACATTATGGTCAAACTTTGGTGACTAGTGTAAAAATAAAAGTAAACCATCATTTTTTCTCTATATAATTCTCTTTTTATATTATTTTTCATACAAAATCTCCCTGCATATTTAAATAATTTATAATTTATTTTTTACGCTTCATATGGACATAATTATTCTTATTCAGAACGTCAAATTATATAGGCACAGATTTAACAGTTGGGTTCGCGATACCAAGTATTTATGTGTATTTATCTTCAAGAGTACAATTAGGTTTTACAACTGAATTTGAATAAAATAAAAATATCTTTTAAAACCTAATTTTATGTTAGGTTAGGGTTGAAGATCACTGCAATTTTAGAGTTAAGGGCTTTAAAAAGTTGGAAATAAGGGGTATAAGTTTCATATAATCAAGTGGTAATTTAATCCTAATGAAATGATGTCTAATCAATTTCATTTTAATCAGGGATCGGAAGCCTCACGTAAGCCGCGTGTAAGCCTCAGTGAAATCGTGATTTTATCACAATAAAATTCAGCTGGATGTATAAAACGGCTCTTTAGCAGACAATCCTTCTTTCTGAAATTTTTTTTTCTGCTCACAAGCGCGGCTTACGTGAGGCTTCCGATCACTGATTTTAATTTAAGTAAAGTAACTATTGTTTTTTATTTCAAAGATAAGGAAAAATATGATATTTTGGCGGTTTTACTTCAAAGTGCCTAATCCAGAATACAAGGTAGGCCCAGAGGGTTAAGCCCCCACAGAGGTTAAGCATGGGAATGAAAATATAAACACTCCTACGAATTTTAAATTTGTTTGAAAAATAAGTGGGTGGGGTTGAAAGGCAATTTGAGGGAAAGCGCCTTTATTTTCAAACACTGTAAAATGCAGTCTCATGCTCCCATCCGCTTAACAAGCGAAGAAAAATGTTTTTCAATATTCATATATTTTAATTTTGACCAGCAACGCCCTCCATACTTTGACACACTGCAAGATATTTAGAGTATATATTAAAGAACACACTTTTAGATTCAATGGAAGATGATAAAGACTTTTTCATATTTGTATTGTTTAAGCTTAAGGTTCTTGGGATTAAATTAATTTATCTTGCATATGTATATACAATATATTTGCAGACTTACAAAAAGTAACAAAAAATTCCCAGTGTTGATAAGTAACTGCAATGAAAAGATCCCAAGAGATAAGAAAATTTATGATGAATAATATTTATGAACTGTGAAGATAAACAAAATTACCCTTTATTTTTTAAGATGAAAAGTTTGGACACTATGAGTTTGGAACCAACCAATTAAAATAAAAGCACCCAAAGTTGTTCAGCCAATGAATAACTTAACGTATTTATAAAACTAGTGGAATTTAAGAGATTTTCCAAATAGAACCAATTGCAAACTTACGCTTAAAAAATCTTGATTGATGAAAATTTTTGTGATAGGTCAGAACAACATTGTCTATTGTTTCGTTCCATATTCCTTTATTGGATACATATTAACTTGTGTTTATGTAATACAGCTCAGGCTTTTATAGTACCTATAAAAATGACGTCATACTGGCCTACAAATAGTAATTTATTCTATTTATTTGCCTTAAATTTTTATTATATTCCAATTATATAAAGTAGTAGGCATAGACGTCCAAGGGGGCGGGGGGTAATGGGGCGATTACCCCCCCCCCCCCAAACGAATTTGGGGGTGCCGTAGGCACCCACAAAATTTTTTTCATTTTACCCCCCCCCCCCATTTAAAATTTACCCCTACCCTAATACCATTTAAAATAAAAAATCTCTAACAAAAAAAATTTTTGCGCGCTTCGCGCTCATTTTTAATACTAAAATTTTTACTAAAATTTAAATTACCCCCCCCAAAAAATTTTACCCCGGGGGTAAATTTTGGGGGGGGTAAACAAATCTTACCCCTGCCAACAGATTTCAGGGGGGGTAATTACCCCCCCCCCCCAAGCAAATTTTACCCCCGGGGTAAAAATTTGGGGGGGGTAAAAAAAATTCGCGGCGCGCTTCGCGCGCCATTTTACCCCCCCAGAAACCGAATTACCCCCCGCTTAGAAAAATTTTACCCCCCCCAAAAAAAAACCTTGGACGCCTCTGGTAGTAGGCTTTTTTTGTCTAAAGCGAAGGATCTTACTAACCGCTGAACAGATACGATTTTTTTACAGGATGGTTTTACGTAATTTTATTATTATGAAAGACTAGGTATAGTCTTAGGCTATTATTTTGTCCTTACATGTTCATTCAAATATAGAGCCTTAAAAATGCCAGGCCTGCAGACGCTAGTATCTACATAAGACTATTATCATAATGACATTATATCTTTGTGTTGATATGATGTTAGCCACGATAACTTTTATTCAATGTCATATAGTCGACAAAAACATATTAAAATTGGTGGTCATACGATTTTGACTAATTAAATGTCACATTAAGACAAACGTTGTTTAAACGTTAAGTTAAATGTTCAGTTGTCTTAAAGATTTAGGTTGTTATTTGTTTGTTCATTACAGGTTTGTGCAGAGTATTTTATTCTTATTTTATCTTTTCGTTGTTTTGTATTGCCTCCATATTAACGAAGCGTGGTCATTTTTCATTTCTATTCAAATTCTGGTGTATTTTCGAGACAACAAAATAATTTAGAATGCTAAAACACCATTTTTGGTAGCCCAGCTACTCTGTAATTGGTCCATGTTGGCATGTCTGTCCGTGATTCTTAAACCCATTTTGATACTTATGGGGCTAAACCAATTTTTTCCTTTAAAATGGTGATTAGTACGTTTACATTTTACCACCCTTTCATTAGAGACGAATCGAATTGGTACATTACATGTGATAAAACTATATTCAAATATATACCTATCTAATCTTCATGAGAAAGGAAAAAATACAAGCTGCTATGTGCACTTGAGGTAGGTTTTATTTTGAAAATCTTTAAAATTAGAATTAGATTTTTTTGGATTGGGATTATTTTTTTACTAACGATTTCTTTTGGGAGGGTTGTGGTATCCTCCCCCAAAACAGATATAAAACCCTAAAACCTCTGAAAAGCTATAGTTTAATGGAGAACCATATCGGTTTACTATCTTGATATCTTAAAACTCACAGACCCACATATATGGACGAATAAGTCTTTTGACCTCATGTGGTAAATCTAGGAAAACTCTGTCGTGTATTTGAGGCATATTCAGCTTAATTTGTTACACCGCCTTTTTAGTTATGGGTTCATTTAGGACGGAGTTCAGACAAAACAACCAATATTTTTCCAAATTAAAAAGCCAAAAATAATATGGATTTATTATTGCTTTGATCTTACACTAGATTATCATGTACTGTAATGAAGTGAAACTAGTAGCTGGCTAAAATAACGATACCCCATCCACCCCATCTCATCTTTTCCTACTGGATGAAAAACTGACCAAAGAGTTATGTCAATGTTAGCAAGCTTAATTGATGACAATTTGTCCACTGTCATAATATCCAGGTATATTCTATATCCATTGAAAATAAACGCCAATAACTATATTTTTGTTAGTATTCATTAAATTAGACAATATCAATTATTGCTATCAACATAGGTTAGGTTATGTCTGGTTATGAGAAGCCCCTCAGGGTTTGGATGTACAGGGTTAAGCATCGGTAAATTAAACTTGTATTGAATACCAGTATTTCTAAATTTAAGAGCACTATAAAAAAAAACGAATATAACATCCTTCAAATTTAGAATACAGGCTAGGAGCATTTTTACTCCTCTCCTTTGCTGAAAAAAAACATTAATCTTTGTAAGTTTGTGTATGATAATGCATACACAAACAAGGATGACAACATCCATAAAAGCGAAGCTCTGAAACGGTAGGACAAGCGAACATAAACACTTGAACTGAATAATCAGAATTCAAATGTATAAAAGTCGACACAGAATTGTAAGTAAATTTGTTGAAAAGCTGCTTAAATACAGGATAATGTTTAAGGATAGCCCGACCCTTATTATAGAAAAACTTGGCTTTAAAAGGGCGAGTTACGATTTTTTCTCTTTTATGTAATTTGCATTTTCCAAGAAACACCTATTTATAGTCATGAATAGTTGATTTTAAGAGAATGAATATGAATATTAACTTTGAAGGAAAATGAGATGAACGCCAAAATTTATTTCCATTCTTTCTACTTACTGTACAATGTACATTTTACTCGTTGATGGACGGTTAATTTAGGGTCAGATTTTGTACAAATAAAGTTTTCTCTATTTTTGCAATTTATTCATAAAGGTTTACCCTATTACATAAAGTATTGTAAGTTTTTTGTCTGAAGCTTGAGATCTCAATAAATACTGGACTGATTAAATTCTCCTATTTAGAAAAGATTTACCTTGGTTTAGACTATTCTATTTTCAGATTTAAATATTTGCATGGTTTTAAGCTATTTTTCTAGCCCCTCTGTCCCTTCGATTACAAGGACCTAGGAGTTCAAGACCTAAAAAAGGGTCCCCAACCCGTGGACATACAGTTATTTAAACCCTGCCCCATCTATTCTTTTACTTTAATGCAAGGAAATTTTATAGGAATTGAACCAAAGTATAAATTGGTTTGTTGTTACATTATAATGAAGCAAGTATATGTGGTTGTGATTTTTACATCATTTTTAAAAAGTCCTTTTACGGATCATTTTTTCATTTAACAAAAGAATATCAGTTCCTTACATTTATTATTATAAACAATTTTAAAATACATAGATACACAAACATAGAAAGATAAATAGGTAGCATAGCATAGAATACATTAAATTACTTTAGAATATTCCATATGTTAACAAAATAAATTGGTATTCAAAGGAATTTAAATAAACTATTTCAAGGTTTCGTGATTTTTTCTTTAAAAAAAATATATTTAAAGCGCAAGTTATGAGTAGAGTTATATATTCACTTACTTAATTGTTTGAAAAGAGACATTAAATAAAACCTTCTTTGTAGGTTGAAGCAATGAATATAAATACAAAAATGCGCTCAAAATTGCTTGAATTGTAGAAAATTTTCAAGTTTGATTCTAAAACAATGAATCAACTATACATTTTTAAGTTTAAGAACTAAGTAAGATTCAAATTAACTAAACTCTTTTAAAAAAGTCTGATTTCTTATTTTAAGAAATAAGCTAGTTGGAGAACCTTAAAAATCAAGTTCAGTAATTGGGTATTTCTATATTGATGGATATTTTGTAACTTTTTTACATTATTACAAATCAAACAGTTTTGAATTTAAATATACATAATATAAAGATCATAAACTACTATATTTTTTTTACAATAAGATACCTTTACACATAATTCGTTGTGGTAGAAACCTTTTTTTCTTCACATTAATACATGTAATTTTCATTTATTCATGAGCATTTAATATCTATTAAAAGAAAACTTAGAAAAGTTATTTATTTTGCCATTAGACCTGTTATTTATCTCTTAACACTTCCATTTATTAAATTTTGTATACATGATATATTTGGGGTTCATGTTAGTTAGGATCAGAAAAAAACCTAGGAAATCAAAGAATGGTCCACTAGCTAAATAAACGATTTTACTGAAAGTTTAGATACATTCATACAACAACAGTTTAATTGCATTTATGAGCATTTAAGAAGCATTTTTGGCTGGATTTGTTTTAAGAATTCGTTGAATTTGACTTTCAGTTTATTCGCTGTTTTATTTTCCAAAAATAAAATGAATTCTTTGATAAAAAAAAACTTTCAGATTTCTTAAAACAAAATCTTAAAAATGTAGAAATTAATTAACTTTTTTTCAATATAAATTACATTATAAAATGTAATCTTACCTTAAGAAATTTGATATAAAATTATTAGCAAGAGTTAAGCCAAACTCATGAATTAACAATTGTAATAAAAGTAAAATACTGATAGGTTAGCAGCCAACTAATCAATATAAAACGATGAAATTAAACTTTTTGTCTATTAAGAAATTCTGTTCCACACCAAAACTTATATTTCTTATAGTGCCAAACCAGAGTGGATTGAATGCTTTAGCTTCAACCCATTATATTTTGATTTACAGCTTTTTATGATTCAGAACTTGGATATTTGAAATAAGCAAATATAAGATTAATTAAGAATATCAGCCTATTCTTTTTCCCCATTATAACATGAATTTGAATATATTAATGTAATTTTTTTCCCTCACCTTCTTACTTTTTAAGTAATGTTCAAGCTAACTTATGATTCAAAGGAATATACAACCTGACGTAATATTGTAAATAGTTAATATATCTATTAAAGTGGAATCACAAAAAAAGAAGGTATACCATTACTAAATACTAAGCAAGGCTAAATTATTTTGTAGATGCCTGATTCAGAGGTATGTATACTACATATTTTAGGGTGACTCCAACTGTTAATCAATAAAGCAGCTTATAGTGCCAAATAAAAAGTGACGTCATACCAATACGTCATTTTTACCAATGATGAAATGTATACAATGGTCATTTGTATTGTATGACGTCAATTTTTATTAGGCACTAAAAGCTGCTTCTTAATCAATCCATTATTCCCCCCTCCCCTTCTCCCTGACTTAAAGCTGGATTGATATTGGAAACAAAAAGCTGGTTTAACTCGACCTATCAAGATTAAGAGATTATTTTTCTAATGTCCCTTTATAGAGTTTTGTAATAATATGCTGTTTTTTATCATGTGGAAAAAAATATTAATTTATTTTAGAGCATTCTATTTGCAGAAATTCCTTAAAAACGATATGTCCTTATGCAAACTTTAAAAATTCTGTTGCTACTAAATCAGAAGAGCTCGAATTCAGCGGGGCTTTAACTATTTTACCTCTTATCCTGCAGGGGCTACCCTAGTCCATAAAAAGTAGGGTAACGAACGAGAAGATGACGTCACCAATTAGCATAATTTGGCAAAATGTTGGCACAATTTTCCACTTTTTAAGAGACACTATAAGGTGCATCGTTACCGAGAATAAAAAAAAGTTGATTTATTTTATCATAATCTCTTTCCTAGAGGGTGTTACAAGAAGATTTTTCTCTGAAGGGATTGATTCTAGCTGTGGGGAATCCAACCAATAAAAAGTCATTCTCTTGGTGATCCACTACAAAACTCTAAAATAAGTTAAATTGTTGAAACAATAAATCTACATTCCTAAAGCAAGTAATGGATAGAAAAGTTGGAAACCAATTTATTAGATTATTCTCATGATCCACTGAATACAGAAATAAAATTTAGGTGATTGTATGTGCTGAATTCTAACCTTTTGCATAAATATATAATCCATTCTCTTTTTTTCTATCTAGAGACAATTCTATTCAATGCCTCTACAGATCTATGCATCTAATTATTCATTAATCTATCTTTATACCCATCCATCTGTCTATCAATTTGATTCTTATACCTTTTAATCGGTTCTTTAACAGCTTATCTGACATTCATATTAGCCTCTCTTTATTTGCCATTATATCTACCTACTAATAATATATTTATCTAAAAATCTATCTATCTTTCTACATACTTACCTATAAATCTGAAAGAGCTAGGCTATCATTATCATATCAATGTATTACTCTATGTACAAGTACCTGTCTACCTATCTATCTATCTACAAACATTTAAAGCCTCAACAGCTAGGCTGACATTTATTCTTTTCATATTAGCCTCTCTTCTTAATTTATCTACCTGCCTACCTATCGATCTATCTGTCTATCTACAGACCTTTAAATCCTCAACAGTTTGACTGACATTTATTCTTTTCATATTTGCATCTCATCTTATTATATGTACCTGCCTATCTATCTAAACTATCTACATACCTATAAATCTTAAAGAGCTAGAGCTATCAGTCTATGTGCAAGTACCTGTCTACCTATCTATTTATCTATAAACCTTTAAATCCTCAACAGCTTGACTGACATTTATTCTTTTCATATTTAAGTCATATTTGAAACTGTTTTTTAAATGAGGAATTGCAATATTTGGGTCAGGTTTAGACTTTTAGCTTATTTTAACAATTGCAAAATGTTGATTTCCCTGAAGCTTACAGGCAGCTGGCGCGCGGCTGCCGAGCTCTGCTAAAAGAATACCCTTTTAAACTATCTACTAAAAATCTATCTATCTATCTGAAAACCTTTAAATCCTTATCAGCTTGGCTAACATTTATTCTTTTCATACTAGCCTCTCTCCTTAGATCCAAGAGTCTATATTTAAGTCATATTTGAACCCGTTTTTTAAATGAGGAAATGCAATATTTTGGTCAGGTTTAGACTTTTAGCTGGTTTTAACAATTGCAAAATATTGATTTCCCTGAGGCTTACAGGCAGCTGGCGCGCGGCTGCCGAGCTCTGCTAAAAGAATACCTTTTAAACTATCTACTAAAAATCTATCTATCTTTCTACAAACCTTTAAATCCTCAACTGCTTGGCTGACATTTATTCTTTTCATATTAGCCTCTCTTCGTAGTTGATCTACTAGCAGTCTTTGATGCTGTACTACAGAAACCTTTTAATTATTTTTTTTAAATTTATAATATAAAAGAGGGAACTAATCTATGACTTATTTATCTCAACTGTTAAAAGTTGAAAAGTGTCAAAATTTTTATTTACATTGTCAATAGCCTGTTTAATGGATGTAGAATATACGTGGATATTATGACAAGGGAATAATTGTCGTAAATTTAGCTTACTAACATTGAACCCGTTTAATGATCAATTCATTAATGTAGTAGGAGGGGAGGGGATGAGGTAGAGGGAATAGAAAGGGGGAAGTTTCTTAATTAGAGAATCTTATGTAAGATCCAAGTAATATTATATCCATTCCCAGTATTCCTTAAGAATGTTTAGAAAAGAAAGTGCTAAAAGGAATCTAATTATAAAGGGTGTTAAAAAAATAACCGATCGCTCACAATTTGAACCACCATAAGTACTTTAAATCTTGGAGATAGACCCCATAATGTTTAGAGTTTTTGATGGGGCATGTAAAGACATTTCTTTAGACACCTTAACAAGGTTTCTAACTCAACCTATGCCAATTTGACATAAAAAGACATTCCCATCCAACTTTGAGGCATGACGGCTCTGTCTATTCCTAGTTCTTGATGATTGCCAGGTCTTTCTTTTTGGTGCCAAATTGGCTAAGATTGTGTTAGAAGGTGTCTGAAGAAAGGTCTTTACATGCCCCATCAAAAACTCCAAACATTATGTGGTCTATCTACAAGATTTTAAGTACTTATGGTGGTTTAAATTGTGAGCGATTAGTTTTTAATTTAGACAATTTGTAATAAAATATGCACTTTCGGCGTAGGGCAAATTTCTCTGCAATGGCTAGGTCTTAAGCTCTAGGGCTCTGGAAGGGTTAGTAGATTAAAAATTCAATATTGTTTTCTTATTGTCATTGCTTGGACATAATTTGTATTATTTTTTATTAGTTTTGGACTAAAACTGTAAAGTTTATATTGAAAAAAGTGAAGCGATTGGTTTTTATTTTAATACCCTTTATACTTTTAAGACAGACTCCCGCACAAATCACGAAACAACACAACTACGTACACAAAACTAAATTTATGCAGAACCTAAAATAAGTTAAAAGTAAATGGCAATAAGTTCTCGTTTTACTTTTATATACTAGAAGGTGAAACAGTTAAGAAGATACATGTATGCTAAATTGACAACAATTTACTCTTAATATTGGTACGAGACTCGAACCCCATATTTATAACGTGTTAACTAGGAGAGGATAATACGGGTTGCTGCCACTTCTACGACTAGCAAAAGTACATTCACTGTATTTTTGACATAAAGTTGGTGTGCTTTTGTCAATTTCATTTTTTGATGTATTTTCGGCAATATTTTTTACCCACTGTCAAAACTACACCATTTACGCTGTCATAGAAACTCTTTTCGCACCCATGAAATTCCAGAAAGCTCTGAAATTGCTTTACCTCGGGTGTAAGTTCAACTGAAATAAGGAAGGAGGGAGTTCTAACTCGGAATAAATGAAGGTCTGTTACATTGGTCATTTTTTATCTAGATAATATAATAACAATGCAAGAATTTGAAAATACATTTAAAGCGAAGCACAGAAATTAAAACTCCAAAATACTTTCTACATGAAGTAATTTTTAGATATTTTGAAAGCGCTAAAAAGTGTCATGTGTGACGTCTTAAAATTACTTCTAAATCCATATTTTTTTAGGGGTTTCCTTTTTCACATCTCCTATCATCCCTCCTTTTTAAACGTATTTTTATGACGTCGCACATGACACTTTCCAGCACTTCATATTTTGGCATCAAATTGTGGGATGTAGTTTATCATGTATAATGATTCATTGAACGATTCGGCAACAACAAAAGATTATATGTAATGAATTTAAAAAACGTTTGGATAGTAAAAATCACCATCGGTTTTTTTTCAGATATAATGTTTTATGTTTTTAGTATTTAAAGTTTTTTTTTTATTTTATCGCTTACATAAGAAAAGATAATTAAACAAAAATTTAATGGAAATAAGCTCGTTAGTACGTGTTAATAATTTTTTTTTTAATTGAGGTCAAATTTTGTTTCTTATGACATTACACTTCCCTAATTCATTAATATTTTTAACATAATTATAATTTATGATATAATTTACCTAATTATTTTTAATTTCCCTAATAGTACAAAATAGTTATTTCTCGTATCGTATTATAAACGGCTTTCCGCGGATATAGAATGTACAATTATAAGATTAAAACTAGTTTTTTTAGCCGGTGCCTTCGGCATCACGGGGCTAAAAAAACTAATTTTAAATCTTATGATTGTACATTTCTATAATCGTAGAAAACTGGATATAATACGATGCTAGACATAGTTTTTTCGTATAAATGAGAACCGGTTCCTATCCACCGGATTCGAATGAATACGAGAAAAAACATTTACTAAATACAAAATACGTGATGTATTTATTGAATTTATTATTGAAATATTCCTTTTATAATAAAAAAACATTAATGTTTTTTTCTGCATGTTGGTTATAATATTTCATTAACCGCTAAAACATTTCAGATCTTAAGCTTCACATACGTCTAAAGATTATTTTAAGCATTTTTCTACCATTTCCCTCCCACTTTGAATGCAGATCTTTTAGGTGCTAGGGGTGAAATCGTTAGTATGATCTGAAAAAACAATAAGAGTGGTTAAAAAACTTCGGGTATAGTCCCTTTCGTGACATCGCACCTTATGGGGCTTTTCTCATATTTCTAGCCTTGCGGGGGGCTCTAACCCTGCGGGGCCAATTACCTAACCCTGTGGGGCAATCACCTAACCCAATATAACCTAACCTAAGCTAAAATAACCTATAAAAAGCAATTTTGAAAATACGACGAATCGCCCTTTATGGGGCAATGTTACGAAAGGGACTATTCCTAAAACTTCTCGTATTCAGTAGAAATTATCAGGATATATGGACTGAGATATGTTTTGATATAATAAAATGTCCTGCCAAATTTCAAAAAAAAATGTCTAAATTTGAATAAACTTTAATCACAATTCAAAATTAATGAAATATTTAACAATAAAAACATTATTTCTATATTACAATTTTTTCAGATCTCAACATATGCTTAGGTAAAGTTCCTAATGAGACTCTATATGTACTTGAGTCATCCCCGCAGTGGTTAGAAATATTTAATTTTTTATCTTCGATTTTAATTGTTCACATACATATTATGATTATCATTGCTGCACTTCTTATTAACATAACTACATATGTTCATAATTTCAAACTAAAAGAAAGAACTGATTTATGAGAAACTTTATAAAAACAACTAAATTATTCCATTGTATTATATAAATAAAAATAATATAACATTGAGAAGAGAAACAAAAGATAAAAGAGTGTGGAAATTATGTGGATTATCATATATTAATGCGGCTTTTTATACATATTATTCTCTTTTTGGAAACTATTGGCTGCCAGGGAGGGATGGGACTTTATTCTATTTATTACACTAGTCCCCAAAATTATTTAATAACATTTTCTTAAAGTTGTTGGCTTAACAACATTGGGGACCTTTAGGGAATTTTGATTGGTTAGTTCATTATATTGGGTGTCCAAATGTTTCAACCTCTAATTGTAAGCTAAAAAGGGGTAATTATGTGTATCCTAAATTGGAATGTACAACAATTTAACGGCCATTGTCTTATCCCTGTAGATCCCTGATTGGCCAGGCTATTTACTATTAAGCACAAGCTTGCGGGAGGGATGTGTATGGGGGTGTCAACACCACCCTTCATATTCAAATTGGAAAGTCTGCAACCCTCTGGAAAATATTAGTGAACGCCACTAGAAATGATATGACAGTGGCATAAAACCTTCACATTTGACGATAATTTTTCACCTGTCAAAATATCCACGTATATTTTATATCAATTGATAAATTATATATTTGTTGGATAACTTTTTAAATGTTAATCAATATACATATGTTTTCAGTGGTTTAAAAGAGTCAATTAACAAGGGTGATATAATACGATATTAAAAAGATCATACACGATTAGCCGCACTGTAATCTACGCAACTATTCCACTGGTGGAGAAATATGAGATTTAAGTTGCTTAGGAACCAAATTCCCCTATACTTATAAACAGAGAGCTGAATATTATTTTTAAATTCTTACACACACCTACACATACACGCACACACACACACACACACACACACACACACACACACACACACATGAAAATATAATATACAATGTTCTAAAAATAAACTTAAATATATAATCCTCCTAGTTTCATAAATTTTAAAGCTAAATAAGTCAGAAAAAAAAACTAATTAGTATGATTATACAAAAATTAACTAAATGTATGAGAAAAGTTATGACGATTTATGAATAATAAGGAAGTAAAATATTACTCTAAATGAAGCTACCAAAGGCAGTACTTTTCACATAAGAATGTCAGGAAAGTTTAATTGAACGTTTATACTTTATTGTATTTTTTCGAAGATTTTTATAGTAACTTTAAAAAATGACGTCATGCTGGACTACTATTGCTCAATTAAAATGTATACTGACCTGCCATTGGTAATTTAGTATTTTTTTGCCTTTTTTGGTTATCTGTATTAAATGACGTCATTTTTATAGGCACTTTAAAGAGCTTTTATTTTTCCAAGGGGAAAAAATATTAAAAGCCTTGCTTAAATCAAACCTACAAATTAAAATAAATATTTAGTTTTTTTAACTGTTAATTAAACTGATCTAAAAAAGTTTAAAACACAAATTATACTTATTAATGTAAAAATATGTGATATTAAGATTTTTAATTTTAAGTTCTGAAAACTTTTTATAATATTTATAGTTAATTGTAGGTTAACAAGGATGACAACATCCATAAAAGCAAAGCACTGAAACGGTAGGACAAACGGACATTAACACTTGTATAGTGTTAGAACTTAATTATCATAATATAAATTTATAAGAGTCAAAGCAAAATTGTAAGTAAATTTGTTGAAAAACTGCTTGATACAGGAAAATTTTTATGGACATACTTACATTTTTAGGACTTGATTATAGAGTTGCTTCGCTTAATACATTATACTTTGTTGTCCCAGGAATCAATATACCAAAAATCAGATCAATCCGATGATTAGATCACATAAAAATTTGTTGTTAAAAAAGTAAAAAAATCAACATGTTTAAAATGGACGTACGGACATTTTGGTAATGATTATAGAGTTGCTACGCTTTCTAAATCGTACCTAATTACTAAAGGAATCACCATGCAAATTTGAAATCGATAGGACAATTCTAACATGCCTAAATTAACGGAAAAAGCTATCCGTTACGGACGTACGGACGGACGGACGGACCGACCCTAATTATAGAAAAGCTTCGCTTTTAAAAACTAATCAAATACATTCAAACAAAAATTATAAAAATCTTTAAATATATTACGCTATACTATCTTTCATATAATTGTTTATTAATTAGATTTAATGATAATAATTCAATATTAAAATCAATTAAAAACTATAATTTATAAATTTATTAAAATCAATAGATATAACAATAGGAAGTCGATCACAAATAAGTAGATAGATTGATTGATTAGTAGATAAATTGATAGATCGTTATTCTTATATAGTTAAATATCAAGGGATTGAATTCGTAAAGTTGTTTCTAGGTGGAGAGGGGCAAAGGTTAGCGAAATTTTCAAAATATCCCCTCAGACAAAGTGCTTTGCACGCATATGATAGACGTATAGATAGTTGGATAGATAGAAAGGCAGATAGTGCTTTCCATCCAAGTGCCAAGCGTGCACAGAACCCTCCCCCCGCCCCACTTGAAATTAAGGGTAGATAACCTAACCAGTTCCCAATTTAACCTAACCTAACCTGACCTAAAGTTAAACCTGAAAAACTTCCCACCACTTTCGTTTATTTAAAAATGAAAAGGGGTGGTTTGTAACTTGACCAGGAACTTTTAGGGAAGCGACCAGACTGATAGATAGATAGATAGATCTATGATAACAAGGAGCTAAACTTCCATAGGATCCAGATAAGTTTGCATAAAAAGTTCTCCAGTTCTATTTGAAGGCAGACAAGGTCCAAACGCTTCCAACATTAAATTATCAGCCTAAATAATAAGAAGAAATATTTAAATACTGAAAGTGTAAATGTAGATTTTATAATAAGATTATAAATTTATATTGTAATTTATCTTTTTTTACTTTGATTTTATAATAACTTTTTAAAAAGGGTTCTTATAACAAAAAAAAACATAATCAATAACATATAGATAATGGCCAAAAGATGAACATGTTTGAAATGGACGAACGAACTTTTGTTAATAGGACGGCTTTGACATGACTTGCTAAAAGGGTCATTTATTGAAGACATTAAAGTAAAACAATAGAGGCGAAAGGTGTAAAATAACTGCATGTCCCCAACCCGTGGACCATGTGCCGACTTTCCAGGTAGTTGGATTATATATCATTATCTATACAACAGATCTATAGTATAGATGTATTAACAGACAACTACCTCCCTTCATTTTTCAAAGACCTTTTTCGTCTTCTTCTAAATTATTTTCTGCTACTAGGCTGTGTTAATACAAGCAACACCATTGGTTGATTTATAATGACCCAATAGAAAGGTTGCACAAGGTGGTTGCGATGGGGAGATACAGTTATTTAACCCTTTCTCCCTCTAGTGTTTTACTCTAATATATATACTATATTTATTTGAAGACGATCAAATAGCATTTCTTAAGGATAAATTTTGAAAGACACAATAAAAAAATAGAAAAATTAGCATTATTTGTTTACCTTAACAGTTGCTTCAAAGTCAGAGAAAGAAACTTTTCCATCTTTATCAAGGTCCATTTTCTTTAGGGTCATATCTATCAAATCCTAAAATTTATTAAAATAATTATAATTTATATCCATCTTTCTATTAGCTGATTTTGCTAAAATGGCAAAAATTGTCAGTCTTTTGAGGATAACTTTTGCTAGGGTCAATATTTTTAAAAATCGTTTATTAATCCTTAATATACTCTTCAAGACGAATTCAGGAAGGTACCTATATATAGCCATACTTTTAAAGAAAAAAAATCTCCCCCACTTTTTTTGTATCAATGGTCATTATATCATAAAAGGAATAGGTTGGAATAGCGCGTCCATTGAATTTTTTAAAAAGTGGTAATTCTGAGTCGTTGTAATAAACAGTCTGATAAAAGTGTAATCTAAATATCCTAAGTGGGTTATTTATTGTCCGACACAATAAAAAAGTATATTATCATTTTGAATAACCTCTGAGATTCAACCCTTATAGGCAGTGAGGTACTTTTTCGTCAATAACACAAAATTAAAATAGATCTTTATTTCCTAATTACTATGTTATTAAAACATGAATTGGCAATTTTATGTAATAAAGTGAATTTTTAACCGTTAGTAAATTGTTTTAACTTTGTATGACAAGTTAAATATTCCTAGAAACACTATAGTAAACAAAACTGTTAAGATTTTCATTGTTTTTAAATTTTTTCCCTCCCAAATTGCCGCAAAATCAAGGCATAAATCATAAATATTTTGTTAATAGGATGTTTTTAGTTGATCAGTATAGTAAAAGGTGCTTAGAAAATGTTAAGATTTGATAATCAAAAGAGAAATTTTTACATTTACACTCCCTTTAAAGAGTACAGAACTGGATCTTAAAATCATTTAGTGGTGCGCCATATCAGTGCACCTAATAACAATAACTATCCTGAAAACATTTTTATAATTATTTTTAAAATAAATTATATATTGTTTTATTATAAAATAATACTTCCTAACTTTAGCTGTGTCAGGCAAGTTTTAAAGTTGTACCGGCGCATATCAGACTGCGCTAAAAAAAATTGCAAAATCAAGGTTTTTTAGCAGTGGCTGTGGCGCACCGTCGGCCCCCCTCTGGATCGCCACTAAAATGATTTAAAGATCCAGTTCAGCTTCCTATGTCTCCTATCTAGCTTGTTCAGCAACTGCTTGGCCTTCCTTTTAATGTTGTCTCTAGAGACAATCTTTGTATATTGCAATAATTGCCAGATGTTTCTTTTCCTGTTTAGCAGCTCTCTTTTCCTTCCTCCTTATAATCCTTCTCTCTCTCCTATTCCGTCTTGTCCCTCTTGTGCAGGCCAGAATTTGGATGTATGGTCCTCAGCCACCATTCAATCTCTGCTTCTCTTTGTCTTCTCCCCCCTCTCATCCCCATGCCCAGATGTGCATACACCAATCCTTATTTAATACCTACATTTGCAACAACTTTTATTCTATAAATTCTTCCAATTTTTAACATCGATAAAAGCCTGCCCCTATCGGAGAGAATCCAACCCGGTACTCACGGATAAGAAGACTCGCGTTCTATATACTCAGCTACACGAAACTTCAAAGATAGGTTGTAAAAAAAGAAAATATATTTTAAAAAAGTATTATTCACAAAACCTCGAAGGTTTTTTTCATAAACTCTCACCAAACCTCCCTGTTTTTTGGGGTATATGTATTTTAAAGATTGAAAAATTTAGTAAAGTTATTGCACAAAAAAAGTAATATATGGCCTAAAGAATCAAATTAAAAAAAAAATTTAAATCTACAAAATACAAATATTTTAGATACGGAGGTTTAGTGATAAAGAAATAAATGTTCCCCTCCCTCCCCCCCTCCCACACATATTTATATTATAGATATGGAGGTTTTGTGATAAAGAAATAAATATTCCCCCCTCTCTCTCTTTTTATCCCACTTCATATGTTCTTCCTGGTCGTAAAGTACATGGACAAAATTTTCCCTGTAAAAGATTTAGCAATATTTTGTATAAATTAAGCAATATTACTATTTAAAAACAGATAAAACATTACATCTAATGTACATACACATATAATAATCCTAAAAACGATATTCTTTTAACAATTTACATCAAAAAACAGTAAAGAAAAAAAGACAATAGAATAAATCAACCTTATTTTCTCACCATACCTCCCTGTTTTTTGGGGTATATGTATTTTGAAGATTTAAAAATTTAGACAAGTTGTTGCACAAAAAAAGCAAAATATGACCTAAAGAATCAAATTTTAAAAAAATTACAAATCTACAAAATACAAATATTTTAGATACGGAGGTTTAGTGATAAAGAAATAAATGTTCCCCTCCCTCCCCCCCTCCCACACATATTTAGACCAAATGACCAATTTTTACAAGTTATTAAGATGGCTGTTGTGGCACAGAGGTACGTTGTATGGCTGTGGCCGTGATTGTCCAGGATTGATTCTTGGCAGGGAGACGAATTTTAAATATTTTTTTGTTTAACTTAACAGACTGAAAAATATATTTAGCATCTTATGTTATCCAGTTTGCTATGAATATAAAAATGCACAATCTTTTCAGATTAAAGCCAGTGTTATATAATAACGAGCGCCACCTGAATCTTAGTTTCCAAACCTGGAAAATAAGATTTTTTTTTTTGGGGGTTTTAATTTTGGACAATTTTTGTCCCTCAGTGTAGCTCATGTGTTACGTATGTATATGATATGTACTCTAATTTGTGAAATAAATTTTAAAAAGAAATATGTGTTGCTTAACCCATTAGTGCCGAACCGGGTTTTAAAACCCGGTGCCAGAAAATGTAAAAAAACCGGTTTTCGGCTTCATAATTGCATCATTCTCAGTATGAATCCCCCCTCTACTACCCTGGCTTTCATTTCCCCCTGGAGCAGGTAGTTTTGCTTACTTCCATTTGCCGGTATAGATCAACAAAGTTTGAAAATCATGAAAATTCAAAATACCCCATCTAACTTTTTTGTTTTTATAGTAAAGTCGCTGATTTTTTTCGTTAAATCTAAAGTTTATTGACAAGTACATCTATTTGTGAATTGGTTTTATTTAAATTATTATTTTTTATATGATTTTTTTATTGTTTTTTTACGCCCTATATAGGCCCGGTTCGGCATTTCCATTTTGAGTCTGAAAATTTTATTACCCGGTTTCACTAATAGATCTTTTTTGACAACAACAACAAAACAGGGTTTTTTTACCCGAAATCGCTGGCTAAACACGAAATTTGAAATAAATCGCTTCGTATTATACTTGTAGCTCTTTAGATTACATGAGGTTGTGTAGTTTTCAATTATGGATCGTATCAAAGTTCTAAAAAGTGTTCATCTCACTTTTGGCGTTCAAAAATTACATTTTTCAATTTTTGGTCAAAATAACCGGGTTTATACAGGTCAACCGGGTTTTAAAACTGGAGGAAAGCACCAAAAACGGGTGTTAATGCCTGGTTGGTATTTATGGCCAAGCCGAACCGGGTTTTTTTGCAACTTTACTGTGCACGCCACTAGAGCAAAACAAAAAAATACGAATTCTGTTTTGACCATTATAAAGCTTCCCTGAAACTTACAGCTCGATCGGCCCATAAAAGTGGCGCTCGGCACTAATGGGTTAATAATTCATTATGTTGCGTCCGCTGTACCTAAATTGATGTAACTATACATGCCATAGTATAACTATTAACCAGATATACTACTTTCAGATATAAAATGAATTTCATCCCGTTTGCTGTCGTCGAAGGACTTGAGCTCGAACTGCAGGCTATGCTTCCAGAATTGGATATCGTCCTTAGGGCTCTAATCAACGCCCCTTAAGGCTTGCAAGCCTATACCACATACATTGTGTCCTCCGTCCTCAGGGGCCAGCGGATTCCAGGAAGGGGTGGTGCAGGGAAGGATGGAGGAGGTGGCCATGAGGCTTGCAGCCGCATGGGCTGATATAAGGAAAGACGTTGAGGATGAGGGGGTGGAAGAAGGAAGGGTGGAGGATGTTGTGGAAGGGGCGGCAAGGGAAATGAGGGTAAGGGAGCGAAATGATGTCCTGGCAGCAGCCAACAAGCGCCGCTGCACCCAATAAATAAATGTGATATAAAAGACTTTTGGACTCAAAATTGTGATAAAAATAACCTGTGATACTCTGGCCAAATTAAAAATTAAATGTACCTGATCTAGATCTACAATATGTAATATGTACCTACCTCATACAGTAAACCAAAAAAAAAAATTGACAACAGTTGGATTGTGCCATATAATCCATATCTACTGTTGAAATATGATTGTCACATCAATGTAGAAAGCTGTACTTCTACAAAAGTTGCCAAATATCTGTACAAATATGTTACAAAGAGTAATTCTAGAGCAATGGTCAGTGCAACTGTAAATGGAATTGATGAAATTCATAACTACATTGACATGAGAGTTGTTGGATCATGTGAAGCTGCATGGAGATTGCTGGACTTCCCCTTACAATACCAAAATTCCTCTGTCAATGTCCTCCGTGTTCACTTAGACAATCAACAACAATTAGTGTTTGAGGATGGTTCAGAAATAGGAAACCTTGAGCAATTTAAACAGACAGAGCTGACAGCATTCTTCAGATTAAATGAAGAATTAAAAGCTAGTAATGCAGGCTTAGAATTGATGCCAAAGCTATATACCTACAAATCAAAAAATAGAAGATGGGAAATTGGTAAACAAAAACATGACACGATTGGTCGTGTGCATAGTGTTGGTCCTGTATCAGGGGATTTGTACTACTTGCAAATGCTTCTACATCACAATCATTGTCAAGGAAAAACAAGTTTCACAGATTTAGGAACCGTTAATGGTGAAGTGTGTGAAACTTACCAATGAGTATGTGAGAGGCTAGGATTACTCCAAGGGGATGTTGAATACATTAATGCTTTAGAGGAAGCATCCCATACTAAAATGAGCCCTCAACTCAGAAGATTGTTTGTAATGATTCTGATATTCTGTAATCCAGAAGAACCAAGAGTGCTATTTGAAAGATTCTGGGATACTTGGAAGTATGATTATGAACGGAACGCCTTAGCAATGAATGTTGAACTTGATGAACAACAGCTAAAATCATTAATTCTACAAGATATTGAATTAAACCTAGCAGCTCATGATAAAACACTAGCTGAGTACAGACTTCCAATTGTAACATTGAAGATTTGAGGAGAGTCCAGCACATGACAACTATCCAACCAACAGCAATTAGAGAAGAATTGTACTTTATGTGGTTCAACTACAAGAAGAAGCTGAACAATTTGCAAGAGAGCTTACAAATGATCAAAGAGATATGTTCAACAAAGATCTGATTTGAGGCTTTTCATAGATGCCCGTGGTGGCTGTGGGAAAACATAACTATTCAATACCATCCTAAAATCCGTAAGATCTATGTCAGAGCAAGGAGAAATTTGCTTGGCAATGGCATCTACAGGATATGCAGCAAATTTGTTACACATGGGTAGAACCTACCATTCTAGATTGAAAGCTCCATTAACTCCTAAGTATGATTCTACTCTCAACATACCTGTTCAAAGCAACCTTGCCAAGGTTGTACAAAAGGCTAGACTATTAATAATAGATGAAGCAACTATGAAGGATTCATACATGTTGTCAGCTATAGATCGCTCTCTTCGTGATATAATGAACACTAAAGAATAACCATTTGGGGGGAAAATTGTAATCCTTGCAGGAGATTTCATGTTTCGTGCATGTTTATTAAAGAGAATTTGTTGGTATTGTAAGTAGCTTCATATTTCACGATATATATGGCATCCGATTTTGTTCGTTTTGTGCATTATAAAAAAAAATAATATACGTGTCGTAAAACATACATATATTAATTCAATCTTCTGCCTACACAATCTAGCGTAGCCAATCTCGCCTCTGATTGGTTGAAACAAAGGTCCTTGTCTCTTATTGGTCGAAGCCAAAATACTGAGTTCTCATTGGACAATGAAGAAAAATCTCTTGCCTCTGATTGGTCAAAACTATGTGTTCGTGTGTCTGCGTTCGTGTGTCTGCGTTAGTGTGTCTGCGTTCGTGTGTGTGTTTGTCTGCTTCTATTTAAACATAAACACATTTTTTGGGCTTTAATAATTTTAAATATTTCATTAATTAAAAATTACAATTTGCAAGACTTTAAAGTTTCAAATAAATTCTTTTTTAATAGTATGTCTTAATAATATAATATATATATATATTTATATAAATGGGTTAAAACTATAAATAAAGGCAAAAATTTGAAATTCAGCTGGTGCAAAACCAGTTTTTTTTTACAAAAAATTTTACTTCACATGAAATTTAGCTAATGCAATCCCCTATAAAAACGTATTTCAGTGTCGCCTTGATTGGACACCTCCTTCCCCCCCTAAATGTCCAATAAAACCACGAGAACGGCAAAATCAGACTTTAAAGGTCATTTTAAAGGTCTTTGACCTTCGAGGTCATATATTTTTTTCTCATAAATGGACTCCCTGACCCCTAAAACCCCCAATTTGCCGTATTGGCATCGAAATCGGCCAAAAACGGCTAAAAACGAATTGTTGACCCAAATCTCCGTTTTCGGACCAGTGTGCAGTGTGTGGAAACTTTAAGATGGGCTTATAAAGGACATTGCACTCCAACATAAGGTTAATGCTGACAATCAGGCTGTCAACAATCCTGCAGTTAGACAAAAATAATACTTATTGTTAGCCCAAAGACTTTCTGCCAAAGTTAATACTTATGCAGCAAGCCAAATTATGTTGGTCTATCTCAGAGCAGTAGCTAACATTTTTAGCTCTGTCTGATCCTATGAGGACACAATTTTTTATAAAAAAAATAAAATTAAAAAAAAAGTATAAAAAAAAAAATAAAAAGATTTTTTTTTAAAAAACAAGAAAAGCTAAAAAAAATTAAAAACAAAGAAATTCATCAAAAATGGCTTGCTATTATACTTGACCTCCTCATGGTGCAAGCTGGATAAGACAGACAAAGTATAAAATCATATGTAAGTTTTTCAGACATGTAGTCAAAATCAAATATATTTTTAAAATCTTTCGAGGACAAGTTATTACAAAATTTTAGCAATAAATTGAAAAAAGAATTTTAAAAATAAATTCTTGGTTTTCTTTTAAATTGATAACTGAATAAAAGTGAAAATGTCTTTTGTAGGGAGGAATTCATTGGGATTGGGTAACCTCCCACATTCCCCCTGTAAAATTTTTAAAATTTTTATTTTTTGCCATTTAATATTTTTTAATTATTTGGAGAACAAATTTTTAAGGGGGTGTCGGAGGTCATCTAACCCCCAAAAAATTGAAAATAAAAAAAGAAAACAATTTTTTTAAAAAATTTTAGAAGGTGTGGAAAATCACCCCACCCTTAAAAGTTTAAAAAAAAAAGAAAAAACATTGAAGAAAAAAAATTTCTAGGGGATGTGTAAGGTCACCTTACCCCCAAAAAATTGAAAATTAAAAAAAGAAAACAATTTGAAAAAAATTTATAGGGGGTGTGGAAGGTTACCACACCCCGGAAAATTTTAAAATGAATGAAAAATAATTTTTAAAATTGAAAATGGAAAAAGAAAAAAAATTGGAAAATTTTTTTTTCGGGGTTGGGGAAGGTCACCCCACCCTGGAAAATTGAAAATGGGAAAAAAATGAAAACATTTTAGGGAGTAGTCCCATGTTGGAGGAATACTGTGGGAGGGATCCCGTGTGGGAGGTATCCTGTGGGAGGGATCCCGTTTGTAAGGAATTCCCTGGGAGGGATTCCATGTGGGAGGAATACCGTGGGAGGTATCCCATTTGGGAGGTATCCCGTGGGAGGGATCCCGTTTTGGAGGAATACCATGGGAGGTATCCTGTTAGGGAGGAATTCCGTGGGAGGGATCCCTTGCAGGAGGAATACCGTGGGAGGTTTCCCGTTTGGGAGGAATCCTGTTTGGGAGGAATACCGTGGGAGGTATCCTGTTTGGGAGGAATTCCGTGGGAGGGATCCTGTGTGGGAGGAATACCGTGGGAGGTATCCCGTTTGGGAGGAATACCGTGGGAGGGATCCCGTGTGGGAGGATTCCCGTGTGGGAGGAGTCCCGTGTGGGAGGAATACCGTGGGAGGGATCCTGTTGGGAGGAATCCAGTGGGAGAAATCCCGTGGGGAGGAATCCCGTGACTACCTCTACAAACATGAGGGTCAATGCCAATCAGAATCCTAACCTTCATGTATTGATAGATGGACTTTAGACATAGGAAATGGTATACAATCTCAAGTAAAAATACCTGAAAATATGATTGCCATCAAAATAACCTCTGAAACTGTTGCTATGCATAGGTTAATAGACATGGTATTTCCAAATATCAACGCTAATATATCAAATCCTGAATGGTTAAAAGGAAGGGCTGTATTAGCAGTAACTAATCGTCAGGTTAATGCTCTAAATACAATTGCTATGCAGAAACTAAATAGCTTAGCTGTAAAACTTGAGAGCACAGATAAATGTACAGATCCTAGACATGAACTAAGGTTTAATCCAGAATACCTCCATACACTTACCCCTGATGGATTTCCTCCTCACACACTCATGCTAAAGCCAGGTGTCCCATTGATTCTACTAAGAAATTTGAATCCAAAACAAGGATTGTGTAATGGATCTTAATTGATAATCAATGGCTTGATTTCTAACAGAGTATTAGATTGTACTGTTGTTGAAACTCAGGAAAAAGTATTAATTCCAAGAATCACATTTGTTCCCTTACCTGAAACCTGGCCTGAAGACTGGCAAAGAATTCAATTTCTCGTAAAGATCGCATTTGCATTCACCATCAATAAATCTCAAGGTCAAACTATGCAAACTGTAGGATTGTTCCTTAGACCAGAAGTATTCACACATGGTCAATTGTATGTTGCTATATCAAGAGTAAGATCACCAGAACATTTGAAAATTGCATTAATTGATGATTATGTAAATAACATTGTATTCAAAGATGTATTAATTTGAATTAATAATTGTAATATATAATAATTGAAATACAAAATAATATTTTGATCCTACAAATAAAATATCAGAAGATAGAAAAGGAACGTGCAGCCAATAGCGCGCTCTTGGCTAGTACTAAAGTAACAGGATGTTTGTCTGTGTGTGTATCTGTGTGCCTGTGTGTCTGTACCGAAGGATCTCGCTAACCGCTGAACCGATCGAGTTCTCCTTAACAGGGTAGATTGTCATATGTCCCGGGAAGGTTTATAACTATTTTGGGGGAGGGTACCACCACCCTCCCAAGAGAAATCACAATAAAATCAAAAATATTTTTGCCGCATAGTGTCGCTAGCATAGTCGCGCTGCGTAGACGCATGAATTTAACAATTGATAACATAGACAAGTTATTTCTCAAATTAGATATTTAAAATAAAAAAAAAACATTTAAAGGCCGCTAGAGGCCTCTAGGGGCGTAGCTGCTAGTATCTATTTAAAGAGAGAGGAAGTTAGGCTGGGACTGCACCCCTCTGTTGCCAAAAGAAGTCTCCTTGTTTTCTTTATTTCTCCAGCCTCCTGGTCTTCTTTGCCACCCCTGATAGGGCATTCATGCTTGCGCCACTGGGAGGCGGTACAATTCCACAAATCAATGAATTTGGAGGTAACATATCCAGTCTCATAATCTTCATCCACAGGAACAGGCACATGTCAGTTTGACAGCAAATAGTTGATGTTTTAGTTTAGGGTCAAATTCCTTAACCTGTTAAAGAATTCACATGGAGAAGGGTGAGTTTTGTAGTTACCCAAACAACGACACAGGGAAAAGGATGACTCTAAAACGTCTTGTTCTATATAAAAAGTGTATCCCCTCAGACTTTAGCTCCTTAGACAATGTCAAAAGACTTTTGTTGGCAACCAAAATACCCTTCATGAACGGTTCCAGGGTTTGAGGTTTGGAAGCTGTCTTCTTTTTTTTCTCTTTTCTTAACTTTGTTTTTTCTGTGCTTTGTTTGATGATGACTTTACAAATTTCATGTTAACAATAAGTTTGGTCATACTTTCAATGGCTGCACTTTGCTTCTCTTCATTAGCCCCAAACGCATCTTTCAACTGATTAGTGTTTTTACTGAGGCTATCACTTTGAATGAATGTAAACCAGTTAGTCACAGTAGTTAGGGTTTTACAAACATCATTTTTACTTAAAAGTAAAGAGAAGGCTTCTGCTGTCCTGGGTTTGAACAATTCTCATGCTAAGTTTACTTTTTGCCTGTCACTTCCTGCTTTGGATTGATTGACTCTTAGCAATTTGTTGTAGGCAGCTTTATCCTAGATATGCTGTTTGTTTCTGTTCTCATCGTAAATTTTGATGCCATAATCCAGCATATGGTTCTGCAATAACTTTAGACCGTGTAGAGGGTCTAGAAAAAATTAAATATAAATATTATCAAACCTTAACTCCTTCATCACCATCCTCCTCTAGTCCTTGTCTTACTAAACAATTCTTCAACATTGTCAACATTTCTTCCCTGAAACATGTAGCTTTTTGTAGAGCCTATAAAAAGAAACGCCATACTGGCCTTCCATTGGTCAATTAAAATGTATTAAAGCGTGCTATTGTAATTTAGTATGTATATTGGTATTGTATGATGTCATTTTTACAGGCACTATAAATAGCTTAAACATACAGTCAATTATAATTTTCATTGAGTATAGTGTACTAGAAATGTAAGTGAATTAAAATCTAATCCCAAATATTATAAGAAAAGATAGAAATGCAGATAGACGATAAAGGGCTTGCTAGCCTGTTCTAAAACAATTGAAAACCTTAATTGTAGTTCCATCTATTATCCCTATTCTGTGTCTAATCTTCATAATTGCTTAGTTAATGTTATATATCAAAATGCATTGAGGTCGTAAATAGTGCAAAAATTTCTATAACTAACTATTTATTTATTTATATGTTTATCTATCTTTCTATCTATTTGTTAATCTATCTGTGAATCCAGCTATTGGTAAAAAAATATATCTGTCATCCATCCATTGATCTGTTCATCCATCTATCTATCTATTGTTTTTATTTGTGACCAACTGTCCATCTATCTATCCGCCTATCAATCTGTCTATATAATCCATCTATCCATCTAATGCTTGCTAATATATCCATCTCCATTCATATCATAAATTGTGAAACAATATTATATTAATCTACTCATCTATCAGTCTAACAAAATATCTAGGTATCCATCTATCAATCTATCCATCTATCAATCTATTATTTGCTAATATATCCATCTTAATTGAGATCTTAAATTGTTGATTGTATCGGAAAGGGAGCGTTCCTTGAGTCATTCGTCATGCTCTTTGTGAAAATTTTCTATACTTTTTAAACCTTACTCCGCTGAATCAGAAAAGACAACATTTCCTTTAAATTCACCTGCAATAGTGCGGTATTAGTGTGCGAGAGTTAGTTGTTGACTTCACAAGCGCGTTTTCCTTTGTTCATCGGAGAATGCTAAAAACGGATGTTTTGTGCAATGGAAAGTGTGTTTGATTGTTAGGACCCTGCTGTAAGCCTGTCCGGCTTGCATGAGATGTAACCCAGGTAATGATTATTACATGCAGGCTGAATATAAGGCCTAATTGCATTTAAATTCTTTCGATGAGTAGAGAGCAAATTAATTTCTTTGTTTGTTTAATGAAAAGACCAATCGTACCTATATAACCTGATAATTTCAATGTATTACGCTCAATAATGATGTTTCGTATTCGTTTGAATCAAATTATGATCATTTTATTTGTCTGATCTGATTATCTCATTTATATGTGTTATTTAACTGATGTATTTTATACTTTTTAGAGCATTGGTTTTCATCTTGAAATACAAAGATTTGTAAACCTTCTGGTTTTCCATCCTCATCAGACAGCATGTAGTGGGTCAGTCGCCTATCAAGCGGTCTCATGTTAAATTGCAGTGATACATGGATAGAAAAAATATTCTATTAATATATCTTTCTAAAAGTCTAACAAAATATATAGGTATCCATCTATCAATCTGTCTATCCATCTATAAATCTATTACTTGCTAATATATCCATCTCCATTAAGATCATAAATAGTGAAACAATATTCTATTTGTTCATCCTCTGTTCCTAAAATTAAGAGAAATTTAATAAAAGTATTAATACAAAAAAACAAGGTTGACAGCATCCATGAAAAAATCAGAAGGAAGAACAAACGAACAATAACTCTTGTAGAGTATCAGACCTTAGTAAGCAGAACATTAATTTGTAAGTCCTAACCAAATTGTACATAAATTATTACATAAAAAAATGCGTATTGGACCTTGTTGTCGTAGCAATCATTCGATAAATCTGATATCATACAAAAAGTTGCTGTCAAAAAAAAATAAAAAACCAGCATGTTTTAAATGGTTATGGGAATAATCAAGTTTAAAATGGATAGGACAATTCTAACACGTTTAGATTAACGAAAAGCTAACCGTTACGGGCGGACAGATCGACCCTAGTTATAGAAACGCTTCGCTTTTAAAAAGAGATTTAATAAAAATATTAATACAAAAAATTATCTTATGCAAGGACGTTTAAGATTGAGAATATTCCCTCCCAAAAATTAGGGTACCATTTAATTATTTATTAGATAACAAGGATGACAACATCCATAAGTAGCGAAGCACAAAAAATCGTCGATGGTAATACGTACAGGTAGATTTAAAAGGTTTATACTAAAATCAAGAATAGATTTATTGGATAAAATAAACATGAAACCTTGTTTTATTTTGCATGATATTGATGACGATGGTCAAAGTAAATTATATTAAAGATGCTGATAACAATGGGAAAAATTATTTTGATACTGATATCCCATAAAAGTTTGAAAATTGCATCAAAATAAACAAAGATATGGGGAAATATGTAAAACATATAAAAATAGCCAAAAACCTGATAAAAGGGAGTCTGGCCGTCGTTGTTGTTTTATTAAAACGACAAAAAATTTAATTTTTAAATCCTTAACTTAAAAAAATTGGAAAATCGGAACATATACACTTAAGACATGGAAAAAAGTGTTAAATGTATAAAAATAGCCTAAAACCTGCCAAAAAGACAGTCTGGCCGTCATGGTTATTTTGTTTAAAAGACGGGAAATTTAATTTTGATATCTATAACTGAAAAATTTTGAAAATCAGACTATAAACACTGAAGATATGGAGAAAAATGTTAAATATATAAAAAACAGCCTAAAACCTGCTAAAAAGGCAGTCTGGCCGTCATGATTGTTTTCTTTAAAAGACGGGAAATTTAATTTTGATATCTATAACTGAAAAAATTTTGAAAATCGGACCATAAACACTGAAGATATGGAGAAAAATGTGAAAAATATAAAAATAGCCTAAAACCTGCTAAAAAGGCAGTCTGGCTTTCATGGTTGTTCCTTTAAACGACGGGAAATTTAATTTTGATATCTATAACTGAAAAAATTTTGAAAATCGGACCATAAACACTGAAGATATGGAGAAAAATGTGAAAAATATAAAAATAGCCTAAAACCTGCTAAAAATCGGTCCGAACGCCAATGATGTTTTATAGTCAATTGTGCTCCTTAATGATGGAAATGTTGTCAAAAAATTTCAGCATTCTATCTTTTATAGGAGCTGAGTAAATCCCATTTCCCCCATAGCGTTACGGACTGACGGACTGACTGACGGACGGACTGACGGACGGACGGACAAAGTGAATTATAGAGTAGCTTCGCTACTAATAATATATTAATTAGATTTCACCTACCTCCCAGAGCTTGGACGTCCTGGATCCGAATCAGTATATCTTACCTCTAAGAAAAACATTGAGTCCCATTATCCATTCCTCTCTGCCCACCGTTCCGTCATTTACTTGGTCAAAAAACTAAACAAAATCAATAATAAATCAAAATAAACAAAATCAATATAGGCTAGGGAGCCGAGCGCTGCGGCTAGGCAGGCAAGGGGGCCGAGCGCTGCTACTAGGCAGGCTAGGGAGCCGAGCGCTGCGGCCAGAGTTGTTCGTTGTTGGGGGGGGGGGGGGGGTACTCAAATTTTCAAAATTGAAAAAAAAATTTCTAAGAGGATGATACCGAAAATCTCTAATATAGTGATGGATAATCCCTCATTTTTATGACGTCACATGACTGATTTTTGAGAAACTTTGTCTGGTTACGATAAAAGATTTAATATTAATAAAAAAAAACTATTTATAGGTGTAAATTATAATTATTTTTAAATGATCAAAATTTATTTATTTTTAATAATATTTTTTTAATTAATCGTTTATAAAAATAAATTGTAAGAAAAGGCTTTATTTCCTCCAATTGACCTCAAAAAAGGTTTATAAAACCCCTTAAAAGATTTTAAACTTCAATTTTATTCGTTTGGTGTGTTTTTTATTATCATTAAAGTTGTGGAGAATTTTCTCATAAATGTATTTTACTTTGTTACTAAATCTCATAAAACTTAAATAACAAATCAGGATTTTATTCTTTTACAGAACAGAAAGTTTTTAGATACAAAAAAACAATATCAAATTAGGTTAAGTAATAACAAGCTAAAAGTGTTTTTGATAAAATATAATAATAAATTGTAATACAGTGTTAATTAGAAATCTTATCGCATATCAGAAAATTTAACGTTACCTTAAAAATTCTATCCATAAGAATATCGTCTGTCATATTGAAACAATCATGAAGAAATTCACGAAACAGAGTTCTGTCCAGCTAGAATATAAAAAAAATTAAAGGCATAATAAACCACCTGTTTGTCCTCACTTACTAAAGACGGAAAAAAGGAAGCTTTTTATAGTGCAATTATAATTCAGGATTTTTAGGCCAAAAGTTTTAAATTTATCCCCTTTTTTATAGGCACTAAATCAAAAAAATTTGGCCGAATTACGTCATATTACAATAATATAATATTCTAATATGACGTCATTTTTATAGGCACTATAAGGGGCTTCCTGAAAAAGCACAAATATTTAATAAGCATTTAAGTAACAATTCTAAATAGGTTTTGGCAGCCGCAAAAAAAAACATTCATTGTAAAATTTGAGTTAAACTATTGGGACAGCGGAAAGTGTCATGTGTGATGTCATAAAAATACGTCTATTAGTCTTTTTTAGGGGTTTCCTTTTCCATTTCTCCTCTCATCCTTCCTCTTTATACGTATTTGTATTACGTCACACATGACGCTTTCTGCTGTCCCTAATCCAATTTTAAAACAATTTTGGGCATAGTTCTTTCGTGGCAACGCCCCTTAAGGGGCAATTCGTCGTATTTTTAAAATTGCTTTTAATAGGTTATTTTAGGTTATGTTATATTGGGTTAGGTGATTGCCCCGCAGGGTTAGAGCCCCCCGCATTGGCTAGAAATGGGAGAAAAGCTACTTTGAAAATACGAAGAATCGCAGGGACTATACCCTAATTTTTAGACCCCCCCTTCCTCTTTTGCAACATACTTTTTCGTAAGGGCGGCTGCAGTGCCTTGATTAAAACCTTAATATTATTTATTATTTTTTAAAAGCAGATAAATCTAAAATTTAGAAGTTAGAATAGTTATTAATACGTAGATAATAAAGAATATTATAACTAACCTTATTGTTCTATTTTTGTAAAATTATATGAAGAATTAAAGAAATGTATAAGGATAAAAAAATATTTTATCAATTATATAATGAATTTTTTTCAAATAACAAAGTAAAATATTACAATAAATGATTATTAACAAGGATGACAACATCCTTAAAAGCGAAGATCTGGACGATAGAACAAACGAACACTAGCTATAGTAGAGTGTCAGAACTGAATATGCAGAGTATAAATATTTAAGTTTTCACAAAATTGTAAGTATATTTGTTGCAAAGCATACTTACATTTTTAGGACTTGATAATAGAGATGCTTTGCCTATAATATTGTACTTTGTTGTCCCAGAAATCAGTTTTTAAAAATCTGATATATAGGATACTTATATCACATAAAAATTGCTGTCTAAAAAGTTTTTAAAAATCAACATGTTTTAAATGAAGATACGGACATTCTTGTAACGATTACAGTTTTGCTACTCTTTCTAAATTTTGCATAGCTGTTTTACTTTTAAGAATCGTCATGCAAAGTTTGAAATCGATAGGACAATAATAACGGAAATAGCTAACCGTTACGGAAAGATGAGTCGACCCTAATTATAGAAAATCTTTGCTAAAAAAAATAGTTGTTTCGCTGTTCATAACGATTCGTCCAACTGCAGTTTAATCATAAAGTTCGCTTTGTTTTAAAGACTCCTATAGGTCCCGGCAAAGTATCGTGTGTAAATTTGTGTTACTAAAACTTTAAAACTGCCTGATTTGAGTAATAAGGTTTTAATAAAATTTTTCCTTATATTTGAGAAAATTTTTTGTATTTGTCCTTGTGGTAATATCTACATATTTTAAAACGATGTGAACGAATACGCTTCGTATATTATTTTATTAAGTTTGTTCAAAAACCCATTGCTGCTTATGTACATTGCCATTCTTGTTAAAATCGAAGCTTTTCTTTTTCTATAATAGGTACCGGTCCATCCATAGGCGTCCAAGGGGGGGGGTAATGGGCCATTTGGCACCCCCAAAATTTTGTGAACAATAACCCCCCCAAAAAAAAATTACCCCTACCTTGGGGGTGCCGTAGGCACCCCCAACGATTTTTGGGGGGGTATTTACCCCCCCCCAAACCATTTTGGGGGGGGTAATTACCCCCCCCAAAATAAATGTTCTTTAAAAAAAAATTTTTGGGGGGGGGTATTTACCCCCCCTAAATTGAATGTTCTTAAAAAAAAAATTTTACTGTCCAACCAGTTAAAACAGTTCTTAACCATGATAACAAAAAATTTGATAGTTTGATCATGTTTTATTTGCTTGGGCCTTTATAAGGGCTAAAACCATCCCGGGGATCTATGATGTAACTGTAAAGCACTGAAGATTCCATAAAATAGATACCTAACTAAATTAAATATTTCATTAAATAATGAAAAAGAATTTCTATAGGCGATTTCTTTTGGGAGGATGTCAGGGTGTCTCAAAACTAGTTATAAAACTTACCAGGACCTATAAGACGCTTCACTTTAAAGTAAAATCATATTGGTTCATTGGTTAGTGAGTTATTTATTTTATTTTTATGTTCTAAAGAATGAGATACTACTATATATTTGAATAGTAGTGGCGCCCTTAGCATCTAAGAACTCGTGTTTTCTAAAGGGTAAAAAGGGAGGAGAAAAATAGCCTAAAACCACTCAAAGGATTGACCTATAATAGTGTGGAACCATCATGGGATCTATGTGAAGCTTTCCTAAAAAGGAGAACTCAGTATTAAAAGTAATGAAATCTGAAGCTATAGTCAAATAAACCTTACTTACTACTTTATGTTATAAGATAGTACTTATTAACTTAATAGATTAGGTAGGTACTTTTTTTACATAATTAAATTACCCCCCCCAAAAATTTTACCCCCGGGGTAAATTAGTTTGGGGGGGGTAATTACCCCCCCCCCCCCAACAGATATGGGGGGAGTATTTACCCCCCCCAACAGACTTTAGGGGGGGTAATTACCCCCCCCAATCAAATTTTACCCCCGGGGTAAAAATTTTGGGGGGGGTAAAAAAAAATTTCGGCGCGCTTCGCGCGCCATTTTACCCCCCCCAAACATGAATTACCCCCCCCCCCTAAAATTTTTTACCCCCCCCCAAAAAAAAAGCTTGGACGCCCCTGGGTCCATCCGTTCATTCTTCCGTCCTTCCACCCGTCCGAACGTCCGTCCGTTTAGACATATACATTTCTATTCTGCTTATTCAGTTCTGACACTCTAAAAGTGTTAATATTCATTTGTCATTCCTTTTCAGAGCTTCGCTTTTATGGATGTTGTCATTCTTGTTTAAAATAAGTTTTATTTTACCTTGTCCGTTTCACCGCCAGATCTCTCTCTATACAATTTCAACAATCTTTCTAAAATTAGATAGATAGATAGACACATACATTAGGGCGGGTTCATATCGGAATTAGACAAAGAGGGGATATGCAACAGATAAAATTGACCTTTAAAACATTTCTGACCGAAAAAGAATTAAAAAAAAATTGAGTTTTAGAACGCGACCACTAAAAAATATATTTGATTACTTATTAAAATGCAAAGACGACATTCAAAAATTTTTTTGAATCAGAACTATGGCTTCATGGTGCTCCCTGGAAAGGCCTTGAGGAGCTGAATCAGGAACTTTTTCCGTTTCAAAATATCTCGTTTTTAGCCTTAGAAATCACTAAAAAACCACATTTGTAAAGGTTTATTGAGAATTGTCCAATTTGTAGAGGTTTTTTTTAGATTTTCTCAGGCTAGGAACGAGATTTTTTGAAACGGTCAAAAGTTCCTGATTCTACTCCTCAATGCCTTTCCTGGGAGCACCATGAAGCCATAGTTCTGATTCAATAAATTTTTGACTCCCATTTACAAATAGCTATACAATTGAATGTCTGGTCGTCAGTGGTTTTAAGACTCAGGATAAATTTTAAATCATCCAGAGGTGTATTATACTCATACAAATCATTTGAAGATCCCCACTTTGGCCTCAGAAAAAAAATGTCCAAAATCGACCCACCCTAACATACATATACAGATAGATAGATATATAAATAGGGTTTATTTTTCACCGCCTGATCTCTCTATACAGTTTTAACAATCTCTTTAAAATTAGATAGATAAATAGATAAATTAACAAATAGATAGATAGATAGATATTTAGATAGATAGATAACCATGTTTCACCGCCTGATCTCTCTCTATACAGTTTTAACAATCTTCCTAAAATTAGATAGATAGATATACATGTTTTATGTTTCATCACCTTTTCCTTATTTCTCTATCTGACAATCCTTCTGAAATAAATTAGATACAAAAAAAAGATAGATAGATATGAAACAAAAAGTATCTACAGTTTAATATAAGTAGGTTTGACTTATACAAAGTTTGATAGGCTACACTGACATTTTTAAAAACCAAGCCAAAAATATTGGTGTGGGTTTTCTCAAGGCCCTGCATCCACGAAATTATTTTTAGTGAACTGAAGCCACTCATTCTATCTTGCTGACTAGCTATCTGCCAGTTGAACTGTTTTGTTGTTTGTTAGCACCAAAATTTTAAATATAGCAGCAGCGGCTGCTATGCCATTGGTTTTTCTCTACCAATAAGACATTTTTTATTTTTCACAAGTTGTTTACTGTTAATAATTTTTACGTTTAAATTTTGGCTCAATTTCTTAAATAAATTTTTTTTATATAAAAGAAACTGTGTATTATGTTATAATCAGGGGCGTCCAAGCTTTTTATTTTGGGGGGGGTAAAATTTTTTTAAGGGGGGGGGGTAATTCGGTTTTAGGGGGGGTTTTTTTTACCCCCCCCGAAAATTTTTACCCCGGGGGTAAAATTTGCTTGGGGGGTAATTACCCCCTCTGAAATCTGTTGGCAGGGGTAAAATTTGTTTACCCCCTCCAAAATTTACCCCCGGGTAAAAAATTTAGTATTAAAAATGCGCGCGAAGCGCGCAAAAATTTTTTTTGTTAGAGATTTTCTATTTTGGGGGGGGTATTTACCCCCCCAAAATTGTTTTGGGGGGGTAAATACCCCCTCCTAAATGGTTGGGGGTAAATTTTAAATGATGGGGGTAAAATGATAAAAATTTTGGGGGTGCCTACGGCACCCCCAAATTTGTTTGGGGGGGGGTAATCGCCCCATTACCCCCCCCTTGGACGTCTATGGTTATAATAACATGTTTTAATCTTATACAATTAAAAGTAATTGTACGCGTTTTAGTTAATTAGATAAAATAATAAACAAAAAATAGTTAATTAAAAATAACGAATTTGATAGTTTCAATAGATAAATTTTCATTTTTTTTTATTTTTATACAGAAAGTTACATAAACAGTTAGGGAGTTGAATCCATTTTATAGAAGCAGAATTATAATCTATGATTATGGTTTGGACCCTCTAAAAAACGTAATCTACCATTCCACTTTCCCCTCTCTTGGTGATGATATCATCAACGCCGATACGATTTTTGAAATGTACAATTCCTCTTTCAATAGAGGCGAAACTGGAATGGTACATTTATGTTTACATATCAGCATATTCATATTGATTTCCTTATTTAAATCTACATAATAGTAATTGTATATTCTAGTTATTTTTTTATTTTACATCAAACTTTTTAATTAAAAATAGTATTTTATACATTCCTACAATTAACATAATTTAAAAATAGTTGTATGATTTAAATTATGTCGATGTTAAAAGTGTAAACCACCATTTCAGTTTCGCCTCTATTGTAAGTGGAATGGTACATTTCAAAAATCATATCAGCCTTGATGATATCATCACCAAGAGAGGGGAAAGTGGAATGGTAGATTACGTTTTTTACAGGGTCAAAACCGTAATCATAGATTATATTTCTGCTTCTATAAAAATGGATTCAACTCCCTAACTAATAAAGATATTAATAAAAACAATGTCCATAAGTAACTTATGTACAATAGGTATAGAAGTAGATTTACCTCATACAACTTAGAGACCACATATTAACTTTTTCATAAGGTATTTTCATTTGATTTGTAAGGTTAGTTTATGTTAAATAAGAGATGGTATTGTAGTATTATGGGGATAGTTACCCACAGGGCTAAAGCTCACATGGAGTGGGGGTTATCTGTGAGTGAAAGAAACCATTATAATAACAAAACTAGAATAGCATATTGTCAAAATAAGAACATTTAAGGCTATTAAAACTAAAATAACTTTTCGGTAAACTTTAGTTGACGGTCGATAGGTCGGACATATCCAAATTGCAGGAAAGCTGTGCTGCTATAAAGAAAGATAATACAATAAATAACTTTAGATTATTGAGTTATCATATAGATTTATAAATGAGATAGATTTTGGCACTTATAGCTGCATCTTAGCAAAAATTATTTTGCATCAAATTATTTCTTAGGAATGTTAGTGAAATATAAATTGTTTTTCTTAGTTCATAACATTTGCAGTATAAATTCATATATTCTAACGAGCAGAAAACCTTATAATTTGAAAGAAGTTAGAAATTATGTTTTACAGAGGAGATTCTGCCTTTTAAAAAATACAATTTCGTTTCCCCTGTCAAGAATGATTACCTATTTCTCCAAAACTAAAATGAGTTTTCTTTACCAAGATTTCTGTCATCTTCTTCTCCTGCTTCCTACACAGATAAATAGATAGATAGATAGATAGATAGATAGATATATAGATAGATAGATAGATAGATAGATAGATAGATAGATAGATAGGTAGTTAGATAGGTAGATAGATAGATAGATAGATAGATAGATAGATAGATAGATAGATAGATAGATAGATAGATAGATAGATAGATAGATAGATAGATAGATAGATAGATAGATAGATAGATAGATAGATAGATAGATAGATAGATAGATAGATAGATAGATAGATAGATAGATAGATAGATAGATAGATAGATAGATAGATAGATAGATAGATAGATAGATAGATAGATAGATAGATAGATAGATAGATAGATAGATAGATAGATAGATAGATAGATAGATAGATAGATAGATAGATAGATAGATAGATAGATAGATAGATAGATAGATAGATAGATAGATAGATAGATAGATAGATAGATAGATAGATAGATAGATAGATTTACTTACATCATGTTATCCAACAAGCTTTAGTATTAGAAAATGAAATTATGCAATTTTTACTGCATAACTCAACATTAGCAAGGTATAACTAAACTGAACATAATCATTAATAAATTTAATATTCACAAATAGAGAGATAAAGTATATTTAAACCTAAATGAATAAAAAAAACATTGCAGAACAATGGTCGAGCTGACGAACATGGCTAGAGTTTTAGATTATTTGCTTAGCTTAGCTAACAGACAATGTGACAATCAATCTAACCTAACAAAATTTGAAAAAATAAAATTATATCGTTTTAGCGATGCAAATATCCTTGACACACAGACAGTCATTCTAGTATACGACCTCTTTTTAGATAAGGAGTTAAAATTGGATATATTTTCACTAATCTATTGATTTATTATAAAAATCTCGAATCAGTAATACCCTAATCTAATATATAATGTATACTATACCTTATCATTATGCTAACGTCCGTCATTTTGACGGCAGACATGCAGCCACCAGGCAGCTACCAGGCAATACAAATCTGTTAGAAAAACTTTTCAAATTGCGGATATATATTAAAAAAGTTAGGGCTATGAATTGATTGCAGTGTATTTTATAGATCTGAAAATAATAACTTTATAAAACATTGAAATGAAATTATTAGAAGAAAATAAGATTCTCTTTTCATAGCTGTCTCATACGAAGTATTTTCTAATTTCATATATTTTTTCGATTTTCTCATAGTATTTTAACGGATTTTAGATTTTAAATAATATGGAAAAACGGTTCTTCATTCTAAAGGGTTAGAATGTTTTACATTTTTTGTATAAAATTACTTTAATAAAGATATATTTCGATTTTAGCAATCATTTTCAATTCATTTTGTCTCTTGTTAGAAGTGAATCAAGCAATATTAGCTTGGTCGTTTTAGACGTTTAAGATACAATTTCTATAAATTACAGATGTATAGATTAGCCACTTTAACACACTATCATGAATGGACACTTCTCACTATCAATTTGATTAATTAAATAGTAAAGTGTCGTCGAGCTGGCTAGCCGTGGACATTTTATTCCATTTTATTCCAGTATGGCTTCTAAGCCGTACTGAAACATTAGTTATAGCATCGTATTATATCCAGTTTTCTACAAATATAGAAAATTACAATTATAATATTAAAACCAGTTTGTTTAACCTCGGAAAGCTGTTTATGATACGATGCGATAAATAACTATTATCATAACTTGCAACTTTTGACAATGTAATGTATATTGAAGTGATAATTTAAAGCTTTGTGTACACTCTAGGCTGTTTCCTTGATGTATCAAATATTATTGTAACAGTAGAGAAATGTGCAATTTTGTAGTAAAAATTAGCTGTTATGTTATAGAAATATACAACTATAACCCCAGCTGATATTATGTTATATGATGGTTCTATATCCTATACATAGAGTGTTCCTGTATTTTTACTAAAATTTCATTATGCAAAAGTATAAGAGTAAACAATAGAGGGGGAAGGAGTTAATTAACTGTATGTCCCCACCCCGTGGACCCTGTGTCGACTTTCAATTGAATATTTAAATATCAGCCAATAGCATCGTAAATACAAATCGCTATATAAGAGCAGAAAGCAATTTGCTAGCAGACGAAAAAAGTCCCCAAGGAAGGAGCTATGTATTTTACTGGTTTTTCCACCTATACTTATCTATACATTTAATTGAAAAGTAATTAGTCAAAAGACTTAAATGCTTCTTTAAAGTCAAACTACTAAAATGTTTTTAAATTTCTTTATATAAGATCTTCATCTTTAAAAAATTATTGTAAGTCAAATCAAATGATTAAATTAAACTTGATACATATAAATTTCTAAATGAGTGCCCTTTTCCCAGGTTCTACGAAATACCAGAAAAAAAAATCGTTTTACCAGAAAAGTGGTAAAGCTGGTCAACCTGGTATAATATACCAGTTTCGTGGTAAATTTTACCAGCAAAAATTTTAGCCAAAAAATTAGTCAAATTTTACCATTTTTTTTGTAAAATTTGACGAAACAAAAAAACCCGTTTTTTGTGTTTTAAATAAAAAACAGCTCTTCATAATCAGTTGTAGTACTTTAAAATAATGACTTTTATACAATGAAGCCTAAATTTAAATTTTTTTTTTTTTTTTCAATTTTACCACTTTTGGAAGTTTTACCAAAAATGTGGTCAATTTTACAACTCTATTTTTCAGGTTAAGTCCGAATTTTCGGACTTAGACAAAAAAACACAATTTGGTCAATTTTTACCAAAAAGTTGGTAAAATTTGACAAGGTATTTTTTTAGGCTAAGTCCAGATTTTTGGACTTTGCCAAAAAAAATGAACTTGGTAAAATTTGACCAACTTTTTGGTAAAAATTGACAAGGTAAATTTTTAGGCTAAGTCCAAATTTTTGGACTTTGCCAAAAAAAAAAACTTGGTAAAATTTGACCAACTTTTTGGTAAAAATTGACAAGGTAAATTTTTAGGCTAAGTCCAAATTTTTGGACTTTGCCAAAAAAAAAAACTTGGTAAAATTTGACCAACTTTTTGGTAAAAATTGACAAGGTAAATTTTTAGGCTAAGTCCAAATTTTTGGACTTTGCCAAAAAAAAAAACTTGGTAAAATTTGACCAACTTTTTGGTAAAAATTGACAAGGTAAATTTTTAGGCTAAGTCCAGATTTTTGGACTCTGCCAAAAAAAAAAACTTGGTAAAATTTGACCAACTTTTTGGTAAAAATTGACAAGGTAAATTTTTTGGCTAAGTCCAGATTTTTCCAAACAAACATCCTTCTACTTAATGATAAAAATCGCAAATAAAATATAATGAGGAAATATTCAGACCTAATACTTTCCAAACAAAGCATCCTTTTACTCAGCACTATTTGCTTTCGTTATATGGAATATGAAATTAATAAAATATGATGATAATGATTTTATTTAGAATTTATTTCATATTATAACATAACAGGTCATATAGATATTATCCAGGTCAATACTGAAACTACAAAAGATTGGCATCCAAGATAACAACAGTCTACTACTGATGCCTAAATGTCGATTGATAACAGTGCCACCTGGAGAGGTAAATTGTAATGCTGCTTTTATGGAGATTAATGTACTGAAGAACAATCAGGCAAGTCTCCTACCTGGAGGTACTCTGACTATTTGGCTGGAAGTTATAAAACCTGGACCTGAAAGTGCAGTATCCTGTCTCTCTGGTGACCTGGAGAATTGTTTTGAGGATCCAGAGTTTACTGATTGTTTGATAGAAACTAGTACCTCCAAATTAAAAGTGCACAAGTTTATACTTGCCTCAAGATCTCCAGTATTTAAGGTAGGTTTTTCCATTCTTACTTGTTAATTAAATTCTTGTCAATATTTTTAGGTAAATTTTTAGGCTAAGTCCAGATTTTTCCAAACAAACATCCTTCTACTTAATGATAAAAATCGCAAATAAAATATAATGATGATAATGATTTTATTTAGAATTTATTTCATATTATAACATAACAGGTCATATAGATATTATCCAGGTCAATACTGAAACTACAAAACTTACTAGTATCGTTTCTGTAAATAACATTTTTTAGAATTTTAGCTTGTGGAATGTTTGGAGCTCTCGAGTAGAACTTAATTAATAAACACCGATTGGGCGGATTGTAATCAATACGCTTTATATGTTAAAGTCAATATTTTTTAGAATTTTAGCTGTGGAATGTTAGGTGTCAACATTGTCGTCATAATAAACACTGATTGTAATCAATACGCTTTATTTAAGTTAATTTTAACTGACTAACAGAATATTCTCTGTTCAACATTGATCGTCATAATAAAACTTATTAGTATCGTTCTGTAAATTATTTGTTAATTTTAACTGACTAACATATTTTAACATATTTTCTCGGTTCAACATTGTCGTTATAATAAATAATGAAATTTTTTGTATAATCTGTGACTGTTACATGTTGAGATGGAACTCTAGTTGTTCTCCATGGAACTGCAAAGCTCCACGTACTTCAAAACTGGTTCAACTCCAAAATCCTGAAAAAGAATATTCATTTTTAAATTAAGCAATTAAAGGATTAACAAATCAAAAAGGCCTTACAAAAAGGAAAGTTAACGGTTTTGGGAAAATTTCATGGAGAAAGTAGATACAGCTTGTGTATGTGCCTGCTTATTAGAGAAAGTTTAATTCAGTTATCAATACATAACCAGACTGAGAGAAACTAAGAATGTCTTATAACGGGAATTTGGAGTTATGGTATGAATTAAATAGTCGTATGTTAGTACTAAGAGAGAGTCTAGAGATTAGAGCCAGAACTGACAATGTCGAGATCCAGAGGGAGGTTTGTAAGAGGTTATATCAACATGGATGGATTACTACACATCTTAATCGCTGCCGTCCTTCCCCTCTGCTGCCCGCCGCTGCCCAGGCTGCCGAACTGGCAGCTGTTCTTCACGAAGTAAACATGCACGAGGATGAATGTAATGCTGTTTAGATTTTAATAATATCCTGAATGTACTGTTTCAATAATATAAAGTAGTAAAATCTAATTTTAAATAGCTACCTATCTAGTACATTATTTTTATGTATTAACTTTTGTCTAACCAGTTTAATATCTATCTAATAAATTTAATAATAGCTTAATTGTTAATATAATTTAGTATACAGTTTCATAAAGGTAGTTCGATGTGTGTCTGTGTATATTAACTTCATATTTGTTATGCTTGTATACATGGAAACTACCTTTTGGGGCCGAGGTGTTGCCGTAGTTGCGTGTAGGATTATTCCAACTATCTTTTATTACAAATAATTAAACACTTACTTTTAACGGATGAATTTCTGATGGCAACAGCTTCATGTTGGTGCAAGAAATGTTCCACGGTCGAATTGCGGTCAGCTTATAATCAGAGAATACACCCAGCTGTGTGCGAAGCTAAACCTGAAAAAGAATATTAATTGAAATATAATTTATATATATTTTTAATATTATTTTACATAAAACACATCTTATAATATCTTTCTATTAAGGGTATAAAACTTCGTTACGCTTAAAACAATCATAAACCTTAAAGGGCGAATATAGGTTGGATATAATATGAGCTTATTTCAAAGGTGCTATTATATAAATTATAATAAATTATTTAAAGATAATGACATATCTAATTGTATTAGTCTGTTTACAGCTTATAAAACCTGTCTAACTCAAGATAATATTATGTAATTAGTGTGGTTCCCTAAGAACTCAAACACTCTACCGGTATCACACAAGGCTTCGTAGCAAGGTTGAATTAAAAAGGTTTCGTTAAAGGATAGTCTTAATAACATGGCCTAAAATATCCATGTTCTTATTAAAATTATTTTAACACTTACTTCTATGTAAACCATTCACTAATTGCAGCGCCCATATATTTTCTCACGAATCTGATTCCTGGTTAAGTCTGAAAAACAATATTAATTGAAATATAATTTGTTAATATTTCTATTATTATTTATATATATTAATAGTAGAATACTTTAAATATTAAGAATAGGATAAAAAGTCGTTCTTATATCATATATCAAAAAGGTTTAAAAAATTATAAAACAAACAGTTTATCGAAGTAGCTTAAAACCATGCGTAAGGTCCTATAAATTATATTGATTTTTTTATTACATTATTTAAAACTTACTTCTATGTGAGCCAATCTTTAATTGCAGCGCCCAAATAGTTATTTCTGATGAATCAGTGTTGCTGAACCTGAAAAACAATATTCAATTTAAATATAATTTATTAATATTTCTTACATTCATATATATTAAACCCGGATTATTTAATATTAAGAATAGGATAAAAAGTGTTTCTTAGATCAAATCAAAAAGGTTTAAAAAAGGCTTAAAACAATTATCCTATTATATAAATATATTAATATTGTTCTCTTTTACAACGAAGCTTTTTATTTATTTTAATCTATAGCTGAAACTCAAATTAAAAATAGGATGAGGCCTCGACTTTTCTCTTCCTACTTTAAGTGCCCCTAGAGGCTTCTAAGGGGCATAGCCGCTAGTAAAACTTAAACCGTTAATCGAAGGCAGCCTAAAACCGTACGCTCAAGGTCTTATATTATTAATGTTTTTATATTAAAATTATTTAAACACTTACTTTTACGCAAACCACTCTTTGATTGCAGGGTCCATATACTAACAGCCAAGACTGAAGGTGGACACGTACTTTTTTAAACATCTGACTATCATCTCTTTGATTGCAGGGTCCATATATCAACACTAACAGCCAAGACTGGTAGACAAGTACTTTTTTAAACTTCTGAATATATAGCTCTCTAGGAGTTCTTAACTGACATTCATATAAATCTTGTGACATGGACCATCTCCTGTCAATCATACTTGGATATAACACGTATTTTCTCTAAGAGACTTGAACTATAACACTCATTGTTTACAATAGTTTTCAATCGGTATAGCGGCATTCATGCACATGCTCTGTACAGGTATACAACTTTATATTGAAAAATATTTCTTTTATATCCATTGCAATATATTTTTTTATATTTTATCGATGATATTTCATTTAAGTCATTGCCAAAAATATATTACATTCACATTAAAAAAAATTTACATTTATTTAACTTTCGTAACCCTGTTTTCAGATGATAAAATCAACGTGCTGGACAAAGTTGCCAAACTTTAAAAAACACCTTATGTATATAATATCATTTTAATATTTTACCGGTTAATTAATTAAAACTGCATAACTTATATAATTCATGAAATGTTATTATTCGTTGCAATTTTACGATTAAAAATATAACTGTCTTGCAAAGTGTTTTGCCACCTATTCAATCTGTATGTTGGCAACCGTAACTTTCCATCGGCGCAATAATTCAACTGGACTATATGACTACGGTGCATTTTTGTATTTTAGTAATCATTTTTAGTGAAATTACAGTGAATTAAGACGTTAATATGTATCATTCTGTTTTATAATTCAAATTTTATCATTAATTATTGAAAATTCTTTCTAAAATATTCTTCGTATTCGTTTTTTCTCCCATTTTTGGGACTCTTTTTAGCTTACGTAATATACAGGACTTTTTTAAATGTAAAATTAATAAATATATGTCTTGCACCGTAGTATAAACGGATTGTCGCAAATATAGGAGTACAATTATAAGAATGAAACTACTATTTTGGCCCAGAGGTGCCGGAGGCACTGGCTAAAAATAACTGTTTTTAATCTTATGCTTTTAGATTTTTATATTCGTAGAAAACCATGCATATAATACGATATGCTAGTTACCTAGTTTTTTGGCGTATGAATGAGAACACCTGTTCCTATCCACCGGATTCGAATGAATACGAGCTATTTTTATTTTGTAATTTTTTATTTCTTAAATATTCTACCTTTTCAGATAGTTCTGAATAACAGGCTATTCAAGTTAATCACCTGGGTACGCGTACATCATAATAACAGGTATGGGTGTATATTAGCTGTATAAGATTTATTTTTTTTCTCCTGCTACAAAATTTGTTCTAAATAAATAGGGGGGGGGGGGGGGAAGTTTTGACACATTTGCGTAAACAGGGAGTATAGGCTTTATCTTTGGACTGAGAGTATAGGTTATTAGGGATAAAATCATTCTTATATGATGAATTTTCCCAAGTTTTAATATTTTTTGGATAGGCCTCCAGGTTCCGGAGCTCCAGGCCTTCTCCCCCCCCCCCCTTGTTTAAGGACAAATAAAATACCGGAAAGTTAAAAAACATTAATCACACCCCTCCCAAAAATAAACAAGACAAACAAAATAATCATTCCTCAAATTAGGATGGATCCATACCAATACCACGAGCTGCATGACAGATGGGACGCCCTCATGGTTAGGATGTTGAGACTCTTCTCCAAGCTAAATATTCGAGTTCAAGAAGAATCATGTGGCATTGATGACGCTGTTGAAATAGTAAAACTGTTATACCATCACGGTTGGGTAGAGACACACTTAAAGAAGATTGAACCTATGCCCGAGAATCTCTACGAGAACGAGAGACCCCGCCTGGATGATACCGAGAGACGTGTCATTGACCATGAAGCCGACTGTGCACCTTTCCTCACCAACGTCAGCCCTTTCTTCTAAATAAAACCCAGAGTAACAAGGTAAAAACTACGAAATTATTGCAGGGGTGTATATTCTGCTCCGGGGGGGGGGGAGGGGAGGGGGAAAAAAGAAATAAGTGGATCAATGATGGAAGTTGCTTCAAATCACCTGCTCTTGTTCATGGCTAGTTGTCTTTTGTAGCAGGGGAAAAAATTGTTTTTAACCAAAAAATGTTTCAGAATTCTTTGAGTTTCTTCATTAAAAAACGCTTTAGTTTTCTCATTTTTAATTCAATGTTCTTTCCTTTCAGGGAAGAGAAAGGAGAAGCTAGGAGAAGCCGAGCTCGCCGCCGGCGATTTCATCCAGCCTCCGGATATCCATGCTGAAAGCGAATTTTAATTGTAATTTGTGGCGTTATCCTCTTAGAAAATTTTGTTTGTATTATTTAACTCCCCATCCCCCCCCCCCCCCCAAACTAAATTGCTGGGTTAGGTTAGGCTAGGTTAAGTTATACGGCTAGGTAGAGGCCAGGGGCCGTTTTTCTAGGGGGGGGGGTATTTCCTAAGAGGATAACATCAATTTGTTCTTTCAGAACATTTACGTTAACCTCTCTTTGATTGCAGCGCCCATATATTTTATAATTAAGTACCCATGGTGACAGTGATCGAGCCCCACTGGTCGTGCAGATATATAATTTCCTGCATATAAACATTAATAAACATTATTTACCCCTAAAGCCGACGATTACGTATGCACGTGTACAGTTTTTTAAGCTTCTGGCTATAGCTCTCTAGGAGATCTTAATTGATATGTTTTATTTTTTGTTTTTGTTTTTTGATATTTTTGTTATGTTGTTTTTTATTATTTATTATTATTTATTTTATAGCAAATTAACAAATTTTCTGGGTTCAACATTGTTGTTATAATAAAACTCCATGCAACTGCAGAATTCTGCAAAAGTCACGACCAGTGGGGCTCGATTATATATGCGTTCGTCGGCTTTTCAGGGAAGGCAGGAAATTTATATAGGTATTATCCAGGTCAGGACTGGAACAAACAAAATATTATGTATATTGTATATAGTTATTTTTTTCAAAGTAAAAAAATGTCAGACCAACGCTGGATGACGTATGTATAATTGGATCACAATTTTGATAGGTAAGTTTAATTAATTTTATAGACAATCAAAGAATAAATAAGGGTATTTTCTTGTTTGTAACTCTAACTCTTTATTTTGTGAGTTCCTTTGACATTTAATTTTGGTTTCAAAAAGTGTCACTCCCCCCCCCCCCCCCCTTTTTTACTTTCTCCTTCTTTCGTTATATGTAAACAAGTAATAACCTTATTATTATAACCAGGGGTGTATATTCTGCACAAGATTTATTTTTTTTCCCCTGCTACAAATTTTTTTATTTTTTTTCCCCCCTAGATTTTTCTGAAAAAGTAGGGGGGGAAATAGAAAAATATTTAAAGAACTCTATACTTCATTTATTTTATCCCTCCTACCACACATTTCTTTAGTTTTTTTTCACCAAGGAGGGGGGGGGGGAAATGGAAAAAATGTTTTCAGTTTTCTTAATTTTTACATTTTTTTTTCCTCCAACCACTTATTTTTTATTTCCACCCCCCCCCCCCCCTGAGCAGGGGATCCCATGCAGAATATACATCCCTGATTATAACATATACTTCTTATTTCAGGAGTTACCTATACACCCCTGTTAGACGTTATTGCAATGGGAGACAATTTGATTGGTACACTCTCTAAAGCTCTACTGAAGCGTATAAGAAGTGGAGATAAGAGGAAAAATGTACAGGTGACTTTTTACAACTAATTATTTCTACATATTTAAGATGAGACCTTACTTTTCATTACTGTACTTAAAGTATAATCTATGCTCGACTTTAATTTCTATTTTTCACTTGCAGTCAGCGCACTATAAACATGCTTGCTCTTACACCAGTATAGTCATATGTACTGTAATCAATTGACACGTGTAGCTTGCCCAAATAACGATCCATAACAACTCCCCTATATTATTTTAAATAAGTAATTCACTAATTATGTAATCTTTTTCCAGTTGCAGCATAAACTGAGGTCCATAAGAAAACTCTTCTGTAATGCAACGAGAAACAGAAAATGGCGCAAGAAACCTCCACAAAGTGAAGACAGTCAGCCATTACTAGAAGAAGAACAGCAGGAGGATTTGATGGATGTGGAATATGAGAACGAAACTGCATCGTCAAAAGGTAACCTACAATATCTGTAATATAAAGTAGAACGATGTCGGTCTGTCTGTTTGTTGTTTGTTTGTCCAAATTCCCACAAACATTGTCTCCCAATTTTTGTTTTTTATTTTCCTTTCAATCTAAATTTCAAACAATTGGTTTGATCAAACGTTAGTTAAGTTTGTCTCAAGATATCCTTGTTCCAGGGGTGTATATTCTACATGGGATCCCTTAACCTAACCCACCTTCACCCACTCTCTACATTTATCTACTTTTTCTGGAATTTTTAATTTTTTAACTTTCTAATTTGACTAGTTTTTCTTTACGGCATTATCCTTATACTAAAGTAACAGGATGTCTGTGTGTCTGTTCAAAAGGATCTTGCTAACCGCTGAACCGATTGGGTTCTCCTTTACAGGGTACCTTCACATAGGTCCCGGGAAGGTTTATAACTATAAAACACCATGTTTAACATCGTATTTTTTTAGGTAAAGTTTGTACAGGCTGCAATACCAACTTCACAAAGGAAACCGAAAGTATATGTTATCAATGCTACGCAAACCAAGTTTTGGAGCGATTAAATAACAATCCTGAAGAAACAAACTACATTAATATTGTTGTAGACAATATTAACAACAATAATACCAACGATAATAATGATGCAGACAATGACAGCATTCAAGATGCCGAGGACTGGGACCACGTCGAATTGTTTGATATACCTGAAGATTATTTTGACCCAGATGATGACGATGACCCTGATGACGAACCTGATGGCGAACCTGATGGCGATCATGACGGGGATAAATTCAAACATCTTACAGAACTTGAGAAAGAAATTGTTAATGATTTCAGAAGCGTTTGTGTTCTAGACAACCCCATCTCTCACAACAAAGTTAGAATCATCCTGGCAATTCTGAAACGCTCGTGTATTTTCAAATTTCCGTCATATAATACATTATTCAAACCCAAATACAAAGTTGAAATCAAAGAAAACAAATATAATCCTACAAATGCTCCTGGTTCACTGATTGAGTGCAGGTATGTTTATATACGATTTAGAAAGCGTAGCATTTCTATAATCATTACCAAAATTTCCGTACGTCCATTTTAAACATGTCGATTTTTCTCCTTTTTTAACAACAAACTTTCAAGTGTTCTAATTATCAGTTTGATCATTCTTTGGTATATTGCTTCCTGCGACAACTTGAGAACAATATTATAAGCGAAGCCACTCTATAATTAATTCCTTAAAATTTAAGTATGTGCATAAACCTTATCCTTCTTGAAGTATTTTTTTTTAACAAATTTACTTACATTCAATTTTGGTTCGACTTTAATATTTTTAAATTCAGTTCAGATACTTCACAATTGTTAATGTCCGTTTGTCGTACCGTTACAGTGCTTTGGTTTTTATGGATGTTGTCATCCTTGTTCCATTACTTTTCATCGTAATATTATTTGGAGCCCGATGGTGCAAAATTTCTTTGAATTGTGCAAGTTTTAGTTAAAAATATATTTCTTTTTCCAGATTCCCTACCTATGAGATCCTCCAAGACGCCATCACAGACTTTAAACGGTTGAATGGACAACAGGCCGTTGATGATCATATAACTTTTGACATCTCGGGCGACGGAGTGAAAGCAGCTCAGGGATCTCATATCTCCTATTATACTGTCTGGATTAGGTAAGTAATTAATATATTGTGGATTTGAAAGGGTTGGGTTGGGATAAAGTTCTTTTCATATACAGCATGACCCTCGAAAAAATATTTTTTAGGATTGGCACCCTATATTTCAAAGGATATCAAAATATTTGTTTTACATCAATTGACAGCCCAGATTTTTAAAGCCAAAGTTTAGGAAACCATTCAATAAAGAAATAAGAAAGAAAACTAAGTTTACAATTGATACTTTTTTCTATTGCATACATATATAAAAATCTGTCTTACTGTATACCAGGACTTAATTAATACCATAAGTAAACCTAGTTTTTACCACTTTTACGGTAAAATTTTACCAGCCTTTACGTTTTATAAATCAGTAACTACAATTTTAAGTCTAAGGTATTAAATGCTATTATTATTAATTCTTCTTTATTATTTCAGGTTATTCTTCAACAAGGATTTCAGTGTTATATTGCCAGTCAGCATATTTGAGAAGACGAGGAGGCGTCCCTACAGTTACAACTTTCTGGATAATGTTACCCGATTCATCAACAAACTAATTCAAGAAGGATTACCTGGACATACCTTTCAATGTAGAACCATCATCCACGATGCCGTTGCGAGAGCCGATGTATTCGGCATTCTTGGCCATGGATCAAAAAATGGATGCCCACACTGTGACCTTCCAGGGATGGCTTTTTCACAGACTTATCTCCGTCAAAAGAACTTGGTATTGTTCGAATCAATGAATGTATTTTACCCCAGTGACAGTCAAAATATGGGTACGCCGAGGTCTGACGAGAAATTCCGCAAGTTAGAGGAAAATAATCAGAACATGAAAACCAGTTTTTCTGAGCTTGACCCGAGCTTGGATTTAATACAAGATACCCCCAGTGATCCGATGCACGCGTTGCACCTGGGCTATGTAAAGAAAGTGATGACGTACCTGAAGAAAGGACGTAATAGTTATCCAGAATTGGAAGAAGAAGACTTAGTTCAAATGGAGAGAATTACAGGGATGTACTGCATTTGACTAAAGAAATGACGCGTAAAATAGGTGTTTTCTTCGCGCATTTCTCGGCACTGCGATAAAATTCTGCATTTTTAGATTTATGTCTATTACACATTATTTGTACGCCTTGTTATGCCGCTTAAAAGAGTGTTAGTTTGAAAAGTTTAAAGAACTTAAATTTTGAAAATTTTCTCCTTATCACCCATATTTTACCATGAACTGCAGTAACTCCAATTATAGATGAAATCAACGATCAATTGAAGCTTGTTGGCGATTTTGATCGCGTTCCCCGTACGTCCATCATGCGCCTGACAGAGAAGAAGCTAGCCCTCAATTTGAAAAGTTCTGAATTCAAAGTACTGGGCTTTTACCATATGATATTTTATGCAGAGGTAGGTTTTTACCATATTATAATCTTTTTAGAATTTAAAGCTTATTTCAGTTTCATTATATTGTATAGCAATAACATTCTTTTTAAATTTGCGCACGTGTGCTATATTATATATATATTTCTATTGAGGAGGGTGGACTTCCAATAAGTATATAGGGCGAAGCCCCTAGAGGCTAGGGGCGAAAGAGCTAGTTTTACCTTAAATTATTACAATGTTTTTTTTTCCAGTTGGCAAATCTTAAAGATGAACAACGTCTGATATGCAAGTTTTTATTCCACATATTGCGCAGTCTCGAAGAGCATATAACAACTGAACGTGTGGCTGAGCTCAAGACCATGATAATGGTCCTGAACTCAAAATTGGCGGAGATGTACGGCGAATCGTGCTTGAGTTACAATACTCACATGCTTTACCATATGCCGGAACATGTCCGCCGATTTGGACCATCCATGGCGTTCAGTTGTTATGCTTTCGAAAGTGCCAATCATGTGATATCAACTTACATCCGAGGATATAATTTTGGCCTTAAAGAGGTTTCAAACAGGTAATACTATTTTTTTTTAGTTGAGTTCCTTTGACTTTTAGTTTTGGTTTCAAGAAGTGTCACTTCTCCCCCCCCCCCCCCACTCTTTACAAATTTTAATGTAATTTTTAAAAATGTAACATAACTTTCTTTCCGTGTATTGCTGATCAAACACTTAAGCTATAACGATTTCACCAGCAACATACCTTTCCGTTTAACAGCCATTAATGACATAAATGACATATTTAGATTGTTGATATTTCACACAGTGAAACCGTACATAAATGAAAAGCTGGCTGTCAGGGGAAAAAGGAATGCCAACAAACGAAAGTTCGAAAGAAATCAATTCTATACAGACTGCCAAGACCTCTACTTTGTCCCAGACTGCCGTCGTGATAAAACAGTATGGTTGGTCCACAAAGTGAGGACATTTTTTCCGGCATACACCTTTCCTGAAGATTCCAGAATAATAGGTAGGGGTGTATATTTTGCACATGATTAATTGTTGTATAGAAATATTTCATGAACTATACATTTCATCTAATTCCTTTTTAACCTACCACAATTTATTTGTAATTCTCTTATCATGCCAGGAGGAGAGTGTGGTAAAGGGGGGAGGGGGGGTCTAGGAAATATGAATTAAGTTTTATGGTTTTAAACACTGAAAATATACACCCCTGGTATTAGGAGTAGGCAAGACTGACGATCCCGAAGACTATAGCCATCCTCCAACACAACTAGCCTCCAACCTACTGAAGTACAGAGTAGCACATATCTCCGTACACCTGTTGCATCAAGATGTCTCCATCGTAATTCCTATCGGAATTTAATTTTGTACATTGAAAGCAGAGAAAGGGGGGGGGGGGGAAATGACACTTTTTGAAACCAAAACTAAAAGTTCCATATTGTACCCTTATAAAACAACTGCCATGCAAAATGACAGATCTGTAACTGTTTCTTTAGTTCAGTTCCTTTGACTTTTAGTTTTGGTTTCAAAAAGTGTCACTCCCCCCCCCCCCCCCCCCTTTTGTTATAATATGTATGTAAAATGTTGTAAAATTCAACTGAAGGCCCTTCCCTCTTTATTTGGAATTTATGTGAAATGTACTTTAAAATATTTTTTTCATTAAAATTATTTTTTATAGCTAATTTTAAAAAAGGCATTTCAACTAAATTTAGCAAAACCCTACCTTTTTGGCCATCGATGGGTATGAAGTTAAAGTGTTATAAGTCTAGTCTGTAATTTGAAAGAGTACATGTTTGCAATTTAATTTAATTTTACATAAAATTTTAATTTCTGTCTACACATTTCAGATTTAAAACTATGCAAATTGCCCATGCCAACGACCTGGATACAACAGCGTAATTTCGACTGGCAATTGATCAAGCTAGATCCCAAAATGACGAGGACTGGAAAGAGTGCTAGTTCTGTAAAGGTAAAAATTATATTTAAGGCCTAATTTACTATTGTACAAATTGCTGCTACCCTTCGCTCTTAAAACTTATAAATTCGCATGTTACCGGATCGAAAGGAAAACCTTATCGGTTCATGCTTAACAGACCACAAAAGATTATTGACCAAGTATAATTATTTATTAATTTTCCACAGTGTGTTTAACATTTGATATTAGTAATTAAAATTCTAGGGGCGTAGCCACTGCTATCTAATATCTTTTTATGCATTGTAAATACAACAATTATTTCTTGTTTTAGAACAACAAGCCTACTGGAGGTGGCAAACCTAATGGAAGTGCCAGAGGTGGAAGTGCCAAAGCTCCAAGTGCCAAAACTGGAAGCAACAAATCTACTGGAGGTGGCAAAGGTAGGATTTTAAGTTTTATTGTTATCGGTTTTTGGTTTGTTGGTGTTTTGTTGTTAAACTAAACTTACTAACATGATGTCTGTTTGTGGGTTTGTACCAACAAATCTCGTTAACCGTTGAACAAATTGGGTCCCTCTAACCATATAACTTAACCTAGCCTAACCTAACACAGTCATTTTGTCGGGAGAGGGGGGGGGGAGGGTAAAGTTTTAAAAAATAGAAGAAAAAAATTAGGATAATGCCGGTGTTGTTTAAAACTATAATCCTCGGTAAGTAATGCTTTACAATAATTATCTATATTATTTTTAGAACACAACTAGAATCACAACATCTCCAATGAGGCCAATAAATATTACCCCACCTCCATCTCCACGGGCACGGCACCACTCCGCGAGTCAACGGACCGCGAGAGTTGTAGTTCCTCCTGCAACATCATCACGATCCCAGTCCCAGTCATCACGACCCCAGGGATCATCTGGCCCTTCTGGTGAGATGGAAGAAAGCGAGGTATTATTTTTATTTCATTTTGTCATCCAGAGGATACAAATTACAATTATTTAGGATATATATCGACTTAGCCTGGAAAAAATAACTTGTAAGATTTGACTAAATTTTTGGTAAACATTGACCAATAAAAATTTACCTTGTAAATTTTTACAAACAAGTTGGTCAAATTTTACCAAGTTGATTTTTTGGTCAAAGTCCAAAAATCTGGACTTAGCCTAAAAATTTACCTTGTCAATTTTTACCAAAAAGTTGGTCAAATTTTACCAAGTTTTTTTGTTTGTCAAAGTCCAAAAATGATGGAAGATGCTTAGGATCACTTGCTCTTGTTTGTGGATAGTCTTCTTTTCTACCATGTAGTTTTTAAAATACCAAGACTTGAAAATATGTGGTTTAATATGTTTAATTTTAAGGATTTGTTCACCGGGGCCGTTATGAACCAAATTCAGAACCAATTTCAGCAGCTACGTACTTTCTTGACCTCACAAATGAAAAATCAAATAGAGCCCATTAATGCGTCCATCAGAAACTTGGTAAACAAAACGTCCACAAACCATGAATTAGTGAAGAATGAAATCAAAGACCTGCAAGACAGTGTATCAAGAGATATGGCTGAAAATACTGTAACCCTGACAACAGAAATGAAGAAAACCGGCAAAATTGTGGAAACCTTGGTGACTGATCTAAGAAGACTGACCAATGTGGATGAGCTTGATGAGGAGGAGGCGAATAAAGGGCCTAGTGAGAATCAGGATGTTGTCGTGGACCAGATTTTCTCACCAGAATTTTACAAAGAAAGAATAAAGAACCATGACCCCTTGGAAAAAGATGGTTATATGAGAAGAGAAGAAATTATCTTTTTCATCCAAAATTTCGAAGACTCACGGAAAGTGGATAAAGGCTGGCAAACCTTACTGAAAGTATGCCGAGACATCATAACCTTCCTATATGTCGTGTTCGAGCAGTTCACCTTTGACGCCCGCATCACCGCTGCCTTTTGGACTGCTCCGGAAGTTATTGATGACGAAACTGGTAAGTAAATATTATTTTGTAAATTTGACATGATGAGAAAACGTTTAAAACAGGGAGAAGGGAGGTGGGGGCAAGGGAAATAAACCGAATAAAAGGGGCATTCCTATTCTTGCTAGCAGGTGACCATGTACAATAATCTTTTTATATATATATTTTATTTGTGAAAATAAATCTTGTGCAGAATATACACCCCTGGTACAATAATAAACATGTACCTATGCATAGTTAATTGAAAATTTCATTATTATTTCAGTGGAACGTTTCTTGGATCATTGTAAGTTAGTGCTTAACGAGACGTACCTACATGAAGCTATCCCACCAAATTTGTGGAGAACAGGAACCTATGTGTCTTCAAGCGACCTTTTTCGAGTGAGGAACCACATACAAGCTTGTAGGTAATTCAATTATTTATCGCATCTATTCCGCGTCTATTAAATGTGAAAGTGGTAGTTTCACAAAATGCATTTCAATGTTCTTTAGTTAAAAAAGTAGTTTCACGAAATGTTAACTGCATATTGTATTCTTGTTAAATTGTTAAACTACATTTCTATGGCATATGTTTCAAAGAATTTCAATTTTGTACCATGTATTTTTTTATGTGGCAAGACTTTTAGTTCATCTTTTCTTGATATATGTTATATGTTATATATTGAGACTGTTTTGATATAAACCCTTTTTTTATCTAGGTTCAAGCGCAATTTCGAACAAACTTTTAAAAAGGACGCGACTGGTTTTTGTGAAAATAAGAAGAGGGCCGAAGATTATATGATTGCTAATGAGGATCCTGTCTGCTGGAGGTTATTTCGAGGGCTGGTAACGCGAAAACAAGAACGCGCATTGTCAACCCCAAACTTCAAGTATGAACAGGTTTTTGAAATCAAGCCAAGGAAGGAGACAAGCAATAAGAAAGGCAAGAAAGACAAGAAAGACAAGAAAGACAAGAAGGAAAAGCCACAGAAACGATCAGCCTTACAGATGTGTGAATTTTATCTGGCCCCTGCAGAGATACAAAGAATTAAGCGGCGTATTAAACCGAAGACAATCACAACTTCAACACCAGGTGTTACAGCCGAAGACAAGAAATTTTACTACATGTTAGGTGCCCACTCAATGGGTTGCTTACCCCACGAAGTTCAAGGAAAGAACCCGATTTACTTGAAAAGAAACAATGACAGGTCAAGTACTTCATTTCAGATCAAAAATTATGCAGACATTGGTGGGAATGCAAAGAAATCCAAGCAATTTTTCAAGACAGTCCATAGTGATAAGAAGGTTATACAAAGAGCTGTAATGTATTATTCGTACGCCACAAACAATTTGAAACCAGAAATGAGTGAAGAACAGACAAAGATTCACAATGCCAGTGAGAAAGCAACAATAATTTCCAGACATAGAAAGATGAATGCTGCTGATGAATCCACTGCTGATGATTCCACTGCTGATGATTCCACTGCTGATGATTCCACTGCTGATGAATCCACTGATGGTGAAGACAATGATGGTGGAGGCAATGCTGTTGAAGACAATGATGATGAAGGCAATGCTGTTGAAGAAAATGGTATGGAAAACATTGCTGATGAAGAAAGCAACAATGGTGAGGAGCTTGTAATTGATGACGGAGGCGACGACGTTGAAATGAATTCAAATGATGATCAGATTGGGAATGAGTTACGCATACCACCCGCGGAGAATCCAGCAGTAACTCCAGAACCAGTAAAGCAACCAGTAAAGCCACGTAGGTTATATGAAGATCCAATTGTCAACAGCCAGTCCAATAATAAACCCAAAGTAAATGTATTTAAAAACATCACAAGCTCCAAAAGGAAGAAGCATGGAAAGGGCTCGAAAAAGTCGAAGAAGATAATTATTTCTGAAACAGACGATGAGGGCCAAAATGTGGGAAATCTTGATGATACAGTCCCAATGCAAGATGATGAACAACCACCAAACTTTCCACCACTGCAAAGACAGAAAGAATTTTATGGACGAAATAATTCAATCACAGGTACATATTTGTTGAACATTAATTATTATTTATAAGTTTTATCTTTCCTCGTATTGTGTATATACTGCACAAGATTATTTTCCTCTGCTACTAATTTTTTTTAAATTTTTCTTCCCCCCCCCCCCTATTTTTTTTTCACCAAGTAGGGGGAAAATTGAAAAATATTTAAAGAACTCTATGATTTATTTATTCTATCCCTCCTACAACACATTTCCTTTTAAAATTTTTTTTTCAACCAAGTAGGGGGGGTGGGGGGGTGGAAAAAATGTTTTCAGTACTTGCTTTTTGTTTGGAAACGTATAAAATTAATGTATAAATTAATTATTTACAGGCAACAGTAACGAGAGACAGGTGACTGGAAAGGCAACAAGTGTCGTGGAGGAAAGCAGCAGTGATGAGAATGATGAGGATGCCGAAGGTATTGTTATTTATAGTTTGAAAAACGTAGGAACTGTATCACCTAAATTTAAGTTTATTAATATTTTAGTTGAGAAGTAGTCTTAGATAAAAACCCTGTGGATTAATTTTGTTTTAAGGGAAACTTCGTACAGGCCCTGACAGGGTTTTAGGCTAAAATTTGTATGGGCGCAGCCGCTATCTATAATACTAAGTAGCTTAATGTCTGTCCGGCCGTCAGAAGCTTAAGATCTCAGTAACCACTGAATCGATCGAGGTTACGGTAAAATTTTACCACCTTTTAAATCGTATAGGCTGGTAAAATTTTACCATAAAAGTGGTAAAAACTAGGTTTTTTATGGTATTAATTGTATCCTGGAGATCGGATTCTACTCTTCTGTGTATTGGTCCTGCGGTGATTTTAAGCTATTTCCTTGGAGGGGGGGGGGGGGGGGTTGGGTAACATTTATACTATTTGAAATAATGACTATAATAATTATTTAGATGATGTGGCGATCATTCCAAAGAACCGGGAGCGAAGGCAAACCGCATTGGAAGCCGAAGCAAAAACCAAGAGAAGTTTACAGCTGGACAATGAACCATCATTCGAGGTGGATAACGAAGATGACGGAAACCAGAGTGACGAAATTGTGGAGGTTGAGGACATTGAGGGCAAGAATGACGGCAATGCAAGTAAGGAAATTCGGATACATCCATGTGGAATAATATTACCCAAACTTGCCATTATAATTGAAAACCACACGGGTCATTATGAGGTTGTTGCAGTAGGCTCAAATGTTTCTATATACAACCAAATGGAAATTTTAGAACTCATCAACATTGACGGTAAGTTACAGGTCTTAATGGAATAAATGGGGGGGGGGGGGGTGGGCGAAAGTGACACTTTTTTGGGGCTTTTATTGGCGGTTCTCGGCGGTGGCGACGCCGTTTCTTCACAGTTCCATATTGTACCCCTATAAAGCAACTGCCAATGCAAAATTCCCCCTTTTATCTTTGATTGGCATATAAATATAGGGTAAAAAATATTGCTTGTTTTCATTTGAATCTGATTAATAGTAACTAATGTTCATATAGGTATGGAAATAATATTGAAGCTACAATTATGTACATTTGCTTTAACATTTTTTATTTCTTTGTAGGAGAAAAAGCAAAGTGGAAAAAAGATGAAGAAGAAGGTGATTTAATTTCTGACATCAAAGAAGAAGCACCAGAAAGTGATGATACAGATCAAGGTCATCAATCAGACCCAGACACTGGAACTGGCAGTAGTAGTAGTAGTGAAGAAGAAGAAGATGAACGCAGGCCAAAAGCAAAAGTGGCCCAAAAGCCAAAGCCTACCAAAGAAGTTCCTAAATGTCCCAGAAAACAAACAAAATTTCCATCAACGAATCAAATTGAAGCGGTGTTGTACAGAAACCAGAGCAGAGCAAGCACGAGCAGAGCACAAAATGAAAGCCGGGAATATGCTGAAAGTTGCGGAGGCACATCAAATCCTGATACAGACGTAAACCCAGAACCAGGTTGTAGTTATAGTCAACTCAGTGCAGAGCCAGGTTGTAGTAATAGTCAACTCAGTGAGCAACCTAACCAAATTAGGATGCAGCAAATGTTGAACAGAACAAATACATATTTGCCCGATTTCGGCCAGCGTGGTGAGACTCGGACAAGAAGAGATGCCAACAAACGAGTAAAGGCCAACATGAAGAAGCAAAGATTGTGGGAACAGGGACACAGGCCTGAAGATGATGAGTTAGAGAAGAAGAAAAGATCAAGCTCCAGACCACCACAGAGAGCAAGTTCTCAACAATGTTCTCAAAACATAAGCAATTACAGTATCTTTGGCAGCTACATTACAGCTGATTCGGGAAAGGGGTGTATATTCTGCACAAGAAATATTGTTTGTCCACGGCTAAAAATTTTTAAAATTTACAAATGTTTTCAGTTTTCTTAATTATTACCTTTTTTTCTTACCTCCATCTATTTATATTTAATGAAATATAATATACATCCCTGAGCAGACTTGGAAAAAATATTACACATCCGAACCATGTAGAATATACATCCCTGGCAGAATGGAGACAAGTATTATCCGTCGGAACTTTCGTCTGAAAACGAAGAACAAGACGAAGAACAAGACGAAGAACAAGACGAAGAACAAGACGAAGAACAAGACGAAGAACAAGACGAAGACCTGATTATAGGTCGCAGTCAATCCCAATAATTCCAGGACTTTACGTATATATATATTTATATGTAATTTTTTTTGATTTCATAAGTTTCATCTTCAATTTTTTTTTATAATATCTAGAAAGGAGTCTTTTCCCAAAATGCATTTGAAGTTAATTTAGTGAACCGTATATTTGAACCTGTTTAAATGTGTTTAAACTCTATTTATATGGCATAAATTTGAAGAAAGTTAAATTTTCTACCACGTACTTTTACCATCTTAACAAAGAAAAATATGCAATTCACAAAATTAAGTTCAAATGCATTTTGTGAAACTACCCCTTTCCACCAATTAAGTTTAATGAGCTTAAAGTTAAGAGCTTAAACTGAAAATTTTTTGTTGTATAATCTGTCGCATTTTTTGTAATTCAGTATATAGCAGTTGTAGTTTACCCCCTAAACTAAGGAAAAAAAGTATTCAGAACTAGCTTTTGTTAATTTTATATATTTGTTTAATTTTGTATAAAAATATTATATATATGACAGTTATCGTAGGGAATGTTTTAATTAATACGGTGGTAGATTTCCATGGTAAAATGCGTAATGTTTATGTGCTGTAATTAAAAAAGAGAACGTTTCAAATTTGTATAAACTTTTTGTAAATGAAATTTGTCTATATACTTGTTTACAATATAAGATATACCAATATGTGATCTTGCTGGCCACCCTATTATATTAAAATTCCGTCAGTTTTTTGGACATTTATTAATGAAAATTTAATTACCAGTGATAATTTGTTTCTTTTCAAATTTAATATAGAATGTCCGACATGACAGCCACAGCAGCAGCCGACTTAGAGAGAGACGAACAGCACGAAGAACAGAAGCCGGAAACCACAAGTGGGTGAGTAATATTTTAATATGTATAAAACGAAGTAGAATGATGTCTGTCTGTCTGTCTGTCCGTCCGTCCGTCCCTAGCTATATTTTGGTAACCATTCATCGAATCGGATTCGACAATCCATCACAACATAATTACATAAATACATATTACATATTTTTTGGTAATTACTTCTTTGGGCAAAGGTCCGATTACCTGGGATATATAATATATATTTATATATTTCAGTGATAGCGAAAAACAGAAGAACGAAATGAGTGTGTCTGAGCCTGAGCTGCCTGCTAAGCTGGCTGACCTGCCTGATACCCCTCCTAAATCGTCTGATACAGAAGATTTGAACCTAACTTTGGATTGCACTACGTAAGTTTATTTATTTTTGTTACCATTCTATTTCTGTTCGGAAGGTGGTAGTAGCCGGATTGAAAAGAGTAGGATAAACATTATTGTTATGGCGAATAATTATAGTTTCATTCAGGGGTGTACATTACGCACAAGATTTATTTTGTTCCCGTGGTACAAAATTTTGTATTTTTTTCCCACCTATTTTTATCTCACCAAGTAGGGACGGAAATGGAGAAATATTGAAAGAACTAAAATTTTTGGTCCTACCACACATATTTTAGTTATTTTCCCCCCACCACCTGAACAGGGGATCCCATATAGGATATACACCCCTGATATTTCAAATTAGCAGCTACGCTAAACCCTCTAATATGAAGTATATCTCTTGAAGTTTCTTTTGCCACTCCCTTCCCTTGCCGGTACCTATGAGAAGAACCCGATCTGTTCAGTGGTTATCGAGATCCTTCGGTACATAAACACGGACATCCTGTTACTTTAGTATTATTTTTTTTTATTTTTCAGGGACGACGATGGATGGGAGACAATGCAGAAAATAAAACAAGACCTTAGGGCAGCAAAGCAAAAAATTGCTTCTTTGGAAGAGGAGATCGCTTGTTTGGAAACACAAACAAAGTAAGAAATTTTTTTCACTTCTTTTTTTGGTATTTAATCCGGGCGACTGTGTTGTAAATGATTTTTCGGTACAGACAAATTCACCTTTATATATTACAAAACTAGCAAGTATGCCTCTAGGGGTAAGGTGGGAGGGGTAAATGTGGACCAAAAAAAAAGTTTACTATTTAATTATAATATGATTGCTTAATTCAGGGAGCAATCCAAGAGATGTCCGGCGGCACAAAAGGATGACCAGAAGGTCGGACAAGCCTCTGTTATGGAAGGAGAAGCAAAGTAAGATATCCTATTATATAAAGTAGTAAGCGTTTTTTGTTTGTCCCGAAGGATAACCGCTAAACCGATATTGTTCTCCTTTAAAGTGAAGCTTCTTATAGGTCCTGGAAAGGTTTTAAACTATTTTTGTGCAGGGTGTCTTCACCCCCTCCCCCAAAAAATATTTTTACTCTTCTGAAACTGAAATTGAAAATGGGAAGATGTTGATTTTTCCCCTTCCAACCTTAAGTGCCCCTAGAGGTTTCTAGGGGCGTAGCCACTAGTTTCTTTTAATAATCTTTTTTCATACTTTATCCGGGCGACTGTGTTGTAAATGATTTTTCGGTACAGACAAATTCACCTTTATATATTACAAAACTAGCAAGTATGCCTCTAGGGGTAAGGTGGGAGTGGTAAATGTGGACCATAAAAAGTTTACTATTTAATAATAATATGATTGCTTAATTCAGGGAGCAATCCGAGAAATGTCCGGCGGCACAAAATGATGATCAGAAGGTCGGACAAGCCTCTGTTATGGAAGGAGAAGCAAAGTAAGATATCCTGTTATATAAAGTAGTAAGCGTTTTTTGTCTGTCCCGAAGGATAACCGCTAAACCGATATTGTTCTCCTTTAAAGTGAAGCTTCTTATAGGTCCTAGAAAGGTTTTAAACTATTTTTGTGCAGGGTGTCTTCACCCCCTCCCCCAAAAAATATTTTTACTCTTCTGAAACTGAAATTGAAAATGGGAAGATGTAGATTTTTCCCCTTCCAACCTTAAGTGCCCCTAGAGGTTTCTAGGGGCGTAGCCACTAGTTTCTTTTAATAATCTTTTTTCATACTTTATCCGGGCGACTGTGTTGTAAATGATTTTTCGGTACAGACAAATTCACCTTTATATATTACAAAACTAGCAAGTAAGCCTCTAGGGGTAAGGTGGGAGTGGTAAATGTGGACCATAAAAAGTTTACTATTTAATAATAATATGATTGCTTAATTCAGGGAGCAATCCGAGAAATGTCCGGCGGCACAAAATGATGATCAGAAGGTCGGACAAGCCTCTGTTATGGAAGGAGAAGCAAAGTAAGATATCCTATTATATAAAGTAGTAAGCGTTTTTTGTCTGTCCCGAAGGATAACCGCTAAACCGATATTGTTCTCCTTTAAAGTGAAGCTTCTTATAGGTCCTGGAAAGGTTTTAAACTATTTTTGTGCAGGGTGTCTTCACCCCCTCCCCCAAAAAATATTTTTACTCTTCTGAAACTGAAATTGAAAATGGGAAGATGTAGATTTTTCCCCTTCCAACCTTAAGTGCCCCTAGAGGTTTCTAGGGGCGTAGCCACTAGTTTCTTTTAATAATCTTTTTTCATACTTTATCCGGGCGACTGTGTTGTAAATGATTTTTCGGTACAGACAAATTCACCTTTATATATTACAAAACTATAGCAAGTATGCCTCTAGGGGTAAGGTGGGAGTGGTAAATGTGGACCATAAAAAGTTTACTATTTAATAATAATATGATTGCTTAATTCAGGGAGCAATCCGAGAAATGTCCGGCGGCACAAAATGATGATCAGAAGGTCGGACAAGCCTCTGTTATGGAAGGAGAAGCAAAGTAAGATATCCTATTATATAAAGTAGTAAGCGTTTTTTGTCTGTCCCGAAGGATAACCGCTAAACCGATATTGTTCTCCTTTAAAGTGAAGCTTCTTATAGGTCCTGGAAAGGTTTTAAACTATTTTTGTGCAGGGTGTCTTCACCCCCTCCCCCAAAAAATATTTTTACTCTTCTGAAACTGAAATTGAAAATGGGAAGATGTTGATTTTTCCCCTTCCAACCTTAAGTGCCCCTAGAGGTTTCTAGGGGCGTAGCCACTAGTTTCTTTTAATAATCTTTTTTCATACTTTATCCGGGCGACTGTGTTGTAAATGATTTTTCGGTACAGACAAATTCACCTTTATATATTACAAAACTATAGCAAGTATGCCTCTAGGGGTAAGGTGGGAGTGGTAAATGTGGACCATAAAAAGTTTACTATTTAATAATAATATGATTGCTTAATTCAGGGAGCAATCCGAGAAATGTCCGGCGGCACAAAAGGATGACCAGAAGGTCGGACAAGCCTCTGTTATGGAAGGAGAAGCAAAGTAAGATATTTCTTTTAATATTATTTTTTCATACTTTATCCGGGCGACAGTGTTGTAAATGATTTTTCTGTAAAGACAAATTCAACGTGTTCCTTTATTTATTAAAAGCGAGTACTAGCAAGTACGCCTCTAGCTGGGTAAGGTGGAAGGGGTAAATGTGGAACCAAAAAGTTAACTACTTAATTTAAATAGATTATTATATATATATTGTTTAATTCAGGAACAAAACAGCTGCAGCTGGCTCTCCAGAAAATTCGGATGAGAACGAGGTTAAGGAAGTCACTGTTATGGAAACACCAGCAAAGTAAGATTTTTTAAAAATTGTTTTTACTACTTTATCCTGGCGACTGTGTTGTAAATGATTTTTCTGTACGCTAAACCCTCTAATATGAAGTATATCCTTAAAGTTTCTTTTGCCACTCCCTTCCCTTGCCGGTACCTATGAGAAGAACCCGATCGGTTCAGCGGTTAACAAGATCCTTCGCTACATACAAACAAAAATCGTTTTACTTTGTAGTATAGATTGTTTAATTTCAGGATGAAAGACCAACCGGATTTTGATATAATTTATGAGAACATAAAGAATCCAGGACCAAAAAGCCCAGGTATAGTACAATATTTATACTAGCGACTGTGCCCAAAGCATATAGTGAAACATTTCTGTACTACATTGTATTATTACACTAGGTTAGGTTAGGTTAGGTTAGGTTAGGTTAGGTTAGGTTAGGTTAGGTTAGGTTAGGTTAGGTTAGGTTAGGTTAGGTTAGGTTAGGTTAGAATAGGCTAGGCTAGGCTAGGCTAGGCTAGGCTAGGCTAGGTTAAAACTAGAAATATTACTCTTTCTATTAATACACTAGGTTAGGTTAGGCTAGAAAAAAAAACTATTGTAAAATTGAAGTATTTTTTTGTAAAAAAAAGTAATTTTAAAAAATATTTTAATTTCAGTGTATCGGGTGTCAGATGATGAGCAGGAGATGTTTGAACCACCCCCTCCTACAATCCCGCCAGCATCAAAACTGAGTAGGCGCAAAAGAAGTGCAACACCGGGGAAAATCAAGACCTGCGCCCATGGACGCAGTCCCCGAAGCGAGCTGCCATTGAACACGAGACTCATCGAATGCACCTATATGTGCCCAGACTGCCGCGTCTTCTTTCACAAGAGGCAAAAACAAAGAAAAGAAGGACAAAAGTAAGCTGATGTATAATAGTCCTTCCAGTCAGATCATATATAAACTATTTGTGATAAAAAAGTGATATATATCAAGATATCTTGAGTCAAAAATATGTTTAACCACCTTTAATTTGTACGTACATTAATCTATATGACAGTTTGACAGTTTTGTTCTGACGATGAGAATATTCATATAATATTATATTTGAAACCGCTATTCCTATATAGCAAATTTTTGAAAATTTAATAATGGAAAGTAACTTCGTAATATATTTTTCTTGTATATAAAAATGTTCTAGTATAAAGTACAATTAGAATCCAGATCTCAGCAATTAAAACCTATGTATATTTGTGTTAATTTCTCAGCTTAAACCGATTAAACATGCAGTTATATTATCTGTAAAACTATGTAATATTTGGTCATTTAAACCACGTCTAGAATTATAGACTAATTAAGAAAATTTCTGTGAATATATACCTATATAGTATCGCGCTATCGTACCTATGTAAATCATTATGTAAAAAAATATGTTTAAGTGTTTCAATCAATAAAGATAATAATAAAAACAATTTTTTTTTTATTTTTGCGTTTTGTGTACAAGCGAGGTTTTTCTATAATTAAGGTCGTTTTTTACCACTTTCTCGTGATTTTTACCACCCGTTTTTACCACAATTATTGGTAAATTTTTACCATATTTACCCTATTTCTGGTAAAATTTTACCAGTTTAGGGCAAAAATATTACCAGGTGTTGAACAGTTTTACCACTTTTTCGGTAAAATCTACCAGAAATTTGCGGTAAATTTTACCAAAAAAGTGGTAAAAATTGGTCAAAATCTGGTATAAATTTGCGTCCTAAAATGGTAATATTTTACCGGAAATCTGGTAAAATTTTACCGATAATTGTGGTAAAAATCGATGGTAAAAAGCGTCTCGGAGTACCACAAAAAGTGTTTTTACCACGGTTACGGTAAAATTTTACCACCTTTTACATCGTATAGGCTGGTAAAATTTTACCATAAAAGTGGTAAAAACTAGGTCTTTTTATGGTATTATATCCGTCCTGGGTTCTTTAGAGGCCTCTAGGGGCACTTGAGAGAAGAATTCGAAAACCCATTTTAAATTTTACAAACCTTCCAGGATATTGTAAAATACCTTGTACAGGAGAACCATATCGGTTAAGCGTTTGGCGAGATCCTTCGGTACACACAGGACTATAATTTTAATGTAGCTTATAGAAGGAAAGTCATATATTCGCTTCTTTGAATGGACATATTTTCTTCTGATGAAAGCTAAAGTTGTTTGATCAATATAGTAATATAATAGTGGATATAGAATATGCGTGGATATTATGACAGGGGGAAATTGTCGTCAATTAAGGTTGCTAACATGGAACTTATTTGTTGGTCAGTTCGTAAATTCATTAGGAGGGGAGGGTTTGGAGTAATTGAGGTGGATGGTGGGTATCGTTATTTTTTTGCCCGCTGCAAGTTTCATTTTGTTAGAGAACTTAAAATCTTGTGTAAGACCCAAGTTATAATATATCCATTAAAATGATAGACTTATGAAATAAAGAACTATCTAATAATTATATATTAATTAAAATAATGCCGATATAAACTTTCCAACACTTTATTTTGACCCCTTAAAGGCACTGAAGTAAATTTATTGTTTATTTTAGTCATGGCGAGAAATATAAAGCTTTTTTTAGATCGATTGCCGCAATGGTTTTAATAATACTTGGATACTGCACCAGATTCCATGTACTCTAAGAAGTATCAAAGACTTTTTCATTCAGTGAATTTATCAACAAAATTTGGACAAAATACTCACATATACTAAAACAAATAAAAGATATTGAATTTTTACATACATATATTTCAAACATAACATAATTAAACATTAATTTAAATTTTTCAATTATTTTAACTAAACTATTAATGATATTTTTGTAGCATTTTTGGTCTCTAATTTGTATTATCACATGCATATTATTTTTTGGTGCTATTTGTGTTTTTGTAAATTTTTTCACAACATAAGTTTTGTTTCAGAACAATTATAATAAAGTTTAAATTATTAATAAACATTAAAAATATATAAACAATTGAATTGATAATCTACGACTACTTTTTCTAAACAATTACCAATTATTCAGAAAAAGTACTTTATATGTCATCGTGTTTTTTTGTGTATTTTTTATAATCCTGATAGTTATTTATCGCATCGGAATATAGACAGCTTTCCGCGGAAAGTAAAAGTAAAAACTTTAAGATTATTACCAGGGCTAACTGGTATTAATATTATGATTTTTTTATTATTCGTAAAATATTGTTTGTAATACGATACGATACATGATTTTTCAGTATGGCTCAAAATTGGTTTTAATCCAGCGGATATTAATCGGTTTCGTTCGAAGACATGCCGAAAAGGTCTTCCTCCTTTTATAGAGTTATTCATTATTAACCTCTAAAAAGTAACCATATTCAGGGCTAGTTATTCTAACAATTAATTCTACAAAAAAAAAATCACGAAACATTTGGAAGTAAGGTGGGGGTATATCTTGTTTTTTCATGAAACTGAAGAGGGGTGGGTAAGAAGGGGAGGAGGAGGGGAAGGGGGGTGTGGGAAAATTTTACTTTAGAACTGTTTGTCAGAATATCATTCCCTTTACCCTGCAGAAGATGATTGAAGTCCCTGCATATTAAAAGTCTACACACTTAAATCCAAATGGAAAAAATACAACTGCCTTATTAATCAGATTAAAATAGACATAAAATTGTAAATTTAGATTATCATTTCAACAAACAAACTATAAAAGCTTTGAATTTTCTTCAAAATACTTGAATATTTTCTAGATTACTGAGCTGGATCTTTAAATGTGTAGCCATTGCCGTAGCCGTAGATGTCGCCACTGCCAAGGCTGCCTATAAATCATGGATTTTTAAATGTTATTATTATTATTATTATTTTCATATTTTTACTGAAAATTCAAAAAGTGGTTGTGATTTAAAGATTTTAAGCCGTGGCAACGCGTAGCTAATTTGATTTAAAGATCGCTATTAGGTTAGTGGCTGTACCTCTGGCAGCGGCAACGGCAACGGTTACACATTAAAAGATCCAGCTCCTGTGTAATGAGATAAGAAAAGTCTTTAAAACAATTAATGCCTCATATTGAATTAAAATCACTAAAACTTACTTTTTTACATAAAATACAGTATTACACATACATTTTCTTATTCTTTGGTATTTTATTTTCTAACTAGGCAATTTTGAGGGCATTTGAAGAAAAAAAATTCTGTCAATATGTTCTTATTTAATTAAAATTTATTCTTTTCAACTAAAAAAATCAAACCAAAGAAATATTTCTTCTACAAATGTCAAATCTAATGTATGTTTTTTTCATGCAAATTTTTTATACTTTTTGAATATTACTTTTGGATTGTCATATTACAATTTCATAGTTCAAGAAGCTCTTTATAGTGCCTATAAAAAATGACGTCATACAATAAAAATTACCAATGATAGACCAATAAACAGACTAAATTGCCAAGTATAAATTTCAATTGACCAATGCTGGGCCATTATGAAGTCATTTTTTGTAGGCACTATAAAAAGCATCATTTATGACATTTAAAAACTTCTTTTTTATTTTGTATTGTAACAAATAAGAATTGACTATTTTGTTTTATATTTTTCTTTTCTAAAATATTTAGTCACTATAAAATTTTGAGAAAATTATTTTGAGTTTAACTATTTAAAGCCGCGTTGAGGGTATGCCACCAGCCGCCGAGCCCAATGTACCATTATTCGGCTGTATGGGTAGAGCCGATTGGGATTGCGCCAAAATCGGCGGCCCCGTTCTAGAGTTAGATCCGGAGTAGAACGGCTCCCAGCTGATGTTGTCCGCGGGTTCCGAGCTCGAGTCCAACCTAAAATATTTTTTCGAATTTTAAAATACTAAATATCCCATTTTATAAAGTAGTTTACACTAACTACTGCTAAAGTTTTTATGGTAGCTTCATATTGGTCACGGGATGGTTTCAAGATATTTAATTTTTAAAAGCGAAGCTTTTCTATAATTAGGGTCGGTCCGTCCGTACGTCCGTCCGTCCGTAACGGATAGCTTTTTTCGCTAATTTAGGCATGTTAGAATTGTCCTATTGATTTCAAACTTTGTATGGTGATTCCTGTAGTAGTTAGGTACGATTTAAAAAGCGTAGCAACTCTATAATAATTACCAGAATGTCCGTACGTCCATTTTAAACATGTTGATTTTTTTACTTTTTTAACAACAAATTTTTATCGGATCTAATAATCCGATTGATCTAATTTTTGGTATACTGATTCCTGGGACAACAAAGTACAATATTATAAGCGAAGCAACTCTATAATCAGGTCCTAAAAATGTAAGTATGTCCATAAACATTATTCTGTATCAAGCAGTTTTTCAACAATTTTACTTACAATTTTGCTTCGACATTTATACATTTATATTCTGATTATTCAGTTCTGACAATATACAAGTGTTAATGTCCGTTTGTCCTACCGTTTCAGTGCTTCGCTTTTATGGATGTTGTCATCCTTGTTATATCTTTGGCTTGTGATGTTTTTTTTTTATTTTTCAACTACCCTATTCTTACCCCTTTAAATAAAGAACCCCTAGATGCTAAGGGCGCAGCAGCTAGCATAGACATAAAGGGATACATGGGTACTATACTAAACGACAAACTGACCATTTTTAGATAAATTCAACTTTTTATGTGCAAACTGTCTGTTTATATAATTGTGTTACAGTGACATAAGAAGACCATCTATCTAGAAACCCAACTATCCCTCTTACTAATAATCTATTAATCTATCTATCTATCCTTGTATACCTGTATGTTAAATTAGCTGGCTTAGCCACATCCAATAGGGTCCTTGTACCCATGATGTAAGAAGACCCGTAGTGGCCGTTGGAATTAGTCAGCTTACCATTTGAATCCCGACTAAAAAAAAGAAGAATTTTAATCTGAAGAGGAAGTTTTAAGTGTTTTATTTGATCTTCACTTTTAAAAGGATTTAATATAGAAGGTGCGTGGATATAATGACAAAGGGGAAAAGGTCATCAATCTGGGATTTTAACTTGATACTCAGTTATTGGTCAGTCCGTTCATCCTGTATGAGAAGAGGGGATGGGGTAAAGGGGTAGATTTTTTTAGCCTGCTGCTAGTTTCACTTTATTAGAGAAGATGTTACATCCAAGTAATAAGGTTTTTTTTTAAATTATTCTTACTTTGGATTCAAATTGACATAAGCCACGGTATTCTGATCCACTTTAGTTTTGTATATATTTGTATTTGCTGGTATGTAGCTGAGTGTGTCTGTGTGCAAGGTTGAGGTAGCTGTCTCCGGGAGGTGCAGGCTCAGGTCCTGGCCGGAGCCCCACACTGTCATTAGGTACACCTAGATAGATAGATAGATAGAGGTAGCTGTCTCCGGGAGGTACAGGCTCAGGTCCTGGCCGGAGCCCCACACTGTCATTAGGTACACCTAGATATATAGATAGATAGAGGTAACTGTCTCCGGGAGGTGTAGGCTCAGGTCCTGGCCGGAGCCCCACACTGTCATTAGGTACACCTAGATACTTAGATAGAGGTAGCTGTTTCCGGGAGGTGCAGGCTTAGGTCCTGGAAGGAACCCACACTGTCATTAGGTACACCTAGATAGATAGATATATAGATAGAGGTAGCTGTCTCCGGGAGGTGCAGGCTAAGGTCTTGGCCGGAGCCCCACACTGTCATTAGGTACACCTAGATAGATAGATAGATATATAGATAGGTAGAGGTAACTGTCTCCGGGAGGTGTAAGCTCAGGTCCTGGCCAGAGCCCCACAGTGTCATTAGGTGCACCTACATAGATATATAGAGGTAACTTTCTCCGAGAGGTGCAAATCAGCAAATCAGAAAATTTGGATATTATTGGTACGTAGTATTGGAATAAAACTTGTTTTGTCCTGTAACTAAAGGGAAGTTGGTAAAAGGGCGGGGGGGGAAGAAGGAAGTAGGTTGCGGGAATATTTGACAGTAATTGACCGTAATCAACACTCTTTTCTTATTTTTTTACTTATCTGACAGCAAAATAACAGTTTTTAATTGTTTGCAACAAAAAGAGATTGAATTTATTTGGATAAAATATTATCTTTCTATAGTTAGACATAAAACTTTTCAATTTTGAATGTTCTGTATTATAGACGTAGGACAGATATTCCGTAATTATAGAGTAAACTCGCTATTCTTACTAATAACAAAGTTCACTGTATTTATTTAATGTTGATCAACTTTATTTATATATTTAATAGATGTAATAATAAGTGGATATAACTTATACTTATAATGATTCTGGGTTGGTATATAGTAACTGTGGTGTCCACACCTAGGGACTCGAACCTACAGCTACAGGGGAGCGAACCTAGCTAAGCTAAATTCTAAAACCAACTGAAGTTGTCTAGCTTTGCATTGTTTTGCTTAAAGCCACAGCTTGTAATATTATGACAGCTACCCCTTTTGGCCATTATCCATTTTAGCTGTCTATTTATGTTATTAATAGAATTGGAGCAAAGCTAGTCTTTAACTTATCTCACAGTTCTTAGCTACATATGGGACGGAAAGCTTTTATGGGGATTCTAAAAATGAAAAGCTATTACCTTTGGTATGAAAATAATAAGAAGTATACACGTAGCCGTGGCCACAAGACCTGCACAAACTGATATATCCTCCCAGTGGTCCCCATATAATTCTAAATATGAAAATAATAAGAAGTATACACGTAGCCGTGGCCACAAGACCTGCACAAACTGATATGTCCTCCCAGTGGTCCCCATATAATTCTAAATATAATAGTATTAGAATTTAAATATTGTAAACTGTGTGTTAACAAACTTTCAGTAGCAAAAAGTAGTCCAGTCTAGGGAAGGTTTATAACTAATTTGGAGGAGGGTACCACCATGACACCAAGAGAAATCGCACCTTTTAGACCAGTTTATTTGTAAATAGGGATTAATATACAGGAAAACAGAAAATAGAAAATATCACGAAACCTCAAAACAAAAATTAACCTGCACAAACAATATAAACAGCCACCCAGGCACCAGTAACAAAACAGATGGCTATAGCTGCCAAGCTGAACAGAACACCCTCCTTGTAGTTCCGGCGAGACCTCCAAATACCTAGAGATAAATAATTAAATCACACCTTCAGTTCAATTTGTGTAAATCAAGGTAAGGCTCTAAACAGTGGCGTGCACAGCGATTCACCAGTGAGTTGTGGAACCATTTAAGGGTAAGAAAAGGGGAATGTAGACCTTTCAAATTTATTTTTTAACGGTGGTGTTAACACCACTCTACAACACCCCCTACAGAACAACATCATTACAGTGTAACCTACTATACCTGGAGTGAGAAAGGTTTGGACAAGGAGTAGAATTGCTGGCCAGGCTACATTACAGTGTATCCTACTATACCTGGAGTGAGAAAGTTTTGGACAAGTATTAGAATTGCTGGCCAGGCCATCATTACAGTGTATCCTACTATACCTGGAGTGAGAAAGGTTTGGACAAGTAGTAGAATTGCTGGCCAGGCCATCATTACAGTGTATCCTACTATACCTGGAGTGAGAAAGGTTTGGACAAGTAGTAGAATTGCTGGCCAGGCCATCATTACAGTGTATCCTACTATACCTAGAGTGAGAAAGTTTTGGACAAGTAGTCGAATTGCTGGCCAGGCCATCATTACAGTGTATCCTACTATACCTGGAGCGAGAAAGTTTTGGACAAGTAGTAGAATTGCTGGCCAGGCCATCATTACAGTGTATCCTACTATACCTGGAGTGAGAAAGTTTTGGACAAGGAGTAGAATTAATGGCCAGGTCATTATTACAGTGTATCCTACTATACCTGGAGTGAGAAAGGTTTGGACAAGGAGTAGAATTGCTGGCCAGGCCATCATTACAGTGTATCCTACTATACCTGGAGTGAGAAAGGTTTGGACCAGGAGTAGAATTGCTGGCCAGACCATCATTACAGTGCATTCTACTATACCTGGAGTGAGAAAGGTTTGGACAAGGAGTAGAATTGCTGGCCAGGCCATCATTACCAACCATTCCCAGCTTCGGTGGTAACAGGTTCCATCCTGCAAAACCAAAAAAAAATATGGTGGAATAGTTATTTATAGGATCGTTTAATAAACATCTTTCCGCGGATAGTAAAATGAAAACTTCTATGTTTAATTCTTAACTTAATTTTTCAATTCGAAAGCTGTTTTAGTTAAGCTTCTCTTACCTCTGTGTAGAAAGCTCCTTGTCTATGCCAAGCCTCGAGACCAAATAGGGCGGCCTCCACAGACAACATGAGCAGAAGGAGGGCGGCTTGTAGACACCCGCTAGCATGCCCGGGCAGTCCCCCACTGTCGGAGGTTGCCAGTAATAGAGATCTAAAAAGGAAAGGTATCATATTAAAGAACAAAAATATTTTAGGAACTCTAACTCCATAGAAGATTTTATTATATTACCAAACCTACATAATGATTGATTATTTATTATACGTTGGATTTCAGCGAAACAATTGATAAACAACAATATATAAGTTACAATAAAATCTAAATTTTTTAAAAGTATTATTGTAAAAAAAAATTTTTAACATTCAACATGATTGCAAAACCTTGCTTATTATTTTCACAAAATACTATCAAAGTAAAAGAATAGAGGGGGCATAGGATTTTTATAACTGTATGTCCAGGGGGTGGTGACCCTGTGCCGACTTTCTATTTGGTCTTTAAATAACCGCCAATAGCGTCGGAAAACAGACAAGTCGCTACAAAAGAGCAGAAACAAATCTACTAGCAGACGAAAAAGGTCTGCAACACTGGGGCCAGGTGGTTGTCTGGGTTATACCTACATCTATACTTACACATTTATAGTAACAAAATCTAATTACCTAGAAAGCAGAATTGAGATGAGAAAAGTAACAGAAATAGGTGGAGCAGTTGTACGGAACGTACATACAATATTTCCTACGGGCCAACAACATTATTTTTTAATATTAAGATAGTTTGTACTCATCTATAATAAATGTCTGTCCGTCCGTCCGTTTCAGGTACCCTTGACCAAATCAATGTCTTATTTCTTAAGTAGGTAATTTCCCTTAAAGTTCCTTGTCCAGCTTGAAACATACCCTTGTTTTTGATACTTTTTAAGGGAAGTATAGTTTACATTTGTTTGTCTTTTACTTTAGGTCAGGTTAGGTTAGAATGGGTACTGTTTTAATGCACCGCAAGTAAAATTTTTTATTGGTGCTGGGATTCATTGTTCGATAGGCATTTTGGGAGAAAGAATCCTCATTTCTTTTATCAATGTGCAATTTTTAAAAACTTAGCACTAGTTGCTTTGCCCCTAGTCTCTAGACGGGTGCGGAAGAGGTAAAAAAATGACCTAAAACTATCCCAAGACTTTCGTAAAGCTTTCCTGAAAAGTACAACTTATTTGGATAAGCAATTTTCGAGATCTTAAGCTTCAGACAAAAAAACCAACTACTATAAATGATAGGATAAAGAGTAATGTTTGTTTTCATTCCTGGTTGGAAACAGTAGGGCAACATGGACAGAAAGGTAAGGACTGTTGATAATAGCAGAAGAAAGGTTGTGGATTGGCCACCTTCCAATACCTGTGAAAATAGAATTGATTACAGAAAAGTATCAGGATGGTTGTCTATCTCTAGTTAAGTAGCTAATCCAAATCAGATTTTAATTCAACTAGAAGTAAAATTTTCTACCTGTCCACATTGAGAACAGAGAAAAACAAAGATGGCCAAACAACAAGTCAATCCAAGACCTTAAATAAACAAATTAAATAAAAAGCTCTTTTAATACTTTACTTTTTTAAAGTCTTTATAATCAAATTAGTTATATTTATCTTAGCACATCTACCTTAAAGATAATGAGCCATATCATAAAAAAAAGGCAAGGCTAAAGATTAGGGTTACTTAGACTTACATAGTCCTTTATATCTATGTAAGCCTTAAATAGTCCTCTTAGGCTAGGGACGTCTATGAATTTTATCTGTTGATTTTTAGAAAAAAAACATAGATTTTCAATTTTACCTGCCAAAGTTGCTAAAGCCGTTACCCAAGTATCAAAAATCCAAACAGCCCTAAAAAATAAATTTAAAATAGTAAGATAGATTGATGAAAACTATATATGGATACTGGATAGCAAGAAAGATTAATTGTACTACAGTAGATTCAGTTTGATATCTGAATGGGTCAAAAGTATATAGCTGATTGTCAGATAGATTATAGCAGAAAAATAAATTTGCAGTAGAACGGATAAATAGATAGATTAAATAAAGGTGAGAAATAAGGTTGATAGATAGATATATATACATACACACATATATACATATATATATATATGGACAGACAGATAGATTTAGAGATAGATAGAAAAACTGTTAAATAGAAAGACAGGTAAATAAACAGATAAATAAAAAAACAGATAAATAATCAGACAAAATGATAGATAGATAGAAAGATATATAAACAGACAGATAGATAGATAGATAAAGGTAGATATACATATAGGTAAATAAACAGAAAGATAGACAGATAGATAGACAGATGACAAGACAGATAAACTTACTTATTTTCATACAACCCATTGACACAAGTGCACCAACCCTTGGCACAATTATTATTCACATTCCAGAAATCTTGACTTCTTACCCAGGTGAATTCCCCTCCTAAATATTAATTGAAGATGCTGGTTGAATAATTAAATAAAGAAAAAATTTAACAAGGGACAAAAAAGCATTAAATAATTCAAATGCTAGAAGGTAATTTGTTGGAATTTTTAAAAATCTTAATTACAATATTGAATAAACACACGACGATTAAAATAAGCGGAAATTATTACAATGCACAGTCAGAACTTCCAGACAAAGGTCTTGCAATCAAAGGATTGGTTGTCCATAGTACGTTTGACCATATAATCATGCACTTCTTTAGCAAAATATGGTTCAGAGATACATAATAATAAGATCTATGGTGTATACTGTCGTCACTTATAGGTTTTCCAGGTAAACAATATCAAAGGCGTTGTTTAAGTCAATATTGTTCAGTAATTAGAAGCTTTTTATAGTGCCTATAAATAAATACGTTGTACTGGCCTACCATTAGTCAATTAGAATGTAAACTGGCCTGTCATTTATTATTTAATCTGTGTATTTGTCTATTATTGGTCATTTGTATTGTATGATGTATTTTTTTATTTATAATGAAGAGCTTGCAGCGATTATCAAGTTTAATGAGATTAATTTACCTGTAAAAGCTCCTAGTTGATGCCAGGATGAGGTCAACGGGCTTCTTTCCTGGATTCGATATTCTTTGGGCAGGATGGATAGGTGTAAACCTTCCCTGAAAAGCGTTTGTTATAATAATTTAAAAATCTAAAATTTTACTAAGAATCCAGTTTACTTTTTTTGAAAAAAAAAATATCTTTTTTTAACATAAGATCAATTAAAAATTTAAAAACATTCGTTGGAACCTTAGTTTTTCTTATTGTGATATTTGATACGAGATCTTAACGGACAAACAAAAAACCCTACAACTTTATATTAAACTAAAAGGTAAGAAGTTACCCCCAATTTAAAATTTTAGTTTTTAAAAATAGTAAAAGAAAGTTATTGAAAATTTTCTTCTAGGGATGATTTATTTTGGAAGGCAGCTGGTACCCATTCCCAAAATAGTAAATCTTCCCAGAACGTACATTGTAAAAGAGAACCATATCGGTTCAGTGGTTAGCAACATCCTTCGAAACACAGACAGATATACAGCCTACTACTTTTTAGTAAGAATACCTACCTAGCAGAATTAAAATCCACAGAAGAAACATTATGAATCATAACACCATAAATAGCCTTCATAATTTGCCAGGCCATAGGATCCTCGAAAACATCCTGATTTTCCTCCTGACCGTTACCATCCTTTTCCTGAATCCAGGTATAAAAATCCTCCACCACACTTTTCTTAGGTTCCAGAATCAGGACTGTGGCATTGCCTGTTGGTATATCCTGAAAATTATAATAGCTTTATATTAATTTTATTAAAAGGGGGAGAGTCAACCATTCGCTTTCGATTTAGTTTTAAAAAGAAAAGGTAAAATATATTTATTTTTTGTGGGGGTTGGGGGAAATATATTTTAGGGGTGATTTTTCTTAAGGGTGTACTTCCCCATAATAGTAAAAAATCTTTCTAGAGTTTATATAAAGCTTAACTGTAAAGGAGAACTATATCAGTTGAGCGGTTAGCAAGATTATTCGCTACACTGACACTCTAGACATCCTGTTAGTTCATATATGGATTGCGTAAATAACAATAGATCACTCAGTCATACTTAAGTTGTTAAAAATGCCTACTGCTGCAATGTCAAGTGTGAGTAAATCACTTTGGAAGAAAAAACATTATTATAGGCTAAATAAATTAGAGCCGAGGGGGAAAACATTTTCAAAACTTAGAAATAAAGGGTGAGAGTTTCCATGGTAAAAAAATAGGTTTGAGTGCAAGTATCAAAAGTATTAGTTTATAAACAGGCCCAGCACTAAATTCATCAATAAATTTCATGTCCTGTTTTCCATGAATAAAACTATACCTGAACGGCATATGTAAGGTTGGCATCCCATGGATGCATAATAATTCGATCTACAGAAACATTCAGCTCCAATTTCAAGGGTAAAAACTTTACCTGAACGACATATGTAGGGTTGGCATCCACGGATGCATAATAATTCCATCTACAGAAACATTCAGCTCCAATTTCAAGGGTAAAAACTTTACCTGAACGGCAAATGTAAGGTTGGCGTCCCACGGATGCATAGTAATTCCATCTACAGAAACATTCAGCTCCTATTTTAAGGGTAAAAACTGTACCTGAACGGCATATATAAGGTTGGCATCCCATGGATGCATAATAATTCTATAGATACATTCAGCTACTGTTTTCAAGTCCCACGGATGCATAGTAATTCCATCTACAGAAACATTCAGCTCCTAAATATTTCCAGGGTAAAAACTGTACCTGAACGGCATATGTAAGGTTGGCGTCCCACGGATGCATAATAATTCCATCTACAGAAACATCCAGCTCCTGTTTCAAGGGTAAAAACTGTACCTGAACGGCAAATGTAAGGTTGGCATCCCACGGATGCATAGTAATTCCATCTACAGAAACATTCAGCTCATATTTCAAGGGTAAGAACTGTACCTGAACGGCACATGTAAGGTTGGCATCCAACGGATGCATAGTAATTCCATCTACAGAAACATTCCTCTCCTGTTTTCAAAAACTGTACCTGAACGGCAAATGTAAGGTTGGCATCCCACGGATGCATAATAATTCCATCTACAGAAACATTCAGCTCCTATTTCATGGGTAAAAACTGTACCTGAACGGCATATGTAAGTTTGGCATCCCGCGGATGCATAATTTCCATCTACAGAAACATTCAGCTCCTTTCAAGGGTAAAAACTGTTCCTGTTTTCAAGGGTAAAAACTTTACCTGAACGGCAAATGTAAGGTTGGCATCCCATGGATGCATAATAATTCCATCTACAGAAACATTCAGCTCCTATTTCAAGTATTTGTGAAACTTTAGATTTTAATATCTAGTGAACCAATTGATTTTTCCTATTTAAGAGAAGTCCTGGGGTGGTTTTAGGCTATTTTAAATGCCTAACCAGATGTTTATTAGTACAGGGAATTTTCACAAAAAATGTCAGCAGTCCTGCAGCCAGGAAATTCACGTATCTCACATACCGTTTCCAACGGGTGAACATTTCGAGTTATAGAGAAGCTTTGCTACTCAAATAGCATCTCAGATCAACATAAAATAGTTTCATTAAACACATTCCTGCATATTACGAAGAAACTTTGAGATCTTTATACTTGTGCCAGAGAGAACCAGGTTACTTGGATGTGAGTCTCTACAAAAAAAATTATTTGCGATAACATTTCCTGTATTATCCACGACTAATAAAATAAAACTCATAAAATTAATAGAAGTTTTTACAGACCAACGTCCCCTCGGGGCTTACTAAACTGATTTTAATCTTTTATTTCTATTACTTTATTATCAGCGAAAGGCTGTTTTTAATTACTACCTTACATTGAAAAGCGAAAAAAGGTTTATGCAAAAATATATAAAAATAATCCTTTTTTATTTTTTTTATTTAGAAATTAAATAAACTAAAGCTTTATTTTAAGTAAAATATTTATTTAAAATTAAAATAGGTTAGAAATCATAAATATGGATTATTTTTTTACCTGAGTTTTGATATTATGTTGGAAAAAGTGTCTTTTGGTGCCTAAACCATAAAAAATCATTTTATTATATATCATTTACTAGCGGCTACGCCCCTAGAGGCCTCTAGGGGGCACTTGAGGAGGAGAGAGTCGAATTTGATAATTCAATTTCTTATTTTAGATTTTAAAAGAAAAAGTTTTTAAAAATTTACGTTTGATGTTTATTTTTCGTTGAACTCTCTTTCTAAAATTGGTAAATTTTTAAAAAATTTAATTTCTCTTGGGAGGGTGGTGGTACCCTCCCCCAAAATAGTTATAAACCTTCCCAGGACATATGAGAATCTACCCTGTTAAGGAGAACCCAATCGGTTCAGCAGTTAGCGAGATCCTTCGGTACACACAGACAGACACACAGACAGACAGACAGACACACAGACAGACAAACATCCTGTTACTTTAGTATAAGGATAAACATACAAAATTAAGACTGAACAAAATGTTTTATTTCCAGCAAAAGCTACTCAATAAGTCACCAGTGTTTATTTTATTTGTCTATTTGTCATGCTGATTAAGTTTTTTTCCAGTCATATTTACTATCTCGTTTTTTTATTAATCATTCTAACACACTTTTCAACCCATTAATCTTTCATTGTCTTTCCCCATCACATCGCATATATCTAATTAGTTAGGTATTATAGAAATACCAAGGAATAAGGTATAACCAACAAGCGAAAATAAATCTAAAATAATATTTGGGGGCAGATGTAAAGGTCGTCAATTATACGACAGTTGAAATTACGTATAAGTTTCGTGATTTTTCTCTAATTAATTTCGTTATTGGCATAAGCTGTGAAACAGTGAAATACTATACTTTTTAGAAGTTTTTGCTTAGATATCAACAATTTTGGTAATAAAATAATGTTAATGATTTTTCCTGTATATCTGGCAGATAAATATTCTCTAGAACGCAAACTTCATCTGATAACAGCAACTGATTTAATAAGCTCATCTCAGAATCATCACTCAGTAAAAACACCTACAAACAAAGTTGATTCAAACCTATTATTAAAAACAATGTTTACCCTTTTTTTATTGGTTGAATATATTTGACACTAATAGTTTGCAGGGAGTAAGGGAGGGGACAATGAATCGAATATTCAATTTTTAAGAGTCTCAAACTTTGGGTACTGGCTTAAAGGGAATGTGAACGAATTCAGCAGGTTCTGACTGTCTTTGGGTACTAGCGCATCAATGCCCCGCTAACTAGCTGAGTTAGTTTTGAATATAGCAGAAAGAAAAATTTGTTATTGATAGCTGGTTTTAACAAATATTTTTTCCCAAGAAAATGTCATTTCATGTATAGAAACTCTACTTTGATATTTATATATTAAACAATCTAAGAACCCCTTGAATTTAGGTGGCAGTTTAAAATATATGAGAAGGGTTGACAAAGTTCTAAACAAGATTTTTCTAGTGATTAATTACAGAATGTTTACTACATTGTGATGTATTGGTAATTTAATTTTGAAGTAAATGATTTTTTTCTTAGAACTAATTTTGTTTTAAATTATATTACTATGATCCCTTTACAATTTTGCTCAAATTTTCTTGATAAATCTGGTTTTCATTGCTTTTCAGCGAAAACTTTTAAATTGAATTAATTGCCCATTGTCCCCTCCCTTACTCCCTGAATAGTTTGTAACCGCCAAGAAGAATGCAAAAAAGCTTTAAAAGTTTTAAACCCATGAATGAGAGATAGTGTTTAACTTAAGAGATCTAAGGGACCAATAAATTGATGTACATTCCCAATAATGATACACTAAATTACCCCTTCTGTATTCACAATACCATTAGTGGTTAAAACGTTTGAACATTCAAATAAATGAACCAACCAATCAAAATTCAATAAAAGTCCTCAAAGTTGTTAAGCCAACGAATAAGAAAACATTTTAATAAAAACTTGAGGGACTAGTGTAATAAACATCCTAATGTCCCCTCCCTTCCGGGTTTATGTACCAATGGCCCCATCCCCACTGATTAAAACCTACCTTTCTCATGCCAGAATGCCTTGCTAGGGCACTGAGGGTGACAAGATCAGGTCTTGGTGGAATAGGCTCCACAATTGTGTGCTCCAGGCCAAGAGAACTCACATACCCCCCAAGCTCTTTATTCATCCTGGCAAGGAGAAATATTTTTCAGATGATTAAATAAAATGATAAATAAAAACAATTATAAAAATAAAAAAAGTAGGTATATATTTAATGATTTAAAAAGTTACTTTCCTTTAAAATCTTGTTCAAAGCAAATAGGTCATTTAAAGATAAATATAAGATTAACTGGAAAATTTAGGAAGCACTGGAAAGTGTCATGTGTGACGTCATAAAAATGCGACTAGAAAAGGAGGAATGAGCGCAGAAGTGGGAAAGGATACCCCTAAAAAAGAGATGGATTTTAACGTATTTTTATGAAGTCACACATTACACTTTCCAGCGCTTCAAAATTTAAAGAAGCATTCCACAATATTCATTTTTCAAAAAATAATTATACATTGATTAAAAGCTACATTAATCTACTTTTTATTAGTCTATTTGTGTTATGAGATAGCTTATTACCTAGAAGCCAAAACAATATGTAGTTCTGAAGTATGGTTGAATTTATACAGTGAGTGAAGTAATGTCCATTTATCTTGAGTTATATTACCACAAGTACTCACAACTTCTAAACCTAGATAAATTAAAGATATTAAATACAAACTATATTATTTATCTTGAGTTATATTACCACAAGTACTCACAACTTCTAAACCTAGATAAATTAAATCCATTTATGGCCTGTATGAAAACAATGTGTGAATACACATTACTGCATACTTCCTACCTTATAGAAAACCGCCATTTTGGAATAAAATTTTCATATAAATTAATTACACCAGTAAAATTTGACTGTATATTTAATTGTATATATATAATATTCATTAAAACCTTAGAAAGAACTACAAAAAGACCACTTCATCTAGCTTTTAATGCATTGCCTACCTATATCTAAAGAATAAAGCTGTTTTAGCTGCTCCAGGGTCCATTGAGCAGCTGCTACTGTCAGCTTGCTGGCTGGTGGTATGTACGACGGATTTCCCGTACAATTACTAGTCTCTGTAAATAAGAGTATAGATCGGCCATCTTTGTTATTTATGGCAAGTGTCTCTTTGCACAATATTACTGATAACAGCAATATTATGCTGTTTATTGAATTTGTCACTTTTAACATTTTTAAATATTTTTTTCTGTTTGTTAGGTTGGATAAAATTCTCTCATTTTAGGTCTGAAAATAAAACATTCTATATAGGTAAATTAACATTTATTGAGGGACGTTCTTTAACCATTCAGCCAATCAAAACCTATTGATATGATTTTTTGTTCAAAATAATTAATCAAATACTTTGTTAAGTTTAAATGAAATCAAAATATTCAAAAATATTAAAATTTTATAAAACATTGCAGTAAACCTAATCTTATTGTAATTTCTGATAATTCTTTAAATTTATTATTTAACTTTTTATGAATATATGAATATTATATATTCAATAATAATCATTGTACCATGATTAAGATGTACTGAATTTTAATTTCCGAATGTGTATTAGGGTGGGCCCATTTCACCCTTTTTTTAGATTTTACTGTTATCATAAGTTGTGGAAGTCATATATATGTATGATAATCCCCATTCAAGTTTCAAAAGTGACTTGGCTCTTATGGCTGCCGGCGCGCGGGGGGTATAAATAGTACCCACCCCCTTATAAAACCAAAAATTGAAATTCCTTCAAACACAGGCATGTTGCATATCAAAATGACCGCATTGAAATGCTGATTACGAATCTGAAATTCGTTTTGAAAAATATTGCTCCTAGTTCGAAGAAGATCTCATTAAGTACCTAAAAACAGCTGATTTAGTCAAAATTGTTTATTTTAGTAGGTTATTTGAAAATCATTTCAGACTGAATCAATATTTTTCAAAACGGTTTTCAGATCTGTAATCAGCATTTCAATGCGGTCATTTTGATATGCAACATGCCTGTGTTTGAAGGAATTTCAATTTTCGGTTTTATAAGGGGGCGGGCACATTTTCAACCCCCCGCGCGCCCGTTGTTTTTGAATTAAAAACCTCTTTCGAGTTTTACAGTGTTTTATATTGGCCCAGTAACCCTTGCCAATGTCTACTAATGTGAAATTCCAAAATCGACCCACCCTAATGTGTATACAGTTTCCTCGGTGTTTCCTCATCCTTTCTCAATATTTACCACTAGCTAAAAAAGCTTTAAACTCAAAAAAAAAAATTGAAAGTTCGGAAGTTTGAAGCTTTTTTAGCTAGTAGTAAATATTGAGATAGGATGAGGAAACAAGAGGAAACTGTGTACACATTCGGAAATTAAAATTAAGTTTAGCATGATTAAATAATAAATAATAATATGTGTCCATGCATACAAGCTATAAATATGTATAGTATATTTTTAAAAGCGAAGCTTTTCTATAATTAGGGTCGGTCCGTCCGTCCGTACGTCCGTACGTCCGTCCGTCCGTACGTCCGTCCGTCACGGATAGCTTTTTTCGTTAATTTAGACATGTTAGAATTGTCCTATCAATTTCAAATTTTGCATGGTGATTCCTTTAGTAGTTAGGTACGATTTAGAAAGCGTAGCAACTCTATAATCATTACCAAAATGTCCGTACGTCCATTTTAAACATGTTGATTTTTTTACTGTTTTAAATAGTTTTTTTCGTTAATTTAGGCATGTTAGAATTGTCCTATCGATTTCAAATTTTGCATGGTGATTCCTTTAGTAGTTTGGTACGAGTTAGAAAGCGTAGCAACTCTATAATCATTACCAAAATGTCCGTACGTCCATTTTAAACATGTTGATTTTTTTTTACATTTTTAACAACAAATTTGTATGTGACCTAATTATCCGATTGGTCTGATTTTTGGTATACTGATTCCTGGGACAACAAAGTACAATATTATAAGCAAAACAACTCTATAATCAAGTCCTAAAAATGTAAGTATGTCCATAATCATTATCCTGTATCAAGCAGTTTTTCAACAAATTTACTTACAATTATGCTTTGACCCTTATACATTCGCATTCTGATTATTCAGTTCTGACATTATACAAGTGTTAATGTCCGTTTGTCCTACCGTTTCAGAGCTTCGCTTTTATGGATGTTGTCATCCTTGTTCTTGTATGGTTTGATGAGACTTAATTTACTTTTTTTCTGCAGAGATCTTAAGGGATGAGACAATGGACAATAATTTGATGTACATGACAAATAATGGTAAACAATATTTCTCTTTGCAAAGATTGTTTTATAAATATTGGAGGAAAAGTTTGCACACTATAGAATTGCAGAACCAAATAGATTACTCTAAAGTCCCATAATTTTTTTCAAATCAACGAATAAAAACCCGTTTTTTATAAAACTTTGGGTACCAGATCCAGAATAGTCTCAATAATCCCAAATAGGACTTTATAAAAGTACAAAAATTTGCTAAAATTTCTAAATGACTTTTATGTTGTCTAAACAGAAATCGAATGAATAATTTCAGTGTGTCCTCATTTACGTAAATCATCAACATTTAAATATAACCAAAAAATGATTCACAAATATTTCACAATAGTAAAAATATAGATGGATGTTTTTAGTAATATGAGTGACATAAAATAGAGGGGTGGCATATTTATGGTAGTTGAATGTGGTTCTGTTAATTAGATAATATGATATACGCGAAGAAGCAGAATTTATGACCCACCAATAATTTCTCCTTGATAAATACAAATAATTAGTAAACGGTGACTGATTTTCCATAATGTGCGCTGATATGCGTTACTTCCGACTTTAATCTGGTCCAAACAAGGGGCAATTTGTGCAAAGCTAAGCAAATATATACTTTAAAAAATAATTAAAATTATTAAAATTACATGGATAAAATCTTACTTTAGATATTTTGTAGCGTAGCACATAAAAGCATAGATGGTCAAACGGACAAAATCAGTTAAATAGCAATATTTTAGTTCAGTAGTTATTATAAACATAAGAGGAGAAAAAAAGATAAATGTAGATAATAATAAGATAAAAATGAAACATTTAAATATAAATACATTTTTTAGCATGAATAACTGACCAACTACTATGTTAGTTATTATATACTGGATGCTTTTTGGTAGTAGTGAATCTTCACAAATATTTCAGCTGTCTATTTTAGAACAGCTAATAAGATTAGGTTTTCCCCATAGGTTTCAGACAGACTGACATTTTCAATTCTAGAGTAGCTTCGAGCTAAATAGCCTGTAAATCATGCAACAGAAGGCAGGGTGACGGAATCTAAGATTTATATAACCTAAATGCGTGACAAAATTGGCATAAAAACTACTTTTGTGCAAGGGTTAGTAGAAAGTATTTAATTGTTAAATATTTTATTCTTTTTATCTAAGTTTTTGTTATGTTAAATAGCTAATAGCACCTTACATTTTAAAAATAAACAAGGATAATAATGTCCATATAAAGTGAATCAAGAACCATTTTAAATTAAATTATAGCTAAAGAAAAAAAAACTCATTGGTCTTCAATTTACAGTTTAAAGAAGAATGGTGGCCGTCCGTCTGTCTTTCTGTCTTTTCTGTTCGGATAAATCATGATTACTGCTGGATCAATTGGATTCTGTTTTTAAGAAGTAAATCTACTGGTCATACATTAAAATTATGCTTATATATTCGGAATTAAGACATCCCTCTCCAAAAAATAAAAGACATAACAGGGGTTGTTGGTTCCCTTCACTTTTAGAGGTTAGGGGTGAAGCCATTAGTATTCAATAATCCATCAAAGAAAATCATTAAAGTAAAGACAAAAAATAGCAACGTTTACTAACGTATTGGCATACCCTAATTATAGAGTAACATATGAATGGATATAGAGTATACGTGGATATTATGACAGGGGAAAATTATCGTCAATTTACCTTGCTAATATGGACATCTTTTTTGCGGTGAAGGGGGGGGGTATCTTTATTTTAGCTAGCTATGAGTTCACTTTATAAGAGTACATGATAACTTGGTGTAAGATTCAGTTATAATAAATCCATTAACATATGAATATTTGTAAATCTTGTAATAATATGAAATTTCTATGTAATTAAAGAGAAATGAAGCTTTATATATTTATAATGATAATTAAATATGGTAATTATCTAACCACACAAACACACATTAAGTAGGATCAGGTGCAGTTCACGGTAAATGTTCGTAGGATTATCTCCAAAAATGTATAAACATTAGACTCTGCAAGCTGAACGTATGTTATATGTCCGCAAAAAATTGGCCGAAAAAATAAGTCTAACAAATTATCATGAATAGTCATTACTCGATAATGCACAGTTATCTCTCAGCGCACATAAATTCGCGAGAAAAAAAATTACTTTTCAACGATGTGCGGGCATGCCATGTACGTTCAGCAATTTAGCAGCTAACAACCTTGTGAAGTTCATCGATTTTTGGAGATGATCGATCCAATGAACATTTTACCGTGAACTGGACGTGTTTCATTAAATAATCACGGAAACATAAAATTTAAATAAATCAGGGAGGATATATCATGTGAAGAAAATCTGATTAGCATAAAACAAGTCCAAATTTTTAAAAAGATATTTCTTAACCCTCTACGGTCGGGAGGAGAGTCGGCGTTGATTGCCCCCCCCCCCCCTTAACCTTCGTTTTTTTCTATTTCATTTTCTGGGCTTGAAAGATAAAGTACTGTAACTAAGTTATGAAATATAGGTGTCTGTTCAATTTCAGGTTCCAGTTATATGAAAAAACTTGAAGCACAGACTCTTATGTAGAAAAGATTTGCTACTAACAAACACTCTATAACACACAAGAGTATAATAGTTATCTATTGCATCGTATTATATACAGCTTTCCGCGGATATTAATCTTATAATATTTCTAAATTTTCGTGGAAATTGTCTTTAATGCGATGCTATAAATTATGTTTTAGTATAAATAAAGAACTGGTTCTAATCCAGCGGATATTAATCGGTTTGGAAGCCATACTGTAAAAACAATTATTACAACAGTGTCATCATTAACACAAAGATTTGTGGCTTTAAAAAGATAAATAACAACAAACACTAATTTCGGACAATGTAAAATATTTCAAAAACAAAACCATTTTATCAGAAGCTATAAGGCCCATGAAATATCAAATGATTCTTTTTTACGCGGGTACCAATTCTATGTACTTTCTTCGACTTTTTACATCTTTGCATTTTTTGGGTGGTTTAAAAATAACATGGTTTTTAAAATGTCAAAATGTAAAAACTAAGAAATTTGAAATTTCGGTGGAGGACTTACCCCCATGTCTAAATGTTAAATTTATTGGTAACAGTTAATCGTTTATTATTTTCAAAATTTATCTTTATTAGTTTTATATTAAAAAAATCCGAAGTTTCATGAGTCATCCAAAAATACTTTTTTATAAAATGTATGTAATAGATATAAATAAAGTGAAACCTCCCGCTGTTTTTATTGGTTTCAATTAATTAAATTTTTTTAACAGAGAAATAAGGAAAAGTAAAATATACAATATGTTTCCCCTGTAAAGTTAACCAACCATTTGAAATTTTACCCAAACTTTTATATAACGACGTTACCTTTTATTGAATTTCAATTGGTTTGTTCCAAACTATCAGTGTTCAAACGTTTCAACTAAAAATTTAACCAATAAGGGATAATTTTGTTTACCATCATTGGGGATGAATATCACTTTCTCGGCCATCGTCTTATCCCTTTAATTCCCTGGGTTGAGCCCTGTTCAAGAGCCACGGAATTTCCGATTGGAAACATTTTCATCATCATTATTAAGATGAACTAAATAAACTGAATAAAATTGTCTATAATACGATTATATATACTTTTTTCAGTATGGCTGAGAACCGGTTTTATTGATCGATTTTGAAGCCATACTGTAAAACACACTACTGATCCTTTTTTCCCTTTATTGTGTATTATGTCGGAAATCCAAAGTAGTATCAAATTATATCGTAAGCAACCGTGTTAAAGAATTTCATTGCGCTATCATCCCGTAACAATTATTAATCACGGATACAAGGATACATCAACAGATAATAAAATAGTTTTCCACTTTAAATTTTATTATTTCAATTTGAAATATTAGGAAGAAATTTTTATTTAACTATTTTTAAAAAGAATGTAAAAAAAGTTCGAAGGATTAGAATCAGTTCCAAGCAATCTGAAAAATCATATGTAACATCGTATTACAAATTAATAAAATAAAACATAAAATTAATTCCAGCATTGTTATCCCGGGCTGTCGGCCCCTCGGCGATACCAAAACTGATTTAATCTTATTTTTTTCATCTTAATATCTGCGGATTGCTGTTTATAATACGATGCGAAAAAGAACTATTCTTACATTGTTCAGTATTATTAATATGATAAAAGCTATTTAACGAAACAAGACATTTCTAGTTATTCTCAGGGATCTAAAGGGATAATGACCGATTAATTTATGTACATCCCCAATGATGGTACACAAAATTACCCCTTCTGTAGATTAAACATAGTGCTTGAGACGTTTGGACACTCAACCTAATGAAATGACCAATCAAAATTCACTAAAGTCCCCGAAGTTGTTAAGCCAACAAATAAGAAAACGTTATTATAAAATTTTGGGGACAGTGTATTGAACAGCTCAATGTATCCTCTCTCTCTCTGAGTTATTCTAAGGCGAATTTCAACCTAAAATCAGTAAATTTTTTTTCAGATTCCATATAAATTATGAATTATTATTATAATGTTGATGATGAAATGATGAATTAAATCAAAGATCAGCAGCCGCACATCTTTAGTGGCTAAATCATGAATAGTAAGGCCTGCAGCGGCGGCTTTACATTAATTATGCGGCTGCTTCTAAAAGAATATCTTGCAGGAAAGAAAGTACGAAACGGCTGCAGAATATTTCATGTTGAGTCGGCTGATAAGTTGATTAAACGAGCAGCTGCGACTGCCGAGCCCTCGACTTAATGATTGACGCTCGACAAAATGATGATTTGCAGATATATATTTAATAGAGAGATATTTAAATAATTTGACACTTTAATTTTATATTATTATGCTTGATTTCACATTTTAGAAAATTAGCAAGTTTTTCATAATATTTGAATTGGATTTGATCATTTAAATTAAAGAGATAAATTAAAAATATAAAGTGTTGCAACTCTAGAAGTTATCAATTTCGGGTTTTTTTCGGTAGCTAGGCTTCTCTATAATTCGAAATGTCTGTCCGTCTGTTAGAAACGGTAAAGGGTCACCAAAAATTTCTCGGCTGCTATTTAAGATAGACGGATTATTTCTTCCAAAATCCCCCTTACCAATGAGTGAGCATCCAGATAGAATTTCCTTAGTACACAAGTCAAAAATGTGTTTAAAAAACTTTTGGCCTAAAAAATATAAATTTAAGGTAATAAGAAACATATTTTTTTTGCTTTCATGTAATAACATTTATATCCTCATTATAAAGAAAAATTTACTGCTTTTAAATTTCCTTTAAAATGTAATAAATAGGAACAATTTCAAGTAATCAAACTAAGTGGGGGAATAAAGTAGGAAATTGATAACAAAATATTCTTGGAAAAATGGATATATTATTACTTGGATCTAACACCAGATTTTCATGCTCTCTAATTAAGTGAAACACGCAGCGCCCACTTTACTCCGCCCACTACCCTCCTACTAGATGAACGAGCTGACCAATAAATGAGTTCACTTCCATGTTGGCAACCTAATTTGATCAAAATTTTTCCCTGTCATATTATCCACGTATATAGTACATCCATTCCTGTAAACATACAAAAACAAGGAATAATACATCCATGAAGAATTATACACTTGAGAGTTATTTTAATTTGATTTTTGGGTAAGAATCTTAAAATTAGGAATTAGGGTGAATTTGTGGTATTAACTAACGATTAGAAGAAAGAAAAAATAGATTAGAAAACATTCCAGGACCAATATATAGTTTCCCAAAAATAGAGAACTACATTAGTGTAGTAGTTATTGAAATCCTAAGCTAAAGACAAAAAAAAATTTACTAGTTAATAGGCTTATAAAAAAATCATTAATACTGCTTTGAAAATGTTATATAATTTTAAAATTTAAGTTTTCTTTATAACCCAAATACATATGCAAGAATATGACTGTTAAATTTGAATATAAGCTTTAATAATTATAAATTCCTAGTGGTTATGTAGTTATTTTTTTCTCATTTTATTTATCGAATACAATTGTTTTACTAAAAAATAGATCATCAGTTCCAATTAAGATGTTAAAAAAATATATGTCTTTGCATTTTTAATCCTATTATTCAAAAATATCATTAATATAATTGTATTTAAAATGTTATATAATTTTACAATACACATTTTCTTATAACCCAAATACACATGGCAAGAATGTGCCGGTTAAATTTAAATATAAGCATAAGAACTTCTATAATTGTTTCCTAGAAATCTTAATTAGAGCTTACAATTATTCCCCTCTTGGCATTTTTGTTAGAATTTCAATTGTATTATTAACAAGGATGACAACATCCATAAAGCGAAGCACTGAAACGGTAGGACAAACGGACATTAACACTTATATAGTGTCAGAACTGAATAATCAGAACATAAATGTTGTATAAGAATCGGAGCAAAATTGTAAGTAAATTTGTTGAAAAACTGCTTGATACAGGATAATGTTTATGGACATACTTACATTTATAGGACTTAATTATAGAGTTGCTTTGCTTATAACATTATACTTTATTGTCCCAGGAATCAACATACCAAAAATCAGATCAATTGGATGATTAGATCACATAAAAATTTGTTGTTAAAAAAGTTAAAAAAAATCAACATGTTTAAAATGGACGTACGGACATTCTTGTTATGATTATAGAGTTGCTACGCTTTCTAAATCGTACCTAACTACTAAAGGAATACAAAGTTTGAAATCGATAGGACAATTCTAACATGCGTAAATTCACGAAAAAAGCTATCCGTCTGTGACGTACGGACGGACCGACCCTAATCATAGAAAAGGCTAGCTTTTAAGAAGGTTTAAATTCATTTCCTAATTGAAATTAGCAAAGGTAAGGAAATTTGACTGTAAATCATACTTGTCCCCAAAGTTTTATAAAAACCATTTTTATTCAATCTTGGGTTGTAAATGTACAAACTTACAGTTTCACCAACAATGTAATCTTTAGATGGGATAATTTTGTTTTTGATAATTGGGGTTGCACTTCAATCTATACTCTAATGCTCTACTACTTAAGATCCACTTTCTTTAAATTTTTGTTTTGTAATAGTTATTTCTCGTATCGTATTATAAACGGCTTTCCGCGGATATAGAATGTACAATTATAAGATTAAAACTAGTTTTTTAGCCCCGTGGTGCCGAAGGCACCGGCTAAAAAAACTGGTTTTAATCTTATGATTGTACATTTCTATATTCGTAGAAAACTGGATATAATACGATGCTAGACATAGTTTTTTTCGTATGGATAAGAACCGGTTCCTATCCACCGGATTCGAATGAATACGAGAAAATTACTTAAAATTCAAGGGGCAAAAACTTAGTAAAACTTTCTTTATATAGTCCTTTCCTGCCATACCAGATTTTGGGGTATTGCTTGTTTTAAAGCAAACTAATGCTAAAAAACAAGAATTTAAAAAAAAAGTTTGAGGTATGAATTGTCCACGGGTGAAATTCAGGAATTTGCCAAAGAATTCCTTTGCTTCACAAATTAACTCATTTTTACGGCCACCGGCCGCGAAAGACAGAAAGAAAATGCTAAATATTTTTTGTTTAAATATCTTGAAATTCAAAAGGTTTATCAAGAAATGCTATTGCTTCTTTATTAGTTCAGTAAAACTGCTCTTTAACTTGTACCGTCTGTTTATAGAAATAAGATTAGAAAAATGCAATGTTTTGTATTTGACAAGGAAGAAAAAATAAATGAAAAATTTAGACAAGTTTTGGTACTATCGTCTTCGCCCCTAGCCTCTAGGGGCTTTGCTCCAAGAGATAATGAACTAGATTTGATAAGTTTCTTTTTTAGGAAACTAAGTTGCTTTTTCAAGAATTTTTGGTGAACAAAAAAATTTGCCTAAAACCACCACAGGATCGGACCAAAGCTTCAGACAGACGGACGGACGGACAGACATCATTCTACTTTGCATTATAGATTACATCAACAACAAGGATGACAACATCCATAAGTAGCGAAGCACAAAAAATTGTGGATAGGAATACGTATAAGTAGATTTAAAGTGTATTTATTAATGTCAAGAATAGATTTATTGGAGAAAATAAACACGAAACCTTGTTTTATTTTGTATGATGAAGACGGTTAAAGTAAATTACATACTAGATGCACATATCAATGGGAAAAATATTTTGAAACTGTTAATGCAAAAAAGTTTTAGAATTTAAAAAAGATATGGGGAAATATGTCAAACATATAAAATAGCCAAAAACCTGCTAAAAGGCAGTTTGGCTGCCATTGTTTCTTTTCTTAAAACGCCAGAAATTTGATTTTAATATCTTTAACTGAAAACTTTTTGAAAATTGGACCATAAACACCAAAGATATGGGGGAAAATCTGAAAAATATAAAAATAGCCAAAAACCTGCAAAAGGCAGTCTGACCATCATTGTTGTTTTCTTCAAACGACAGGAAATTTAATTTTGATATCTTTAACTGAAAACTTTTTGAAAATTGGACCATAAACACCAAAGATATGGGGGAAATCTGAAAAATATAAAAATAGCCAAAAACCTGCAAAAAGGCAGTCTGACCATCATTGTTGTTTTCTTCAAACGACAGGAAATTTAATTTTGATATCTTTAACTCAAAAATTTTGAAAATCGGGCCATAAACACCAAAGATATGGGGGAAAATGTGAAAAATATAAAAATAGCCAAAAACCTGCAAAAAGGCAGTCTGACCGTCATCGGTGTTTTCTTAAAATGACGGGAAATTTAATTTTGATATCTTTAACTGAATAAATTTTGAAAATCGGACCATAAACACCAAAGATATGGGTAAAATTTGGAAAATATAAAAATAGCCTAAAACCTGCTAAAAAGCAGTCCGACCGCTACTGATGTTTAAGAGTTAATTGTGCTCCTTAATAATGGGAATGTTGTCAAAAAATTTCAGCTCTCTATCTTTTATATGAGCCGAGAAAATCACGTTTCCCCCAATTCATTAATTACGGACGGACGGACGGACAGACGGACAGACGGACGAACGGACGGACATTGTGAATTATAGAGTAGCTTCGCTACTAATAAAATAAATGGAGTCCAATTGTAAGAAAAGTGAAATTCTAAAGGCTAACGGCTAATTAAAAGGCTTAGTTAAACGAGAATTTAATAAACAAAAAAATTAACTGCGCTACACATAAACAATTTAATTCTTGTTTTTATTGTGACTATTCATTGAGTTAAATGTTATGGTTGAAATAATTAGTTTTATAAAGCTTGGTCAGCCAGAAACATTAATATTTCATATCTTTCTAGCAAACTAGACCTATCTATCTATCTTAAAATAATGGATATATTATTACTTGGATCTTACAACAGATTTTCATGTTCTCTGATAAAGTGAAACTTGCAGCGGGCAAAAATTACGATTCCCTCCTTCCACCTCATTTACCCCAATACCTCAGATCCTACTGGATAAAAGAATTGACCAATAAATGAGTACTATGTTAGCAAGCTAAATCGAAGACAATTTTTCCTGTGTCATAATATCCACGTATATTCTACATCCATTCCTAATATTATATCCATCTCTTTAAAAAAGAGCTTTATTATTTGTTTTCATAGAAAAGGGTGTCTGGAATATAAACTATCATATAAAGTATTGAGTTTATTTTGTCCGTAGCTTAATATTTCGATAACTACGGAACTGATGAAATCTCCATTTTAGGGTGGTTTTAGGCTATACTATTTCAAGAATTAAATCATGGAATGGTCTTTTTATGTCCTAATCTATTTACCCTATCGAATAGTGGTTGTTAATTTATATTACATCAAATGTATCCAAATAAAGTTTAACACATTTAGGAGATAAATTTATGAATTTCAGTGTTAAAAATCCCAACGATTTATTATTGTTTTTAATTAACATTATTTACAGTTAATTGTATACTCTTTAAAATCTAATATATTTAAGATTATGATAAAATTGCCTTAATGTTATAATTAATTAATATGACTAAATTAGGGAAAAAAATTACTAAATATTATTTTTTATGACTTATTTTGTTATAATTTTGTAATAAAGTTTGATGACAAAGCGTAATCATAAACTGTAACAAGTTAAGTATAACAGCTTCCATTTAATGCAGCAAAAAATAAATATTTTTGATCACAGCTACTCTATAACTAAGGGCACTGTACATTAGTGTCATTTAGCAACTATAAAATCGTTACCAGAATGTACGTAAATCGATTTTACAAATGTTGATTTTTAACTTTTTTGACTTTATTATCCGATTGATCTGATTTTGGAATACTGATTCCTTGGACAACAAAGTACAATATTATAAACACAACATCTCTATAATCAAGTCTAAAAATGTAAGTATGTCCTAAAACATTATTCTGTATTTAATCAGTTCTCAGCAAGTTCAACAAATTTACCGTTTCAAAGCTTCGCTTTTATGGATGTTGTCATTCTTGTTGGATAAAAAAATAAGCAAGAAAGCAGGAGCACCCTAGTGCAGCAAAGTAACTATAATTAACGCAAAATGATACTTCTCACGAACTTATTCCAAACTATTTTAATCACTTTATGCATAAAAAAATTCTTGAAAAAGAAAAATAATATTTAAAATCAATACTATTGCTATGTCTGAAGCGTATAGGGGGAAATGTCTTAATCCATAAACAGACATCTCTAGTTACCATGCACAATTAAGACTTGCAGACATAGGTCGTCCAATCAAAGAGTTGGTTCTCTTTTAGATGTTACTTAACTTAATTTCCATTTTCGTAAATATGAACGATGCTCTAGGGTCTTTGTACAATCAATTGAATACTGAGGGAGAACCCAGCCCAAACAAGGTATTTAAAGGTAATAAAAAATAATACTTGAATCCTTAATAAATTTTTAGTATGTATTGATATAATCTAAGTGTTTTTAAGTACTAGTTTATTAAACCAATAAGCATGACCATTACTTAACACCACCCTTTAATTCTAATTTTCTACTCAGGGGTATAAGGGACAGGACAATAGAGCATAAAATATGTTTTTGGAATGAAAAATGTTTAACACCTAGATCTTTCAGCTCGAATTCATAAAGGCAAATACAGATAATTAACCCTTTGATTGCACGGCCTTCTTCAAAAATTCCATTACATACATTCATTGGTTCCTTGGTTCATTTTGGCACAAATTCGAAAATTAAAATTGTTTCATCAACTAAAAAGATGTATTATTATTTCTAGCATAGGGGAATAATTAGGAGAAGAAGAATTTATCTGATATTGACCTATTCCTGTATTCTACTAGACATTAGACAGGTGTTATACATATAATTGTTAAGATGCATGACAGAGCAGTCTACAGAGGGAGAAAATATGATATATCAAATAGTTAGATACGCGAATAGATCTAAGATAAATAAAGTAGATAGGTACTCCAATAGATTATTGTGTAAATGAAAGGAAAATTAAATAGTGAAATAAACTAATAGTAAAAACTCCCTAATTTTTAAAATTAAGTTGAAGGGGGGGGGGTTAGGTTAGTTTATATTTGATAATGGTTAGCCTTGCAGGTTTAAGGCACTACAGATATAGGCCGAGTAGGGGTAAAGCATAGGAGAAAACTAAATCCCACTTATTTAAGCATTTTAAAAATGGGAGGATTAAATGTTTAAGATCTTAATTATAAAAATAAAATATAATTAGGAAAAAATAGGTTTTAGAATGTTCAGAATTGACAAATACAGATACAGTGTGTTTTTTTTATGAGAACTTTTTTGAAAGCAATTTTACTCACTTATAGTTATCAGAATTTAATGATTAATGGCTTATTTTCTTCGTTTTTTAAGGGAAATTATGAAACAACAAAAAAAATTACAGTTTTTGTTGAAAAAGTACAGTTAAGTTGAAAATTAAAAACTTAGGTGTCAACATCTAAAAATGGTTTTAGCGCATTTTTCTTATGCTCAAATAATCAACCTTTTGCAAGAATGGCTGCTAAACACTTCAAAGTTGAGATATAGAGCTAAAAATGTATACAGATACTATTTGGGACATGTACTAGAACATATCAAAGTTTGAAGGTCATATCTCAACCAGGGAGGGAGTACTGGCCCCCCAAAGTCGACTACAGAAAATCCATTTTTTTAAGAAAAATGCGCTAAAACCATTTTTATATGTTGACACCTAAGTTTTTAATTTTCAACTTTACTGTACTTTTTCAACAAAAACTGTAATTTTATTTTGTTGTTTCATAATTTCCCTTAAAAAACGAAGAAAATAAGCCATTAATCATTAAATTCTGATAACTATAAGTGGGGTAAAATTGCTTTCAAAAAAGTTCTCATAAAAAAAACACACTGTATATAGACATATTGACTGACATACTGATGGATAGATACAAAAAGATTTTTAAAGAATTTACACAAACTGCGTTTTTATCCTGTAAATTTGTTGTGTTTTTTTTTATCTGTTGCGTAGATTTTTGACCACATTAAAAATAGTTAAATAATATGTATATTTGTATTGTATTAGCGGCTACGCCCCTAGAGGCCTTGAGATATCATACACACACACACACTTTTAAAGATAGATAGTATAGCTCTAAATATAATAAATTCCCTCTGGTTTTAAACAAGTGGCGTGCCCATTTGCCAACAGGGGCGTCCAAGCTTTATTTTTTTTGGGGGGGGACATAGACGTCCAAGGGGGGGGGGGGTAATGGGGCGATTACCCCCCCCCCAAACGGCACCCCCAAATTTTTTTTCATTTTACCCCCCCCCCCCATTTAAAATTTACCCCTACCCTTGGGGTGCCGTAGGCAACCCCAACCATTAAGGAGGGGGTATTTACCCCCCAAACAATTTTGGGGGGGTAAATACCCCCCCAAAATAAAAAATCTCTAATTAAAAAAAATTTTGCGAGCTTCGCGGGCATATTTAATACTATATATTTAATAAAATTTAAATTACCCCCCCCAAAAACGAATTACCCCCCCCTTAAAAAATTTTTACCCCCCCCAAAAAAAAAAGCATGGACGCCCCTGGGGGGGGTAAATTTTTTTTAAGGGGGGGTGTAAAATGGCAAATTTTTTAAACACCCCCCCCCAAAAAAAAAATTTTACCCCGGGGGTAAAATTTGCTTGGGGGGGGGGATAATCCCTACTTTACCTCCCCCCTCCCCTCCCTTGGAAGTCTATGTTTGCCAAGGAAGCCTTAAGAGGATGGAAAAAGGGGTAGACAAGACTTATTAATTAAGTATTTTAAGTGGGCGTTGAAACCCCATTCCGCATGCTACTGATAAAAAAAATTGATACCATAATATGGACAATTATCAATGAAAAGGATAATTAACATAGTATATATGTATATTAAAAATTTAAAATATCTAAAATTTGTCACACCGAAAATGATCTCATCTAATGTAGGGGGGATGAGGGCAAGGGGGAGGGGTGATATGCTTAAATTTCCTTTGAAAAAACAATGTGAAAAAAATTCAATTAAAATACTTTTATGTTTTTACATTACAATTATCATTTTTAATATAAATTTAAAATTTAGAAAACCGGAAGACCAAAGCGGAAACGGAAATGAATATAAAAAGGAACAAGTGGACAGATAGCGGATAGAAAGATAGATAGTGGATAGAAAGATAGAAAGTAGAAAGATAGATAGTGGAAAGTAGATATGGATATTTATCATAAATGGTATTTATGCTTTGTTGACGAGGAAATAGATTATTGTTAGTAGCGTAGCTACTCTATAATTCACTATATCTGTCTGGATACAATATCCATTTACAGATCTCAATTTAAACTTTACACATCCGGAGGCCTCGGGTCAGCCGCGATCGACTTAGCCTCAAATTTAAACCCGTTTAGATGCTTTGAATTTTTTTTAAAAGAAGGATTGCCATATTGCGCTTATTTAAATTGGTGGATAATATTTTTTCTTCTAATAAACATTTCCTTAAAAGGATGTTATAAGTTTGTTCTGAGTAAAGGGTCAAACCACATTATTTCCTTTAATTAATTTTCAAATTCAACTAAAACCGCTATAATCTGCAATAATATTGCGAATTTGCCGTTTCTGCATTGAAAGATTTTTTGCAATAATATTTGCCTTGCTAGAGGTAGGAAGAAGGAATTTGTGAAAATATGAACTTTCGGGGCTCTGTTTATAAAAACATATATTTTGAGGTGTTTGTTTGATTCAACCATAATTTTGGATTTATTAATGAAACTGAAATGTATCTTCTTTAATTTCTCCTAAAACTAAAGGTTAATATATATATATATAATCATATTTTTAAAGGAAAAAAAGGTCGTTATACCTTAAATTTTAATTTCAGTTTCAAGGAGGATTTTAAAAGTTTTTATTCAATTTCTTGAGCATAAGAAACCCCCTAACACAATATTTATCTAGTTTGCTCTATTAAGCATCATGTTTCCTCCTTGTAGGCAACCCCCCCCCCCCCTTCCCCCCTACAAAAATTGAAATTAGAAAACTTATCTTTTCCTCAAAATACAAAATAGAATGCCTGTTTGTCAGGGATAGGATGAAGATACTGAAGTTTAACACAAACTAGTGGGAGGAGACGGGTGCGGTTGTTACTCTAGAGGCAAGGTGCGAAGCCGCAATTAAATATTAAAATACTAGAAACTTGCTAGAATATATTTGCACCAATTTTATGCATTTCTCATTTCGAGGTAGGTTAAGAAATATCCTAATATAGATTTTATTCCTAGTTATGCAGCTACTCTTATTCTACATTAAATTTAACTTTTTAAGTTTTTTCATAATGATTTTAATAGAGATTAATATATATTGTTTATCTGAATGATTGTGTATAATATTATGTTTGAGTGAAATTAAAGAATAAAAAATATAGAGTTATTTATTTTTAACTGAGTTTTACTGAAAAAGTTTTTCTTCTGAACAAATTTGTCTTAGTCAGGGTTAAGGGACCAGGATTCTGACAAACAATTCTAAATGAATTTCTCCCGAATCTACTTCCTTTACCCCCCCCCCCCCTTTTATCCCACGTCCCTTTAATTACACAACAAAACAAGTTTTACGCCAAAATATCAGCAATTTGCTGGATCACGGCCCCTGAAACAGTGTTTGAAGTAATTAATATTTTTTCTTTTGATACTTCATATATTAAACAAAAAAAATTACTTTTTTTTACCTATCTACGTACAATAATTGTCCTTGTTATATTGTAAAATAGATAACTGACAGATTTTCAATTTTAGACTTACAGAATTGTTTAGTTTTTGTGATGGACATACATATGCTTTACTGATTCGTGTTTTAGGTATATTAAAAAAATAGAATAACAGCAAATGCACATCGTGTATCATCTACTCGGAATTGTTTAATGTGTTGGATAGGATGAATGTAATTTTTATGTGTTTCAAGCTTTAGGACCTTTTTGGGTAATAATAAAAAGACTTGAAGAAATTTATGACAAAAATTCCTTTTCTCAATAGATTATCTCATGTGTATCCATTTACATATGTTTCATATTTCTTTTATTTTCAGAGAAGCTTCACATTATTTTAAGGGTAGGTTCAAGTCTTTTTTATGGGCGCTATACTTTATGTAAAAAATCTTGTCCTGTTTTATATTGTAAAGTTATTGTATAATCACCTATTTTGCAATAGCAGTGCACTTTTTTTTACACAAAATAGGCGTAACTAAAAAATAGTTACTCATCCAACTGTCTATGTTAGCGTCATCCTTTTTAATTTTTCAAATCTATCTTTTTTAATTTAAATTTTTTATCTGTAAAAATGTTATTTATCGCATCGTATCATAGACAACTTTCCACGGATAGTAAAATGAAAAACCATTGAAAGCCCTGAGCTTATAAAATTTTATAAAATTAATTAAGAAATATTTCTATAATACGAAAGGACAAATGATTTTTTTCTAAATCAGTTCTAATCTTGCGGATATCAATCAGTTTCAAATCAATATTAGAAAAATCAATAATTTAGATACTTAAGCAGTTGGCAGTTCTAATAAGATACTTCGGGTATAGTCCCTTTCTTGGCAACGCCCCTTAAGGGTTGATTCGTCGTATTTTCAAATTGCCTTTGATAGGATATTTTAGGTTATGTTATGTGATTGCCCCGAAGGATTAGGCAAATTTAAAAAAGGACAAAAAGCTACTGTAAAAATATGAAGAAACGCCCCTTAAGGGGCGTTGCTACGAAAGGGACTATACCCGATACTTCCGTTAACCTGATATTTACGTAAATACTCGACCAACACATAAAAAAAAAGTTGAAATACACATACAATGCAATGTAATGCTGAATAGGTAGGGTGAGGGTTGATTTGGTCCAAGAAACATTATAATAGATAAAACCAAAAAAGCCAGGCATGAAAATTTGGTCTCAAATACTTTTAATAAAATATGTACTAGTTGTTCAAGCAAAATGGATTGTCAATTGACACATATTTCATTTATCGATTCTAAAACGATTTACTTTATTTATATTATTTCAAAGAAACTGTTATTAAATCCCTAAATCTAAGGAAAAAATATGTTATGAATTGCTGTATAAATCTGAAAATAAATTTTGGCGACTGTGGAGTTTTATTGAAATAATTACAACATGTAGTTTAATGTGTAACATTAACCATAATAATTACCATGCTTTAAGTAGAGTAAAAAAGACGGTTATATTTATATTCGCAATTGAAATTATTCAGTCTATTAATTAATTATAGAGTTTGATAAAGTTAGGTTAGGTATGCCCAATCTAAAACTATTCCGTCCATTAATTAATCCCAGTGCAGAGCCCTTGTTTGGTCGATGGAGCGAAGAAGTGAAATTCCTTAGTATAAAGTCAGATAAGTGTTCGTCACATGTAACAAATTTTATGCTATATTAAAATACTAACGGCTACGTCCTTAGAGGCCTCTAGGGGCACTTGAGGAGGGGGGAGTCGAATTTGATAACCCAATTTCTTATTTTAGATTTTAAAAGAAAAAGTAAATAAAATATTTTGAGGGGTGGAAATTTTTTTTTTTTTGGGGGGGGGGGTATTTTTCATTTTTGGGGGGGTTGGGGGTGTCCCACTCCCCAAGAAAATAGGTATAAACCTTCCCGGGATCTATGAGATGCTACCCTGTTAAAGAGAACCCGATCGTTTCAGCGGTTAGCAAGATCCTTCGGTACAGACACAAAGACACTCAGATACACAAACAGACAAACATCCTGTTACTTTAGTATAAGGATTTCTTCGTTTATGTTTTTTTGGAAGCTTTCCACTGTGCCTATAAAAAAAATTACGTCAGACAATACAAAAGGCCAATAATAGGCCAATACACAGACTAAATTACTAATGGCAGTCATGTTTACATTAAAATTGACCAATGATAGGCTAATACACAGACTAGAAGACCAATGGCAGGTATGTATTCATTAAAATTGAGGCCAGTTTGACGTCATACTTATAGGCACTTTTAAATACAAAAAGCATCTATTTTTTCGTATTTTTATAAAAACACCAATTTACTAATAAAAAGTAAGCATGCACTTATTCGAGGGAAAAATAGGAACATTTCAATGCACATTTACTATTGGAAATTTTTTATTGATTTCAAAATATTTTTCTTTTTGAAGTCAAAAAAAGAGTAATTCAAGTATAGTATATTATTTGCAGAAAACCTTACAAAATGAAATCTCTGAAACAGCTAGAATAAAAGGAGATTGAAGAGTTTGTTTTTAGATTTAGGAAAATACATAATCCCCTCCCCCCGCTTATATAAAAAAAATGTCAAATTTTTCTTATAATACATTTAAGGCTTTAATTAAAACCCTTCCTTTATGCTAAGAGCATACACGTGGATTGACAGGGAAAATTTGTCATTAATTTAGCTTGCTAATATGAACTCAATTATTGATCAGTTCGTTCATCCAATAGGTGGGGAGGGGATGGGTGAAAGGGGTTGGATGCAGGGTATTGTTATTTTAGCCAGCTGCAAGTATTATTTATCAGAGTACATGAAAATCTGGTGCAACATCCGAGTAATGATATATCGATTGCTAGGAAGGACTTGTTTTGCCTCTTTAACTTTAGTGTTATTGTGCATTAAAAAAAAAATATTTTTTAAAATTGATTATTTTAGCCTGGTAAATTGAAAAGACAAAAATAATTTGATTCAGGTATAATAAAGTCCAATGCTTAGCTGAACAAGATAAATGTCACAGATTGAACAGGATGCAAAAGTTAGGTAGAAAAAGTCTTATTTAGTCATTTGTACAGTTTGTACTATATTTATATATTTTCTGCAACAAAGCTGCCAATTCAAATTGAAAGTAGACATAGTAAGATAGCTTTCTTAAGATTAAGTTTATGGAAAAAGAAAAGGCTTGACGGTAATTTATTTTGCCGCTTAATTTCTTGGCTTTTAAGAATACTTTTGGTATCAACAATGAATAAATATAATTGGCGGATTGTTGGAAGCTAAATAGTTTGTTTGGCCTACCATTGCTCAATTAAAGTGCATACTGGCCTGCCATTGGTAATTTTGTCTGTGTATTGGCCTATCATTGGTCATTTGTATTGTATGACATCATTTTTTAGGCACTATAAAGAGCTTCAAATTTAAGATTAAAGACAATGCAAAAATGAGCACAAATTATTTAGATAATATCTGTATATTTTCAGCAACAACATGCATCTGTTCATACAAGGATAGGTCAATGAAACATATGTCCAAATATATATACACATTTTTGGCACTAGGATCTGCAGAAAAACTAATTCACCTCCAAATATTACAACATTATTATCGATTATATTGGGTTATCTTATTAAAAAGGAAAGGGATATAGCAACCTAAATTGACAATTTTTCCCCTGTCATGATATTCACGTATATTCTACATACTACATTCATTTAGCAGGGTTATAGAATATACGTGGATATATTGACAGGGAAAAATTAGTCGTCAATATAGGTTGCTAACATGGACATCATTTATTGGTCAGTTCTTTCAACCATTGAAGAGGAGGGGATGGGGTAAAAATGATCGTTATTTTAACCGGCTGCGAGTATCGCTTTAATAGAGTAAATGAAAATCTGGTGAAACATACAAGAAATAATATATCAATTTCTTTCTCAGAACTGTGTAATAAAAATTAGAGCAAATTAATGTAGACGTGTACTAGACAATCTATCAAGACGAATTACAAAATCTAATTAATTTTATCAACTATCAGGACATATCAGAATAATTTATTTGATTTTTTAAGTTTCTTTAAAATAATTTAAAACCCGCGACCGTGGCTCAACACGCAGCGCATCCGCTCGTCGTCGGGAAGGTGATAGGTTCGAATCTCGGTCCGACATCGCGTCAAAACTAAAGACGTTAAAAATGGTTCCTACTGCTGCTATGTCAGGTGCGCGACATAGATAGTCAGAGTAGGGGGAATGCCTTGGCCCAAAACAGGCGCAACTCACTACCATGCACAGTTAGGACTTCTCAGACGAAGGTCGTGCAATCAAAGGGTTGGTTGTCTGATGGGCAAATAGACGCTTTACACCGCAATCATAGGGCTTAGGGCTGACAACCCTATCCAATGTCCATAAAAAGCCACATTGTTACAGAAACAATGACAAATTGTCAGCGGCCTATGCTCCCCCTGTAGAGTGAAAAGGGCTTGTTACTGTTACTGTTTTGTTTAAAATAATTATAAAATCGTTTTTTTCTGCTAAATATTATTATACAAGTTTTGTTAGTTGGTATGTTTTAATAATCGTCATAGAATATACGTGGATATTATAATAGGCGAAAAATTATCGTCAATTTAGGTTGCTAACATGTATATCACTCATTGTTCAGTTCGTTTATCCAGTAGGAAGGGAGAGGATGGGGTAAAGGGGTAGATAAGGGGGATCGTTATTTAAAGCCAGCTACAAGTTTCACTTTATTAGAGTACATGATAATCCGGTGTAAGATCAAATTAATAATAAATCAATTATTTTAATTAAATATCAAAATTTAAAAGTTTATTTTCCGTGTATTAGTTAATTTGTTGAGTCCAATATGATTTTGAAATGGCAGTAGTGATATTTAGGTAAGAGATGTTTAATATCAGTTTTATATTTTTCCGTGACCCAAGAAAATATAAATAATATTTTGTTCCAAATTTCTCCTTTTTTACATATTTCTCCAAATCTTAAAATATAAAGGATTGCTGAGATGTGCAGCTTTAGGTTAATTTACAAATTAAATTGACCGCTAAGCAATAATAACAAATGCAATGGCAATGCATTCAATTTACAGATTTTACAGATGAAAACACGAAATGATTTGTGTTTATAGGAATCTATTTTAAAAGAACTATTCCAAAAGCTTTATAATATTTATTGGTAGTTTGTACATTCTATAATTAGTGAATGTCAGTATGTCTTTCCATCTATATCTGTAAAACTAAAGGTTATTAAGAATTTAGTTTATATACAGGGTGTCCCTCGTAAACTGGTTTTTTTGAAACACATGTTACTGCCTTAATATTTGAGCTATCTTAGTAAAATAAAAAGTATTTGGCAGCCTACTACTGACCATTTAATGATATAGTAATGAAAAATTCGCAAAGTTAACAGAAAAAAATCTACAAGGTAATATATAACTGGCTGATTTTAGTGAATATAAGACTAATCCACAAGAAAAATATGCCTTAGTTAACTTTAAAAGCAGATGGTGGTCAAACGGTGGATCACAAAGACTTACTCCAGACATTATAAGAACTGGCATTGTGGTCTAATTAAAAGGTCTGGTATATTTCAGGTTCTTGTATGCATTTCAAACGAGCTCACATGAAAAATTAACAAAGAAGATCAATATTATGCCTATTTTTACATATTGTTCACTTTTATTACACTTCAGATTCTTGAATATTGAGAATTTCTGGTATGCCATGTCAAGCCTGTTCTATTTTTGTGCTTAGAAAGTCTGAGCGACCAGCCCTTTGGACCCTAACTAATCCTAAAGTTCGCAAAGCAAATATTTTCTTGTGGGTTAGTCTAAATTCAATTCAATGAACCTCTTATGTAATACCTCGTAGATTTTTTCCTGTTTATTTTGTGGATTTTTCATCATTACCCCGGCCATAAAATGGTCAGTAGTAGGCTGCCAGATACTTTTTATTTTACTAAGATAGCTCAAATATTCAGGGAGTAATAAGCGTTTAAAAAAAAAACAGTTTACGAGGGACACCCTGTATATAGTCTCAGAAGAACAAAATTAATTTAAACTGTACATTCAATTTGCATAAATTGCCTTGTTAAAGATTACTGTACTTGTGATGAAATATAGTTGCTTTGCCCATAACCTCTAGGGGACCGTGGTAGATTACAAGAAATAGCCTGAAACCACCTAAAATGTAAAAAAATGTAACCTATTCTGACCAGATTTTTTAGGGATCTTTAGCTTTAGACAAAAATCCTTACTGCTGTATATTATAGGATATTGTTTGTTGTTACTGCACTACTTATGGTCATACTCATAACTGTTCTTGTTAAAGTAAAAAGCGCCGGTTATTTATACAAATCTACTTTTCATGGTATATAAAAGTAAAATCTATTTATGTCCACTCAAAGGCATGCTTTGTAAAATAAGGTTAGCTTTAATCTGTATCACTAATTCTAATTAAACAAAAAAAGCTGCACTTTAAAGAATTTCTTTGAAAGGACACTTCTAGGTTTAGGTTTGTTTGTCAATATGTGATAAATGTTGGATATTTATGTGGTTTCATTGACAAAATTTTAAGCTTAAAAGTGGGGCTGTGGCTAAGAGTTAATTGAAATTTATATGAGTTTTCCTAAATGAAACTCCCCAGCCCTAATTGAAAGTTGTATATATTTTCTTGGCCAGTATGGCTACGAAACTGATTAATATTTGCTGTATTAAAACCCCGTTCTCAGCCATACTAAAAAATCCCCTCGAAAAAACTATGATCCTTGGAGCGGTGCTCGGCCTCCTAGCCTATAAGCTAACCTAACAAAATTAAAAAAGGGATGGGGATACCAAAATTTTCCATGAATGTTAAAATAAAAATCATAAAATTACTACCAGTTTTGATTGCCAGGGCCTTAAAACTGGTTTTAATCTAATATTTTTTTATTTTAATATCTAAGGAAAGATGTCTATAACTCGATGCGATAAATAACTATTATTTAATACTTCTTTTCTTACATAACCGTAGTTTAAATTGAATGTCTCTTATAGTTAATCTGTTTATATTTACGCAGCTACGCATTTATATTTATAAAGAGAAGAAAAAAGAAAGTTATAGGCTATCCTTTACATATGAATTTGGCCTATATATAACTGCTCCCTAGTACTAGAAAAAGAATTTAGGAAATTTAACTCAAACTTTACTGATATGTACTAGATACTTATCAAATGGAGGATGAGGGTTTTTAGCAGAAATGCATATTTTGAACATAATGTCGTCAGAAATATTATTGCTTTAAACGGCATATGTATTTTTGTCAGCTTTTACTACTTTTTAATTTTGTTAAGTCATAATGCTTTCAGAAATGATTAAATATTGTACAAATTATAGCATCGTGATACAGACAACTTTTCACGAATATTAAGATGAAATCATAAAATTTATACCAGATTTGTTAGCCTGGGCCTTCAGCCCCACATTACTAACAATCTGTTTTTATTCTTATAGTTTTTCATTCCCAGCATCTACTAAAGTGGTTTTGTTTCTTTAGAAATGTTGCATTGACATGTCGTTAATTTTCAATACGTCTTTTTAGTGACGTATTTAAAGAAAATGACTTATTAATATGGCCTTAATTGTTTTTTATTTGCCATTATTTTTCTTAAAAAAAGAAATTACAAATTAATGCCTGATTAAATATAAAAATTAAGGTTGTTTCAATACGTCATATTCTATTTTTTCCACATATTAATATTTGTTATAAAATTACATATTAATGTGACAGTAAATAAAATAAATAATGTGGAATCAATACGTCCTTTATTTGTAATAAGTCATCTTTATTAATTAAATAATTTAAATGACATATTGATAAATAAGGACGCATTAAAATGATCTTATATAAATTTAAAAAGGAAATGGATCAAATAGTTACTGATTTTGACACCAGATGGCAGTTCAAATCACTAATTGTTTAGCTTTGTTTTCTCAATGTTTTGACCTTATTTTTAGTTTGACAATTATTATTTTGTAATGAAATGAAGGATATTAGTACTACAGACACCACTATGAATTTATATTTTAGTTCCTTTATGCATGTATTTTATGAAAACTAATTTTTTTGGTGAGACCTTCTACAAAGAATAGAACCATATATATAGGTCATGAAACTATTCAGTAAGCAATGAAATAATAGAAACATATTATGTGTTTGATTCAAAATTGTTAGATTATTTTTAACCCTGAATTATTTCTACTATTTTGTTTAAGTAAATAATACATTACCAAATTTGGTAGCCATATTGTTTTTTTTTTGACGTTTTATAAAAATTTGACGTCTTAATACAGCCTTAAATGATTTAAATTGAATTAAATTTAATCATTTTATTTACCACAAATAATAAAAAATTATAATACAATTTTGAAAGTTTGGCGGCCATCTTGTTTTTCTGGACGTTTTAAAGGAAAAATTGACGTGTCAATGTGTCTTTATTTAAGATAAATTGTCATTAAATTCAAAATATTGTTATTATTTATATTTTTTTTTGTGACGTTTTTTTAAAGATAACGACATGTTTTTGGTACACAATACGTCTTTAAAAAAAATTTTAAAAATATGAAACGTCATTTGTATAGTAATAAAAAAGTTACGTCATTAAGGACGTATTAATGCGACATGTTCCTTAAAATAATGCGATAAAAGTATATGCTGGGTTTTAATATCCGCGGAAAGATGTCTATAATACGATGCTCTAAAAAACTATTCTAGTTTGAGTTTAATGAGAAAATTTTAGTAAATTGACATTTTTCTTCCATTTTCCTGGGTTATTAAATAATAATGTTTAAAAATAGTATAGTCAAGGTGTGACCGCCAAGAATTCAGGCAACTGAAAAACGTTGTAATGGCATTCTTTTGGACACGAGAGACAGTTTATTTACAAATAAACTACGATTAAAGTTAATTAAAACCTTTTTTTTGAGCTTTTTTTTTTTTTTTTAATAAAATCTTGTGCCCTCAGGTTTTTTTTCTTATAATTGTTCATTTTAATATCCGCGAAAAGCTATATCAGTAAAAAGTCAGGAGCCATAAATGTTTGTATCACTTACTGTACATGAAAAGGCTATTTTCAGAAGCTAGTAAAAAAGGCTGACTCAGATTATGAAAAAATTAATCAATGAGATGCCAGTATACGCTGTAATTGACCAATGGTAATATTTATAGTGGCCTCTCATTGGTTAATTTTTTTGACGTCATAATCTGAGTCAGCCACTTTTACTAGATTCCTATTTTCACACCTATTTAAAAAAAAATAAGAGCAAAAAACTGTTGAAATCGCACAATCCTTTAAAAAGTTGTAATTGTAGTTTGTTTGTGTTTAATTTACCAAAACAAGAGCATTTATACAATTAAAGAGTAAAGAGTAAGGATACATCAGGGCTCGGCAGCTGCGCCTCAGCCACAAAAATAAACCCAATTGTGTGCAAAAAAAACCCGAAAAGATGGAATATCTGTTTAGGAACAGGTATAGATATCCAGTTGAATTTAAAGTTAAAATATAATGATTTCACTGAGGCTTTCACGGCACGGCTGCCGAGCTCTGCAAAAAAGTCTTAAATTGTCATAAATAAAGCACATCATATTATGTAAAGAAATAAATTTGTTGTCTGAAGCTTAAGATTTCAATAACTGCTAAACCGATCGAGTTTTCCTTTATAGGAAAGCTTCACATAGATCTTTAAGTCTTGGGATGTTTTTCAATTATTGAATTCATATACTCAATATTCTAGGGGCGAAGTCACTATTTTTATATAAATCATTTTAATCTCAAAAACCTTTTCATGTAAAATATCTTTTAATGCAGTGTCAAGGAAAAAATTTAAAATTCTATTTAAAAAATTAAAGTAAAGCCTCCATTAATGAAATCAATGATTGATCACTTTATATACAAAGCTAAAAACACAAAATTCCAACAACAACAACAAAAATCCTCCAAATTGTTTAGATTTCACTGTTTTGGTTGGTTATAGTAAATAGTTAGATTTAAACTAAATGTGATTTTACTATAAACTAAACAGTAGTTCAGAGAGTGCTTTGAAAACTGCATAAAATCTAAAATTAGCAAAATTCCTGATTTCCTTTGCAGTAGCTTCTCTTGAACTATAGTTTGGAAAAAAATAAAGAAAGTTTGCTATGTCATTCAAAGGCCAATGGACCCAAAAAATTACAAATTTAAAGGACCAAAAAATACAAATATAGTTGCCTAAATAATCTCTACATTATTAATATTTTATTAAGATTAATATGTTCTGTTTGTCAGTAAAACGTTTAAAATGTTGTAAGATTGTTAAAGCTGCGCTTAGATGTTTCGCTGTTTTGTATAAACTGTATTATTTTGTCATGGTGAATGATCACTACACCACTCCTCTGCTACTCTACACCACTCTGTTGGCTGATGTAGAATGTCAGGGATCTAAAGGGATAAGACATTGGCCGATATATTGATGTACATCCTCAATGATGATACTCACAAATTACTCCTTCCATAGATTAAAATTATTGGACAGGGGCGTCCAAGCTTTTTATTTTGGAGGGGGTACAAAATTTTTTTTTTTGGGGGGGGGTAATTCGTTTTTAGGGGGGGGGTAAAATGGCGCGCGAAGCGCAGCGCTCCGCAAATTTTTTTTACCCCCCCCAAAATTTTTACCCCGGGGGTAAAATTTGCTTGGGGGGGGGTAATTACCCCCCCTGAAATCTGTTGGCAGGGGTAAATTTAGTTTACCCCCCCCCAAAATTTACCCCTGGGGTAAAATTTTTGGGGGGGGTAATTAAAATTTTATTAAATATATAGTATTAAAAATGCGCGCGAAGCTCGCAAAAAAATTTTTTATTAGAGATTTTTTATTTTTGGGGGGGTATTTACCCCCCCAAAATTGTTTGGGGGGGTAAATACCCCCTCTTAAATGGTTGGGGGTGCCTACGGCACCCCCAGGGTAGGGGTAAATTTTAAATGGGGGGGGGGGGGGTAAAATGAAAAAAATTTTGGGGATGCCTACGGCACTCCCAAAATCGTTTTGGGGGGGTAATCGCCCCATTACCCCCCCCCCCCCTTGGACGTTTATGTTATTGGATGTAACATTAAAACAATCATCTAATTGAATCAACTGATCAAAATTCACAAAAGTCTCTAAAGTTGTTAAGCTAACGAATAAGAAAACGTTATTCTATAAACTTTGGGGACTAGTATAGTAAACAGTCCACTCTCTCTCTCCGAGAATGTAGAAGATGTTTTCATATTCAGTTTTAAAAACTGTTTTTATTTGGTGTAAAAAGCAGAGAGAAAGGGGACATTTTGCTGTTTATTATACTAGTCCCCAAAGTTTTATATTTACGTTTTCTTATTCGTTGGCTTAACAACCTTGGAGACTTTAGTAAATTTTGATTGGTTGGTTAATTAAGTTGAGTGTTCAAACGTTTCAACTACTAATTCTAAACTGCAGAAGGGGTAATTTTTGTGTTTCTTCATTCGTGATGTACAGTACATCAATTTATCGGACATTGTCCTATCCCTTTAGATACCTAACAACGTATGCCAAAGAATTGAACTAAAAGTATGAAATTTTAGCTACATTACAGAAGCACCCACTACTGTAAATATACATTCAACCAAGTTAGTTATTATTAATAGATAAATCAAAAACAGACTTTTTAGTACAAAAAAAACATTCATTTGCTTAGCTTAAATTTTAATTTTATATTAATTTATTTACTGTAATAAAGTCTAAAATTTATGCTTTTACTTTTCCACCAATAGAAATATATTGTTAAAAATATACTAATCTCCATAACTTATAGAGGCAATAGTGAATTTTCCTATATAAAATATGCTTGGCTTTGTTTTATTTTATTTTTCAGTATGGCTTCAAAACCGATTAATGCCTGCTGAATTTAAACTGTTTTTTAGCCATAATGAAATCTCATGTATTACTCGTATTAGAGCCAGTTTTCTTTCAATAATATTTCTAATTACTAATTATAATCATTAAATATTAAAAGAATACGATCAATCATTTTAAATTGCAAACAAAACCATGTTAATGATTAAGAAATTATAATTTTGCTTTTTAATATTCGGCTAGAAGACACATACTACTTCGTCAGGCGAATGAAATAATAGAAGTTAGAGTATGATGATAATACCTTACTCCATATTATACAAGCAACAATTTACCTGCACAGGTAGGCAGGGATCTAAAGGGATATGATCCCTCTGTAGGCGACAATTGTGGTTCAAACGTTTAGACACTCAACTAAATGAACCAACTTTTCAAAATTTTTAAAAGGTACCCAAGATTGTAAAGCCAATTAATAAGAAAACATTATCATAAAAGTTTGGGGACTAGCATAATAATCAGCCCATTATCCCCTTTCTCCTGACAGATAGGACTTTCAGGTTACAACAAGAATGAAGGAGTTGAGATTGTCAGTATATTTCTATAAAGGATCTAAGAGAAATTATTTGTAAATACTATTATGAAAGTTTTATGAAGAAAATTAATTATTTATATAAGAAAATTAGGGAATAGTCCCTTTCGTAACATCGCCCCATAAGGGGCGATTCGTCGTATTTTTAAAATGGCTTTTTATAGGTTATTTTAGGTTAGGTTAGGTTATATTGGGTTAGGTGATTGCCCCACAGGGTTAGGTAATTGGCCTCGCAGGGTTAGAGCCCCCCGCAGGGGCTAGAAATAGGAGAAAAGCTACTGTAAAAAATACGAAGAATCGCCCCAAAAGGTGCGATGTTACGAAAGGGACTATACCCGAAAATTAAGAACAATGGTTCATGCTTTTAATAAACAAATGAACAAATAAACAACTATTGAGGTTAATTTAATTTAAGGGAAATTTTTAATTTTCAGTGTAATTAAAAAGAGAAGGATTTAATTAGATTTCAATAGATTTTATAATTATATTTTCCAACAAAATAAGTGTAAAATTTAAACAAACCAATCTTAAAAATCATCAATTATCAGATTCCTGTTAATTTTCATGATAACAGAAAAATTTCTCAAATAACAAAACAAAAAAGTTTTAAGTAAGTAAAGTATACACGGCTGGACCCTCAGATGTCAAAACTTTATTTTAGTGTTTGGCCAAAATGACTTAGCAATTGTATCTGTAAGTACGTCTAATAACACCCTTTGCTATTTTTAAAATCCTAGAAAATTTTTTTTGCAAGAAAATTGCAAAAATTCGCAACCTTTTTTAGAACCACTACATAACTCGAGTTTTAAAACTTTTTATATAAAATCCTTTTTACAAAAAATATCAATAATTACTTAAAATTAAACCTGAAAGAAAAAAAATCTCATTACACGTGTTAATTTGCATGTTTTATGTCTTTTTTTGAGGAAAGTATAACTTCCACATTTTTGACAATAATATATTTTTTTAACATTTCAAAGTAAAATATAATAAAACTTAAACGATTTTTTTTGAATTATCAGTTGAAAATTTCATCAAACATGCAATTTAAGTGATGAAAATTTAATAAAATCATTTTTTGAATGTTTAGAATTACCAATTTTCTACATTTAAAACAAAATGATAACAAAATTTAAAAACATTTTAATATATAACTTTAAAAATCAATAACATTTTATAAAATGATGTTTTAAAAAATAAATCATTAAAAGGTATTAAAATGCATTTTAAGTTGCTTAAAATTAAAACGAGAATATCTTTTTACACTTTATTCTTTGTAATAGAGATTAATCGTCATTTGCTGAAAATGAAACATTTAATAAACTAATTGAATCTTTTTGTGACCAAGTTAAAACTTTTTAATTTTTACACTAAGGTGTTTTTTAATGAAAATCTTTGTTGAATTCTCTTTTGCGACAAAAAAAGAAAGGGAATTTTTTACTATTTCTAGGTTATCTTATGTAATTTAAACTTTATAATATGAAATAATTTTTAATTGTCTTTCTTTTGAGCCACAAAACACTGTAAAATGTAACATATATGCAAAAATAACAATTTTTTTAATGAATATTATAATATCCTTATATGACATTGCGTCAGGGCTTATTCTTTAGATCATATGTTCATGAAAAGTAGTCATAAACTTGGAGGGTTGCGCTATTTATTAGAATATTAAATAAACTTGAATGGTAAAAATATTAGCATAGCCTTTGTCAATTCAAATGCTTTAGGTATATTATTCGGAAAGTTAGTTAAAAAAGAGAGAATTTGCTGTGTTTACTGTTGAAAGACTTTCAAAAATGTAAATTACAAAGCAATCCTAAAAGATCGGGTCTTAGGCGAGTCTTAGTCGGGGGTTTTCTGATAGCAAATATTGCGTTATTGCTATACAATGTAAAAAAAAAACACATTTTAAAGAAATTCTTTAAATAAAACCCAACGTGTATTGGCAGTACAAACATCTTAATGCTAGCAGACATATGTTTATCAACACTTGCAGAAAACTATTTCCACAAGAAAAATTATTCAGGTTTCTACTTCACAATTTTAAATATTTCTTTCTGATAAAATGTTTGACATACATCGTATAATCATTTATCAAAAAAAATATTTTGATAATTTAGATTTCAGAGAAGATTAATCCTTTCAAAAAACTAAGACGACATTTTGCATCTTCTGTCATGACATTTTAGAAAAAATATAAAAAACCAAAATTTAGTATGAAAACTATTTTCATCGATTTTTCTGAAGGTATTATCGTATTCTGTGGCTTTGTTATTATCATTTACTTATATCGAAAGTGCCAAACATTGTACCCTAACTTATTCATTTAATAAAAAACTAACCGTGTATAGTTAAGCTAAAACTCATAAAAGCTATACATTTAGTTTTTACTTTAAGTATTATCCTAAGGCCTTAAAATGATCTTTTAAATCTACATAAAATAGAAAATTTTAATGGATTTTCGTCTGTTTGTCAGTCCGGCTGAGTGTCTTCCTCTTTGCTTTTCTCTGGCCGTCTAGCAGAAGCAGGTAGTCTGTCTGTCTGTGTATAATCAAAACAAAATACGTTTCCTCAGTTTACTTTTCATCAAAATTTATTTCTATTCCTTTGGTTCAATATTAAAATTCTAATGTAACTTTTGTTATCTTCCATTACAATAAATCATGTTTTTAAACTGTTTTTATCCTATTTTTAAAACGTATATAAAAAATATACAATGACACCAGTAAAATCAGACTGCAGAGCCTAAATTTGAATTAAGTCCCCAATAAACTTTTTTGGGGGGATTTAAATATTAATTTTTACTGTTGCCGTAGTCATTTTGATCAAAGCAAAAGGCCTTTTTTTTATTTGGGTAAAATTTGTAGCTTTTAGAGTGTTTTGCTTCATAAATATTGTATTCTGGTATAGAGTAAAATTAGGCCTTATGATTTTACTATCAAAATTCACTAAAAAGTTAAATCTTTACAATATACCAATGAATTAACATTAACATGTTTGTGTTCGTTCACCTATTTTAAACACATAAAAATTGGCTGTAAAGGGTTAAATTTGATGTCAACATGACAAGATGTCAACAAATGTTTATGCAATACAACAAAATTATTTTTGACACATATACAAATATGATATAAAATAAGATTATTCAAACTTATTTTTTTTAAATTATTATCTTTTACGTGTATAGTTTTCATACTTTTCATTTTAATTAAATAAAAATTATTTAACTACATTGTAAATAAGTCACTTTGTGAAAACACTCTTTCGGAAATCATAAAAAATTGAAATGAAACAAGAAATCTTATTGGTTTAACTTTAGCAAATGTGTTTTATTGTATTATGTTAAATTTTTTACTGAAATTGATTGTTTTAGAAAAAAAATTATTTCCATCGAACAGAGTAGAGTTTTTTTTATTATTGTATTGATATAAACTGAATCATATAAAATTGTTCTGTAAGAAACAATTTAACCCCAAACTAAAAGTTGCTTTTGCTTCCGTCAAAATGATCACAGCAACATATAAAATTAATTTTTAAATCCCCCCAAAAAAGTTTATTGGAGACTTAATTCAAATTTGGGCTCTGCAGTCTGTTTCTACTGGTGTCATAGTATATTTTTGATATATGATTAAAAAATAGGTTAAAACAGTTTAAAAATCTTAAACAAATCATGAAGTTTGTTTTTGCAAAGATATATCATCAAGCTCCCATTGACATATCTCTCCATTTGTGGAGCATGATTGGCATAAATTCAAATGAAAGACGATTGCATCCAATGATAGCAAGGCTGTTTGAAATTTTAGGATAAGCCTACATTAACAAAGATAAATACTAAAAGGGACATAGAGAATAAAGTGAATTATAGAGTAAGTTCTAACCTTAAAAAAGTGGTTAAAAAGAAACTTCCAAACAATGCAAGATAGAAATTGTCAACAGATTTTTTCTAACACGTAATTACGACACTTTCTTACTCGCTGTGTCTTTAAATACGTTTCAGGGAAAGATATAAAGCAAAGAAGAAAAAGTACTTTATCTTCTTTGGTAAATGGATAAAGAAATAAAAAATTTACATCAAAAATGCTTAAAATAAAGTAACAGGATGTCTCTCTGTCTGTACCGAAGGATCTCGCCAACCACCGAACCGGTGTGGTTCTCCTTTACAGTGTAACTTCTCATAGATCTTGGAAAGCTTAATAGCTATATCTTTTTGTGGGGAGTGGGGGGGTTGTACCACCAACCTCCCAAGAGAAATAGAAAAAAACATAACTAACCACATCTAGCGGCAAAATTTAAAAAAAAAACAATAGTATAGCTTTCAAAATCCTTTATGTTCATTAAATAAAGAATTATCATTATTAAATTATTTTTAAGAATTAAAATCCCTATTCTGTGCAAGACCATTGATATGTAAAACAGTATACTGTTGTTAATGCTATCAAAATTTAAATCATTTAAATTACTTTCTGATTGTTTCTGTTCGCTTGTATTTTTTGTTTAGCTTAACTTAACAATTTTGTTATCCTATCATATAAAGTATTAAGACTTTTTTTCATGTTTTGTTTCAAGTAAGCCTCACATATGTCTTGTGATGGTTTTAGGCTATTCTATTTTCAAATTTAAATCTTGGGATGGTTATAAGCCGTTTTTCTAGTCCCATTGCCCCTTTAAATACAGAGCCCCTAGATGTTAGGGGCTTAGCTGCTAATACTTGTTTATATATTTAGCAGTGGCGTGCGAACCGAAGGGGGCATTTGGGGCAATCGCCACCCCCTAGCGACCAAAACGACCCCCCCCCTGCCCCCCCCTAGCCACCGCCCCCCCTGCCCCCCCCCTAAATGTTGAAAAATGCCCCATTTTGCCCCCCCCCTGGTCAACAAAAATGCCCCTTTTTGCCCCCTACCCTACAAAAAGCAAAACTATCCCAGTTTCCAAAAAAAAGATCAAGAAATACTCAAAAAAAAAAATTTTGGCGCTTCGGGCCAAACAGACAGTTACTATTCATTTAACCTTACCAAATTTTTTAATTAGTGTAGAAATTAGGTTATAATCTTTTTCACTGAACATAACAAACCAGGTAATAGGAAGTATTTTATTTTGTATAATATAAACTTTTTACCAAAGAAATTTTGTACATCCCCAATGATGATACACAAAATTACCCCTTATATAGATTACAATTAGTGGATGAAATGTATGGAAACTCGACTTAATTAACCAACCAATCAAAATTCCTTTAAAGTCCCCAAAGTTGTTGAGCCAACGAATAAGAAAATTTTATATAAAATAATGGATACTAGTGTAATAAATAGCCCAAAAACCCCTCCCTCCCTGCATATTTGAAGAAAAAAATTTCCGCTTTGCGCACTTCCAAATGGTTTCTGCTTTTTTTCATATTGTATATTTTGTTTTTATTTCTATAAAAACATTTGTAAACAACAAATATTTAATCAAAAAGTTATTTTATATAAAAAAGGAACAGCGTTGATATTTATCTAAGCCTTTTTCTCAACACTGTATGTCTGTCTAAATGAATAACTATATATGATGTCATATTATTTTCAGGATAAGTTTATCATTTTTATTGTGTACATACTCTTACAAAAAGACATGTTTTTTTTATGACAATTTTCATTAAAAACCCTTAAAACTAACTACACTCTATATTCCTAACTTAATAAAAAACGCCAATCTTGTTGTCTTTAATTGATTTTAGTTCAAAGTGGAAGTAAATATTTTTAGGTGCGCTTCACGCACCGCCCTTATAAATCCTTGGAAACACCACGTAATGAAAAATTGACAGAGTTTTAAAGTGCCATTTAAAGAGGGTAGGATTTGCTGATATATCAATTTTTTGCTTCTCTATAATTCACTATGGCTGTCAGTACGTAATGCTATGGGGGAAATGTGATTTTCTCAACTGCAATTAAAGATAGAAGGTTAAAACTTAATGTTAACATTCCCATTATTATGGAGTATAATTAACTATTAAAAATTCATGGATGTCGGACTGCTTTTCAGGACGTTTTTGGCTATTTTTGTATCTTTTAAATTTTGGGTATAGTCCCTTTTGTGACATTGCCTCTTAAGGTGCATTTTGTCGTATTTTCACAGTAGCTTTTCCCCTATTTATAGCTCCTGCGGGGCCAATTGCCTAACCCTGCGGGAAAATTACCTGACCTAACTTAACCTAGAATAACCTATTAAAAGCTACTATGAAAATACGATGAAATGCCCCTTAAGAGGCGTTGCCACAAAAGAGACTATACCCCAAAGTTTTTCATATTTCGAAGAGATTTTTATATCTGTAGATGAAAGGACAAGTAATTTTTTATATTTTTTTACATAGTTCTTTATATCTTTTGTTTTTATGGTATTTTTTTGTGGATTATAATATTAAAAAAATTAAATTTCTTGCTGTTTCGAGCATCCAGTATGTAATTTTTTTTTAATGGGGTTATTCATCCTTCCTGCTGAGATTTTATAACATCTCCTTCCACCCATAAAAAAATGTTTTGTAATCGGGGGGGGGGGGGAAAGGTTAAATTATCATCTGTACTTTTTTTTGGAAGATGCTTTCTAGCTCCCTTCCCTTCGGTCATTGCAGGGTGGGGAGAAGGGATGGGGGAGAAGAGATGGGGGATATAAATGGGAAATAGGGATGGGGAAGAAGGGATAAGGACTAGAAGGCCCATAATCAAATAATCCCACCCCTTAAAACGCCCTTATTTAAAATTTGTATATATAATCAAAATGCCCCCCCCTAAAGCAAAGTGCCCCCCCGGGGCACTTTGATTTAGGGGGGGGGCAAAATTTTACAAAATCTTCAAAATGCCCCCCCCTAGACAAAGTGCTTCGCACGCCACTGAATTATTTAGAAACAAAATCTTGTAAAAAAAGAGGCAAAATCGAATCCCATAATAACAAAAAAATATTTTCAATTCCTACAATTTGTCAAAGAAAACTTATAATTTACACCAGAAACTATTGAAACTTAAAAATAGATTTGAAACTAAAATAACTTTTCAAGAATGCTTAGAGTTTTATGAAGAACCAATAATTGAAAAAAAATTAACTTAGATCGACAACTGTATAGCATTTCATCTCACTTGATACACATACACACACACACACACACAAAACTCACAAACTTAAACTATTTACACAAAAGCAGAATCACGAAAATACTAAAGGTTAAAACCAACTATAAAAACTGAAGTGAATAATTTTGCTTTAAGATAAAATAAGTCCAACTTTTCGATAAATTTTGAAAATAAAATATAAGACATAATAAATTGTTTTTTTTTGTATATTTAACAGACTAAAGTAACAAAATTATCAGTCACATTTGACAATGGATTTATTATTACTTGGAGATTACACCCGATTATTATGTACTCTAATCGAGTAAAACTTGTAGCTGGCTAAAATAACGATCCTATTCCCTCCTACTGGAGGAACGAACTGACCAATAAGTGATGTCAATGTTATTGACCTAATTTGACGACAAATTTTAACCTGTCATAATATCCACCTATTTTCTATATCCATTTATTTGACTGGTAAAGAATTTCTAATTTTTGCAAGGAAAAATAGGAATTATATTCAAATGTTTTAAACATTTTAGGGGTAATTTAGAAAGCAAGTAAACATAAAAATAACAAGGATGACATGAGCCATGTTTCACTGATAATTAGTTATTTTTTCCCATATCATAACCATCAAAATCTGGGTTTTAATAGAATAGAAATGTTATACGATTTATGAGAACTTATGGTAATTTTTGGACAATTTATTGATAAATATGTCAGAGGAGTAATGTTGTGGCCCAAAAACAGGTACAACTCATTGCAATGCTCAGTTAGGACATCCAGATAAAAATTTTGCAATCAAGGGGTTATTTGTATTCACAGTGGGTATTTTAGTGCCTTTGGATCTATTGCAATAGTTATAGATTAACAGGCAAAATGATTTTTGGAGTATCTTCTCTACTAAATAGGATAAGATAAGATAAATAACCCAAGTTAACCTTTTGCTAATGATAGAAAACTTAAAATATTTCTCATATATTCAAAATAAAAACATAACAACAAGGGTAATTTTGTATATGTTAAGCGCAGCTTTTACAAGCCAAGGACATGATTGTATTATTAAAAGTAGTAAGGTTTTTTTTCTGAAGCTTAAGATCTCAACAACTACAGAACTCATTGAGTTTTCTTTTTTAGGTAAGCTTCACATAGCTTCTGTGATGGTTTCAGGCCATTATATTTTCAGATTAAAGTCTTGGCATGGTTTTAAGCTTTTTTTCTAGCCCCTCTAAATTACATAGTAAAGTAAATGATATTTACGCAACAAAACAGCAGTATTTTAACTGAATTGTCACTTACAAAATTTTCTGTATTACGAACAAACAAACATAACTATATAGTTGCTTTGCTACTTGAATTTAGAAAAAGGGTAAACACTAAACATAACATGATATTTTCAAAAAAAATAGAACAAGGATATACTATAAATCTGTCTTTCTGTATGTCTGTCTGTCTATCTAGCTATCTGTCTGTCTGTCTTCCTGTTTGTCTGTCTGTCTATATATCTATCCGTATATCTATATATTTTCTATCTATCTTTATCTATCCCTTACTTAAAAGTAAAACAACATTTTATCTTAAATTTTTATTTTCTTTTACTCAGAGTTTCATGCTTTTGCAATCATCAGAAAGAAACTATTTTTTTCATTAAAACTAAATACGTAGATTTTTTACAAATGTTTTAGAGGATTTTTAAAAAAATTGTATTACAAAATATAAAAAAGAACTATGTTAAACAGCTACAGTTTGGCCAAAAGATGATTTCTTCTATGAATACATTTAGAGGAAATTTCATGCCGCTTGTTGATAGATGAGTTTTTGTCAGAATTGAGAATTGAAACTTTCTCCATTAAGCAAAGCTGACACTTGTTAGATCCAGGATCAAAAGTAGGTTGCAAAGAAACAATATCTATCTATATTTGTCTATCTATATTTATCTATCTACATATATCTATCTATCTATCTATCTATGCATTCTATCTATCAATTTATATATCTTTACCTATCCTTCTATATGCATTTATATTGACATCTAAAGAGAGCAAACATGCTCGAAACTATTTGTAATTTCTGAATAAATATGTAAAATAAAATTTTTGTTTGTGAGTTAACCCTTATAACTATTAATCTATCTATAAATAATAATCTAATTAATATGGGGGTGGGGGGGCCGGGGGGGGGGAGGGATCTGTGTAAATACTTTTAGAAGTGAAGGAGCGAGGGCTAGATTTTTCGTTTTAATCTTTGTAATGTACATTTATGTACATATATCTTCCTGACTATCTACCTCTTTTTCTATCTATTTATATAACTACTTATAAAATTTACATAAAATAACACATAAGGTAAATAAATAACTAATGCATACACCAACAAAAATATCTATATGAAACACAGGTGTCTTTTACACGCAAACTGTGTTCTAATAAAATATGTTTATTTTCTCTCACTTCTCAAAAATGTTAATTATATTTCCATTTTTCTTATTTAGAACTAATATTTATAACACCGAATTTCTAATGGAAGGTTTACACATTTATTCATATGGGTATCAAGGGGCAGTTTAGTTTTATAAAGAAAAAGTAAAAAAATGTTAGCGGGTGGGGAAGTTGGTTGAGAATTTTTTTACAGGGGCGATTTCTCTTGGGAGGGTGGTAGTACCCTCCCAACATACCAAGAACTATGAGAAGCTACTATGTAAAGGAGAACCATATCAGCTCATTAGTTAGCAAGATTCTTTGGTACTTACAGACAGACACAGAGACATCCTGTCACTCTAGTATGGAGGTATTAATATTTCTTTTTTTTGTGATAATATACTGTTCTTGTTTATATATGTAAACAAAATATTAATTAATGCATGCAATGTCGAAAATGGATGACGCTTTTATCAGTTTTTATATCAGAATAAACAGTTCCAATGCAATAGGGCAACAAAATTACCAAAGTAATGAAAAAAAATCTATTGAGTGAAATTATGCTTCTTAATTTATCGATTAAATTTGATCCATAATTCTCCAATACTACATCATAACATAAAACTTGGAATACCAAAATATCCAGAAATCTTTGGGATGAGACAATGAACGATAAATTAATGTACTTCCCGTACAAAAAAAGATGATTATAGGTGCCCAAGGCTTTTAATCCAACCAATGAGAAAAAAACTTTAGGTACCAGTATAATTTACATTCCAATGTCCCCTCCCTTCTTAATAAATATCCCTCTAATAATGTAAATTATAGAGAAGCTTTACCTTTGATAACATTTAATACTAAAAAATATATAAATGTTATTGATTTTCTATAATATTCCCAGTAAACTAAACTGTTACTTAGATACCTGTTGTTATTGTACAATTAAATCAATATCATTACATTACATGCATCAACATATTATACATACAAACCAGGGATCTAAAGGGATAGGACAATGGCCGTTAAATTGAATTATATCCCAAATGATGTGACACAAAATAACCCCTTCTAAAATTCCTTCTGGAAACTCAGCTTATTGGACCAACCCATCAAAATTAATAAAAGTCCCCAAAGTTGTTCAGCAAGCGAAAAAGAAAACGATTTAAAACTATGGGGACTAGTGTAATAAACAGCCCAATATGTCCCCTCCTTCCCGGCATACAAACATAAACATTTTTAATTTGAAATACCAAAATATCCCAATATATAAATGGATGTAGAATTTACGTGGATATTATGACAGGGGGAAAATTGTCGTCAATTTAGCTTGCTAACATGTAACTCGTTTATTGGTTAGTTCGTTCACCCAGTAGAAAAGGAGCAGGTTTTATTTTATTCGAGAACATACAAATCTGGTGTAAGATCCAAGTAATATTATATGCATATCCATACTCTAAAGAAAAAAGTTAAACTCCTCTGAATAGAAAGTTAACTACAAACAAATTTATTTATGGGTGTTGTCATCCTTGTTGAAGTAAGGTTTTAGTATAGTAGAGACTAGAAGATGACTCAGGGCTAAGAAAAATAGGTATTTGTTAAAACTACAAGTAGGGGTCAATTTGTCATTTCGAGGTATTTTTTTTAATTATGATATAAGATCGTAAAAAAGTTTGACAATTCGAAAACTAATGTCCTTCTCTTGAAAGGAATATTAACTTTTTCTGTTTTAAAATTATATACCCTTAAACAAAGTTTCCTTTGATTAGATGATACTTAAAATAAAATATTCGCCAATTGGAAAATTGGTTTTGGTTCTTTAAATTTACATGAATTATTCCATTTGCCTTTTATTATTCATAATAAATCGAGGAAATGGAGATAACCATTATTCAATATACATCTCAAAAAGAAGTTTTATACTTAGTTTTATTCCTAAATGTAAATAATTTAAACAGTCAAACCAAATATCCTACTTATTTGACGTGTACATTTGTAAGTTAACAAAAAGACATCCTGTTACTTTATATAAGGATAGATAATGATTATTTTGCCCAATTAAATCCAATAAAATCACTAATTAAAGTATTAAAGGAATGACAGTATTCAATTCAATCACAGTAAAGGAATTCTATGCTGACAGTTCCTGATCATGGGTGTCAATTATTTTTATTTGCAAAACCGTATTTTCTGCAATTGCCTTTCATAACTAAAATTAAACCAAACGATACGATAAGACAGTATTCAATCACAGTAAAGGAATTCTATGCCAACAGTTCCTAGTCAGGGGTGTCAGCTATTTTTAATTTAAAATCATATCTTATTAAATTGCTTATAAAAGTAAACCAAACAAGACACTAGATTGAATATTACCAGTGAGACAGTATTCAATTACAGTAAAGGAGTTCTATCTGACAGTTCCTGGTTATTTGCAAAACCATATTTTACACAATGCCCATTATAGAAACCAAATAGGTCACTAATTAAATTATTAAAATATTACAGTATTCAAACACAGTAAAGAAATTCTATGCTGACAGTTCCTGTTCTGGGTGTCAGTTATTTTTAATGTAAAAACATAATTTATGCGATTGCCTATAAAAACTGAAAGTATACCAAACAGGACACTAATTAAATTATTGAAATATTACAGTACAACAGGTCAATGAAATAGCCTGAACCCTCACCAAGACATTTATAAAGCTGCCCTGAAAAGTACAACCAATTTGGACCAGTTACTCCTGGTTACAGACAAAAAAAACTTACTACTTTATATTATAAGTTGAAAACAAAAGAAATAACATTTCACTAAAAAAACAATTTACGCATTTAACAATCACAAAATACGGCACCCTTATTGCTAAATTGTAACTCTATAGAGCTCTGCGTATTACTTAGGCCCACAACAGCTTTCCAAAACTAAACTAATTTCTACCTCACATTTTATATTTTACCTTTTATGCAGCATGCTGTTCTTTAATTTAATCAAGATATTTTCAGCGAGAGGGAGGGGGGCCAGGGGGGCTAGTCTTCAAAGTTTTATTAAACGTTTTCTTATGCATCGGCTTAACTACTTTTGGGGACTTCATAATTTTGATTGATTCGTTCATTTCAACCACTAATCTTAATATACATATAGGGCAAATTTGTGTATTAACATTGAGAATGTACATAATTTTATTGGCCATTGTCTTATCCCTTAAGATCCCTGATATTACGTCATGACATGACATAAAGCCAATATTAAACAATATACTCTCTTACAAGGTGTGTTTCTTTTATTTTAAAAATTCTTTATGAATTTTATGTCTCCAAAAACATTACTGGTAAACCGACGGCCAAGATAATCAAATATTGGATATTAATACTAGAAAACTTCATTACCATTTTATCTTTAATATCGAAAATATTCGAACTGACATTTTGATTTATATAATAGTGTCGCTACTTTTAAGTAAGTTTATCTAAAAGACTGCTCTAAATTATTTAAGCTATAACCCGTTTCAAGCCGTTTTAAGCCATACTGAAAAATACGTCTAGTATCGTATTATATCTAGTATTCTACGAATATAAAATATAGGTACTGTTACATCCTCAAAACATACAACTACCATTTACTATAGCTTTGTATGAATTCAGATAACTTTGTGTGATTGCTGTATAATACTTGTGATTTAGCTACTGTTTTCCCCTTCAAATACATAGCATATCTGAATGCTAGGGCCGTAGCCACTAGTTGCTTAATTTTCTAAGATTTCTGGGGTAGGGAAAGCTTTTACAAATGTACAAAAAAACGAAGTTTTAGTAATATAATGCATTTAAATCAATGGGAAAATTTTAACATTGCTTAAAGAATAGTTTTATTTTTCTATACAAGATTCGTACTTGTAATGCGTAAAACTTTGCTGTGCAAGGACCCAACTCTTCGCTTCCCTTCTTACCTTTTTTCCCCCCCAAATTTAGTTTTTTTAATTTTTCTTTTTTTCTTTCCCCAACAGTACAATCATTTTATTAAGACAGTTTTGTTAACCCGTGCCTTTGGTATCTTGGGACTAACAAAACTAGTTTTAATCATATTATTGTACATTTTGATAACCGCGGAAAGCTGTTTATTACACGATAGGATAAAAAACTATTCTTCGATATTTTGATAAAATGTCTTGAATCCTTTGAAGGAGAGCGTGACAGACGTATATATAAATCCTTCCGTGAGGCAACGGAATACAATAATTTGACAATAGAAGTATAAATTATGCTTTACTATGGAGAAATACTACAACGGAATACAATAATTTGACAATAGAAGTAGGAATTATGCTTTATTATGGAGTAATACTAAAACATAATACAATAATTGGACAATAGAAGTATTAATTATTAGGGTTGGGCCGGATATCCGGCCATTTTCAATATCCGGCCGGATACCGGATATTGAAACTATCCGGCCGGATATCCGGCAATATAATCTTTTATATTTTACAACAAAAATCTCTGTTTTTTTTTAAATCTTAAATGGCTGTAATTTTCTTATTATTGAAGCTAGAAGAACAATTTTTTCTGAATATGTTTATCTTTATGTAAATTTTATATTAGAAATCTCAAAACATAAATTTTGGCAGTGGCAGCAGTACTTGGCAGCTGCCAGCTGCAAACCGACGGTTGGCAGGTAAACGGCAACGGATGAATTGTAATTGTATGAAATTGTAATTGATATTTTAAAAAAAACTAAGTTTAAAATTTGAAATCTTCAAGTAAAAATTTGCCGTCACAGGAACCGCTTAAAGATTTCTGGAGACCTGAGCTGGATCTTTAAATCATTTCAATGGTGATCTAAACCACCCCGCGCGAAATTTCAGCCAATCACAGCGGCGTATTTTAAAAATGCGCCGCTGTGATTGGCTGAAATTTCGCGCGGGGTGGTTTAGATCACCATTGAAATGATTTAAAGATCCAGCTCTGGAGGTTCAGGACTTGCAGGATTATACCTGGAACCTGAAATTGACTTGAACACCAATATTACATTTGAGGATGTACGACTATAGGATATTTTAGAATTAGATAACATGAAATGCTTTGTTTAAGTAAAAAAAATATTTTTACTTTTACCTGAATGACCTTACCAGATTTGCTGGCATCCTGTGCCCGCCAGGAAGAAGGTGTTAAAAAATTCAACTCTCTGTTATGTGTAATACCCATATTTCGGAAGTCACTCAGTTATAGCCCTTTACCTTTTATACAAAGAAAATAGGATAGAAAAAAACAAGAGGGGGGGGGGGCAGGCATAAAACACCACCTCCCCGCCCATCCTCCAACCATTAGAGGTTGATATTACAGATTGAGGGTAGTAATAGTTAATTAGATTTATTTGCTAAGAAGAAAGATCATTTAATAGTTACTTAATTTTTAAGTTTTAACCTTAATTTTATCCTATTATATAAAGTAGTAAGCTTGTTTTATCTGTAGCGAAGGATCTCGCTAACCGCTAAACCGATATGGTTCTCCTTTAGAGTGAAGCTTCTTATAATTCCCAGGGTGCGCCTTAATTTGACAATAGAAGTATGAATTATGCTTTACTATGGAGGAATACTACAACGGAATACAATAATAGGACAATAGAAGTATGAATTATGATTTACTATGAAGAAATACTACAACAGAATACAATAATTGGACAATAGAAGTATCAACTTTCCTTAATTCTAGAAGAATACTAATCTTAAAAAATAAAGCATACAATAGAAGTATGAATTTTCCTTAGTTATAGAAGAATACTAATTTTGCAAAATAAAGCTTGATATAATTTAATAATAATGTCATGGAGGAATACTAATTTCATAACATTACATTAATTTCTGTATTTAATTTTTTGTGTGAGGAAATTTAAGATCAAACAAAAGAAGTAAATATTAAAAAACTTCGGGAAGAACTCTAACTCAATAATTTTGTTGAAATAGTTTTAATTTTACGAAACATTAAAATTCTATAATAAATCTAAGTGTTGTATAATTGACATGGATAGTACGTCTTCTTACACTACGTCAATGAAAATAAAACTTGTATTTTTCGTAAAACCCATCCCTGCTTCCCTGCTTATATTCCATTCGACACAAAAAGGAATAAATCAATTGAATATTCATTAACCCTGATTCTATTTCCAAAAAACTACATTGTTACAAATTTATTCTAAATCTTGAACTCCCTTATGTAGCAGGGAGGAAGGGAGGGGACAATGGGCAATTAATTCAATTTTATAGTTGTGACACTTTAAGGTTGAAAAACCAGATAATTCCAGATAAAACGAGTATTTCTGATAGTGCAACTTTTATTGGAAATTTATTCATTTTTTAATTAATTTTAATTCAAAATGCACCATCCCCCAAATTCTACTTTACTAATAGCCTCTGATTATCAAGATAAAGAACTTGGTAGCAATTCATTTACTAAAGAATATTAGTTTAAGAATTTAGCGTAGAAAAATAGCATAAAACCATCTTAAGATTTTAATGATAAAAACAGTCTAAAAGGATTTCAGGACCTTTATGCATCTTCCCTAAAATGTAGAACTTAATCGGATCGGTAACCAAATTCTTAAGCTATAAATAAACAAAACTTACTACTTTTATTGGATATTAGCGCAGCTTACTATATGTGTATGAGCATGTTATAAATGGACGTACGGATTTTCTAGTAACAATTGAGTTTTTATGGTTTCTAAATCGCAATAAATAATAAACAAGAATCAGTTAAAACAATTGTATTAAAAATTATTAAAATAACAACAAAATCTACTTAAATAATACATTATGTATATATCATATCACAATAGAATTGTTAGGTAAATATAAAACAATTGAATCAAAAATGATTTATGGGTATAGTCCCATTCGTGGCAACACCCCTTAAGGGGCGATTCGTCGTATTTTCAAAATTGCTTGGGGCTGGAAATAGGAGAAAAGCTACTGTGAAAATACAAAGAAACTCCCCTTAAGGGGTGTTGTCACAAAAGGGGCTACCCTGATTTAATTACAACAAAATAATAAATAAAAATAAAATCAATTAGATTAACTTTCTAAAATCTAAAAAAATTGTCAGTTTAAGACGTACCTACACAGTTACACACACTAGGTATAAACAAAATAACTTGATTAAAAATGTTTATGAATAAAAAAGATTGCAGAATAGAATGTCTCAAGGATATTTTTAGTTTTGTATTTAGATTTATGGTTCTAATTCTTAGTTATATTTGGTCTAGTTACAAAAAATTTACTTTTTATTGATAAAGTATTAATTAAACATATTTTGGAAAGTATCAGATAAAACAAATTGATAAAAGTAAAATAAACTTCTAAATGACCCCCTTTTAAATAAAATTAAACAAGGATGACAACATCCATAAAAGCGAAGCTCTGAAATGGAAGGACAAACAAATATTAACACTTGTAGATTGTCAGAACTGAATTAGCAGAATATTAATGCTTCAGTACAAACAATATTGAAAGTAAATTTGTTGCAAAACTGCATAAATAGATAATACTGTTTAAGGACATACTTAAATTTTTAGGACTTGTTTATAGAGATGCTTTGCTTATAACATTGTATAATAGGAATCAGTTTTTAAAAAATCTGAAGAATCGGATAATTTGTTATCAAAAAAGTTAAAAATCGACATGTTTCAAATGGATGTACGGACATTCTGGTATTGATTGTAGGGTTGCTACGCTTTCTAAATTGTACCTAACTATTACAGGAATCATCATGCAAAGTTTGGAATCAATAGGACAATTCTAACCTGTTTAAATTAACGAAAAGAGCTAACTTTCTGTGACTGAGGTACGGACGGACGTACGGACGGACCGACCGTAATCATAGAAAAGCTTCGCTTTAAAAAAAATAAAATCATGTAAATGTCAAACTACGGACCACCCCTACACGCTGCAGATACCCTCCGTGATGTAACTTAAATTCTTTCTTGCACGTTCGCACCATATCAATAACATCTTCTTTCAGGAAAGCTAATTTTCTCTTTGTTAGTCATCTGAAATAAATATTTTTTTTAGTATTTAGGCTTAACTGAAAGGAAAAATATAAATTCGGAACTAATATAAATACCAATGAAATTATTACCTACTGCTACCTAGTTAAACAAGGATGACAACATCCATAAAAGCGAAGCACTGAAATGGTAGGACAAACGGACATTAACACTTGTATAGTGTCTGAACTGAATAATCAGAATATAGAAGTATAAGATTTGAAGCAAAATTGTAAGTAAATTTGTTGATAAACTGCTTGATACAGCATAATGTTTATGGACATACTTACACTTTTAGGACTTGATTATAATTGCTTTGCTTATAATATTGTTCTTTGTTGTTCCAGGAATCAATATACCAAAAATCAGATCAAACGGATAATTAGATCACATAAAAATTTGTGGTTAAAAAAGTAGAAAAATCAACATGTTTAAAATGGACGTACGGACATTCTGGTAATGATTATAGAGTTGCTACGCTTTCTAAATCGTACCTTACTACTACAGGAATCATCATGCAAAGTTTGAAATCAATAGGACAATTCTAATATGCCTAAATTAACGAATAAAAGCTATCTATCTCGGACGGACGGACGGACGTACGGACGGATGTACGATCCGACCCTAATTATAGAAAGCTTCGCTTTTAAAAACCAAAACTGGACATTACTTTTGGATATAGTCCCTTTCGTAACATCGCACCATATGGGGCGATTCTTTGTATTTTTCACAGTAGCTTTTTTCCTATTTATAGCCCCTGCGGGAGGCTCTAACCCAACGGGCCATTACCTAACCCTGTGGGGCAATCATCTAACCCAATATAACCTAACCTAACCTAGCCTAACCTAAAATAACCTATAAAAAGCCATTTTAAAATACGAAGAATAGCCCCATATGGGGCGATGTTACGTAAGGGACTATTCACTATTCCCTTACTTTTCTCAAAATTAGGTACCTAATAAGAATGAAATGATAACCGAAAAGCAATCTTCTAACTGTTAATAATTAGTGGCAAAGGTACAGTATGATTAAAAATGTCAATCTGTATGTCTTTCCCTTCCTAACATTCCATTAATTACAACATATTTTCTTAATATTTAAATTTCTATGCTTTGGTAGTTGTCAACTTTGTTTTGATAAAAAATGTATATATACCGTAACAATTTTGTTGTTCTCCTGGAAACCTAGGCAGTATCACATTTTCTGCTTGTTTGCATTTTATACAAGATTTCATCTGAAAAATATTAAAGATTCTTATAGAGTTGCTTTGTTTTCCAAGTAATACCTAATTGTTATAGAAATCATCATGTAAAGTTTGAAATTGATAGGACAATTCTAATCTGTTTAATTTAACAAAATGAGCTAACCGTAATGGACAGAAATCATAAAATCATCACTAGACTAAATTTTATCTTGTAATGTAATGCCCTCTAAAATGGTGAACTATATCAACATACAAAAAACGTATATATAAAAGGATACAAATATTATATTATATCTTGTCAATAAAACATTTGAAAAAGGAAACCAAAAATCGCCACGTGTCACTAAATTTTTATTCAGAAATGTGTGTGTAATTGTATATTGAGACGCTTGTTTGTGTATGTATTTCTTTCTAATATTGCCATAGACTGAGCTATAATCAACAGCAGAAAATATATTCTATTAGCTTAGCTACTTTATAACTCATTTATTTTAAATTTGATTAATGAAAGATATCTAAAAGCAATTTAATTATTAATTTAAAAAAAAATAAATACAATAATTTCTATAATCATAACTGCAAACAAATATTCCATAATTATTTTTTCATTATGATTTTAAAACAATTAAATTAAAAATTTTCTGTCTGTTTGTTTATTGTTTACATTTTTATTATTGCGCTAGTTAGCATAAGAATGCCCCGTCATGTTGCATGATTTCTCGTGACGTCATTCATATTTTAGTCCCCAAAGTCAGTCAGAAACTGCTAAATTCATGCACATTCCCTTTAAGCCAGTCCCCAAAGTCTGAGACTCCTAAAATATGAATATTCGATCCATTGTCCCCTCCCTTCCTCCCTGCTTATGTAGAGTCAATGTATAAACAAATATTCTATATTTACACTGTGGAAATTTGTAGGATTTTTTTTTTAGCCAAATGGCCTATCCCTGTTTCCCTGACTTATCCAAGCTCCGTTTTACACTTTTACATTAATGGATATAGGATATACGTGGATATATTGACAGGGGGAAATTTGTCGTCAATTTAGCAATTGCTGATATTGGCCTCATTTATTAATCAGTTTATTTTTCTGTTAGGAGGGGAGGGGATTGGTAAAAGTGGGTGGATGGGGAGTATCATTATTTTAGCCAGCTGCGAGTATTACTTTATCAGAGTACATGAAAATCTGGTGCAACATCCGAGTAATAATAGATCGATTTTTACATTGCGTCAAATCCAATCAAAATAGCACAGAAAGCCTAGAGTGTATTTTTTTCTGTGTGTTAGTTTGTATTTGTATTTGTCTCTGTATGTGTGTGTGAGTTTGTATTTGTATTTGCCTGTGTATGTGTGTAAGTATCTCAGAAATGTCGATACTTTGTAATTGTATGTATCAAAATCGCCTCTCTAGGGAAGCATTGCTTTGGTCTTTGACAGGGTTTTAAGGTTTAGGGATTATGGACGCAGCCCATGTAACGTAGGTAGGTTTTTTTTGACAGATTTCGCGTATTTGTAAATCAAGCGTAGCCACATTATGACAAGAGTACATACGTCCGTTCATAGAAGTGAGCTATAATATACCGAACATAAAATTAATTTGAGGAACTTTAGAATGTGTTAATAATCTTGATTCTTTAAAATAATTTGGTATCAATTACCTAATATGGGCGAGGATGCTGTCAGTGACACTCCAACATCAAGTCCAACAAATCAGGATAAGTAAGGTGAGCCACGTTTAGCTCTTTTCGTTAATTTAGACATGTTAGAATTGTCATATTGATTTCAAACATTGCATGATGATTCCTATAACAGTCAACACGATATAGAAAGCGTAGCAATTGTATATAATCGTTACCAGAAAGTCCGTACGTCCATTTAAAACATGCAGTTTTAAAACTTTTTTGTAACAATTGTATGCACAATTTTTTAGTCTTACAAATTAATGTTCTGCTAAATAAGCTCTGACACTCTACAAGAGTTATTGTTCGTTTATCCTTCATTCCTATTTTATAGCTTCGCCTATATGGATGTTATTATCCTTGTTTTACTTTATCTTGTCCTCAAGTGAAACTAACTTGTTAAATCCTGATTAAATTTTGTCAAAAAAGCAAAAAAATTTGTTTTACTATTTTACATTTTGTGCTGCCCCAAAAACTTTAGCCCTGGACAAGGCAATACATTTTGTTTTTTTAGGCACTTCATTTAATACAATTAACGTTATTTGATCATAACAGATCTTTAATAATTGCCATTAATTATAATCTGATTCCTTGTAAGAAAAAAGAAAAAACACTTCATTTGGCTTTTAGATAATTTAGATATCCTATATATTATGAAGTAGTAAGGTTTTTTATATCTGTTGTTTCATATGGTTGAACTTTTCAGGGAAGCTCTTTATAAATGCCTTGGTGTGATTTAATCCTTTTTTCCTTACCTCCCCGCCAATTCTTAAGCTAAGGGAAGAGCAAATAGTAATATTGAAATTTATTAACGTGACCATAATTTTAGAAAGACAGGCGAATGTATTAACATGATCTGTAGAGAAGCTGCAATCCAAAATATCAACAACCAACAAAAAAATCAGCAAGAATGGGAATATAGATAATCAGAAACATTTAAAATAGATTTTAAATAATAATAGAAGAATTATCTAAATAAGAGCTACAAATTCATAAATTCAGAGTTACATTTCCGTCATATCAATAATAGGCTTTTATCAATTCAAATTATCGCTGATCTTTAGAAGTTTTCATCCTTATTCCAAACAAAAAATAACGCAATAAAATGCACAAAAATTATTCATTCAAACAAAATGAAATAACCGCAAATTTTAGACAATTTTTTGCAACAAAAAAATAAGTTGTTAAAAGATTCATGATGAAGCTAAATATTTGTTAATCTGAATTTTGGAAAATAAATAAAATGATGAACACAAAAGTCTGAATATAAATTAGGCTGACTACATCCATAAGTGGCGAATCTCAGAAACAAAAACAAATCATAAAGAAAAGGTTTGTGCATATAATTAATAGAATATATGCTTATTTGTCAGTATAGTGCTAATAATTGTAAAGAAATTTAAGAAGTTCAGCCTATCTCATGTAGAAACCTTAAAACTTTCCAGTAAAAAATCAAATACTCTTCTAAAAGTTATATTGGTGTTAGGACAGACGAAGTGAGTTATAGAGTAGATGCTGTTAGGACATTCACTTGGATCTTTACAGTATCCAGCTGTCAGTCTACCTTAAATATCCGCCGAGTAACCCCCATTGTCTCCATGGTCTGATGATGAACAGGCATAGTTATAGGGTGGCTTCGCTACTAATATAATTTTTTTTCTCATTTTTTAGGATGATTTAATAGATAAATTTTACATATTGAATATATAAGGGCCTATAATATAAAAAATTGCGACCAATTTCTTCAGGGCTGTATCTCTTCTGAGGGTGGAGTAACCTCCCCAAAAATAGTTATGAACATTCCCTGGACCTATGAGAAGCTTTACTACACAGCAGAACAATATCGGTCCAGAATCTTCGAAAGAAAAAAACGCAGACGGACACAGAGACATTCATATAATTACTTTATGTAAGGACTAGCGGCTAAGCCCCTAGAGGCTTCTTGGGGCACTTGATTTAAGAAAAGGGGGATGCGAACCTCTACTCTAACATAAGCACACCATTGAAATGATTTAAAGATCCAGCTCAGATAAAAAACAAAAATTTGGGAGGGGGAGATTTAATTCCAAATAAGAGAAGCTTCTCTGTAAAGGAGAACCATATCGGTTCAGCGGTTGTCGAGATCCCTCAGTAAAAAAACACAGACAGACATCCTGCTACTTTTAAAAAGGATTGTTAAGTCGAAAATGTTTAATAATTTAGACAAAAAACCTTACTCTTCTTTTTTTCAGAAAATTGCTAAAATATAAAAATAAAATATGATAAATACTGTGCTAGACATTAAAGTTTTGATTTAAGAAAATAATATATAATTTTCAATAATATTATTAACTATTTTATAATTTTATATGAAAAAAAGAAATAAACAATTTCTTTAAGAATTATCTGAAAAATGGATTAATGAATTAGGAATTTATGTGTACTATTTCCAAAGAGAACCTAACTATGAAACGCGCAGTAGTACACAAGAGTACACTTGCTCGCACAAATTCGCGCCTTTCTTTTACCTTCCCTTTTTAGGATTGCACGACTTTCAATCATGCATATTTCTCCCTATCTGTACTCTTCCCCTTACCCCTTTCATAGTTAAAGAGAAGAACAAGCTATCAACCAGATGATTTTGATGCCAAAAATGAGCAATTCACTTTTTAAATTTTTGATTTTTCGTGGATTTTTATAAAATAATTTGGAGGATTTTTTCTCAATAACTTTTCTTTTATATAAGTGTTTTTCTTTACTACGATTTTCAATGAAAAAGTACGTTTTATAATACTATGGTAGAATATTTTGATCCGAGTTGGCAGTTTATGGTAATTTTTCGCTGCATTAGATAAGCACATGGAACCGGTTAATCAGCCATTTTCCATACTCAAATGCATTTGTGATAAATAAACAAACGCAAAAGTGCATTTTTTGCATAATTTTTCAAGGTTTCTGTTTGTTTACATGTTGGTTACTTGTCATTAAATTGTGATTTGTTGTGTGAAGAATGGGTGAAGTGGTTTTAAGCTACGGTGACACATTAATAAGAGAGGTGATAAATTTAAACCATTTTTTTGAGTAAATATAAACTCTGTCAATCTAAAATATAAATTGTTTTTGGAGGCCTATTTGATGTCATGCATTATATTTATAAGATTTCATTTTAATAGTCTTAGCTTTGTTTTGTTACAATTATTAATAGATAGCTTAAATTAAAATATACCCAAAGTACAATTACACTCTTTGTATTATAGATTTAGCTAGTTTTATTAAAATACTTTGTCTCATTGGTTATCATGCAACTATATCTGTATTTAATTCCTATGTTCATAACCTACTTAGGACTAGTCTAAGGAACTTACTTTCTGATTTGGACCAATTTTTTTAAGTTCACACTTAATAAAAGTTAAGTACGAACGAAAAAAGTTTTATTTTATATTTAACTCAAAGGAATTTTATTCATTCTCTATGGTTTCATCAGGATCTAATGGGATAATACACCTGCCCTCAAATTAATGTACGTGCCCAATAATGATGCAACAAATTACCCCCTCTTTAGATTATAATTAGATGTTGAAACAATTGGACCTTCATCTAAATGAAGCAACCAATCAAATTTTAAAGTTGTTAAGACAACGAATAATTTAACAATATTTTAAAACTTTGGGGACCAGTGAAAATAAATAGCCCAATGTCCCCTCCTTCCCTGTATTTTATACTGGATTAGTTATATGGTATTTTTATTGCAGGCTGAGATCAAATTATTGAAAAGCTCAGGATGGCTGAACGATCAAATAATCGGCTTTGCCTTCGAATACATTCAGACAGAGACCTGCAAGAATATGGCAGGTGTCACATTAATTGGACCTGAAGTTACTCAATTTGTGAAGCTGGTTTCAAAGCAAGAAGTGCCCAGCATTTTGGAATCTATGGATCTCAAGGCATAGGGATAATTGAAGAACATTTTTATGTCGATATTATGTATTAATACATAGATATAAATAATCCAATTTAAGTCTGTTCAACTTTAAAAACCTTGTGAAAATTTGGAACTGGATAATATTCTGTCAGACGTACAATTTCATAAAATTGTGAGGATATCTAAACAGGTTTTCAGCTTAGTGTCTTCCACATTTATGACTATAAATTGGTTCGATTGTCTTAAATCTATTGGTTATGTAAGCACCATTAATTGTTAGAAAATAGTTACCTATAAAACGCAAACATTTACAAAGTTAATCCCTACAAAATATTTTTCAATCAAATCTTTGCTCAGAGTAAAAATCTGATAATATTTGCACTGAACAGTATGCAAGATTCTGATAGAGCGGGTGGCAGTCATTGGAGCCTCTTAGGAAAAAGATTTTATCAATGTGTTTGCAATATCTATATTCGTTCTATTATACCTACAAAGTAGTGAGTATTTTTTGTTGTGTAGATTAAGATTTTAATAAATACAGCACTGATTTAGTTTTCTTTATTAGGGAAGCTCTTTATTCGTCCTTGGATTATTTTAGTTTTTTTCTATCCTAGCTTCTAGTACACTAACGGCGCAGCCGTTAGTGTACATGTATAAATGTAAAGACAGTTTTATTATCGATTTTATATGTTTCAAGTAATTTCTTGTGTGATTAAAGTGAAGTTTTACATGCAGATTTAGTTACTGTTTAAACTTTAAATACATGAAATAACTTTCTGGAATATGAGGATTAAAGATTTTAAAAAGCTTTAATGATAAGAATTGTAGTTATATATTGCGATATAGTGGAGACTGAATGGCACATTGATAATTTCTTTTGTAATAGCTTTTATACGAGAAAGAAATGGGTGGATTCATTTGGATTCCAGTAAAGGTTTCAACAGTTCAGAAGCTCAAGTTCTAGCCAACAAAGTGTCAGATGCGGTTGGTGCTAATAGGAATGCTTAATAATAGATAACTTTTACCACATAGTTTTAATTTTAGGTTTAAACTCATGAAAATGAACACAAAACTTGTGGTTTTTTTTACACATTTTTGAGTATCAACTAATTAAAGTAAATTTCTAGTGTTTATAAACAAAAAGAATTAGGTATAAATTACCAAACTCTAACAAAATTTGTGAATAAGCATTTTCTGCAGCAAGTCAGTCAAGCATGTTGATTGTCTACAGCAGAAGAACGGATATGATTGTGGTTGTTTTCTTATTAAACATGCACAACATCTTGTTAGCCTTTACTCACAGGGAAATTGCCAATAATTTTTATTACCTTATCTATTCTGTACTTAAGAAACGTCTTTTTGTCAAAATAAGATTTTTAAAATGTCAAGAATTTTTGGCTAAACTTTGTGTCAAAAATAATTATGCTTAGGATTCAACAGTACGTCTAATGTTAATGTTATATCCATTGCTTTATTGACGATTCCTGCTTTGTTATTGTAACTTATTGGCATTTTCTATAGGATAAAGGACTGAATACAATTACAAGTATTAAAGAAGATGAAATGAAATCTTTTAGAAGTGAAATGGTGGATTTAATCTACTCGCTTAAAGATTGATGTTTGTTTAGCCATAGTTTTGTATAAAAAATACTCTGTCAAACCTCTTAACCTTTTGGTCCTATGTTGATATAGGTACTATTAGCAGTTAAGTTCAACAGAGCAATCCAATGCCTGCAAAATTTTCTTGTGATAGTTCTCTTCCAATCCCGTTAAGTAACCATCTATTATTTTTTTTTTGCCAACGGATCTGTGATGTATTCGGATTGTGATATAATATTATTTTTATAAGAATCTTGCGATTCCTGTTCCGTATCAAAGAGACTTTTCTCATTAGTAGTGCAAAACTAACACATGTAAATAAAGTCTTAACGTCAAAAGATTCATTTCTATATCGAATTTAAGTTTAATTTAATCACATTGGTAGTATTTGCACACTATATGAGTTATGTTTCTATCCAAACCTTTTTTTATTGAAATTTTTATTTATATAGTTTTGTAAAATTTCAGAGATACAAAATGCTCGCCTCGGCCGCCGGTGCGGCGATGGCGGATTTTGTGTCAACGGCGGGAAGTGGAATCATCGCCACAGGAGCTACCGTGGCGGTTGGCTTGGCCTACCGGGCTGTAAGGCCTTATTTTAAGGCGGCAGTTAACTGTCATTTTTGCGACACAGATTGTAAGGTAACTACGCTTTTTACTTCCCCAAGAAACACTAGACATTAAAAGGGACATTTAAATAGGTAAATGAAAGAAAAAATATATTCTCTTCCCAAAAAACTTTAATTTGTGACTTTTTTTATCTTTCATTGAAATATCCTTTTTCCATAAATGCTGAGTTGTTTTTGAATATATTAAAATGTCTAAAATTTTATATTTTTATTTAGGTAAAATATGATGAGCGAAACAGTTGGTACTGTCAGTACTGCGGACAATACAACGGATTTACAGCGGATGGGGATTACAACCAGCGGGACCATTTGTTCACCTCCACGCCTGTCCACATGTTTACCCAACCTAAGAAACAGAGTAAAGAACAGGCCAACAATGGGCTGTGTAAGAAGTGTAATTTAAATCAGGTACCTATCTATATTTTTTCTTCATACAAAATCTATTCTATAGGCCAAGACTCAACATATTTCTATTTATAATATTCTTATTCTGTAATATAAAGCGTCAAGATTTTTTGTCTGATGCTAAAGCTTTCGGAAATTGCTGCTCTAATCTTGTACTTTTCAGGGAAGTTGATTATTTCTTAAGATGGTTTTAAGCTATTTTCATTATCCTCCCCCCGCACTATCTTAGAGGGTAGGGGGCAAGCAGCTATTTCACTATGATGTTTAATTAACAAACTTAGGTATTCTAAGAATCCAAATATTGATTTGATGACAATATCTGCTAAAACATAATTCTATAATTTTAATAATGTTATATGTTATTTAGGAGCTTAAAGTGAGTCAACTAGCCTCTTTCACAAGCGAAGACAAAGATTTTGATGAGTATAGAGCACATTTAGAAAGAGTGTATAGGTAATATTGATACTTCATTGTTTAGAAGCTACTCTGTAAGCTTTTGATCTATGTTTTGTTAAACACCAAAGCAAAAGATTTCTTACACTCTCTACCTTTCTTTTAAAGTACAGTTATGATGTTCATTTTCTATAGTTTTGGTTTAATATATTTTTACACTAGTTTAACATTCCATTTTTTTATGCTTAATTTCTTTCTACTAAGCTGTGAATTGTAAGCATTTTTAATTATTATATTTGTGTGTTCTAGACTCTGTGCTGTATGCGAGGCGGTTTTAGCGGATCGGTTGGGCGAACAAAATGCGATAATCGCCCCCGCTCTGCTTGAACACAAACTAGAAACCAGCCGGCTGGCAAATTCCAACCATTATCAACATTCTCGTGGACAATCTACGTTGAGAAATATTCTGTGTCACCTCCAGATAGCTACAGCAATCTTATATTTTGTAACACTACTCATACCAAATTTATCAGCACAATATTTGCAACTTCTACCAGTTAGTTTTCAAATTGTGCTGGAAAAGTGCATGATAATGAGCTTGAAATATGACGTTGAAATTGTTATATTTCTCACCGGATTGTTGGCATTACTTGGTGTTACACTGAGCATTGGAAATCCTATTTACATCTTGAATATTGTTCCATTTATAATGGAAAATATTGGTCTAGCCAAGAAATGGAGTTTAGCTGTTAGCACAATCTTGTTCACTTTGGTTCCGCTAGTTTCCAAGTTATTGAAAAGACCAAGAACAACTGTGTATCAAAGGAGTGTAGCTGCAATGTTCCCCGACTCCCTAAGCTCAAAATTAATAGCTCTTGATGATGATTTGGATGAAACTTTAACTAGCAGGAATAATATACTTATATTTAGATAATTCACAAACATACTTAAGTTATAGAGTCGCTATGCTATTTGAAAGGAAATATCCTTTTTATATATGTAGTAATGATTTTTTTTAGAAGCTTAAGATTAAACTAACTACTGAAACATTTGAGTACTTCTTTTTGGGAAGGTTCATATATATCCTGGGATGGTTTTAGTCTTTTTCCTTTCCCCCTTTTTTTTATTGAATTTTGATTGGTTGGCTCATTTACAGTCCAAACGACTCAACCATGAATGGTAATCAGAAGTGTAAATTTTGTGTTTACTGTTAATTGGGGATGTACATTAATTTATGGGCCATTGTCTTATCCCTGTGATCCTTGAATACAAGTATCTTATTTCTAAGGGATAGTATAACGACTAAGTCGAGCAGTGAAGGAAAACAGAGCAATGGAAATAACAATCATGGTTCACCATTGAATACCATAGGTTTGTCCTTGTTTTAGAACATTTTTAATAGCATGCTGTTATTGTTATCGAAGAAAAAATAATATGCTATGAAACAAAAATTGTGTTTGTTCATTAATGAAAAAATGAAGGCAGATAACTTATTCTGAAAATAAAATCTGTTTTTAAGTATTTCATGTAATTTTTGTATCTTTATTTTTTTAGGATTATTTACCAAACTGACAGGGTTCGTGAATGCGCCAGCTGTCAAGTCTGCAGGCAAGGACTCGAACCCGAGACGTGTTCACTCCCCGTTGATATGGTCAGGAGATCAGGGCACTCTCAATCATGAGTTTGTTGTTCAGTCAGGAATGATTATTAAATATTTTATTTCATTTTGGATTTTTAAGAAAAGTGCTTTTAACTTTCACGGTTGATTAAAAATCATTAAAAGGCAAATTCAGTTGGTAGATATATTATGCTTGCAAACATGCAGTTACACATTATTTCTCACGATAGGATAGTATTTTTTCTGTGGATAGGAGAACAAACGAGATAAAATATTTATTAAACTGAAAAAGGTCGGGACTGCGACATCGCCTCTCTAAGTTTGGGTGATGAGGGGGAGGAGAGAAGTCCCCTTGGGTCTGTTGTTGGTGGGTTTGGAAGGGCCCTGGGCTCCATCAGCCCATCAGTTTTCTCTCAAAGGTAAGGTATTCTTTATTTGCTGATATTCCGGAAAGAAAACAATGTAGCTGGTTTCATCGTATTTTCACGGTTGCTTTTGATAGGTTATTTTAGGTTTGGTTAGGTTAGGTATATGATTGCCCCGCAGTGTCAGAGTCCCTTGTAGGGGCTGAAAATAGGAGAAAACCTACTGTGAAAATACGACGAAACCCGCTACTTTGTTTTATTTCCATGGTCCCAAAATTCTTTTCTTTGAAATAGTTAACTGTTGTACGTTACCTATAGTTCAAATGATTATTTTGTGGTAAAATATTTGTATTTTAGAGTATACTCGCCAACACCCAACCCAGACGGTATCAGGTTCGCGCCCTCCCGTCCCATCCTGCGTCCCGCACAGCTGACCAGCTGGGTGGCTGGAGGCTACTGGTCACCTCCGGACACAAAGCTGCCGCCAGCTGGAGAGACTCATTCTAGATCATCTTCCCAATCCTCTGGATTCGTTTCAACAGGTATCCTATTATATAAAGTGCTAAGCTTTTTTTTGTCAGTAGCGGAAGATCTCGCTAACCGCTGAACCGATATGGTTTTCCTTTAGAGGGAAGTTTTATAGGACCTGAGATGGTTTTAGGCTATTATATCTTCATATAAGTCTGGATATGGTTTTAATCTATTTTTCTGTCTTTCTATATCAATGGATGCTATGGGAGCAGCCGCTAGCTTATCTTGATTCAAGTCAATATTGTTGAAATTACGAATATTCATATACTTACTTGGGTATACTTGAGTTCTGTATCTTATAGCTCCTCATCTAAAGGTAAGGAAAGGTTTCTACTAGTTTCAATGATGATTCATTTTCAGGATTAATATCTGGCTCTCCATCTCTGGAAAATCTGTCCAACCTTCTACCAACCAATCACGTTTCCCTGCCCACCTCCCCAAGAAACTCTATATTTGGGGATTATGACAGGTAAACATATTAAATATTATTATGAACGTATTACAAAATTGATTCTTAGGATATTAAACTCTATCTGGAATAGACCAGGGATCTAAAGGGATAAGACAATGGCCGATAAATTTATGTACATCCCCAATAATGATACACAAAATTACCCCTTCTGTAGATTTCAAATAGTGTTAGAAATTAGGATACTAAACTTAATCAACCAACCAATCAAAATTCAATAATTCCCAAAAGTTGTTAAGCCAACTAATAAGAAAACGTTATTATAAAACTTTGAGAACTCGTGTCGCCTTCCATCCCTAGAATAAGTACACTTAAAGGAATTATTCGAGTCTTAGGCGAATTCGCGTCTTTGTTAAGGATGTGTATTATTGCTGTTGAGTCGGGTAAAAAGAAAGATTAGGGGTAAATATCTAGGCTTATGGAACAGGCATAACTTATTGTTCGAGTGGTACAAACGAAGAGTAAATATTAAAGTCTTTTTGCTAGACTAATAAAGATTGTATATGATAGAAATATAAAAATGTCGCCCCGCTATACTAGTGTAACAGCTATTTAATGATTTAGGAACTCTGTATTATCGGCGCCAATCATGAAGAGAGACTACTCTAACAATCACAGCTTTGTCACTCAAAGAAGACACACTACGGTAATTTTAGATATTTAGAAGCGATGTTACTATATAATTTTGTTTCTGCGTTAGTCCGTTAATTCATTATGCTACTTACTTTTAGTTTGTATTAAAGGCGTCTCTGAGCGTTTAAAGCCGTCATCTCCCCAAAATCTGGCAAAATCCACATGGCCTATTATACATACCTGCAAGCTCCCCTGAATAGCACAAACATTAATCTGTTACGGATATCTTAAAAGATTTTTCATCCTATTATATAAAGTAGTAAGTTTTTTTTGTGTCAGTAGCTTATAATTTCGATAATTATTAAACCGATTTAGTTTTTCATAGTTTTAATTAAAGTAAGATATTTAGAAATTCATCCGATCCATATCTTGAACTTTTAGGAAGAACAGTTATCGGAATCAAGCATAGGACGTGAGAGTCAAATCGAGCTGCACAAACTATTGAAACCCGCCGCTCAATCCTCGCCAAACTGTTCCATCACCGCCTCCAAGACGGCGTTAAATTCCCCGCCAACCGGCGGTGATAACAATAATATGACAAAGTCATTAAATGAAAAGTTGAGCTTTACAGTGACGGTGACGCCCGTTGGGTTTATATTAGCCGCTAGCTTGACTATTAATTGTGCTTTAATGTACTTTTATTTTGTTAAGTGATACAAAAGTCACTGAAAATTCAAACATACATTATTTCATACTGATACATACTACATAATATCATAATTCATATGCTTAAAATCAGAAAAAAAGGTATACAATAAAAACTTATTTGTACGTCTTTATATTCTGATTGTCTTTAATACGAGGTTTTGTTTGAGAGTCGTGTAAGTGAATCTAGCAATTTTAGGAAGTTTTTAAAATGAAATTTAACAAAATTTAGGGGTTTATAAGTGCTAGAATCATTTCACCACTAGAGAACTTTATTTACAAAAAAAAAGAGAATCATATTTTCTTTATTTTAACACTCCCCCATTCTAAGTCATTTTAATTAGGCAAAATTAATTTTAACGGGATATGCTGTGTTAAAGAAAGAAATATATTTTTCTGAAAAAACTGTCATATTTATATAGAGGTGTTTTTTTCTGTGATAACTATTATATATTTTACCTTATATTGCAAAGTTTTATCTAAACATATAAAGATGCCTCATAGTTGTTTAAATTAGAATATTTCTCATGATATTGTTAAAGAATTTTGTGGTTCATTTTGAGATAGTTTGATAGAAAAAGAAGGAATTTTTTATGTTAGTTAAGCGGTTAGTTTTATAATCTAGAAATCATTTTTTTAAAGCAAAATTTATTAGTCAGGATGGAGTTAAGAAGCTAGTTAAGTTATTAGGTAAGTAATAGTAAGTTAAGTTGATATTTTGCCTTTAAAAAGTTTTTCTAGTTATAATAAGTTAGGTAGGAAAAAATGCCTTCTAAATGCAGTGAAAATGTGATATTGTTCCACAAAATTCAATTTTGTTACATGGGTAATTATTATTTTATTAAATAAGTTGTAAAGGGGGTGTGCATAAAATATGGTCACCCCTCTTTTTGTAATTAGCATTGGTAGGAACTGTAAGTAAGCTTAATAATTCTTACACTTCTTACAACATGATGTTATATAATCAGGATATAGGGAAAGGACAATGGAAGATAAATTGTCTTTTCCCTCGTCCTGTAGAGATAATACATTCAGTTTAAAATCTTCTATATACATAATTGTGATTTTATTGAAGAATAATAATGCCATTCCTGTAGTAAAAAACCTGTATTTTTATTGAGAAAATGTTCATTTTTAAATTTTTAATGTTTGCAGTCAGATTAAATTATGTATTTGTGCCCTGTACCCGGGGCATTTAAAATTGTAGCTATCTGAAATTGAAATTCTCTACAGAAACTGCCAGTTACTATAAAATGTAACGTTTTCTCTCTAGTTTAATATGTTTCTTGTTTAAAGGGTAGTGTACATTAAAGCGTTTTAAACTTATTGATCTATGGAAGTTTATTTAAAGAAAAAAAAACGTTGATATTCGTTTGTCTTTACAATAAGGTATTCTAGAAAATTGTTTATGTCAAAGTGCTTTCACGCCAGGCTACAATTGAATCAAGACAAAAGTAAGTGCCGAGCTCTGGGACCTATGTATGGTGAAATTAGACATAAAACTATAATGATTCCAGGTAAAACCAAAATATTTCAGCGGGATCTTTTTGAGAAAATTAGATTTGAAAAGTTCAAGTTCAATTTTCACCCCCTAGGAGTTGCCGCATAATCATGACAAGAAAAGCAAAGATTGTTTATTTATAAATTTGAACAAGTTTGCTTTTATAAAGTTCTTCATAAAACCACTTCTGAAGGGAGTTAATTAATGGCCATTTTTATCAATTGCTTTGCTAAGGTCACGGAAATTCAGCCTTAAATAAATCATATATAGAGAGGTTTTATGAAAGACTTCATTAAAGCAAAGTTGTTCAAAATTTTAAATAAATAATCTTTGCTTTTCTTGTCATGATTATACAACAACTCCTAGGGGGTGAAAATTTAACCTGAAATTTTCAAATCTAATTTTCTCAAAAAGATCCCGCTGAAATATTTTGGTTTTACCTGGAATCATCATGGTTTTATGTCTAATTTCACCATACATAGGTCCCAGAGCTCGGCACTTACTTTTGTCTTGATTCAATTGTAGCCTGGCGTGCTTTACTTGGTTATCTGTTTTTAGTGACAAAAATGTAAGTAAAACTTTATAGTACTCTACCCTTCCTATTTGATTTAGTTGTCACATATTTTATGTCTAAATATTACCATAAATACAGATCATTTCAGAATAGTACCTGAATAACTTAACTTACGATGGTTAGTGGATTTTTTTCTACAGGGAAAAGGGATGGCTATGTATGAAAATATATCAATTTCGAAACTTTTTCTTCCTAATAATGATTAATGTTGTAATGTCTAATTGAAAAATGGATTTTATATAAATGGATGAATTATCAACGATCTCCCAACCTTTTGATTTTACGAACATTTTTTTTCTATCATCTTTTTTCCCTGATTTCTTGTGTTATTAATAAATTCAGAAATGTTCTGTACTTTATCTCGTGGATAGGACAATGGAATGTAAATTAATCCTCCCAAAATTCTTAAGGCGTAAAATTTCTGCCTTTGGTAAACTGAAAATATTGGGTGTAAGATTGATTTTATGTGCCATTGTCCTCTCCTGTACTGAGTTTATCTCATATTTACTGTAACCTATTATAAAAATAAATATGTCATATATTTAAGGTATGTCAGTTAGGACAATAAAAGTTATTTGAGATGAGAAATAAAAAGCTAGATGTTTATTTTATTTTTGTTTTAGATGTAAAAAATGTACACCCCAGATCCGCAGACTATTTTTGAGCTGTATCAAAAGATCGATAAAGGAGAAAGTTTGGGTAGGTTGATAGTAGTTATTTATCGCATCGTATTATAGACACATTAGACAGCTTTCCGCGGATATTGTAATTTAAAAATGTAGGATTAAAACAAAACTGGTATGATTTTTATTTTAATATTCGTGGAAAGCTGTCTAAAAAGCGATGTTATAGATAATTTTTCAGTTTGACTGAGAATCGGTTATGATACACCAGAATTAATCGGTTTTCAAATCCATTTTTACCCCCCCCCCCCCTTCAGCGGCGGTTAGTGAGATAAATATCTTCAGACAGACAAGACATTTTTCGACCTCATATTAATATCTTTGAAAATTTTATAACCTAAAATAATCAATAAAGAAGCTAGGTACTACTATTGTATAATATGTACACAATTTAGAATTGGTGTGGAAAAATCCGGGAAGGCGTCCACCCACCCCAGAAAAAGTTGTGCAAGCCGCCCCAACCCTTCAGGAATTATGTTTATACTTAATGAATGAAATGATATTTAGCAAATTATAGTGAAGTTTGCATATTATCTTGAACCGCTGCTTGTGTTATTTTCAATTAGGAATTTTTCGTTATATTTATGGGCATTCTAAGTTTGATAACTTACTTAGCAAAAAAATGTCGAAGTGGAAATTGAGTTGTAAATTGACGGAATAATTTGGAATCCTACGAAAATGATATACGTAATTTTGCCGTATTTTTTAGAGAAACTATAAATTACAGATAAAAAATTCAACTGTAATACATTATCGTATAAAAAAGATAATAGTTATCAATCGCGTCGTATTGCGGAGAGGTTTCTACGGATATTAAAAGGACAATTATAAAATTAAAACCAGTTTTGTAAGCCTCGAAGGCCCGGGCGAAAAGAACTGGTATTAATATTATGATTTTTATTTTGATATTCATGGAAAATTATCTGTAATACGCCATACATAATATGAGGACCGGTTCTAATCCACCTGCTATTAATAGGTTTCTTTCAAAGCTAAAATGGAAAGATACATAAGAAAATGAAAAAGAGTATAAATAATATTTAACTTAAATCTACAAGCTCTTATCAAACATTTCGTTATTAATAACATTGTTTGATATAAATGACTTAGATTTTACTACTTAGTCTTATTTTGATATTAAGGAAAAATAGACAGTTAAACTTAAAATCAAATTAATTCAAGCACGTTAGGTGATAAAAATGGGTAAAGTGATACTTATCAGAGAGGGATGTACATTCAATTGTAAATTAAATGCAACTGGTCCCCAAGCTTTAAAACGAATAGGCAATTAAGTTGTTGGGTTTTATTAACAAAGTTTATTAAATGTTAATTTTGATAGGATGGTACATTGGTACAAGCTAACAGTGTTCACACTTTTCCCCAAATGATTTAGATCTACAGAAATTGTATTTTTGTTTTCATAGTATTAGGTGTTGAATCAATTTATCGTTGATTGTCATATCCTTTATATCAAATATTGAAAGTATAAGCTCAATACTGCCGCAGGCGGCTCCTGAACCGGACGCCGACGATTTTGATTTTGAGGAGGAGGCCCAGGGGGTTGTTACCCCCCAAAGAAGAGCTCCAGGTACAAAAAAATTTTACTTCCTTTAGTTAAAAAGGTACATCCACAAATAAATCCTTTCCATATGTTTATCCCTGTAAGGTGGTAGTATTTATTATTTTTGAACGGCTGAAAGGTTGGAGGCAAGTATTTTAAGGAGTGTATATTCTGCATAGAATCTTCGGATAAGGGAGGGGAAAATATGAATATTGGACACTAAATAGTTATCTTTACTTCAGGGTCAGAATTGAAGGGCTCCGCCCGTAAACAAACAGCTTCATTCGACAGTGTTCTTTCAAACATGAAGAGACACAAGATCATGGACGACCAGGGACAAGAACCTAAGGATGGACAGAAGAAATAATAAGGGCAATACGGACACACACTAGTTATTGAGTAGCTGTGCTACTTATAATCCTGTTTTTTAAATAGGCTGTGATTGTAAACTTTTTGTAAAGTGTACATTTTTATTATTATTTTAATTATTATGTAAAATTCTTATCTTTAGCATTTTCAATTGTAAATATCAACAAATTATTAGTAATGAATTCAAATCAAGACAAAAGTGACAAACTACGCAAATGGAGCAGTGAAGTTTCAATCTGTGAGACAATTCCATCAAACTCAAGTATTATTGGAGAAAAGGAAAAAAATGCGAGGAAAATTCGCCCATCCTCAACGTATGACGCGCTAACTTTTGAACAACATCTCGTATGGAAGGATGGACGCGTTACAGAAAAGTACACTGTGCGTCGGTTCCATGTGGCGGATTATGCCAATCAGCTGGTTGAACAGCTGATCGATGATATTTTGGATTATGTTGTGGAAACGGCTGAACGACGGAGACGAGAACAAATTGTTGAAAATTATTTGACCAGAGCGATTCCTGCCCCTTTAGTTTCTAGGTAGGTTTTTGTTGAAAAGTTGTACTTTTTTTGAGTGAAAAAAATAAATGAATGTATTAAGCAAACCTAATACTAGTATTACTCTGAATTATGTAATGTGTTTATATCCATCCATATCTCTCGTAAATCAGTGAAAAATGTTACTAAATGTCGCTAGAAATGGATTTTGATTTATTATTAAGTGGATCTTACACCAGATTATTATGTATTCTAATCTAATAAATTGGAACTTGTAGCTGGCTAAAGTAACTATCCACTCCTTTTCCCCATCCCTTCCTCTCCTACTAGATGAACGAACTGACCATTTGTTAATGTCCATGTTTGCAACGTAAATTCTATATCCATTTGCTATATCACGCTACTAGCGGCTACGCCCCTAGAGGCCTCTAGTGGCACTTTAAATGTTTTTGTTTGATAAAGTCTCTACTATAATTTTTTACGTACGATACCTCTTCATTTGAAGTTGAAGTCTCCTAAACGTTTTTTAAAATTTCGATTTTTTTGTCATTTCTCTTGGGAGGGTGGTGGTACCCTCCCCCAAAATAGTTAAAAACCTTCCCGGGACTTATGAGAAGCTACCCTGTTAAGGAGAACCCGATCGGTTCAGCGGTTAGCGAGATCCTTCGGTACACACAGACAGACACACAGACAGACACATAGACATCCTGTTACTTTAGTATAAGGATATTAAAGTAACCCAGACTATCCTTTTAAACTCAATTTACTGTTCTTATTCCGTTCTTCATTATTCTTGCTGCGCTACTTAATAAAATTTGTTTTATCTAGAGATGAGGTGCAACAGTTAGGTGAAAGTCTTGGCACTGCCTCTCTAAGCCTACAGAGTAACACAATACGGCTTCGCGCGGCTTGGAAACTTATTCTTGTTAGCACGGCTCAACAACTTTGTCTTTCATACAGGTAACCAAATATATTGAATTAGCGGCTGCATCCCAAGCATGTAGAGGCTCAGTATTTAAAGGGATTAGAAGGCTAACTAAAAAAAGACTTAAACCTATTAGGATCTATGTCAATCTGCCCTGAAAAGAACAGCTGAATTAGTTCTGTAGTTATTAAAATCTTAAGTTTCAGACAAAAATAACCTTACTATGTATAATAGGTAGGATATTACTTACCTAAAAAAGAGTCGACATATCCTGGTTCAAAATCATTGTCCCATCCATTTTGACTAGGTAGTTGTTTTCAAATATGTGCACTATTACTAAAATAAATTTTTAGACCATGGAAAGATAACGAAGTAGCGAGTTTCGTCGTATTTTCACAGTAGCTTTTCTCCTATTTCTAGCCCCTTAGGGGGGGGGGGGGGGGCGGGCTCTAACCTTGCAGGGCAATCATTAACATGTAACTAGCCTAACCTAAAATAACTTACCAAAAGCTACTGTGAAAATAGACGCAACCCGCTACTTCATTTTCTTTCTATGATCCAAATTTTTTTGTTGGAAATAAGGATTGTAAATCTATACCGTATATGAAGTAACAGATATCTAGCTTTTTAAAAAGTATTAAGTCATATTTTTAGAATATCCTTGATTTAGGAGAATACTAGAGAGGTATGACTTGAGTCTTCGATCTCAACTTGAAGAGCAAGGTTTCGAACCCAGATCAATCTTGACTGATGCTTCATCGGGTAGGTTTTATTTAGCACTTTTCACTTGACTTTCGAATTAACAAATTACGTAAATGAGATATAGCCACAGTAATCAAAGAAAAAAAATTAAAGTGGTGTTAATTTATGTACATTGTACAGATCCCATAAAACACGCTGTTTTGTACAAACATCCTGTAAAGTAAACAATATACAAATATTTCTTCTAAAACTGGTTATAAAAATTGATTGTACTAAATTTTTGTCCACTAAGTACTAATGTTTTCTTTTTAAGGACTGTTAGTGAAATTGATCAAAGAACGTATCAAGATATACGTGGAACATAGGAAGAAGCGTACAAGAAGCAGAGATGAAGTCTTAAATTCTATAGGTACGTAATTAATAATAATACGCTTTATAACACCCGCGGCAGAAGCGTAATTGTTAACGTGTCAGGTTCGAGTCTATACCTTGCGTCTTACTAGGACGTTTATAATGTTAACTTCATGTAAACATAAGCGATTTAGCCTATACTGTTTCACCTGTCAATAATAACATGTAAATAAACAATAAATTGCGTCTAAGAAGATTTTTGATTGGCAGAAATGTTGAAGTCAAGTTATACATATTACCTATGCAAGAAAGGGGACAATGGGCTATTTATTACACTAGTCCCCAAAGTTTTGTAATAACGTTTTCTTATTCTTTGGCTTAACAACTTTGGGGACTTTAACTGAATTTTGTTTTTTTTTTGGTTTATTAAGTTGAGTGTTCATACGTTTTCACCACTAATTTTAATCTATAGAAGGGGCAATTTAGTTTGTTAGGGGAATGGGGATGTACATTAATATATCGGCCATTGTTTTATCCCTTTAGATCCCTGCATATTATATTATAATTATTCTTAATTTTATGTTATTTATTTATTGTTAGGGTCTAGAAATAAAGAAAATCCACAAAAAAGTATAGATATGCCAAAAGAACAAAGAGTTACTGAAACCCAAACTCGTGAAACTGAAAACATAGATTCGGTAGGGGATAGAACTGACATACAGCAACAAAGTGAAAACTTGGAATCGTTGGAGGATAGAACAGAAATAGAGCTAGAAAATGCGCTGGTCAAATATTTTGAGGATAATGATATTGATACGAGTGAGACTGAAAGGTATGTTTTGTAAGATTTTTAATATTTAGTCCAAATGAGATTTTTTGTTCATTAGGAATACTAATTATTGGTTTTTAATAATAAATTATAGTTTTGATATTTACTCCAGTATGGCTTCAAAAACTTTTAGCATCCGTTGGATTAGAACCGGTTCTCGGCCATGCAGAAAAATTATGTATGGCAATGTACTAGGGACAATTTTCCACGATTTAAAATAAAAATATTAAAATTTATACAAGTTTTATTTTTATAATTTTTCATTTTTACAAAATATTAAAATTTATACAAGTTTTAGCTTTTATAATTTTTCATTTTTACATCCGCGGAAAGCTGTCTTTAATACAATGCAATAAATAACTATACAAAATTTATTTTGGTATTCTAATTTATTTAACTTGCAAAACTTATCAGAAAAAATCATGTTTCAGAAGTGAGTCAGACGCTTTAGTAGAATCCATCTCAAGCGAGGCTTACTCAGAACTACAAGAGGTCACCGACAGAATACTCACCCTTGCCGTATAATATCTCAAGAATGCCACTTTTAACTTGGTTGAAGAAGCCTCGGATGATATTAAACAAATTGTTTACACTCGTCTTTAGACAAGGATAACCATTATCCAGGGTTTGGCAGCTTGGATTGTCCAAAAATCAGCTGAATTTGCATGCTACTTGTCCCTATTAAAACTTAAGTTCGGAGAAAAATTTCCTTCTAAAAAGGAATTAGAAAATACTTTATGTTAACTCTCAAGTTTTGTTTTTCCTCATCTTCCATTTTTTATATGTTTTCTTTTTAAGAATTTCTAATACACTTATTATTTATGTCATATTCTTTAAAACTATAAATAAAGATTTAAAATTAACTGCATATTTTTAGTAATTAACTTTTGAAATTTTTGAATTATCCCTGTGTAATATATATTTGTTTAGCAAGGCGATAACTTGCAATCTAAATGTCTCCAAAGTTCACTTTCATGAAACTACCCCTTTTCAATATTTGTCTAATTTCTAAACTTGTTAGACGTGTTTGTTTAGTAAGAAGATAACGTTTAATCTTGAATGCCTCCCCCTACATGGAACTATCTCTTTTCAGCATTTGTCTACTTTCTGCTTTCTTGTCAGACAGTCTTACATAGAACTACCCCTTTACAATATTTGTCTAATTTCTTAACTTGTTTGTTTTGTAAAAAGATAACTTGTAATCTTAATGTATTCTCACTGTCTCAGTCCATATTCATGAAACTACCCCTTTGCAATATTTGTCTAATTTCTTGTCAGACGTGTTTGTTTAGTAGGAAGATAACTTGTAATCTTAATGACTCCACCACATTTTAGAAATTACTTAGCGTACATTTGATATCAGGGATTTAAAGGGAAAAGTAAATCAGCAAAGATAATTTTTAGATTAATTTTAAATTGCCAACTTTATTTAGAAGAGCATCAGCAACTACTGCATAGATTCTATATTATAAGTGGTATATAAAGATTTAAGAACAATTCGTTAGATGAAGGATGTTAAAAGTTAGTTGCCGTTGTCTTCATCCTAAATCTAAATGAGTGGAGCTACTCTTCATTATAATTTGACTTTTTAGCAAGGCTATTTTTAAAAATAATTCCTAACTTCTGATTTATTATTTGTTTATTCATCAAGTTCAAGCTGTTTGATTTAATCAAATAGTGTTCAGTAGAATTTTACTAATGTTTTCAAAACATTATACTTTATAGAACAAAAAATGTAAGTCTACCCTTAATTTCATTAGGTAGTTAGTTTGATATAGATATTGATATTTTAATTAAGGAAATTTTTGGTATTGATAAAAGTTTTAATATTATTATTTTGTTTTTATAATTTTTATGTACAGCTATACATATAATTGTCCTTGTTTGTGTACTTTATGACGTTGGACAAAGATTTATTATCTTATCTACTTGTGTAAATATTAAGTAGACAAGTAAATAAGTTTCTCCTAGTATAGTAAATTTTAACCACATTTTAAGTGTATATTCTAGTTTTTCATTCATCAACTCGTGGATTATTTACAGAATTTTTTTAGTTCAGTATAAAGTGTATAAGTTTTCAATAAACACTAAGAAGATTGCTGCTATTTTTTGTGTAAGCTTAAAGGTATTGTTATGCCTTTTTTTTAAAAATGGCATCTAGTGTTAGGTTCTTACATCCATTAAAAAAAAATTCAATGCTTTCTCGTCATTTCTATGGCCTTGGGTTACCCAAAAATATAGGTACCCAAAAAAGTTCGTGTGTTAGTTTGTGTGTTTGTTAGTGAAGATTTCTATAATACATGTGCATCTACTCTACATTATTTTGTCCGTCCGTAACGCTACGGGGGAAATGTGTTTCTCGGCTGTCAATTAAGATAGACAGTTGAAATTTTTAGTGAAGATTCCTATTATATGTTCAGAGCATCTACTCTACATTATTTTGTCAGTCTGTCTGACGGTCCTGCTCCAAAAAAGTAAAATCTTATTATTTGACAGTTTAAAACGGCATCAATTTTCATGAAAACTGTTGCATTTTTTAGTGATAGTTTTTAGAATTCTAATGGTAATTTTTTGGTGGGCATTAATGTTTCATGATTCGTTAATGTTTTTACTTAAATTATTAGGTTAGGTACATGCGAGGCCCCGCGGGGTTAGGGCTGTCGCTTGATACACACTTTGTCTAAAAGCACCTAAAACTACATTCTTTCGTTTCATTATATTTAATTATGAAGGTAATAAATCTGTGTTCCTAATGCTATTTTTTATTCAGTTACGGGTATGAAAAAAGTAATGTTTGTATGCTTAATTTTATATTGATTTCTTTTTAATGTTTTGACAACTTGCATTAAAATAATGCAATTTTTTATCAATGGATTTGTTATTACTTGGTTCCTACACCAAATTTTCATGTTCTATACTAAAGTGAACTCTAGCGGGCTTAAATAACTATCCCCCCCATTTCCTCCTCTACTATTGGATAAATGGCCTGACCAATAAATGCGAGGGGATATTGCGACCTTAATTGACTTTTCTACTGTCATGATATTCACGTACATTTTACATCCATGGTTATTAAATTGTTTTTTATTATTTTAGTTTGATATTACTCGAGGTTGCGTGACTGAGAGAAGTGAGTGTTGTGACGAGTGTACATAAATTGCGGAACCTCACTATACAACACAAACACTCAATTTCATTCCTCACACACACAGCACCGATCAGTTGGGGGTTTAGAGTGAGTGTTTTTGTGGAATTACAGCACACTTCCTACTTATATTTGTCCTATTCAGCTGTTATTTTAGTTATTACGAACCACATTCAGAAAACACACACTTATATACGAGTAGTGAGTGAAATAAAAGCAGCAAATTCCAAAGCCGTTCCTTCTTTTCATCTCGCAAGAGTCACAAGTCATTCCAGGTGCGAATACTTGCTGGACTCGAACCTGCCGTGGGTCTGCAGTGCTCAGAACATGGCAGAGAAGGCGGATGAACGGCTGGGCGACGACGGTGGTTTGGCGGCTGCACCGGGTCATGAGAATGGGAATAGTGAAGAGGCAGAAAGTCTTTTAGCTAATGACAAGGAATTTTTATGGATTTTAATTTTGTCATTTCTTTGTAATACCGGAAAATGCTAAATAAATGTGCATTTATGACTTATAAAAGCGTGAAGGCCAGAGATAAAAAAAATGAAATAGTACCTAGTTATGCCTTCATTTTAACTTATTTCGTTGGATATTTTTGTCATCCCCCCCCCCCCCCCTAAAAGAAATAAAAATTATGAAACTATTTTTAATGCTACGCGTCTTCAAAGTGAAAACTAATAGAAAAGAGAATAGTTTGGTATGAGACTAAGCTTGTATTTTTTGCGCCAAAATGTAAATCAACCGTCTATTTAGCTTGCTATATGAACTTCATTATTTTTCAGTTCGTTAATCTAGTTGGTGGATGTGAGTATCGATTTTTAGCCAGCTGAAAGCATTAATTTGTACATGAAAATCTGGTGCATGATTAAATAAATCCATAAAATTGAATGGTATAATAGTCGAAAGAAATGGACAATCATTTAAAACCTGAGAAGAACGAAGACAATACAAACGAGACAACCGCACTCACAGCTACAAATAATGATGCTGAAACAAATAATTCTGTGATAAATACGAGTGATAGTAACAATGTTGGAGTAGATTCTCTGAATGGAGTTGTGTGGAAGTTGTACATATCAAGATTGCTTACAGCTTGGGGTGATAGGTAATTTGAAAGATTTTAAAGTGTTAAAAGATTCTCCATCCTTGTAATAAAGTAACAGAATGCATGTCTGTCTGCACTGAAGGATCTAGCTAACCGTTGAACCGATATGGCTCTCCTTTACAGAGTACCTTCCTGGGAAGGGATATAACCATTTTGGGGAAGGGTACCTCCACCCTCCCAAGAGAAATCGACCCACCGCTAATCGCAAGTAAGTGGGATAGTGTCAGTCTGTTATACGCTACAGTTTAAGTTGTGTAACATATTTGATTTTCTTTTTTTTAGTGAACAGATATAATATTTCTATAATCTAAAGGTACCTATCTGTTTAAATACATTGCTTATCATGTTGTTTTTTACCTTTAGGTTATGGATGTTCACATTTGGGCTGTTTCTTTTCAAAATGAAAAACCGGGACCTACGCTTGTTAGCTGGGTATGGATTTGCTAAAAACACATCAAGCATCCTGTTGATGTCTGGAATAGGCAACTGGATTGATCAAACTGCCAGGAATTTATTAGAAGATTTATTTTGTAATCGAAATTAAAAATCTACCTATAGGTACAAAGTAGTTTTTTTTATGAAGTGTTCTTAATGAAATTATTTACTTAAAATAGTGCCCAATTGTCTTCTTAAATCCTTTGAATATAACTTTCTTGATCTTATAATAATAAATCTTCAAATAAATATAATATGATCAGACTGAGAGCTGCCCAAATTCTGCTAATTTTACAGAATACATGTGTTATCCTTGACTGTATTATTGTCGGACTATTTTTCTTCTTTCAAGAGGAAATTGCGGCTATCAGCTGGTTACATAGGTAGGTACCCATTTGACACTTGTTAAAGAAAATTCTGTTATTTTAAATTCGATTTTTATGAATGCGCAGCTATTATATAACTAGATAAAAACCCGGTTAAAAAAGACAACCACCTGAGTTTTATTATCTATTTAAACCTTTTTTTTTGTTTTATTGTTATTTTTGAGGGATTTTAGTTAACACATTTGGCCAGTTTTAATTGAAATGTCAAAATTGCAAACATTTTAAAGCCAAATTAGCAGGAGAAAAAAAACTCATTTAAACATATATACATGAGATTTTCAATTCTTGTTTAATTAATAATTCTGTTATTTGAAAATTTCTATTTCCCTCAATTCTTATTATAGAGAACTTAATATACATTGTTAGGACTTTGGGATGCGTTACCTTCGTAGTACTTGTTTTGCTTCTTTACTTACCTACCAATTTAATTTAATTTTGATGACGCCTATTTTAATGAAACAGCTTACCTAATATAAACTTTGTTTTAGTTTACTAGAAGCTGGTGTGATGATATTTGCCATCATAGCATATCTTGCTTCTAATGGCTCTCAAATAGTCGTAGAAAAGGTAATGTTTTTTAGGAATTCGATTCTCCTATTTAGATAATTCTGATCATAGAAAGGAAACGAAGTAGTGGGTTTCGTCCTATTTTCATAGTATTCTCCTATATCTAGCCCATGGAGGGGGCTCTAACCCAGCGGAGCAATCATTAACATTTACCTAACCTAAAATAACATATCAAAAGTACTGTGAAAACACGGTTAAACTTGCAACTTCGTTTTCTTTTCATGATTCGATAATTTTATTCTCATGGATTTAATCCTATACAATATATGATGTAATTGTTATTAGTACCAAGGAAAACAAAATATTATCTAGTGACTTAGTCTTTAGGCCAAATTAAAAAAATCTTTCTTGAAATGAAATATAATTTAGGATTGGATCGTAACAATCGCCAATGGAAACAACATATTCTTAGCCCGTCTTAACTCCAACTTCCGAACCATAGACCTGACCTGCCAAACGTTTGCGCCAGTGTTGGCGGGGCTGCTCTTCTCATACACCTCCTACATAACTGTTGCTGTCATAGGTTTAGCATCAGATCATTGAATTTGTTCAGGGATGTATATTCTTCATATGATTAATTTTTTCCCCGTAGCTTTTTTCCTAGACGGAAGGTGGAAAAATAGAAACAAGTTTTCAGTAGGTACTCTTTATTTTATTCATTTTGTTTACCCCTCCCACACATTTTTTTCTCTCTTCTCCCGGCACTTCTTTAGCAGGTGATCCCGAATCAATGCAAAATATACATGCCTGTTTTTTTACCATAGGTTCTTACGTTTGGCAACTACTGGTTTGGCTACATGAAGGTCTTTATTGGGATCTTTTCCACTTGTTTATATAAAATAATTTAAGCTTGAATTATATTTTGAAAACCTAACCCTAAGCTTATTTGTGATCATTCAATGTAAAATGTTGAGATGCATTTTAAAGTAGATTACATTAAAGGACTTTTTAAGAGAAAGTTGAACAAAGAACCCTTAATTGAACCTTTCAGAAATATGACAAGTAACATTTAAAATTGTGATTTGATGCTAAAACTTGTGATAGTCGCTGGATGGAATTTATTATCAATGATTGGCGAATATACATTGCTATACATTATCTACAGGGATTATCCACAACTACAGGTTGGTGCAAGTTTTGTATTTAAGTAGCGCAGCAATAATAATCCCCTTTGTTTGCTCAGAAAAATTAGATCAAAGAGAAAAAGTTACTTAATTTTTGAGTATCAGAGAGGGGACAAGGCCTGTTTATTACACTAGTCCCCAAAGTTCTATACCTAATAACGTTTTCTTATTCGTTGGTTAAACAACTTTGGGGACTTGATTGGAATTTTGATTGGTTAATTAAGTTGAGTGGTCAAACGTTTCAACCACTAATTTTCATCTACAAAAGGGGTAATTTTGTAAAATTGTGTATCAACATTGGGAATGTACGTACTTTCATTTATCGGTCATTGTCTAATCCCTTTAGATCCCTTAAAATCAAATCCAATTAAAACATGTCATAAAGAATGAGGAAAGGTCAGTAATAAACTATTAAGAAATTTAAGTGTCTGCAAAAAAATAATCATAATTGATACAAGGTGGGATTTAATTTTAATTTGATATTTTTTGGTTTTTAAGAAAATAGTACATTATTTTTTAATTGAAGAAAAATACAGTGATATGACAACGGGACACCAATGAATCTCACCCAAAATTTTTTTAGGAGAAACCGGAATCTGATGACAAAGATAAAAAAGGAAATTGGTTTGTGAAGAAAATCACTGGCTCACTCGGGGGATGGACTAAATATTTTACTCATTCAGTAAGTCTTTATAACATAAAATGAAGAAAATTTTTAAAAATCAACATTTTTCCCGCGTATATGGAACTTTAAAGCAGCTTTACAATTTTTTATGCGCATGTATTTAATTTTAAACTAATCTCATATACAAAAGTTCAGTATACATTTGATTAATCTAGGAAGTCGCTCGAAAAATTACGGAGCAATAGAAAGATAAGCATTCACATAATTGGACGTTAATTGTTTTTATTGGAGGATTTTTTCTCTCAATATTTTTCAGTTCGAAGATGTTTTCTCAAATTTTTTTGAAAACATTAAAAAAATACATTGACAACCTAATCTTCATGGAAATCGTTAAAACTTCTTAAGTATCTTTTTAAAGGTGCGAAATGCCGGCCTCGGGTTGGCCTTCCTGTACATGACCGTGCTGGGCTTTGACAACATCACCTGGGCCTACAGTCTGATCCAGTGTGTGCCTGAGTGGGTCCTTGGCATCTTGGTGGCAGTTTCTGGCCTCTGTGGGGTCGTCGGCTCACTTGCCTTCCCCCCGTTGCGTTCTAGGTATATAGTTTACCTCTAGTGCTTAGTGATGTAATTGCAGATAAAATAAACTAGATATTGTAACAGACTGACTAATCTTTTCGTTTACTGATGTGTTTATTTCAACGGTTAGAAGCGTTTTATATCAAGAGGAAGATATTGCCGTAGTAAAGTATTTTATATTTTTAAAATCTTAAGTTAGTTTGTCCATATTTTATACATTTTAATTCCATTTTATTTTTACTGTCATTTTTAAAAGTCTAAAGTAAACTGTAATATTAAATAGACTTGGTGTAGAAAGAACTGGTGTTTTGGGCATGAGCTTCCTTGTGTTCTGTTTGACATTCTGTGTTGTCTCCATTTGGCTACCAGGTATTAGAATTTGGCAATACAATACTTTATAGGGTTAGCTTTATAAGGAGTATTTGATAAGTTTGCTACTTGGATTATATATCATTGAAAATGTCTGCTTATACTTAACAATTATCCCATTGGACGTTTTAAAAATTTAAAGTCCGGTTTAAGTATGAAAAACACAGAAGTAAAACTTTTCATTATGAGGAAAATATGTACGTAATGACCCATAGATTTCATTTAAATCCTCTCAGAATGCAACTATCACTTGTATTAGCAATTCGTTCTTTAGGTTCTCCATTTGATCCTTACGTCCTGAACGAAGAACCTGTCCTGACTAACTCAACTGCTCAACATGATTACATCAAGGCATAGAATAAATAAAAAATGTTTAATTTTTTATTTAGGTATAACCTCGATAGCCAATGCATAGGAATTAAAATTGAATAAAAATAAACAACAAAGACAAATAAGACAATTGCTGCTAAATTGATGTACAAGTACATCCCCAATAATGATTTTGAATATTTTATAGATTATAATTAGTGGTTTACACGGTTGAACCAGAACACTCAACTTAATGAACCAAACATTCAAAATTCAACAACATATTCCTCAAAGTTGTTTAGCCAACGATTTAGAAAACTATTAAAATCTTTGGGGACCAGTGTAATAAACAGCCAAATGTCCCCTCCCTCTCAGCTTAATTAGATTTTATCATAATTATGATCTAATATTTATTATTCTATGCACTAAAAGGAAAAATGTTACGGGGTAGAAAGTTCTATGGAAAATCTATTATCAGTTGGTACAATGTTAGCTGGTATTATCCTAGCAAGGCAATTATCCTTAAAATTAATTTATAATTAAGTATTAGTCATCTTGGTTTAAAAGAATTATGGAAGGGAAACCAGCAGGGATGGGAAAATGATAATTAAACTAATCTCCCAATTATCAATATTTTAAGTTACTTAAAGGCAGAGTTTGTACGTTTAAAATTAGGGGGATGATTAAATTATCTTTTATTAACCTATTCCTGACAACAAAAAAACAAAAAAAAATTAAATTAAATTGAGGATAATCATCGTGAAGGTTTGGTTTATGGGTTGCTGATTTATCCATCACACAAATCCTGCAAGAAAATGTACAACCAAACATTCGTGGAGTAATCGGTGGCGTTCAGGGACTAATACTTAAATAATCTCTAAAAATTTTTAAGAATCGAGCCATTTTCTTTTTAGGTTTTATATTTCTTTAGGTATAACTTTTTACCTTCTTTTTAAAATCCTCTCTCTAAGCTTAAAACTTTGTATGACATATGAATATACATCCTTTAACTGATTCAAATCAATTTAAGTCGCATTAGTTTTCTTTTGTTACCTTCCAGAAATATTTCAAGTTAGAATAATAAGTATTTGCTTTCCAGAATTCTCTTCAATCTGCCTTGGACCTAATCAAATATATATTTGTACTGCTGTTACCTCATGAAAATACCTTCGGTATCCTGATCCTGTTGTCCTACAGTTTTGTATCCTCTGGTGCCATTTTTATGATGAGCTATGCATTCAAGAAGAAAAAGTTGTGCTGTCAGTCTGATAATGAACCCGAGAAGTCGGGTTCGAGTCCCTGTGTTGTGGTGAATGGTGCTGCAAGTGCAAGTCAGGTTGAACCGGTTAATGTTTAAATATTTTTATACAAGTAAATTTGCATATGAATTTTATTCAGGGGTGTATATTCTGCACAAGATTCATTGTTTTCCCCCGGCTACAAAACACTAAATATTTTGGATAGTTTTTTTTTTATAAATTGCTCATTACAATGACTTTAGTACTTATGGCTGACTTATATTATCTCTATTACCAAAAGACTGCCGTTTAATCTTAAAACTACTTTTTTTTAGACATACATTTCCGCTTTGATTTTAGGATTTGTATAATTTTTTAAAATTTCATTTTCTAATATTATGTTATGAGTTATGACATGAATTAATTCTATTTAAGTTACTGATATTTGCTTTAATATTTAAAGTTCAAAATATTATTAATATTTTATGTATATTATATTAACCTTATTAAACTTATGCTTGTACCATTTTTAATCAATGCAAAATTATTTAGTCACTTACATATGTATATGATTTATGTATGCTTTAATTTTATTACTGTTAATATATTGACCAAATTTTATATATCATGAATTAGAAGAGCTTGTTTAAGCCCGGTGAAAGCGAAAGTTAGAAACAAAGATTTTGAACAACTTTGCTTTTCAATGATCTTAGTTTTTTTCTTGACTTGTTTTGTAACATGACTGTGATGTCATTTAGATCTATTCATTATCAAAGATTTGTTATTTTATACCGGTGAAAGGGATCATATTATACATATGAACAATATATAATCCAAAGTTATATCTGATGTTATTTGTTTAAAAATTTGCAGTTTATGTTTGTGATCATTTTATCTAAATTATTAAGTTTCTAAAAATTCAAGGTTTGAAGTTATTATTTTGTCAGATAACAAAATGACTATAATGTTTAAATAATGTTTTGTCCTTTTTTATGTAATGTGATTATAAAAGTTTTAAAAACATTTTAAGATTTTTAGATAGATTTTAAAGTTTAATTATGAAGAGCTGTTTATGATTGATATGAACCTTTAAATCATAGTTACTAAAATATACCTCACCAATAGTTAATCAGTAAGAAATGAGATAAAAATTCTGAATAAAAAGTTTCCTTTTCAGCAATAAAGTACGATCAGAAGTGGTAGATTTATTTAAGGTTAATCTTTGGGAATTAACGATATAGCTAAAAGACATAGGTAAATAACAAACTATTTCTTTACTTTCATGTTATCTATTGAAACTTTTACTTAAATTGCTGCAATGTCGAATTATTATTTTTTCAGAACTTTTATCTCAATCCCTCTTATATACACTATAAATTATATTTTTATACAAACATTAAACAAAATACATGAAATTTTTGTAGAAAATCAAAATGTCAAGTGAAAGATGGCTTCCCATAGAATCAAATCCAACTGTTATGAACAGTTTTCTAAGGTAAATCATGTTTGAAGATTAGCCAACTAAAATATAATAACTTTTGCCATATTTGGATTTGAGGTCTAATTATGATAATTCAGAATAAATTGCTTAGCAATCAGAGGGGAATGGAGGGGACATTGGGCTGTTTATTTCACTAGTCCCCTAAGTCTTACAACCCTGGGGACTTTTATTGAATTTTGATTGGTTGTTTCATTAAGTTGAATGTCCAAACGTTCCAACCACTTATTGTAATCTAGAGAAGGGGTAATTTTGTGTATCATTGGGGTTGGGGATGTACATCAATTTATCGGCCATTGTCTTATCCCTTGAGACCCCTGCTTAACTATGCAGTACCAGATATTTTTCTGTATTGTCTTTTTTCCTACTTGACAACATGAGAAGATGAAAACATTTATTTGTTTTGAATTTTAGGAAACTTGGAGTTAGTGATGAATGGGAAATCAATGATGTCTACGGATTAGAGGTAGGGTAAATTCTTGTTTTTTCTCACTCTGCTTTATTATATTACAATAATACCTTAACTTTTTGACACTGAAGCAGAAAATCTCTTTTCGTTTTAATTAATGTCCTTAAATTTTGAAAACTTACTTATATCTAATCAGTAGGTACCATTTTTTGTTAAGGTTCTTTATTATTTACTAGCGGAAACTGGGGACACTTAAGGTGGTAAGGGGTAGTTGACCCAACCCCCTTTACAATTTAGCTATAAATGAATTCTTGTTAGGGGGGGGGGGTGGCTTCATTTTTCTAGGGGATATTTTTATTAGAAGGGTTGTTGTGTCCTTCTTCAAATAAACCTTCTCTATACCCATAAGGTATTAGAAGCTACTTATATGGATTTATTTTCATAACTTTGGTTATTTTATTTTATTTTTTAGGATGAGCTTTTAATGATGTTACCACAGCCCGTGTTGGCCATGCTATTACTTTTCCCCATCACAGATAAATACGAAGAATACGCAAAGGTATGTTCCAAGCATGACATTTTATATTTTATAGACTAAGAATAAAAGGATATTTCCATGTTGCATGTGAATTTGGTTGGTTGTTAAATACATTAGACGTTTTCAATTTAGGAGCTAACAGCTAAGTCAGCCGCTAATGGCCCACCAAAGAAAGTATTCTACATGAAACAGACAATCAGCAATGCTTGTGGAACAGTTGCACTTCTTCATTCTGTGGGTAACAACCTGGATTCTATCAAGCTGGAGGATGGAGCTTTGAAGGTAGGATTTGTTGATTATGACCGCAATTGTGACTTAAATCCAGTGCCTTGCTTAATTTTGTTCATTTAAGCAGCGAGTGGACTCTTCTTAGTAAAAAGCTACCTCCCTTTCATTTCAGAACCTTGGTTACAATGTTTTAACAGTGCATTATTTTTAAGGCTTCATCCTTTTAATAGTTTCGTCTTTTCAAATGACTCCAAGCCTTATGAATTGAGTACACTAGTCCCAGAAGTTTTATAACAACGTTTCCTATTTGTTTTTAACAACCTTGGAGACATAAGTGAATTTTGATAGGTTGGTATAATAAGGTTAGTGTTCAAACGTTTCAACCACTAATTTTCATCTACAAAAGAATTATTTTGTTTATCATCATTGGGGATGTACTTTAATTTATCGGCTATTGTCTTATCCATTTTGATCCCTGTATTTTAGGCATTTATTGATGCAAGTTCCGAGAAGACTCCTGAGGAAATAGCTGAAAACCTGGAGGCATCTGACGAAATCTGCAACAAGCATGACGACGCGGCAAGAGAGGGTCAAACTAGCGCACCAGGTACTGATATATTTTGTGTTTTCAAAATACAATTTTCAATACCAAGTATTCTACCATTAAAATGCTTTTCATGTAAGTGAATTTGAATAGTAAGTTCAAATCCTTGTAATAAAGTAATAGGATCTGTGTTTGTTTGTACCGAAGGATCTCTCTAACTGCTGAACCGATATGGTTCTCCTTTACATTGTAGTTTCTCATAAGTTTTAGGAAGGTTTATAACTATAATGGGAAAGGGTACCACCACCCTCCCAAGAGAAATAGCCTCAGTAATAGAATAACCCCTCCTCCCTCCAAAAAATATACATCTTTTCAATTTATCTTAAGGTATAAAACTAAAATAAGAAATTAGTTTTCAAATTAAACCTTGCTCCAAAGGCGTAGCCGCTAGTTATTTGTTAAAATAAACAAGTGGTATTTACTTTTAGAAGAAAACTGTGGCCAAAGTCACACATTTAACATTGAATCAACTATTTTGTTTATTTTAATATAATTCTATCTCTTAAAAAACGTAGATTTAGGTAAGATAAGAACCAAAGTAGTGCTAAATTAATATATAATATAGAAATATTTTAAATGTCTTTGCTACAGGTCGGGAGGATTGTGTTGACTACCATTTCGTGGCATTTGTTCGCATAGATGATGATCTTTATGAGCTTGATGGTCGCAAGGAGGGTCCACTGGTTATGGGGAAGACCAGCAAAGAGACCTTCATGAACGATGCCGCTAAAGCCTGCCAGGAATTTTTATGGATAATTTTTTTTTAGTGACTTTTAGTTTGCAAATACAATATTCTTAATACTTAATAACACTTAAACAAAGACGACATCATCAATAATAGGCGAAGGACACAATATGGATGGACAAAGTGAGTTATAAAGTAGATATTTATTGGAAAAAAATTTAAACTTACCCTTTTTTGCGTGAAATAAGTATTGTTCAACCAATAGGTATTAATGTTCTGGATGTTTAATATGCTCCGAAATGATAATTTGTGACGATTTCTGTGCCTTTCTATAATTGTATCTCATTCTATTACACAAAAAACACTTAATAAGAATAATACCTACAACTTAAATAAATTGGAAAAAAACATAATTCATAAAAATGGCTAGGAGTATATGAAGCGAGATCCTGACAATATCAACTTTACTGTCCTTGCCCTCACTGCTAAAATGACATAAGTGCATTTCTTAACATTTATAGCAATCTTGATTTGTATTATGTATTTTAAACAGAAAGCTAACGGTTCTAAATTCTAATAAAAATACAACTTTGGCACCAAAAGAATAATGAATAATAATATACATGTTTTTTCTCTAAGTATTGCACAAGAAAGAAAAATTACTCAATATTTTTAAAAAGATTTGAGGAAAAATTATTTTTCTTTTGGTGTCATATATCTTCATGTTTAAAGAATATTTTTTGAATTTTAGATTTTCAAAATTTGAGTCATTATGATGACTTAAATGATAGATATTTATCGTGGCTGTTTCACTATTTATTTTCAATAATACTCTAACTTTATATGCAATTTTATTTAATATTTATAAAACTATTTATCTTCTCACTTTTTCACAGTTTTATTAATTTATTTCACAGTGTGAATCTCTTTCTATACTTAATCAACAGTAAAAAACATTTTGTATAACTTTTAATAAAAAGTCTATATTTGAATTTTATACCAAAAAATTTCTAACGCGCTTCGCGCCTTTTCAAATATGAATGTGATCTGTCAAAGTGTGATATTATTTATTTAATATGTTTAAGTTGGTCAATTTGGGATTTTTTAATTTGAAGGATATCTAATCCCAACCCTTTGCTTAGGCAACACACAACAAAAACGATATGATCCCAAATTGATCAGCTTAAAATTAAAACTTTTCCTACTTATGGATGAAAAATCACTTTTCAGATCGAACACTAATGTTTAGAAGTTGAAAACAGAAGTTAAAATGAAGAAATGGGATAGGTAGATATTGAAATATTATAATTTTGATAGATTTTTTTGTATAAGATTTTATTTACTCATATTAAGGAAGAGTTGTATGATCAAAGTTGTTAAATCATTTTACTCTTTACTTAACAAAATTGTAAATTAATAGTGTGTTTTTTTCTAATTCAGTTTACATATTTTAACTGAATTTAAAATAAATTTAGTTTTTAATATCAAAACCCTTTATTACTCCCTTAACCAACACATTTTTTATTAGATACACAGAAGAGCGGGAAAGAGAGGCATTGCTGTCCCCACCGGGGCGCGCGCCCTCCTCTTCCTTCCTGCCCTTGTCGGCCATCGCGAAGGCTCCCTCCAGCCCTTCTAGTCCTAATATTGCAGTTGTTCAACCCCTAGTCAGTACACAGGTAAAGTCAAGTATAGTCAAGAATAATAGGAAAGGTAGACAAACAGAAAATGAAATAACGGCCAGAAAAAAACATAGATTTAGAAACATGCGCATTGAGTAATAGCAGAGATGGATTGGATAAATAACTGAAAATATAAAGGACTGGAGAGGAAATGGAGAAAAGTAGATAGAAAAAAGAAACTATAATGGAAATTCTGTCAGACAGACTAAAGCACTAAAATGAAGGTAGATTGATTACCTTCAACCCTTTTTTCCTAAATTGTACAGCAATTGGCGAAAAGATCAACTAATCGCTCATTGTCCTATGCCTTCAAAATAAACTTATTCTCAGGATGACACTATCGCCACCTCAACGCCAATCAGCTGTTCGGCGGGTGATCAAACAAACAGGAGCAGCGGTGATGCTGAAAAAGGCGTTCAGCAGACAACAGCCAACGTTACTGTACCGGGAATCGAGATCGAGGCCTGCACACCCGAACCTATCAGTCCGTCAAGGCAAAAATTGCGCTTGGATATGACTGGTGCAGACGGAAATAGGTAATTTTATTTGTAATTTGTTGTTTAAACCCATTTTTGATTATGTTCTATGTTATTGTTTTGTGCTTTACATTAAACCATTGCATACTTTTTCTACATTCCTTTAGCCCATACGTTTGTGTCAGTTAAAAAGTATCATGTAGAAAAAAATGTGTTTGTTTTTTTAACTACATGTACAATATCATATGATAGATTTTGCTGTAGGTTAGCTCATAGTGGAAGCCGACATAGCCTTAGTAAAGTATTTGCTGAACAGAAGAAAAGAAAAGAGGAACGTCGCCAGCGGTCAGCCCAATTGCCAGCACATGGAGAGGTCCAGAAGTTAGAACAGAGCTTATTGAAATTATTACATGTAAGTTTATTTAGTCTTTGGTTGATTGGACCATATTCTATGCCCCCCCCCCCTTACACACACACACACAAAAGTAGTAGGATGCTTGCTTATGTGTCTCTCTTAATGAGATTTGCGTATCTTCTCATTTTTCTTCACAATTTATATTTTTAAAAGCGAAGATTTTTTATAATTAGAGTCCGTCCGTCTGCCCGTCCGTTACTGTTAGCTCTTTTCGCTAATTTAACCGGTTAGAATAATCCTATCGATTTCAAACTTTGCATGCTAATTCCTTTAACAGTTAGGTACAACTTAGAATGCGCAGCAACTCTATAATCGTTACCAGAAAGTCCCGTACGTCCATTTAAAACAAGCTGATTTTTTACATTTTTGACAAATATTTGAATGTTTAAATTATCCTATTCATCTGATTTTTTAAATACTGATTCCTATTACAACAAGGTATAGTGTTATAAGCAAAGCATCTCTATAATCAAGTCCAAAATACGTCAGTATGTCGTTAAACAGTAACATGTATTTAATCAGTTTTGCATATACTTACAATTTTGTATAGACATATGCATTAATTCAGTTTATTCAGTCCTTAAACTGGGAAGCTTTTGTTGACTTAGGCATCTAATCATTTTATATTTAGGAATTTGACACTGGAGAAAATCCTGAATTTGATTCAACTTACAGCTTACAACAAATGGAATCTGTCAGAGATCAACAGGAAGCTTTAGGTAAATAACTTCAATTACATATTTTTCTTTCAGAACAAGTTCAATTTTGTCCATTCTGTACAAATTAGGAAATCATAACAACAACTTAAATAGAATTTCTTTTTCTTATTTCTAGCCAGACTCCATTTTGAATTGGGTGCTCAACAAGATTTGCATCCCCAACTCTCTGATGATGGGCTCAAACTTGCCAGGGAGAATATGTCACAATTGATCTCTTCATTAGGTAAATTTTTATCCATACAATAAAGTAACAGGATTTTTGTGTGTGTATGCACCGAAGGATCTCGTTTAACGCTGAACCGATATGGTAGCTTCTCAGAGGACCTGGTAAGGATTACAGCTATTTTGGATGAGGGTACCACAACCCTCCCAAATGAAAATCTCAAAAAAATATTTTTTGGTAAACAGCTGATCTCATAGATAAAACAAATTACGTGTCCCTAGAGGCCACTTTATTAATTATACTATTTACTGTAAATTCTGTATTTGTTTAGAAAAATTAAGCATGGCTATTGGAAACCTAAGCTGTATGGATAGAATGGTTGATCCAAGTATTAAGGTAAAACTTAAGTATTAAATAAAAATTAGTATTTTAAAAAGATGGAAGAATGAACTGTTGAATTTTGCAATATTTGCTACCTTTCTTTGTAATGGCGTAATCAACCTTTTCTTCCCTGAATATTATTTGCTTTTAGCAGGCATCGTTAATAAAACATAACATTTCAGGGTTTTTCACAGAGTTTAACAAATAAAATCATTTAAATTCAAGGTTGTCGATGAAGTTGACCAGAGACGCCCTCCCTTAATCCGTGGAGATACTGATAGAAGTTCTGGTAGAGACGAGAGTAGCCAATTTTCACGAAGGAATGAATGGATACTTAAATATTTATAGATCTCTCCTCCCCCCCCCCCCCCTCCATTTTAAAACTACTACATGTAGGTTTGGGTAAAGTTAAAGAGGGAAATACATAAAATTCTACAAATGCCAATGATTTACATGGAGGTAGGGGACATTGGGCTGTTTATTACACTAGTCCCCCAAAGTTTTGTAATGACGTTTCCTTAACAACTTTGGGGAATTTTTTTTTGATTGGTTGGTTCATTAAAGTTAGTGTCCAAACGTTTCAAACAAAAATTATAATCTACAGAATGGGTAATTTTGTTTATCAATTACCGTATATTGTCTTATCCCTTTAGATCCCTGAAGGCTTGTAGAGAAATTAAGTATCCATTTGTTAAGGTCAACATTATCCAACATGACTGACATGCCCGAAGAAGAAGTAGCTGCGAATATATTCTATAAATCTATCAATTAAGGAGGAATTTCTGCCAAATATTTCGTCTAAATGTGTATAAACTTCGTGGAGTATTTACTAAAGATATTTAAATCATTTCTTAAAATTAGAATTAGGAAAATACTGAAGTTATAAATGCAAGAATCATGTAATTTAAACCAACAAAATCATTTAACATTCCTTCATACCAAAAAAGAAATCATGAAAATCAAAAATAAATTGTTAACCTATTTATAATGTAGGCTTTTTATATTAAGGGGGGAATATTTTATCTGAAGAAAGCTATTTATCGTTTTAATATTGCTGTCTATCATAACATTTTCTATAGCCTATTAATATATTTTTCTTTGTTGATGACAATACGTGTAACAATGGTGATATTTTTTTGACTGGCCAAAAAGTCGGGGGTAAATAATTTTTCTTAAGGCAAAATTTTCCACCCAAATCACGATAGTAACTTTTTTCATATATACCTAAGTTAGTTAGGTATATGTTTTAGTATGAAAGTCTTCGTTAATTACTATTAGTCTAATTTTTCTAGTGCTTATTACTACTGTACAAAATTTACATGCTGATCATGAATAATAATTAATAAATGTTAACATTGCCATATTTTCAGAATAACAAGTATAATACAAAGCAAAGTTGGACAGATACAGGTTGTAAAAATGTCGGGCTTCACGCCTAAACAGATAAATGAGCGAAAGCTGCAGGCTTTTGCCATTGGAACAATGGGCAAACGTGCCACTTCAAGGTACCAAATATTTCAATAAATTTTTGAAGCTTCAGTTTTAAGTCTTATTGAAATCGCCATATTACAACCTTAAAATAAACATGGGTATCTAAACCTTTTGCATGTGTACACAGGCAGGATTAAATATGATACTTATGAGAGCCCTGTTTTATTTTATTGTCTTCTCTAGGTATAAACATTATCCACCGAATTAAAAAAACTTTAAACGATTAGACTGCTTTCAACGTTTTTGTTTGAAAAGAAATTCATGAACAAAAAGATTTATAATAATAGGTCGAGTTTTTCCTAAGAATTGAAAGATTAAATTTTGTACTAGGAAATTAATCTTTGTCCTAAACCTAAGCTTTAATTTAATTTTAGATTTTTATCTGTATTTTACTGTTCATTAAGTTTGTGTTTTAGAAAGTAGTTATTATAGATAAAAAAAAATATGTAATCAAACCGTCCTGTTTTTTAAAAATAATTTAATTTAGAATAAATCATGTTGGTCGTTTTTGATGGTAAATATTAGATATTATAAAGTAATCTTTTTAGACTTGAGGAAGAGAAGAGAAAGAAGCGAGAGGAGGAGGAACGGATCAACTCAATTTACAAAGAATTTGAGGAACATTTTGAGGACAGTCCGTCCCAGAAGATCAGCAAGACCTGGGTGAAGGCCGGCACCTTCAATGCTGGCAATAGGAATGTGTTCATGCATTATGACCTATGTAAATCAGTTATGTTTAAGTATATCCTTACATAAAAGTAACAGGATGTCTGTATGTTTAAGTGTACTGAAGTATTTCGATAAACGCTTTTCTTCGGTCCTGAGATTCGAGAAGGTTTATATCTATTTTAGGGAAGTGTACCATAACCCTCCTAAGAGAAATCCAGACTGGCCAGAGTGTACGTTTTGTACGTTACGCATCGAATCTGTGTACGTTCTGGACGTTATTTTGATATGTGTACGTAACGTATTTTGAAATTTGTATTTTTGTACGTTTTACGTTTTTTTAAAAATAATAAGAATCAAATATTAGCAGAAAAGTAATTTGTATGTTTTGTACGAAAATTTTTGCAAAAACAATAGGTGTATTATTTAAATAAATTCAATAATATCTTCAATTTTCATAGAACAAAAATATGTATGTAAATTATGCATATATGTTATTAGAACTTACAGTTTAAATTTATGGATTTGAAATATATGTCCTATATAGATATAGTTTAAACTATTGAACAGAAAGAGATATGCAGTTGACTAAATTCAAGTTTAAATGCATTTCATGCTACTACCCCTTTAATAGATTTTACGATAATTTTTTTCAAATTCTTTATATACTTGGGTAAATTTTCCGAGATATCATATGGTGCACAGTGTAGGATTAAGAAGTCTTATTTTTTGGTATCTTCAGTTTTTAAAGAATAAGAATCAAATATAAGTATAAAAGTATTTGTATATTTATTTGTATTTGTATAAAAAGTATTACAAAAATAGTATATTATCTATAATGCAAAGTAGAATGATGTCTGTCCGTCTGCTTGTCCGTCTGTATATCAGAAGCTTAATATCTCAGTAACCACTGAACCTATTGTGCTCTACTCTTCATGGAATATACCTAATAGTCCTGTGATGGTTTTTGCTATTTTCTTTGGGGGAGGGACACTTAAAGCTTTTTACTTTCTACTAGGATTAGAGGCTTCGTATCCCTCTTTTATAGAATCGTTTGTTGGAAATTTGTCAAAAAAAAAATATAAAGAAAGATTGTGATTATTTTTTTCATTTAGGCTTCGCCCCAGGGTGCGGTGGGGGTTCCCCCACCCCGCTGATTTGCATTAGTTTACAAAAATAAATTGAGGGGTGGTTGATTTTTTTTTTTGGGGGGGGGGGTTTCCCACACTCTAAGAAAATAGCCTAAAACTACCACAGGACTAGTAGATATATTCCCTGAAGATTAGAATTTAGAACCCAATCTGTTCAGCGGTTACCAAGATCTTAAGCTTTAGACAGACAGGCATTGATTTACTTTGTATTAAAGACTAGTATTTTCTGAGATCTTTAGCAATAGACAAAATAACCCTATATCCTATTATATGTTTATCCTATAAATCCTTTTTTTTTCTGTAACAAAGAATCTCGCTAACTGCTGAACAGACATGATCTTTGTGAGGTTGTAGGAATTTTCTCTGTCTTTCCATATCCCTTCAAGAACCTGTATTCAAAATGGTAGAAAAATAGCCTAAAACCATCTCGGTAACTGTGTGAAGTAGTTATGAAAATCTTAAGCATCAGACAAAAAACTTACTACTTTATTTAATAGAATATACTTTGTACGTAATAACAGGATGTATGTCTCTCTGTCAGTTTATTTGTACCGAAGGTTCTCGCTAACCGCTAAACCGATATGGTTCTCTTTTACAGGGTAGCTTCTCATAGGTCCTGGGAGAGGGTACAACCACCCTCCCAAGAGAAACTGCTCTTAGAAAAAAATCACAACCCTTCCCCTATTTTTTCTTTCTTTTTAAAATTGAAATCAGAAATGGGGGTGGTCTACTTCCCCCTCCCTCACTAAAAAAATTATTAGCGAAGCTACTCTATAATCACTTTGTCGTCAGTCCGTTATGCTATCGGAGAAACGTGATTTTCTCGGCTCCTGTTTTTTGATTGAATAAGTTCACATTCTACATATTTTCATTGAGATTTGCCTTTTGGGTGGGTGCTAGATCTATTCCTAGATTTTCTTTTTTTCATGGTTTTCTCGACTTCTATTCAAGATAGACGGCTGAAATTTTCAGGGAATAAATAAATTCACATTCTACATATTTTCAAAAAGTTTCTTTAAGGTTTGTCTATTTGTTGCAGTGCTAGATCGATTCCTAGATGTATAGGTTTTTGTGATTTTCACAACTCATATTCCTGATAGACGGTTGTAATTTTCAGGGATTGTATTAGTTTTCATTCTTAATACTTCCACTAAATTTCATTGAGATTTGCTTATTGGTTGGGGGGCTGAATTTATTCCTAGATTTTCACGTTATTATATATTTTTAAAAGGTTTTGTGATTTATTTGATTGATTGATTGATTGATTAGCCATAGTCTCTTAGGGTTTGGACCTAAGTAGTCATGGAGTAGGCTGAGACACTTTTGTATAGCCACTAGGGCTATCAAGCTCCACGTTCAAGCACATTATGACTTGACCCGCTATCTCATGAGAGCTACTCATTATTACCTCACCCTCGCCGAGTATGGCAGGTGTCCCAAATTAAGTCACCGTAATGAATGACGCTCTCCGCAGAGGAGCTTGGGATAAGGGTAGTACTGATATTATGTACGTGACTATTAAGTATCCAAACTTACTCAATTATCCCCTTCTTACACAACCAGGGGAAGTTGCGTGAATGTATTCAACCGAGAAATTCGAGTTGCCACATAGGGACTAGAACTCGAACTCTCATCACCGTAACTCAGTGCGTTACCACTGAGCTACGACGCCCCTCATTTAAACAAGTTAAATGCTTATTTTTTACGACACTACTCTATAGTTTATATAGTTCCCAGATTTCCATCCATAACTTTTGAGCTTCACTACTTAAGGATGTTGTCATCCTTGTTTTTTACTTTTTATTTTTAAATAAAAAAATGGGTTTTTGAATTTAACTCCCCCCCCCCCCTAATCAAGTTCCTCTAGAGGTCTCTGAGGGCGTAGTCGCTGGTCCTTATAATAGGATATACTTTGTACATAATAACAGAATGTCTGTTTGTTTGAACCAAAGAATCTCGCTAACCACGGAACCGATATGGTTCTCCTTAACAGGATAGCTTCTCATAGGTTTTTGGAAGTTTTATAACTATTTTGGGGAAGAGTATCACCATCCACCCTCCCAAGAGAAATTGACTTTAGAAAAAAAACTACCTCCTCCCCCCAAAAATGAATTTTAATTGCGATTTTAAGTTAATTTTTTTCCAGATGTCTATAAATAACTTTTGAGCTTCGCTACTTATGTATGTTGTCATCCATGCTTTTTTTATTGAATTCAACTCTCTCCTCCTCAAGTGCCCCTAGAGGCCTTTAGGAGCGTAGACGCTAGTTCTTTTGAATAGAGTAATAGGATATCTTGTGTCTGTCAGTTCGCTATGGTTCTCCTTTACAGGTAGCTGCTAGTAGACTTAAATGTATTGATAATAGGTAACTAGGAAATTATTTAACTTATTTTTATTAGGAATGTACGTTTTTTGTACGTTTTTTACTTTTTTATGTACGTAACGTATTTTTTTTTGTGTACGTTATGTACGTTTTTTATTTTCAAAATTGGCTGGCCAGTCTGGAAATCACCCCTAGAAAAATTACCCCACCCCCCCTCCTCTGTAGAAGAAAATCAAGGTTCTAAGTTGTAATCCTGCCAGCTGCTATTTTAAAAAAAAAACAAGTTTTGGAATGGCTTAAAGCTATTTTTATGCCCTATTCTCTATACCATCGAATACAAAGCTCCTAGATGCTAGGGGTGAAACCGCTAGTTTTTAATATCATATAGTATAAAACACAAATAAAACAGGAGAGAGGATCATTCTGGCAAAGGAGAGATATATAAACCCCAGAGCAAGCTGGCAGAACTTGCAGAATCATTTCAAAGCAAACGGCGGGCAATGGAAGAGGCAGCGTCGAAAAAGGCGGATGATTACGGCAGCAGCCGGCCAGATAAACCTGGAAAGAAGGGGAAGGAAAAGGCCAAGAAGAAAAGTAACCTGGAAATCTTTAAGGATGAATTGAAGGCAATTCAGGTTAGTTGTGTTTTGAGAGTTTTGCTTGGTTGATCATTGATTTTTGTTACAATTTATTAATTTAAATTTCTATAATTTTCTCTTGCATTAAAAGGACTCTCCACAGAAAAATCAACTTTGGATTTTTGAAAATCTAACCTGAAACTATTATTCTCTGTTCAATTTTAGGCATTTTTTGTTTTTGTGGCATCGCGATCGAAGCCCTTTGAAAATTTTGTCCGCTGCCTATTTGTACTGCCGCTATAACAATATATACTACACTTTCCTCCACTCAATATTATATATGTTTGCCGCTAAAGAACATTTGCTCCATTGCAACCGGCCGCTCTACGATTTATCCTCTTCCTTGACTGGACAATCCTGCCGCCTCCATTTTGTGTTCGCCTCCGCCAAATATAACCATCTTTTGCCGCAGTTGCCGCATTCATCGCCCTTCTCCGCCGCTACTCCGCTATACATTGCGTACGTCTCTATACACAACACCCCCAGCCTCCATTTAATTTCTGAACAAGGGAGAGGGGAGTATGTATTAAAAAGCGATGAACAGCAAAGTAGCGGCGGAGAAGAGCGATGAATGCGGCAACGGCGGCAAAAATAGAAGCTAAAAATCACTAAAGCAGCACAAATTAAATGGCGGGAGGATTCACTTAAAGGAGGTAAAAAATTTCAAAGGGCTTCGATCGCGATGCCACAAAAACAAAAAATGCCTAAAATTGAACAGAGAATAATAATTTCAGGTTAGATTTTCAAAAATCCAAAGTTGATTTTTCTGTGGAGAGTCCTTTTAAAGAACAATTGGGGTTACATTAAAGCTTGTATTTCAACAAGTGCATAATTACAAATATAAAAATAATCACACATTAACAAATATTTAAGAATAACCAGGAATTAGGAGCTTGAGTCTCATGTTGCATAACAGAAGTTATACTGAAATATTAGAAATTCAATAAAATGTTAAATAATAAGAAACTCAGATATTTGAATAAATAGGATAAAACTAACAAATTTACTAGTTTTTATTGTATGTTTTTAAATCATTCTTTCAGCAAATGACTTTCAGGTTGATAAAATAAATAACATATATTCTAGAATATTACATTTACCAGTCCAGACAAAGGGTCTTTCATGGAATAAAAGTAACAATTAAGAATTAAACTAGCAAAATGGTAATTATTTTCCATTAGGATCAAATGATTTTAAATCTTAACAGATTTGAATAAATCAAATAGTTAGGAAGAGATAAATATATAAATCATTACCGGACATTGAGTCTTCCAAGCTCAAGCAGGCAGGTTTTTCATTCCAGGTTAGGCTAGGCTATTATAATCAAATGTATCAGCTAAAGAACCTAAACAGCTAGAATTAATAGCATAGATTGAATATGTCAAAGAGTATTTGACATATCCAACCTAAAAAACATACAATAAATAATAAATTATATGTATAAAAGGCTATATGAATTATTCCAATTTGTAGCTAGGGAATTTAAGATTAGAATAATTAAATAAATCAATCAATCAATAAATTAGTAATTTGCTGGGGTTTACAGCAATGTACAATCAATCAATTTGCTGGGGTTTACAGCAGTGTACAATCAATCAATAAATCAAGTAATGAAGAGTAGTGTACTAAAAAATATACAAATTAATTTATTATAACTTCTATTGGGACAACTGATCCTACTATTTGAAGCTATGATAAATCAATACATTATGAAACTTTTACACTTTTAATCTCTAGGAAAATCTTCTATCAATTAGTAATTCTGATAAAAAATAAGTGTAGTATCCAATTACTAAAGCATAGGTCAATAAGTTTACTTTAGTTTAATCCAATCTAATTACTCTATGGATTTGAGTAATAAAAATAATAAATCAATTTAGAATGGGACTTACCACTCTGGATAGGTTTGTTCTTGGTAGCTGGCCTTCTTGGACTCGAAAGGACTTAATATTTAGTAGCTCTCTCTTTGACTACTGGTTCAGACTACGATTCTATTGTTGTATTCCTTGGCTTATATAGGCGTTGTACATACTCAAAACCAGTTCTTTGTTTGTAAACAATAGTGTACAGCAACGATTTTTATATATTTATTGCATTATTTTTCTATAATTTACCACAAATTTCCTTATGCTTTTCTTAGTATTTTAAACATAAAATATCGTTTTTAATAAAAATGTACAAAAATAGTTCTTTTTTGCCATGGAATAATAAGTGACATAGAATGTACACTAGGTACTTTTGGACATTAAATTTTTGCTCTTTGATTAGGATAAAATTGAGCTACGATTTTTTGCCATTATTAAACAAAATAAAATAAAAATATTTTCAATTTCAATTTTTTCTCATTGCCTTAAAATCTCTCAAAACACTGGGCCAGGGAAAGATGAGAAAAAATTGAGTGCTTTCAATAGGCAATAAATATGTAATCCTAAGAAATAGCATGTATAGATGATTTCAGGTCTTCTGATAAATCCAGGTTTGTATAATCAGAAGGAATTTCACAATTTAACATTTGTGTAGGTAAACAATTTTCCAATTGAATTCATGGAATAAGTAAGGTTGGTAAAATAGCAGTACTCATCCATTATTAGATAATAGCAATTCATTTAATCTCAGGAGATTTCTAAGTTTTCTGATTAATCAAAGTTTTGACATGGGATTTTTAGATTCCATTATTGGTAAGTAATTTGAAACAATCAATTCAATTATATTGATTAAATTTAACCAATGAGTAAATTCTTTTATCGATCTAATACCAATAATTAGTAAGAATTACAATTTGAAAGTCATTTTTTGAATAAATCAAAGGTTTTTTTATTCAACAATCAAAAAAATCAGTTTGCTGAAAACAAAAATCAATTGAATGAAAAATGCATAATCTCTTTAGTTCAAATACAGAGATAAGTATAGATAAAAGACATCAATACAGTTTGGTATTGATAAAGAACAATATAAATAAAATATAGGGTGAGGCGGGGCATAACCGGTAATTTTTTCGGTTTTTTGAAAAAAAAATGGGGTAAATATTAATATTTTTAAATGGGACCAAGACCATTAGAAAGCTTACGGAAAGTACTATCAGGTCCTAATAGGACGTTATCCTAGGACTTTTAGAAGTTTGTCATAATTGGACTCAAAGAAATTACCGATAAATGCCCCATGGTGGGGCATTGTGGGTAACGTCTTTTCAACCTAAAAAAAATCGATGAAAAACGGCCAAACGGCCAGTCAAACATAAATAATCATAATTAGTATAGGTTATAGGGATTATCCACAAAAAATTTAATAAAGATCGGACTATTCCTTCTATGTCAAAAATTATTTTTTTTAACAGACGAGAAATTTCGATTTTTTTTTCACAAAAATTTTCTTGAAAAATAAAATTTAAATTTTTTTATATAAAAAACACCTGTTCTATTCACTTTTTGGCCTAATTCTTAAAAAGCCCATATTAAATTTTAGATTTTATCAAAGAAAACCTGAAAATTGATCTTAAAAATCGAATTTGAATTTTTTTTCGACGTTACCGAAAAATACCCCGCGCGAACTTTGGTCATTTTTGAAAAAAATATAAACTCTACATTTAAGCTCTCAACGGATTTGGAAAGAGCGGGCAATTCTTAGTTCAAAAGGTTTTTACGGATCAGTTCTAGGTCTTACCAATTTTTGTGTAGGTCGATCTTTATACACCTAGGTGAAAAAATTTCTGGAAAAAAAAAATTTTCGTCCAACTTTGAGACCCAAAAAGTACCCTTAAGATTCACCTCACAAAAATTTCATTTAATACTTTTTTGTAGGCAATTTAATAAGGAACAAATTTGGTTTTATGTTTTTTTCTGTCAGTCGATTAGAACATGGAGATAAATGTCATTTTCTGAAGGTGGGTAAAAAATTACCGGTAATGCCCCTTACCGGTTAATGCCCCGCTTGACCCTAGTAAATGTGCTTTTGACTTTTTTTAATTTTTATCATTTAACAACATGGACAGGACAATTAAAGACACCCTGAACTCAACAAAACGTTTGATATAATTTTAACGAAAAATGGTGGACATTTTTTTACTTTTCTTCAACTTTTTTTCAAGTGATGAAACACAAATTTTCTCGTCAATATATTAATTATTGATAGTGACCTATTATATTCTGATAGAAAATACTCAGGATCAATGCTGGAAGGTACTTAGAATCACGTGCTCTTGTTCGTGGATAGTCCTCTTTTGAGAGGTTTTAAAGAGCAAGCTTTTCTAATTTTTTTGAATGTCCGTCCGTTGATCTGTATTGGATAGGTTTAATCGTTAATCTAGAAATGTTATATATAATCGTCATTTTGATTTCAAACCTTACACGAGGATTTATTAAAGTTTTGTAGAAATAAAATGGTTCCTTGATATTCAAAAAGTTGTCATCTTTGTATTTGTATTTATTATTATTATTATTCTGTTTATCTGTCTCATACCTTTATTTTCACCAACAAAATATTTAGGTCGAACGAGAAGAGAGACAGAAATACAAGGCAATGATAAAGGCGGGTGGCGCCCCTATACCCGGTAAATCCCTTCTGGACATTCCGCCTGGCGGAGTTTTGGATTCTGTGGATGTGGACGGTGATCCCTCCAGTACTAATATTTATCTCTCCAACGTTGCTACACAATTTTCAGAAGGCGAACTAACTCAAATGTTCGGCCGATTCGGACCTCTGGCCAGCGTTAAAATTATGTATCCGCGCACGGACGAGGAACGGTCTCGCGGCAAAAATTGCGGTTTCGTGGCGTTTATGTCACGCGCTGACGGTGAACGTGCAATGGCAGCAATGTTGGGAAAATCATATTATGGCATGGAGATGCGAATGAGCTGGGGCAAGCCGGTCGGCCTACCCATTCAGCCAATCTACATCCCGCCTGCTCTACTAAAGTATATTTCACCGCCGCCCCAATCGGGGTTACCATTTAACTGCCAGCCCCGCGGGACCGACGCGAAGCGTTGGGGCCTTAAAGCTATAAGCAACAATAATCCGCGCCCTTGCGACATACCAGAGGATTCGAGTGGCAAGCGGAAGTACGGCGAAATGTTGCAGAAGTCTGTGATCAAAGTTGTCATCCCCACGGACAGAACCCAGCTGTGTCTGATCAACCGTATGGTCGAGTTTGTCGTCAGGGAGGGGCCAATATTTGAGGCCACCATCATGAATCGTGAGCTCAACAATCCTATGTTCAAGTTTTTGTTTGAGAATCAGTCTCCCGAGCATATCTACTACAGATGGAGGCTGTATTCCATCCTGCAGGGTGATACAAAGGATAACTGGCGTCGTGAAGATTTTAGGGATGTGTATTCTTATTTTCCTTTGTCTACTGTTACTATAAAGATGGCATTAACTGTTTAATTTTAAATTGGAAGCATATGTGTTTCATATTTGTAAACTATTTTCCAGTAGGTAAAAAATTATTTTTTTTTCAAATTATGAACTAATTCTCTATTTGATTCAATTCTAATCATATAATGTACTCCTTGGTTTTCATTAAACTCTAGCAACTCTCTAGAATCAAGCTTTTTTATAGCTTTGAAGCTAAATGATACAGATTTGAATGTTCATAAATAAAAATACATGAAATTGATCAGAATGTTCAAACATGGATCTATCTGGAGGCCGCCTATTCCCAACGTTTTTACGTCAGGTAAAAATAATTTTCTTTCGGTCTTACTATATTTTTTGTCCCTTATCTATTAAAAAAATTTAATTATTTATTTATTTTGTTAGACATTAACATAATTCAACAGTCTGCCTAAAATTATTATTCTCTAATTACTCTAAAAATTTTTATTGTGAAATGATAATATTTTGGAAACTTTTTATATTAATAAAATATCGACGCCCCTCCATCCACCCCTTTTACTCCATCCCCTCCCTCATACTGGATGAACGAACTGACCATATTAGCAACCTAAATTGATGACAAATTTTCCAGTGTCAAAATATCCACGTATTCTATATCTATTTTGTTATTTTATTTTAAATAAATTAACTTATTAAGGAATGCCGCGAGAAATCTTGAACGAGGAGGGTGCAAGTATAGACCCCGAGCTTGAGCGACGCTCCAAAAGCAATGACAGGGATGAGGAGGAGAAAATTAAACCCAAAATACCGGTTGTCATATTGCCAGGGACGGAGGATACTTAAATCTTGCATTTTATTTAAATTAACACATCGGCTGTGAATCCGTGAATATGTACTAATAGAATTTTTGGTGATTTCAGGGAATAGGGAATGTGATTCAGACAAACAACTCAAAGTGACAATTTCCTTACAACCTGCTTCCCTTATTTCCCCCCCTCCCCTTTTTACCCACTTCCCTTGAGCTACATCAAAAACAAGTTCTACGCCAAAAAAAAATAGTTTCGTTTAATTCAAATGGAATCAATTGCCTGATTGGTAGCCCCTGGGTAAAGAAAAATATTTTTTTATAATGAAAATTGGGGTTAACTTTTTTTTGTAAAACCAATAGGTATAAAATAAAGAAAGTGGGTTGATAGAAATCCAGCAAGCAATTTAAAAGTAGGTAGTTTAACAGCAAAAGAAATTATGAATTTTTGGGAAATCTTTCCAGTATTAAAATGTAGATTTAAGTATCAAGCGTAAACTTAACAGGCAAAAAGCCCTTGACTGACGACCAAAGGGACAGTCTAGAAGCAACGCTTCGCGCACTCATGCCCGACAGGTAGGATCTTTATTCTCGTGTGTTTTCATGTAGAGGAATGAGATACAATCATTTAAAAATAATTTAAAAATATTTTTATATAGGTATGGGATTTACAGTTATTTGTACGGAAGGGAGGGGTCATTGCCATTAGACTGATTATTACACCTCTATACCCAGAGTTTTATAACAAAGTAATTTTATTCGTTGGCTCACAAAACTTTGGGTACTTATAAGTTATATTGAAGTTTTATTTGGTCTTAAACTATTAGTGTCCAAATTTTTCAACCAATGATTTTAATGTACATTAGGGGTCATATTTTATATCATCGTGGGGGATTTATACAACTTTATCATCCATTGTCTTATCCCTTAAATCCCTGACTTATCTTAGACTAAGTTGAAATTATAATAGTTTAATAGGCCCTTGGTCTTTTTTTCATTAAAAATATGCCTGTCAACAATAAACCCTTTCAAATATTAGATTAAATAATATTTTTACTAAAAATCAAGAAGTAAAAATTAGAAATCTAAAGTTTTAATTATGAAATGTTTGTATTAAATGAAAACTGAAAATGTGGGACTGGAGTTCTTGGATTCATCAATTGACAGGAAATACAAAACATACAAATATTAATTTAACCATTATTACATAAATACTCGATTTATTTATTGTACTTTCCTTCAAAGTGCCTATCGAACACTTTAAAAAACCTCCCCCTAATCCCATAGATTCAATTTATTTTAAAATCAGGTAGGGGTTTTATGTTGTCGACTAGGCACTTTAAGGAAAACCGACTGCTTATTTTAGATCAGTATTCTGTTAACAATACAATTTTAAATTTTAATCCACTAAGTTGCTGATTATGTTATTATTAACGAAAAATTGTTGTTAGGTTAAAAGATGTGAAGAATATAGATTATTAAACTAAGCAGATTAATATTAAAACTGGTATATCTTTATCAGTGCAAACCAGAGGTTTATTTCAATGTTTTTTATTGAAAAAAAAATTTGCTAATGAATAAAAAAAAGCATTAAAATTTGGACGGAATTAAGATGCCCCATAATATGCTATCAGAAACAAACCTAACCATTATATTTAGGAACTCGATTGCTGAGTCGATGGTGTGGTGCATCGAGACGGCAGAGTGCGCAGAGGAGGTGGTCGAGTGTCTGGTGGAGTCACTGTCCATTCAAGAGGTGAGAGATTCACATTCAATGTTCATTCTAAAATGTACCAACTCCACTTTGCCGCATTTTTTTTGGCAACTCAAAAAAATGTTGCGGCATTTTGCGCGCAACAATTTTCAATTGTTTGCCGCATTTTCCTGGCAATAACAGCTGTTTACGGCAGTTTGCCAATTTTAACTGGCAACTAATGCCTTGGGAAGAGTATATAAAGACGCTGCTTAGCACAGCAAGCTGCCTATGGCAATAAAACTGTGACATAAAACCAAAAACACAGCTGCCGCCCGAATTTAACCCAGTTCACTGTATCTCATTTATCCATCTACTTCAGACCCCGATCGTTAAAAAGATCGCCAGATTGTTCTTAATATCGGATATACTGCACAACTGTACTGTGAAGGGGGTGCCCAACGTGTCCTTCTACCGCACAGCATTTCAGGTGACTTTTTATTTATTTCTAACATATTAAAGCTAGATTTGAAACAGCATCGCTTCTCTAATAATACTTTAAGTTCTCATAAGGAAGCTCTTTGAAAACTTTTTAAGTCATTTTAGGCACTCAACTACTCTACATAATTACAACATGCTGTAAGACATTTACTTATTTGTTGACCGATTTTGACAAATGTTAAATTTTTTTTTACCTTTCCTATTATTTTACAGTTTTGTTACGTCTTATTGTGAATTTTAATCAATATTCTCTTTATAAGGAATTTATTTAGGATTATTAGCTTTTTTTTACTAAAAAAAATTAGACAAATTTCAGGTAATAATAAAATTTATAAATATTTCTTAACCAGTTTTCTTTAGGTGAAGTGAGACTAATATTTATATTTAGGCAAGGTTACCAGAAGTTTTTGTGGATTTGCACAAAACTTTTAAGAATATGCCTGAGTCAGAGCGGCGTCAGGCAGAGGCGTTCAAACAGAGGGTTATGTCTGTTTTCAGCGCTTGGGAGGTATAGCTATTTATTCTTTAATAATACTTACATATATGGTAGCTTTGCTTCGCCATATATGAAATATTTTATACTTCAGAGGCTCTCAGGCAAGTACTTAGGACGGTTCTGTCTTTTTCTCAAAGGTGACTCGCCAAAGACTACCTTATGACATTTACGAAGATTCCCTTTAAAGTAACAGTTAATTGGCTAACTCGTTTTTTAAGACAAATACTATTTTATATTATATAATCATTGTCCCTGTGTTACTTCAAATCTTTAATATTTTAGGATTGGCATCTGTATCCGATGGATTTCTTGATCAAATGCCAAAACCTGTTTCTTGGTCTTGTTGGCGGCGCTGATGACGAGGGAGATGAAGCGGCGGAAGCGGCAGGTAAAAAAATATAAAAATGTTGAAATTCGAACAAAGCAGTAAAAATTGAGACATAATTATTCTTTAAAAAAATAGATAAGTTATTTATCGCATCGTATTATAAACGGCTTTCCACGGATACAAAATGAAAAATTATAAGATTAAAATCAGATTTGTTGGCCCTGCAAAAAAAATTATGATTTTTCATTTTAATATTCGTAGAAAGTTGTCTGTAATACGATGCTATACATGATTTTTTCAGCATGGCTGAAAACCGGTTCCTATCCAGCAGATATTAATCGGTTTCGAAGTCATACTGGAAAATAATTTAAACTTAGCATATCTTAGCCGTTTTTCATCTAACTTAGTGTGGTTAAACAGTAAAAGAATTTATTTTTAGTCATTAAGCTGTCATGTAGACAAATTATTTCTGCAAATGTTTTATTTCCTCGATGCCTTTTCATGTTTACACCCCTTTGTACTCTAGGTAAAGAATCAGAGGCTTCTGATGATGATGTGGATGGATTGCCACTGGACGCAGCCGCTACCCTGGCGGCTAAGGGCGGCTCTAAAGGACTTCCGGGTATTTCAGGAATGGGGTAAGTTCATTTTTTAAAACTACTGGTATACAGGGAGAGAGAGGTGAAAAGTATTATAATACCGTTTTCTTATTCTTTGGCTTAACAACTTTCTTGATTTTGATTGGTTGGCTCATAAAGTTGAGTGTTCAAACGTTTCAACCACTAATTTAAATCTACAGAAGGGGTAATTTTGTGTATATTCATCATGGATGTACATCGATTTTTCGGTCATTGTCTTATCCCTTTAAATCCCTGACTGGTATATAATGTAGTGAATTATTTTAATAGACAAAGTTATTACCTAAGATGTGTTCCAGGTTTTACTTAAACTAATTGTGTTGTATTCCCTAGTCCTGGAAGTGACAGTGAAGATAGTGCGGATGGCAAACCTTTGGACGGAGGCATGAGTTCCAGTATTTCGGCTCCGGCTCCACCGGCCGGAGCATTCATCAAGAGCAAGTGGGAAACGGTTGATCCGGAACAGGTAAAAAGTGTAATTGGCCAACAAAAAGCCAACCCTTTGATTGTCTAACTCTTTCAGTTAGTTCTAACTGTGCATAGTTATGAGTCATAATAATAATAGACTTTACTGTTATTGTACAGTCATGTGCCAGTCATAGCAGATAAAAGAGAAAGAAAAGAGAAAAAAGCATTTTGTTAGACGAAAACCCTGGATACAGATATTTATCTGGATTGTATATTTAATATTTATAATTACTTGCAATACTTAGTTGTCCGTCAGACATATTTCTCGGCTCCTATAAAAGATAGAAGGCTGAAACTTTTTGACAACATTCCCATCATTAAGGAGCACTATCAACTCTAAATCATCCATGTCGGTCAGAATGCTTTTTAGCTTCGCTACTTATGGATGTTGTCATTCTTGTTTAATATCATAAATGTGTAGGTGAAAGCGCAGGCTGTGACAACATCCAAATGGGACAGAGAGGAAAATGACGAGCTAGTGAAGGCTAGGAAAGCTTTGATGGGTTCTGTTGCTAGCAAATGGGAAAAGGTATTTATTTTTTAAGCTAATCTGAAAAGTGAAATTCGATATGTGAAATAAAATGTACATAACAAAGAGATTCTTCAAAACTAAAATCAAACTTTTAGAAGCAGTAAGCAAATTTCCAACTTTTAAATTGTTGTAATAATTTGGATATCAGTGTAATTTATTGTCCAGTGGCCCTTCCCTACCTGACCTGCCACTAGTGATATTAATAATATAGGGAAGCGATGATTCTGATGACGATTTGGACGGAGTTCCCCTAGAGCGAAGAGATACTGCCAGCGAACTAGACATGAAGGCGGCGGAAGAGAGAAGACAAATTTTAAGGTAAATGAACTTTTCTCTTTAGCAAGGCATGGGTTCGAGTCCTCCAAAACAATTTTTTAAAAGTTTCATAAATACGTTACTTTTGGTTATGGACAGACAAAACAATCGAGGTATTATATCATTGTCACAAGGGCCGTAATAATGGATGAGGGATACACGTGGATATATTGACGGGGGAAAATTTGCCGTCAATTTAGCTTGCTAATATGGACCTCATTTATTTGTCAAATTGTTCATACAGTGAATGGGAGGGGATGGATTTGGGGGGGGTATCGTTATTTTAACTTAGTAAATGAAAATCTGGCCAAATATCCAAGTAAAAATATATTTATTGCCGTAATTAAGCAATTTAATTCAACTTGAAAATGATGAAATTTGGATAAATTGATAGCATGTTACCTTTTTTTTATTTTATTTTTTTGCGGGGATCCTAAATTATGTTATTGTTTTAGGGACATTGAGGTGAAGGTGATGGCGTACCAGGACGAGCTTGAGACCGGGGACAAGGGAATCAAATCAGGCTGGTCAATTGCCGAGCAGGTGGAGCACTATAGGAAGAAGTTGCTACGCAAGGCGCTTGACCAAACGGCACCATCTACACCAGTCTCTAATGTAAGTCATTTTAATAACCTTAGCTAGGACTAGATTAGGGATATTGACTTGGCATAAAACAGAGGCCCTACTACAGCCCTTAATATTCTCCGTCGACACATTCTTGGAATTATTTATTTTCTTTCTTGTGTAAAAATGTATAGAGAACAAGGACATACGCTACTTTTTATGGGTCATATTGTATGTATGTGTCATACTATCTATGTAATATAAATCCATCTTATTATCTATTTATCTTGCTTTCTATCAATATATATTATATTTATATATCTATATCTATCTATTTAGTCTAGTAACAGTAATAACCCCAGAAATACCACAAGTAGTACAACAAATATATGTGTCATACAATCTATCTATCTATCTATTTAGTCGAGTAACAGTAATAACCACAGAAATACCACAAGTAGTACAACAAATATATGTGTCATACAATCTATCTATCTATCTATTTAGTCGAGTAACAGTAATAACCACAGAAATACCACAAGTAGTACAACAAATATATGTGTCATACAATCTATCTATCTATCTATTTAGTCGAGTAACAGTAATAACCACAGAAATACCACAAGTAGTACAACAAATATATGTGTCATACAATCTATCTATCTATCTATTTAGACAAGTAATAACCACAGAAATACCACAATTAGTACAACAAATATATGTGTCATACAATCTATCTATCTATCTATTTAGACAAGTAATAACCACAGAAATACCACAAGTAGTACAACAAATATATGTCATACTATCTATCTATCTATTTAGTCGAGTAACAGTAACAATTAGAGAAATACCACAAGTAGTACAACAAATATATGTGTCATACAATATACAATCTATCTATCTATCAATTTAGACAAGTAATAACCACAGAAATAATACAAGTAGTACAACAAATATATGTGTCATACAATCTATCTATCTATTTAGTTGAGTAACAGTAATAACCACAGAAATACCACAAGTAGTACAACAAATATATGTGTCATACAATATACAATCTATCTATCTTAATCTATTTAGACAAGTAATAACCACAGAAATAATACAAGTAGTACAACCGACAGAGACCATCACAACAGAGATTCAGAGGACAGCGACAGTAAATCATCGAGGAGCAGCAAGAAAAAGAAAAGAAAGCGTGAGCGTAGCTCCTCATCAGGTAACTAAGTGTTTACTTAGGAAAGTCCTTTTTATTACTACATATATAATGTTTGAATATTTGACTTTGCATTGTATAAGATAAAGGTTATGTAAAGTAAAAAGGTTTCATTATTTAGAAAGGATATAGTACCAGTATTTCAGTCAATTTAGCAATATAATTTTAATGGTGTATTATTACATTTCCATTTTTAACAATTACAGCATTCAATTTTGGAGGGAATTAAAAACAGCAGAAAAGTATTTAATTATGAACCAGAATTAATTTAAGTTAATAAATCCTAAACATGTTTTTTCCTTTAGGTTCTGATGACCGTAACAACAGAGGTCGTTCCCGGTCACGGTCACGCGGCGGTAACAAGAGCAAAAACAAAAAGCGGTCCCGAGACCGAAGTGGCAGTGGCAGTCCAGACGGGCGGCGAAAGAGGGACCGGTCTAGCAGAAGCCCGAAGCGGTCCAAGAGGTCACGATCAAGATCTCAGAAGAAGTCCAAAAAGAAGCGTCGTTGATTTTTTTGTACCTTTGTTAAACTCCCAGAAAATCCATACACACATTTTCTCATACATTAAATATGTTAATACATTGTTTATATATTATTCATTTGTAAATTTATAGATTTACAAAAAAAAATCTATATAATCTGGTTATATATTGATTTTAATACATGCAATTATTTTTTAAGTTTTATTTTAGATATTAAAATACAAATCTGTGTTGAAATTATTTTTTGTTGTATCAATAGAATTGAATCACATTGTGCTAGAAACTATGAAAGTTGGAAGAGTAACACAGTAAAAACTCATTGAATTTTTGATATTTTGAATCCTTCCTTTATACTGTAGCACAGTGTACTACCTAATGAAATGAAATGAGAACCTAATTAATTTTGTTGTCGTGTTTACTTGCAGAAATGACGGAGTCTGGGGCTAGATCTTCTAGCGAGGAACCAGGAAGGGATAAATTGATATTAAAACAAGTCCGAAAACGTTCATAGGTGCATGGATGTATGATTTAACATATGATGTATAACATAAGCATTAATATTGATTTGATTTTCGTTGTCCTCTCCCTCCTAAGAAATTTGAAGAAACTAGAAATAGGTCAAAATTATAAAAATGTTTTAGTGTAGTACAGTATAATTTAAAAAGTCATTGATATTGCTGGATTTTTAAAAGTTTACAATTTTAAACCTACCTATAGGATAAAGATAAATAATAGGTACCTATCTTTGTTTCTGTATCAATTTATTATATTAAAAAAGGACTTGATGAATCCGGGGAGTGGGTTTTCTACAGGGACAGGCCGGAATGGAGTGATGTCACCCCTATACCACAGGTATTTTTCAAGCCAGAGAGGGGGGGGGGTAATCGGCTATTCATTACACTAGTCTTCAAAGTTTTATAGGAACTTTTTCTTATTCGTCGGCTTTATAACTTTGGGGACTTGAGTGGATTTTGATAGATTGTTTCATTAAGTTTAGTGTTTAAACATTTCAACCACTAATTTTTTATCTAAAGAAGGGGTAATTTTATGTATCATCATTGAAACAACTATCGCAATAATGGATTTATTATTACCCTGATCTTACACTATATTATGGAGGTGAACATGTAACTGGCTAAAATAATACACCCCCCTTTCTATCCCCTTTACTCACCCCATCCCCTCTACTTCCTACTGGATGAACGAACTGACCCAATAAATTAAGCCCATGTAAGCAACATAAATTTACTAAATTCTTTTCCCCTGTCATGATATCACATAGTCTTCAACCATTACCCAAACCGCCTTTGAAAGGTTTAAGATATTAGATGCAAATTACTTTATATTTGATAATCCCATTATTACATACACGCTACTATCGTATTAACTACTAGAAAGTAATTCTAATTCTGTTAAAATATTGTGAAAAATTTAACTGATCTTGTTGAAATAGGACGATGGAGCAAATCCAGTTGTAAGAATAGCATACAGTGACAGGTACGAACAAACTACTTACTAAAAATGCTACGCTATTGTTATTCTTAAAAAGTTCCTCTTTTTGATTATTTAAAAAACAAGGATGACAACATCCAAAAGTAGCGAAGCCAAAAAATTCATGGATGGGAATACGGTTGTTTTCTTAAAACGACAGGAAATTTAATTTTTATCTCCTGAACTTACCAAATTTGGAAAATCGGACATGTACATTACCCTGTCCCGTTTTAGAAAAATTTTGTTAAAATTTTTGCCCCCAGCCATAATATGGTTGATTTATGCAAAATAGTGACTCATGCAAAATATTTTTTCTGTAATGCAAAAATTGCGATGGTACAAGCACTGCAAAGTTTTTAAAATTTGCAAAAAGGCCTGTTTTTAAAGCTCTTGTACCATCTCAATTTTAAAGATTTTAAAAAAATTTCAATTCTAGTGTGTCAAAATAAACCTGAAATTTACCAAAAAAATGGGGGCAGTCTCAATTCTAACATATGAAGGACAAAGGTGTAGCAAGTAATCTTTCAAATTAAAAATTGCCAGATTTCATACACAAATAATAGGGTTAGGCCGGATTGGATGGATACAGATATCCGGCTGATCTATAATTCTGGATATCAAGTATTTAGGTTTATATTGACACACTAGAATTGAAATTTCATAAAAATCTTTAAAATTGAGATGAAACAAAAGCTTTAAAAACGGTCTTTTTGCAGATTTTAAAAAGTTTGTACCATCTCAATTTTAAAGATTTTTACGAAATTTCAATTCTAGTGTGTCAATATAACCCTAAATACTTGATATCCAGAATTATGAATCAGCCGGATATCTGTTTCTATCGATTCCAGCCCAACCCCATTATTTATGTATGAAATCTGGCAATTTTTACTTTGGAAAATTACTTGCTACACCTTCTTCCGTTATATGTTAGAATTGAGACTGTCCCCATTTTTTTTGGTAAATTTCAGGTTTATATAGACACACTAGAATTGAAATTTTGTAAAAATCTTTAAAATTGAGATGGTACAAGAGCTTTAAAAACAGGTCTTTTTTGCAAATTTTAAAAACTTTGCAGTGCTTGTACCATCGCAATTTTTGCATTACAGAAAAAATATTTTGCAAGGGTCAATATTTTGCATAAATCAACTATATTATGGCTGGGGGCAAAAATTTTAACAAAATTTTTAAAATCCGGGACAGGCTAATGTACATAAGAGAAATGGAAAAATAAGGAAAAAATTAAAAATAGCCAAAAACCTGCATAAAGGCAGTCTGACTGTTATGGTTGTTTTCTTTAAACGACAGGAAATTTAATTTTGATATCTATAACTGAAACTTTTTTGGAAATCGGACCATAAACACCAAAGATATGGAGAAAAATGTGAAAAATACAAAAATAGCCTAAAACCTGTTTAAAGGTAGTCTTAGCGTCATAGTTGTTTTCTTTAAAATACAGGAAATTTAATTTTGATTTCTATAACTAAAAAAATTTTTGGAAATCGGACCATAAACACCAAAGATATGGAGAAAAATGTGAAAAATACAAAAATAGCCTAAAACCTGCTAAGAAGCGGTCCGACCACCATTAATGTTTTATAGTTAATTGTGCTCCTTATTAATAGGAATGTTGTCAAAAAATTTCAGCATTCTATCTTTTATAGGAGCTGAGTAAATCCCACTTCCCCCATAGCGTTACGGACTGACTGACGGAGTAGCTTCGCTACTAAAAACGTGGATTAAGATTGATAATATAGGGATTATCTAACGGAGAAACACTAGGTAGTTGTACAGTAGCCGCGCTGTAAAAATTTAGCTCAACCCCCTACACTTGCCTTGTTGAGCACACAAACCCCCTTTATTTTTTTATATTGCTTTATCTCAGATTACGTTAGGTTATATTTTGGTACTGAGTAACCCAGCAGGGTTAGGGCACCCGTATTGTTTAGGCCCCCTTGCAGGGCATAGGCATAGATGAATAAAAACTAAATTTAAAAAAATAAATCTTTGATAACAGGTTTAAGGATGTATATGATTATTTCCGTGCTGTGCTAAAATCTGGGGAGAAAAGTGAACGTGTGTTACAACTGACTGTGGATGCTTTAGATCAAAATCCAGCTAACTACACTGTTTGGTATTACAGGTAAAAATTAAAGTCATTTTATACATATCTAAACCTATCTAAATGGATATAATATTATATACTTGGATATTATATTTTTTGTTGTCTTTTTACAACTTTTAAATATACATCGGAATTGATGAATAAAATTACCCGAAATTGGCTAAACCTATTACCTGCTATTAATATTTCTAAAAATATGCAGCAAAAATATGTTGAAGGAAACCTTTATACCTGAAAATTTATGTTTAGACGAGAAGTATTAAAAGCATTAAAGAGTGACCTCAAGAAAGAGATGAAATACTGCCGTGAAATGATTGAAGAACATCCCAAGAATTACCAGGTAATTTCAAATTTTCAAAATTCTTTAATATGAACGATCCTTATAAGAAAGTAACAGGTTGTTTGTGTGTCTGTTTTTTTTGTTCCGAAGGATCTCTCTAACCGCTGAACCGATATGGTTCTCATTTACAGGGTGGTCAATCCCTCTTAAAAAAAGAGGCCTCTAGGGGCGTAACCGCTAGTCCTTATACTAAAGTAACAGGATGTTTGTCTGTTTGTATGTGTGTCTGTACCGAAGGATCTCGCTAACCGCTGAACCGATCGGGTTCTCCTTAACAGGGTAGATTCTCATAGGTCCCGGGAAGGTTTTTAACTATTTTTGAGGAGGGTACTGCCACCCTCCCAAGAGAAATTTTTAAAAAAAATTGAAATTTTTTTTACGTTCTCGATTTTAGAAAGAGAATTCAACGCAAACATAAACGTCTAACGCAATAGACATATTTTAAGTATTAAAAAAACATTTAAAGTGCCACTAGAGGCGTCAAGGGGTGTAGCCGCTAGTTGTATATAAAGTAATAGGTATATCATCCTCCAAATTTAATTTTTGCAAATTCAATTGAATTATCTATAATAATGTAAAAAAATATTGATGTAAAGACGACCTGTCTCATTTATTGTAGCTAAATAAAATATTTAGGTTTGGCAACACAGAAGAGCGCTGATAGAATGGGCTCAAGATCCAAGCACAGAACTAAGGTAAATAAAATTACTTTTTTGTCAATTTAATTACAAGAGGTTTTAAAATTATTAATTATCCCAATGAATTATATTTCATTCAAATTTTGGCCCGAAGAAGAAGCAACTCTTTAATGTTAACTACTTATTAAATCTATGTCTGATTTAATTGGCGCGAATTGATATGTAGATGGATAATGAATTTTCCTGTAAGGATTCGAGACCGATTAATTAATAGAGCTTCGTATTACAAACAATTTTCCACGAATATTAAAATAAAAATCATGAAATTAATACCATTTTTGTTAGTCCGGGCCTCTTGGCATTTGGCCCCTCGCGGCTAACAAAACTGGTTTTATTTTAATATCCGCGGAAATCTGTCCATAATACGATGTGATAAATAACTATTTTTATATTGTATTATATTAGGTTCACAGAAATGATATTATCAGCCGACCAGAAGAATTATCACGCGTGGCAACACAGGCAGGCTGTCCTTCATGTCAGCAAAATTATATTTGATTATTATATTTAAGTTATCAGAACTGCAATTTTAGCAACACATCAACTTGCACTGGAAAGAAAGCCCATTGAATGAAAGCACCTTTAAATGAAATATTTTCCCCTAAATTCTTCTGTGAAATTCAGGCTTTGTTAGCTTTTAAATATTACTTTTCATTATTATTTGGACTATAAATGTATAAGTATATAAGATGTATAACCCAGACAACTATCTGGTTAAAGTGGTGGGGACCTTTTTCGTCATCTAACAAATTGTTTTCTGCTCTTTTCTAGCGACTTGGCTGTGTTAATATTTCCGACGCTATTGGCTTATATTCTAAGTTCCAATTGAAAGTTGGCATAGTGTCCTTACCCCGTGAACATAGACGTATTTAATCCCTGCATCCTCTATCCTTTTACTCTGTTATCTGTACGCGGGCATGATTGAACTGTACAAACACACAGACAATGGGTGCTACAAACTTTCAAGTTGTGGGACAAAGAACTAGATTATGTACAAGATCTTATAGCTGTCGATATTAGGTAACATTTCTTTTTAGAAATGCAGAAAAGGAATTTTTATTGAAAGAAAAGTATTTCCATTAAACTTTTATGTATAGCATCTTATTACAGACAAATTTTCATGAATTAAAGTCTTAATTAAAACAAATTTTGTAATAGAAATAACTCTGCGTGGAATCAGAGATTCTTTGTGATAAGCCAGAGCAGTGGGTGGACGAAGGAGGTGGTGAGAAGCGAGGTCAACTACGCTATGGACAAGATAAAGAAGGTGGTCAAGAACGAAAGCTCGTGGAATTATCTTAGGGTGAGCATTTTGTTATGTATGTGGCGAAGGGACCGGGATTCTGACAAAATGAAAGAGAGGGGTAGGTTTCTGGTAGAATCCGTAAAGGTGTGTGTTTTAAGGCTTAAAAATAGTAGTAGAACGATAATATTCACTAAATATGTGTATTTCTTATTGAAAAGAACTATAGACAAAATTTTTTTAAAAAGTTAACATAAAGAGAGGGGTAGGTTTTGGGTAAAATCCGTAAAGGTTATGTGTTAAAAGATAAAAACAGTAGTAGAACAATAAAAATTTATGTTAACTTTTTATAAAAAAAATTTTGTCGAAATACACATATTTAGTGAATATTATCGTTCTACTACTATTTTTAAGCCTTAAAACACACACCTTTACGGATTCTACCAGATCTCTTTTTTCCACTTCTCATTCCATCGAATAAGAAAACGTTTTTATAAAACTTTGGGGAGTAGTGTAATACTTATAGAGATCTTAAAGTTCACACGGGCAGAGAGATATTATACACATTAAACTATTGTTTTTATTTGAGTTTTACTCTTCAGGGAGTATTAAACCAATGTGAGAACGAAGAATTGAAAAGTGAGCTGAAATCAGAAATCCGCAGCTGGTGTGAGAGTAAATACGAGTCAGGAGAAACTTCACCCTACATGCTGGGATACATAGTTGATTCTTTACAACAGGTACACCATCCTTATATGGAAGTAACCGAAGGATCTCGATAACCGCTGAACCGATATGGTTCTACTTTATAATTTAGCATCTCCCCAAGAGAAATCGCCTTTAGAAAAAAATGACCCCCAACATTTTTTTTTCTTTTTTAAATTTAAATAAAGGGGTGGGCCGATTTTTCAAAACCCCTCCCTTCCTCCCCCATTACATTTTCTGTTTTTATTTTTAACCTTGTTAATTTATCCTGCGGTACAAACATACTCACAGACAAACACACAGACATCTTGTTACTTTAGTATGAGGATTAGTTAAATATGTTGACTCAAAAATTTTATCATCTAATAGATTTATTATCGTCGTAGGACCTTGATGAAGCAAATTCCTCAGGGGACAATGGTTCGAACCAGGCTATAATAGACAAACTAGAGAAGCTGTGTAATCTCCTGGCCAACAATTGTGATAAAATCCGCCATAATTATTGGAAATTTATTCTTCAGTCTGCAAAGAAAAAACATTCAATAGGGGGATGAATACAAGAATGATTGTCGATTTTAATGTGAAATTGTTGATAATGTGGAAGTCCCATGAAAAGGTTTTCATTTAAAAAGAGTTTTTAGTTTATGTATATGTAATAAATTGTTAAAAAATATAATTAAAGACTTAACTAAATACCTAAATTCATCAAATTATTTTTTATCAACTATGTTCTATACTGTTAAATCCTTTTCGTGGAAATATCCCTTTAATATGTGTTTCTAATGTTTTGTTTGTTAAACTCAAAACAATGTTTTACATTGATACTCATTTATATGCTTAAAAGTTATCTAGGTATGCAAGAGTTATTTTGTGAAACAAGATATTATTATTGTTGTATTTATTACCAACACTATTTCGATGCCTTGTTTTTGGAATAATTTTATTATGTATTTTCTTTTTTAAAAGCTTTATATTCTGTGATTCCATGATGTCATCTTATACTGATAAAATAAAGTAAACCACTGAATGTATCTTTTATATTAAAACTAGATTTTGTTTTTCAGAATATTCAGATATTAATATAAAAATGTCGCAAGGTTGGTAATCGTAATAAATCGCTATTTCTCATATAAAGTAACTAGTAAGGTTTTTTTTCTGAAGCTTAAATGTAAAAATTACGAGAACTGATTTTTCCCCATTTTTCTTCCCTCCTTGGTGAAAAAAAATAAAAGAATATGTGGGAGGGGGATAATATGAAAAAAATAAAGAGTTTTGTAAATATTTTTCAACTATAAACTCTGGCCGCGGTGCTTGGCACCCTAGCCTTCCCAGCCGCAGCGCTCGGCCGCCTTGCCTATAACCTAACCTAAAATAGTTCTCTGCTAGATATAAGGGAAATTTTTATGAAAAAAAAGCTTTTCTCAGATTATTAAAAATTGTCTAAGGCTAGAAAAGGCAAAAAAAAATCGGCGGGAGCGGCGGTTCCGCCGCCGTTTCTTAACAGTTACATATTGTTCTGCACTAAAGCAACTGCTCTGCCGAATATTAGAGCTGTAACTCTTTTATGGGCTGAGATCATGCGCGTTTTACTTTTGGTTTCAAAAAGTGGCACATCTGCCCCCCCCCCCTTTTTGTATCATGGATAGAAAACTAAGTATAGTAGGTTTCGTCGCATTTTCACTTTCTACTATTTCTAGCCCCTGCGAAAAGCTCTAACCCTGCGGGACAATCATTACATTTACCTAACCTAAAATAACCTATCACAAGCTACTGTGAAAATACGGCGAAACCCGCTACTTCGTTTTTTTTCCATGATCTAAAATTTGATAAAAATACGGTTACCCAACTGCCGCAGCTACCTCCCAAGAGTTATTGAGATCATTCAACATCAGTGAGGATGACCTACAGAAGATGGTCGCGGATGCCGTCTTCTTCCTACTCACTGCCGACCAGAAAAAGTCAATCATCTCCAAGGTGTTCATGCAAATCAGTACAGTTTAATCGAAAAACAGCAAAATATTTACCAAAAATATTGAGTAATAATGAAATGTTTAAGATTTTTGGAAAAATTATGGAATACTTATTATGAAATAAACCCCAATTCTAGAAACATTTGCGAAAAGCTTAATTAGGTAACTTTATCTGGGTCATCTGCCATATTTCAAAAGAGTTGCAGGGGTGTATATTCTGCACAAGATTTTTTTTTTCCCGGCGACAAAATTTTTTTATTTTTCTCCCCCCTAGTTTTTTCTCGCCAAGTAGGGGGGAAAATGGAAAAATATTTAAAGAACTTTATATTTTATTTATTTTTTCCCTCCTACTACACATTTTTTTAGTTTTGTTCACCAAGGAGGGGGAAAATGGAAAAGATGTTTTAGTTTTCTTAATTTTCACATTTTTTTTCCCTCCAACCACTTATTTTTTATTACCCCCCCCCCCCTGAGCCGGGGATCCCATGTAGAATATACACCCCTGAAGAGTTGACTAGAAGCTTTACTGAAGGAGAACCACATATGAGCGGTTAGCAAGGTCCTTCGGTATAGATATTATATAAAAAAAATCTATTATTATTATTAAAAGGGTATTTTTTGTCAGCAAACAAATAGAAAAAAATAGGTAATAAATTAAGAAAACAAAGTAGCGGGTTTCGTCGTATTTTCCCAGTAGCTTTTCTCCTTTCTAGCCTCTGCGGGACTATCATTAACATTTACCCAAGCTAAAATAACCTATCAAAAGCTACTGAAAAAATACTACGCAACCCGCAACTTCGTTTTCCTTTCCATGGTCCATACTTTCTTTATCAAAATATTCATTAACAAAAAGCATAAATGTATGAACGTCTATTTAATAACTAAGGCTGCTCTGGTAAAAGCATGTGATCTCAGCAAACGTGACAGAAAACTTCAGGCATTTGGATGATATCTTCTACTTTTAAAGTTATTGATGTCATGTGAAATGAGCAATCGACTATTACATAAAATATTCTCCATTCCTTCAATATCTGCTTGTTGAACCAATACTTTTTCTTTTTTGCTTTTATATGCCTCAAAGCAGGGAGGGAAGGAACATTGGCCTGTTTATTACACTAGTCCCCATGGTCTTACAATAACGTTTTCTTATTTGTTAAATGTTAGCTTAATAACCTTGGGGACTTTCCTTGGAATTTTGATTGGTTGGTTTATGATAAAGTTGGTAAACATACCTATTCTAATCAATTAGCACTATACAGACAGACGCACATTCATTTAGTTGAGTGTCCAAAAGTTTTAACCACTAAATGTAATCTACAGAAGGAATAATTTTGTGTATTATCATTGGGTAAGTACATAAATTTTTCGGCTATTGTCTTATCCCTTTAGATCTTTGGCTACAAATGCATATTAAAATTCTATTTTACAGTCAGGCCTATTATTTGAACCGAATTTTTAAATTTTTCTTAAATAAAATATGATTCCAAATGGTGAAAGGATTATGTAATCAAATGTGGAGCACAACATCTGTCCAACACATTTGGTATTGAACTCCGAGACCTGGGCAAATCAACTTTTATTCTAGGTAGGTCATATTAAAGGAGTGTATATACTAATATAGTCTTCATGGGGCTTAGAGGGGGGGAGGATGAAAAATATGGTGTTCTGTAAACATCAGTTAATAGTATTATTCACTAAAAATTGAACCAAAAAACTAAGAATATGGGGAAATATTAAAAAAATCAGCAAAAAGTTACTTGATGGAAAATTTAATTTAACTAGAGGGAGGGGGGGGGGTCTTAATCATGTTCAGTATATACAACCCTGTCATATTAGCTACTAGGCCCTTTTAATTTGCCAGTTTCAGATATCTTAATCTTTCTTATCTGTTTAAAAAGACACTCCAAACAAAAAAAAAAAATTTGTAGAAACTAAACTTTCCCATTCCATGACTTGATTTCCAACAAACAATACATACCTAGAGAAAGATGTTAAATTGTTCATTTTTCATTGACATAATATTTTAGTTAACAAGCTGTCAGAGAATGACGTGAATGAGTTCCTGCAGTGGGATGACAAGGAGGCGGCACAAATGGGACTCACATTCACCATACTTGGCCTCATTCTCATGCATAATGATAAGGTAGGATAGATATTTTTGTGGAGGGAAGCGGGAATTTTGTCCCTTTTACATACTGAGATAATTGGACCGTGGTTTACAGATGTTTGATAGAGTTTACTTTTATAATAATATAAATGCTTACTTAATACCTACTTTATCTAATTTATTATAGCGGTGACGCACTTAAAAGCCTCTAGAGGCACCTAAGGTGGAAGGGAAAAAGTTGCCCCCTCCCTTTTGATTTGAGTTTTTAAAAGTAAAAAAATGGGTATTTTTTCAGAGGGTGGGGGTTTTCAATTTTTATGCCCTACCCCAAAATAGTCAAAAACCTTCCCTGGAACTATAAGATGCTTCACTGTAAAGGAGAACCATACTGGGAGATCCTTCGCTACAGACAAAAAAAAGCTTACTACTGTAACTTTATATCACGTTTATTTATGATTTTATATATTAAATTAAGGTGACAGAAGAGAACCTGTTTGATTTTGTGAAAGGAATGGGAGTGTATGATGATGATAAGAGATCCAATGTAGACAGCGAGGTATGTGTGGATACAGGGATAGCACAATTGAGGAAGAATAAAGTTAATACTACCCCTAATTCTTGCTCTTCGTAATTCTGTATTTCCTAAACTGATAACTAAACTTGCAAATTTTCTATAAAAAAAGAACAACATGAAATAACGTAATAAAAAGTGAATCAATTTTAACCTGGATACAGGTGTGTAAATTTTGCACAAGATTCATTTTTTTCCCCTGCTGCTGCCCAAACTAAATATTTCTTAACTGCAAAAACTGTCGGAATATCATTTATCTTGTAATCTGATATCAAGTCATAGGTTTGTTTTATTGTGTCTTTCTTTTATGACCCTCATTCTAGGTTCTTTTTAGGTATTAGACATGTTTGACGGGGACATGAGAAGATTTGTGAATGAGACTCTAGTGTCTAAGCAACATTATCTCAGGAATTTAGTTTTATTTTGTCCGCTAGGTGGCAGGTTCAAGTTACAGATATGATCCAGGGATATGACAATGGCCGATAAATTGACTTATATGATGATAAACAAAATTATCCCTTCTGTGAAATTAGTGGTTGAAATATTTCAACATTCTACTTAATAAACCAACTTATCAAAATTCTCTGAAGTCCCCAAAGTTGTTAAGCCAGCCAATAAGAAAATGGTTTCTTTAGAGGCTATGTCATTGTCTAGCAATAGATGGAGTAGTGGGGATGACTTGGCCTATTAACATGTCTTTTTTTTTCAAAAGCAACTTCAGTTCTCCCATGCAAATTCATCTGCGTGTATTCTGTAAAAAATTATAGCTTTGTTATTTATGGGGCTTTTACAGGTCCTATGAGGATATATGAACCTTTCAAGATTGCAGAAAGAGATTAAAAAAGTTATAATTCTTATAAACAAAAACGAAATAATATCTAATAATTGTATTAGGAAGGAAAGAAACGTACATATTGAAGATTCGGAGCAGTTTGAATACTCTTGGGGCGAAAGGAACGAAATATTTAGTAGTAGATATATTCTATTATACAAAGTAGTTAGTTTTTGGTTTGTCATTTAAGATCTCGCTAACCGCTTAACTCATATGGTTCTCCTTTACAGTGAAGCTTCTAATAGGTCCCAAGATGTTTTTTTAGACTATTTTATTTTTATAAATAAGTCTGTGTATGGTTTTAGGCTATTTTTCTTCCCTTTCTTATCACTTTAAATATAGTCGCCCCTAGATGCTAGGGCCGCAACTACTACCTAGTTATTATATAAAATAGCAAGTTTTTGGTCTGTCAGTTAAGATCTCGATAACCACTGAGCCTTTTGATTTTTCCATTTAGAAGAATAATGCTTTCCTATAATTTGTATGCTTAACAAGGACAGCTAAAGCAGTGGTCTACAAAAATTAATCCATTTGGTAACTACTACCCGGATACTATCTTGTTACTTAATATTTTGTTGTGAAGAGCTGATGCAGAGATCAAACAGTCCCTGGTATTTAAAATGATTTGTGAGGTAAGATTTTGTTTATTATCAGCAGAAAAATGATTCGAAAAAAATTGTGTAAATTTTTTAGGTAAGGGAAACATTTTTCGGCTTCCTCTCTATGACATCTGGACCACAATTGTAAGCTTGGGTCATAACGTGTTTTGATGCTTAATTAAAGTTAGGTTAGGTCTATTAGAGGTTAAAAGAGCCCCGGACAGATAGTCACCCGTAAGGCAGGATTAGAGCCCCCCCCCCCCCCCCACTGCACCCTGGCCTGTAGGGTGTAAAAATTTGATTTTGGAAATAGAGCTCATAAATTGTTTATGCATGTATGATTCTCTGAAGTTAGGATTCAGATGCACACAGAGATTACAGGTGAGAATCCTTTGACCAATCTTAGATTTGAGGGCTTCGCGCACAGCTGAATGTATTCTTAGTTACATTACAAGCTGACCCGCATTTCTCCTGGAAGCTACTACATTACTGCATCACCCTGGCCTAGAATTTTGGCCAGTGTTCTATATTTAGCCACCCTTAATCAATGACGCTATCATATGAGGAGCACGGAAGAGGGAAAGCTTGGTTAAAGTTGCTTGAACTTCTTGCATATAAATTTAATTTTTCAGGTATTTGGATGTGACCCGAAAATGTTTAAGGAGCAATACGAAAGGAAAAATCATTTTATAATATTTATATATATTATTAGATAACCAAATTCACGCATACTATTTAGTTACATTATATTGTCCGTAGTCGGTCCATCGGTAATGCTGTACAATTTATTTTTCTCAGCTTTTATTAAAGATAAACTTTTGAATTTGTATGTAAAGATTCTTATGACCAATGAACACCATTATTTACTTTGTCTATCTGTCTGTTATGCACCCTATTTCCAGCGTGGCTATATTCTTCAGTATACTGAAAATCTTCAGTATTCCAGTATTTGGAAATTGTGGCTTCAGTATTTTCAGTAAATACTGAATATTCAGTATTTGAAAAGGGGGGGGGCGAAAGTGACACTTTTTGAAACCAAAACTAAGAGTCAACAAAGGAACTGAACTAAAAGAAGGGTTACAGGTCTGAGATTTTGCATGGCAGTTGCTTTATAGGGGTACAATATGGAACTGTGAAGAAACGGCGGCGCAACCGCCGAAAACCGCCGTTTCCCGCCGTAATTTTTGTTGCCTTTTCTCTGTGGTTTTCGGCGGTTGCGCCGCCGTTTCTTCACAGTTCCATATTGTACCCCTATAAAGCAACTGCCATGCAAAATGTCAGACCTGTAACACTTTTTTTAGTTGAGTTCCTTTGACTTTTAGTTTTGGTTTCAAAAAGTGTCACTTTCGCCCCCCCCCCCTTTTATTCAGTATTTTTCAGTTTTTGGAAATTTTCATGATTCAGTATTTTCATTATTTCTTAAATTCCAAAACAATTTGCATAAATAAGATGTTTTTTCAAGTAGTTGATGTCAGATTTTTTTCGGCGCTTCGCGCCTCACTTTACTTTCCTTTAAATTACCCTATAACTTTGTACATTAATTTTTAATTTTGGTTTTTTTATGGTAATCATAGACGTCCAGGGGGGGGGGTAAAGGGGGGGTAAAGGGTCAGTTTTAGGGACTTTAAGCATCTCGTTGATATTGAACAACTTTTTGAGGCGGACATTTCTTTATTTATGTTTCATTCGCCTCCGGCTGACCGTTTAGCCGTTATTTGTCGCCGAAGGCGTGGTTTTTGGCGATTTTTGCCGTTTCCGAGGTTTTAATGGACATTTAGGAGGGGAAAGAGTTGTCCAATCAAGTTGATGATGAAGTACATTTTTGTAGGCAATTGCATTGGCTAAATTTTATGTAAAGTAAAATTTTTTGTACCTCCAACCGGTTTTGCTCCAGCTGAATTGTTTTAGAGATACCCCCTAAAAACCGGAAAAAAACGGTTTTTCATAAAATTCATGGCCGGTTTTGGCCGGATCCGGCTCAAATTTTGCATTGAGTCATCCTTTGATATTCCCAACAGTTGATACTTGACACAGCAAGATCCCATAAAAGTGTGGTATATCTACCCCCCCCCCCCCAAGCAAATTTTGGGTGGGGTAAAAAAAATTGCGACGCGCGAATTTTACCCCCCCCCCCAAAGCGAATTACCCCCCCATTAAAAAAAATTTACCCCCCCCCCAAAAAAAAATAAAAAGCTTGGACGTCTATGATGGTAATATACATTATTTTTTCAATTTCATCTCAAATATAAATTTTTTAGATATTTTTTTGTCTATTAATAGAATGAATAATCTAAGGTGAGTACTTTGCATGATTATTAAAGGTAAAGTTTTTTAGCATGCTCTTAAATTAACTAAAAAGTATTTAAGTTTTGTAATCATTTAAAATATTTATCAATCATTTTCTGCTTAATTGGTGCAAGAAATTCTGGCAAAATTAAAAGGTCTTTAAAATATCCCCCAAATTATAAAGGTATGATATATGAAATTTTGAAATGAGGAATCATATAAAAAAAATACTTATTCAGTATTTGTATTTTTTTGTTCAGTATTTCAGTATTTTTTCTTATTTTAGGATTCAGTATTTTCAGTATTTCCTTTTTTTTCTTCAGTATTTTCAGTATTTTTTCTTATTTTAGGATTCAGTATTTTCAGTATTTCCTTTTTTTTCTTCAGTATCAGTATTTTTTTGGTTGTGGCCACACTGTATTTCATTTGCTTAGTTTTTATTAGCGAAGCTTCTCTATAATTTGAAATGTCCGTCCGTCTGTCCGTCACTCACGAAGTGGGGGAAATGTGATTTGTTCGGTTCCTATAAAAGAAAGAAGGCTGAAATTTTCAGGGATTAAATCTGTTAACATTTTTTCATTTTCTCTATTCCAATTCAATGAGTTCATCTTTTCTGAATATCCATCCATAATTTTTGAGCTTTGCTACTTATGGATGTTGTCATCCTTATTTTCTTATTTTTAAATTCAAGAGCTTTGCAACTTAAGGATGTTATCATCCTTGTTAAAAAGATCTTTGATCATATTTACATCTATTGAATGAAAGTTGAAAGGATAAAAGTTTTTCACCAATCTGAATTTTTCACAACTAGCCTTAAAAACATGAACGACCCTAATAAAGCTTTCCTGACATATCAATGAAGTTGTTATCTAGGATTTATTTATAAAAACAAATGAAAATTTTAAAGTGATTTTAATTAGAATAAAAGAGAAGGAGAACCTCACTGATGAAGAATTTGCAAACGGAGTCTAGTTTTTTTTTCTAAATGACATTAGGGAAAGACTTTGAATGGTAAATTTATCTGCTGTTTAATTCTTATTGCAAATTTATCCAAAGCTACTAAAGCTTGTTTATTTTGTAGTTAGGAAAGATTATGATGAATTTATTGCAGTTGTACTCTCCCTCTTTTGGATTTTTTTTATGTTTGATTTATTTGTTTTTGAATGTATAGTGCAAATTGACTGAACCTGGTAAATGTATTATAAACTTTGGATGATCAATCAATGGTCTAAATTAAAAAAAAATACTTCTAAATGGAATAGGAACTCTCTGTTTTTTGCTTAATTTTTTTATTTGGGGGAAGGGGACACTAATTTATCTTCTATTATTTCTAAGATTTATTTTAAAAGTCTACATAATTTTTTGCCTAATCTTTCTATCAATGTGTATTGTGTAACCTCTGCTTATTTTTTAAACTTAAAAAGTAAGAATGGTCCTAGGACAAACGCAGGAGTGACAAACGTCGGAGTTGACACTTAACCTAACCAACCTTTTTTTAATTCATATTTTATGTTTTTTCAATGCCTAACCCCTGCGGGTTTAATATTCACATCTTAACCTAACCTAGCCTGTATAGAAAAACTGAATTAACTTGATATTTTAGACACTATTTTATTATCTCCTCAGAAGTTTGTCACTCCAGTGTTTGTCCTGGAACCGTGAAAATGTTAATTTTTATTCCCCTTTCGAGCTAAATCCTATATTTATTTCTTATTAGGGATGGGAATCCGTCGAATTTTTGGGCCGGATTCGGATTCCGGATTCTGAAGGAAACCGTCAAAAAAAGTGACGGATTCTTGCGGATTCCGGATTCTTATTTTTGGCGGATTCCGGATTCGGATTCCGGATTCTAGCAGTATTTTAAAAGGCCGTCCGTCACAGAGGGATAGCTTTCTTCATTAATTTAACACTATGTTACTTGGTTGAAGCCTTGATTTGTTTAAAGTGTTAAAGTGTTAAACATTTACATCACATTAGTAATTATTAAAATTTGTTATGTACAAAAAAATTTAAGAGGGAGTTGTAAGAAAAAACTCAAGACGGTAATTTTAGCCTACCAATTTAGAATCCGAAATCCGCTATAAAAAACGGATTCCGGATTCGGATTCCAAAATAGGCCGAAAATTGGGCGGATTCCGGATTCGGATTCCGGATCCGGATTCCCATCACTATTTCTTATATCAACAAAAATCTTTCAAATCAAGAATTTTGCATTTATTGACAGTAACAGTATTAATCTAAAACCAATCCCTATTTAAAATCAGAAGAAAATGGGGGGGGGGGGGGTAAAATGTGGTGACTCGTGCCACGACATACCAGCAATTTTATTTTGGGTGCTACTTCCTTAGTTTTAAAGATAATTGGATGAAATCTTTTGGGCTGGGTCACTAATTACCCCAACTATTGGTATCTTTTAAAAAAACGGCGGCGGGACCGCCGCTCCCGCCGCCCGCCGCCGTTTTCCGCCACCACCAAAAAAATTTTTTATTGCATTTCTCGCCGAATTAGGCAAATTGGAATCATTTGAGACCATGTTATTTTTTTCAAAAATTTTTCCCCCTACAAGCTACCCTGCGGGGGGACTTAGACAATATTTTAAAGATATTGAAAAAAAATCTTTTTAGGTAGGTCAGTAAAAAAATATTTGGAAATATTTGAATAAAAAATGGCGGCGGGACCGCCGCTCCCGCCGTCGTTTTCCGCCGCCACCAAAAAAATTTTTTTTATCGCATTTCTGGCCGAATTAGGCCATTTGGAATCATTTGAGACCATGTTATTTTTTTCAAAAATTTTTCCCCCTACAAGCAACCCTCCGGGGGACTTTATTCAAATTCTCGTTTATGAAGGTATATCTTAAATACAGTATGCTACTCCCTTAGTTTTAGAGATAATTGGATGAAATCTTTTTGATTGTGTCACTAATTACCCCAAGTTTTGGTATCTTTCAAAAAAAAAAAAACGGCAGCAGCACCGCCGTCCGCCGCCGTTTTCCGCTGCCACCAAAAAAATTTTTTTATTGCATTTCTCGCCGAATTAGGCAATTTTGAATCATATGAGACCATGTTATTTTTTCAAATTTTTTGGGGGGCGGTGGCGGAAAACGGCGGTTGCTTGTAAGGGGAAATTTTTGAAAAAAATAACTTGGTCTCATATTATTCCAAATTGCCTAATTCGGCGAGAAATGAAAAAAAAAAATTTTGTGGCGGCAGAAAACAGCGGCGGACGGCGGAAGCGGCGGCTCTGCCGCCGTTTTCTTAATTCTAATATTTTTTACTTACCAACCTAAAGAGATTTTGTTTGAATATCTTTAAAAGCACAGGAGTAGCTCAGAATATACATTGATAAACGAGAATTTGAAAAAAATGACTAAGTCCCCCCGCAGGGGTGCTTGTAAGGGGAAAATTTTTGAAAAAAATAACATGGTCTCAAATGATTCTAAATTGCCTAATTCGGCGAGAAATGCAATAAAAAAAAATTTTTTGGTGGCGGCGGAAAACGGCGGGAGCGGCGGTCCCGCCGCCATTTTTTATTCAAATATTTTTTTACTGACCTACCTAAAAAGATTTTGTTTCAATATCTTTAAGAGCACAGGAGTAGCACTGAATTTAAGATATGCCTTGATAAACGAGAATTTGAAAAAAATGACCAAGTCCCCCCCGCAGGGGTGCTTGTAAGGGGAAAAATTTAAAAAAAAATAACATGGTCTCAAATGATTCCAAATTGCCTAATTCGGCGAGAAATGCAATAAAAAAAAATTTTTTGGTGTCGGCGGAAAACGGCGGCGGGCGGCGGGAGCGGCGGTCCCTCCGCCGTTTTTTTAAAAAGATACCAATAGTTGGGGTAATTAGTGACGCAGCCCAAAAGATTTCATCCAATTATCTCTAAAACTAAGGGAGTAGCACCCAAAATAAAATTGCTGGTATGTCGTGGCACGAGTCACCACATTTTACCCCCCCCCCCCCCTTTATCATGAAAATTACCTACTCGTGTTACTTAACTTTTGTATTTACTTATAATTACGGATTATGGAAAGAAAACGAAGTACCGAGTTTCGTCGCATTTTCATAGTAGCTTTAGATAGATTATTTTAAATGTTAATGATTGCCCCGCAGGTTTAGGAAATTATTATAATATGCCCCGCAGGGTTAGAGCCTCCTGCAAGGATAGACATAGGTGAAAGCTACTGTGAAAATACAACGTAACGCGCTACTTCGTTTTCTTTTCATTATCAAAAAATACTTATGTAATATAAATATCTTATTAAAAATTCATACTGGATACGCTTATTAACATAGTCCAGATCCTGGGCAAGATCTTCACTTGGATCTGGTTTTCTTTCTCTTATCTCATTCTTAATATTCACCAAGAATGTGATGGCTCCATTTGGTAGAAGAGTCTCCCTATTCTGAACAAGTGTAGAGTTTTTCTTAAACTCTAAATCTTCAAAACAATTCTCATTTTTAGTGGTATCAAAGAAGGTGGGCGATGGAAACCAATTTTTAGGATTAAATTCTTCATCATTTTTTATCTTGATTGTAAAAGTGAACCAATCAGGTTCGCAGTTTCCATTCAGGCGGAACCACATGGTTATATACTTACTTTCTTTAGTCTTGCCTGTAAACATAGAGAAAAATATTTAGAGGTTGAACTAACACCTTTCCAAGTGATCTCCAAGGGTTTAAGGTAATTTGTAATTGTTAATTTATGCATCATAATATCTGTGAAAATACATACAGGGTGATTCAGAATAAACTGCGTTTTTGATTTTCTGATACAACCAGCAAGAATACAGAAAAAATAATTATACATCTATGTCCTCTGAAAAAAATACATTAAATTTAGAAAAGGTTGTTATTCAATATCTCGGAAAATAACGGCGCATTTTAGAGCATAAATATTTTAAAAGGTGCGTATGATGCTTTATTCTGGTAGAATTTTGTGCTTGAAGGTTGGTGTTTATTTTATTTACTTGTAAACAACATCTTGCCACTGACAATAAAATACACTAAAAATTGTATTTCAAATTCCTTCATAGAAAATAAATATTCAATTTTTCTTTTTGCATACTAAATATTCATAACCTTAAAATAGAAGAGTTATCTTAATTTTTCTTGCACAACATTTTTCACATAAAGCATTTTTTCGAAACTATAATATTATAGAGGCTGGATTTTTAAAAGATAATGAAAAGCACCTTTTACAAATTTGATTTACTTTTTTACCAGGGGTGTATATTCCGCACAAGATCTATTTTTTTCCCTTGCTACAAAATTTTTTATTTTTCTTCTCCCCCTAGTTTTTTCTCACCAAGTAGGGGGAAAATGGAAAAATATTGAAAGAACTCTATATTTTATTTATTTTATCCCTCCTACCACACATTTTTAAAAGTTTTTTTTCACCAAGGAGGGGGGAGGGGAAATGAAAAAAATGTTTTCAGTTTTCTTAATTTTTACATTTTTTTCCCCTCCAACCACTTATTTTTTTATCCCCCCCCCCTGAGCAGGGGATCCCATGTAGAATATACACCCCTGTTTTTTTTTACAGAGAACAAGGACATATACCTAATTATTTATTGTGCACATGCATTGTATATGAATCTTTATTACAAACTAGCGTCTGTGCCCCTAGCATCTAGGGGTTTTATGTTTGGAGGGATATGGAAGGGTAGAAAAATAGCCTAAACCATACTCATAATTATTTATAAAAATAACATAGCCTAAAACAATCTCAGGACCTATAAGAAGCTTCACTGTGAAGGAGAACCATATCAGTTCAACTTCAGCGTTTACCGAGATCCTTCGCTACTGAAAAAAAAAGCTTACACAATTTATTTTTTTTCCATTTTTTTTATGGAATGGCCTGAACACATATGTTTTAATAATAAAGAAATTGGTCATAAGTTCTAATTAAGATTTAAAAAATGAAAAATATGTATCTGCATTTTGAATCTTAAAAGAGACTGATTAGGAAGTAAAGAATATGTGGTAAAAAGTTACCACCTGCGGGGCTTTTACAAGATATATTCTGAAAGGGATGGGGGAATTTGCATTTTAATATGAAAAAGGGGGAGGTATTTAATAAATGGATATTCAATAAAAATTCTACCAAACATGTATTAAAATTAAAGTGGCATTATCAGAAGGCTAATCTAGTTTTTACTCTCAATACTCTTTTATTTTCTCCATTCCTTTGGGAAAAACTACCATATTGAAATCAGCCCACTGTCCATCTGCTTTCAAAAATGAAAAGGACGGTGACCTAATTGCCTTCTCTGTTCTGTCCAGAAAGTCGGGTACCTCCCAGGTGAATGTGCAGTCTATGATTGAATGTTCATGCTCCTTTTTTATTTCGCCTTAAACCAGGTGTTAAGTGATAAGTAAATGGCCACACTTTTTAATATAATTAATTTTTTATTGATAAGTTTTCTACATAAATATATTTGAAATCTAAATGATAACGCCCCCATTCCTCTTCATTTTAAAATAATAGTTATTTTAACTATGCATAAGTTAGTAAGCCAGTACCCCATATAACCTAACCAAACAAACCAAAAACTAACTAATAAGGGAATTAGTTTAAATTCATTTCAATAAGGGATGGGGTATCAGATCCAATTTTTTATTTCGTCTGAAATATACAGTTTCACCTTATAATTTTTAACTTTAATTTAAGACCATGGTACAAATCTATAAATTTACTTATTCAAATTAATCCTGCCTACGTCAAATTTAAAATCTTCCATTTTATCTTCTGAAAAAAATATATTTTATTTTATATTTTAATAATACTATATATTGTATGTTTTTAATGATGATTTACAGTTTAATAAGCGTATCCAGTATGAATTTTTAATAAGATATTTATATTACATAAGTATTTTTTGATAATGAAAAGAAAACGAAGTAGCGCGTTACGTTGTATTTTCACAGTAGCTTTCACCTATGTCTATCCTTGCAGGAGGCTCTAACCCTGCGGGGCATATTATAATAATTTCCTAAACCTGCGGGGCAATCATTAACATTTAAAATAATCTATCTAAAGCTACTATGAAAATGCGACGAAACTCGGTACTTGGTTTTCTTTCCATAATCCGTAATTATAAGTAAATACAAAAGTTAAGTAACACGAGTAGGTAATTTTCATGATAAAGGGGGGGGGGGGGGGTAAAATGTGGTGACTCGTGCCACGACATACCAGCAATTTTATTTTGGGTGCTACTCCCTTAGTTTTAGAGATAATTGGATGAAATCTTTTGGGCTGGGTCACTAATTACCCCAACTATTGGTATCTTTTTAAAAAAACGGCGGAGGGACCGCCGCTCCCGCCGCCCGCCGCCGTTTTCCGCCGACACCAAAAAATTTTTTTTTATTGCATTTCTCGCCGAATTAGGCAATTTGGAATCATTTGAGACCATGTTATTTTTTTTTAAATTTTTCCCCTTACAAGCACCCCTGCGGGGGGGACTTGGTCATTTTTTTCAAATTCTCGTTTATCAAGGCATATCTTAAATTCAGTGCTACTCCTGTGCTCTTAAAGATATTGAAACAAAATCTTTTTAGGTAGGTCAGTAAAAAAATATTTGAATAAAAAATGGCGGCGGGACCGCCGCTCCCGCCGTTTTCCGCCGCCACCAAAAAATTTTTTTTTATTGCATTTCTCGCCGAATTAGGCAATTTAGAATCATTTGAGACCATGTTATTTTTTTCAAAAATTTTCCCCTTACAAGCACCCCTGCGGGGGGACTTAGTCATTTTTTTCAAATTCTCGTTTATCAATGTATATTCTGAGCTACTCCTGTGCTTTTAAAGATATTCAAACAAAATCTCTTTAGGTTGGTAAGTAAAAAATATTAGAATTAAGAAAACGGCGGCAGAGCCGCCGCTTCCGCCGTCCGCCGCTGTTTTCTGCCGCCACAAAATTTTTTTTTTTCATTTCTCGCCGAATTAGGCAATTTGGAATAATATGAGACCATGTTATTTTTTCAAATTTTTTGGGGGGCGGTGGCGGAAAACGGCGGTTGCTTGTAAGGGGAAATTTTTGAAAAAAATAACTTGGTCTCATATTATTCCAAATTGCCTAATTCGGCGAGAAATGAAAAAAAAAAATTTTGTGGCGGCAGAAAACAGCGGCGGACGGCGGAAGCGGCGGCTCTGCCGCCGTTTTCTTAATTCTAATATTTTTTACTTACCAACCTAAAGAGATTTTGTTTGAATATCTTTAAAAGCACAGGAGTAGCTCAGAATATACATTGATAAACGAGAATTTGAAAAAAATGACTAAGTCCCCCCGCAGGGGTGCTTGTAAGGGGAAAATTTTTGAAAAAAATAACATGGTCTCAAATGATTCTAAATTGCCTAATTCGGCGAGAAATGCAATAAAAAAAAATTTTTTGGTGGCGGCGGAAAACGGCGGGAGCGGCGGTCCCGCCGCCATTTTTTATTCAAATATTTTTTTACTGACCTACCTAAAAAGATTTTGTTTCAATATCTTTAAGAGCACAGGAGTAGCACTGAATTTAAGATATGCCTTGATAAACGAGAATTTGAAAAAAATGACCAAGTCCCCCCCGCAGGGGTGCTTGTAAGGGGAAAAATTTAAAAAAAAATAACATGGTCTCAAATGATTCCAAATTGCCTAATTCGGCGAGAAATGCAATAAAAAAAAATTTTTTGGTGTCGGCGGAAAACGGCGGCGGGCGGCGGGAGCGGCGGTCCCTCCGCCGTTTTTTTAAAAAGATACCAATAGTTGGGGTAATTAGTGACCCAGCCCAAAAGATTTCATCCAATTATCTCTAAAACTAAGGGAGTAGCACCCAAAATAAAATTGCTGGTATGTCGTGGCACGAGTCACCACATTTTACCCCCCCCCCCCCCTTTATCATGAAAATTACCTACTCGTGTTACTTAACTTTTGTATTTACTTATAATTACGGATTATGGAAAGAAAACGAAGTACCGAGTTTCGTCGCATTTTCATAGTAGCTTTAGATAGATTATTTTAAATGTTAATGATTGCCCCGCAGGTTTAGGAAATTATTATAATATGCCCCGCAGGGTTAGAGCCTCCTGCAAGGATAGACATAGGTGAAAGCTACTGTGAAAATACAACGTAACGCGCTACTTCGTTTTCTTTTCATTATCAAAAAATACTTATGTAATATAAATATCTTATTAAAAATTCATACTGGATACGCTTATTAAACTGTAAATCATCATTAAAAACATACAATATATAGTATTATTAAAATATAAAATAAAATATATTTTTTTCAGAAGATAAAATGGAAGATTTTAAATTTGACGTAGGCAGGATTAATTTGAATAAGTAAATTTATAGATTTGTACCATGGTCTTAAATTAAAGTTAAAAATTATAAGGTGAAACTGTATATTTCAGACGAAATAAAAAATTGGATCTGATACCCCATCCCTTATTGAAATGAATTTAAACTAATTCCCTTATTAGTTAGTTTTTGGTTTGTTTGGTTAGGTTATATGGGGTACTGGCTTACTAACTTATGCATAGTTAAAATAACTATTATTTTAAAATGAAGAGGAATGGGGGCGTTATCATTTAGATTTCAAATATATTTATGTAGAAAACTTATCAATAAAAAATTAATTATATTAAAAAGTGTGGCCATTTACTTATCACTTAACACCTGGTTTAAGGCGAAATAAAAAAGGAGCATGAACATTCAATCATAGACTGCACATTCACCTGGGAGGTACCCGACTTTCTGGACAGAACAGAGAAGGCAATTAGGTCACCGTCCTTTTCATTTTTGAAAGCAGATGGACAGTGGGCTGATTTCAATATGGTAGTTTTTCCCAAAGGAATGGAGAAAATAAAAGAGTATTGAGAGTAAAAACTAGATTAGCCTTCTGATAATGCCACTTTAATTTTAATACATGTTTGGTAGAATTTTTATTGAATATCCATTTATTAAATACCTCCCCCTTTTTCATATTAAAATGCAAATTCCCCCATCCCTTTCAGAATATATCTTGTAAAAGCCCCGCAGGTGGTAACTTTTTACCACATATTCTTTACTTCCTAATCAGTCTCTTTTAAGATTCAAAATGCAGATACATATTTTTCATTTTTTAAATCTTAATTAGAACTTATGACCAATTTCTTTATTATTAAAACATATGTGTTCAGGCCATTCCATAAAAAAAATGGAAAAAAAATAAATTGTGTAAGCTTTTTTTTTCAGTAGCGAAGGATCTCGGTAAACGCTGAAGTTGAACTGATATGGTTCTCCTTCACAGTGAAGCTTCTTATAGGTCCTGAGATTGTTTTAGGCTATGTTATTTTTATAAATAATTATGAGTATGGTTTAGGCTATTTTTCTACCCTTCCATATCCCTCCAAACATAAAACCCCTAGATGCTAGGGGCACAGACGCTAGTTTGTAATAAAGATTCATATACAATGCATGTGCACAATAAATAATTAGGTATATGTCCTTGTTCTCTGTAAAAAAAAACAGGGGTGTATATTCTACATGGGATCCCCTGCTCAGGGGGGGGGGATAAAAAAATAAGTGGTTGGAGGGGAAAAAAATGTAAAAATTAAGAAAACTGAAAACATTTTTTTCATTTCCCCTCCCCCCTCCTTGGTGAAAAAAACTTTTAAAAATGTGTGGTAGGAGGGATAAAATAAATAAAATATAGAGTTCTTTCAATATTTTTCCATTTTCCCCCTACTTGGTGAGAAAAAACTAGGGGGAGAAGAAAAATAAAAAATTTTGTAGCAAGGGAAAAAAATAGATCTTGTGCGGAATATACACCCCTGGTAAAAAAGTAAATCAAATTTGTAAAAGGTGCTTTTCATTATCTTTTAAAAATCCAGCCTCTATAATATTATAGTTTCGAAAAAATGCTTTATGTGAAAAATGTTGTGCAAGAAAAATTAAGATAACTCTTCTATTTTAAGGTTATGAATATTTAGTATGCAAAAAGAAAAATTGAATATTTATTTTCTATGAAGGAATTTGAAATACAATTTTTAGTGTATTTTATTGTCAGTGGCAAGATGTTGTTTACAAGTAAATAAAATAAACACCAACCTTCAAGCACAAAATTCTACCAGAATAAAGCATCATACGCACCTTTTAAAATATTTATGCTCTAAAATGCGCCGTTATTTTCCGAGATATTGAATAACAACCTTTTCTAAATTTAATGTATTTTTTTCAGAGGACATAGATGTATAATTATTTTTTCTGTATTCTTGCTGGTTGTATCAGAAAATCAAAAACGCAGTTTATTCTGAATCACCCTGTATGTATTTTCACAGATATTATGATGCATAAATTAACAATTACAAATTACCTTAAACCCTTGGAGATCACTTGGAAAGGTGTTAGTTCAACCTCTAAATATTTTTCTCTATGTTTACAGGCAAGACTAAAGAAAGTAAGTATATAACCATGTGGTTCCGCCTGAATGGAAACTGCGAACCTGATTGGTTCACTTTTACAATCAAGATAAAAAATGATGAAGAATTTAATCCTAAAAATTGGTTTCCATCGCCCACCTTCTTTGATACCACTAAAAATGAGAATTGTTTTGAAGATTTAGAGTTTAAGAAAAACTCTACACTTGTTCAGAATAGGGAGACTCTTCTACCAAATGGAGCCATCACATTCTTGGTGAATATTAAGAATGAGATAAGAGAAAGAAAACCAGATCCAAGTGAAGATCTTGCCCAGGATCTGGACTATGTTTTCCCCGAGTTAGAGTTTACAGATTTCACAATTATTTGTGGAGAGAAAAGGTTTCCATGTCATGCATTTATGTTGACTGCAAGGTAGAGGATTCTATACCATAGTTTTGTTCAATAGCATCTCTATTCAATATTTTATTTGCTTTTTACAGGGATGTATTGTATATTCTGCTTAAGATTAATTTTTTTTTCCTGACTGCATAAAATATTTTTTTCCCACTAGTTTTCTTTTCATATTAGCCTTTTCACTTCCTATTAACTTAATGAAATCCATAAAAATTAGGTACCTAAAAAAATTAGGAGGACTTAAAGAAAAAAAAATTAGGAGATTTTTTGGGGGCAGGGGGGGGGGGTTCCCAACCCTCAAGAAAATAGCCTAAAACCACCATAGGACCAGTAGGTGTATTCCCTGTAGATTACCAAGATCTTAAGCTTCAGACAGATGGACGGATGGACAGATATCTTTCTACTTATTATATTATAGATATTTCTTATTAAGAATCCCTATTATAATGCAAGGTCTGAGGTTTTCTATGGGATGCTAAAGAGCGACTTCAAAGAAAAGATTAACATGGAACTGAGAATTGACACAATCCAACCTGATATTGTATATGTGAGTAAATACAAATAACCCCCATTTTTATAGGCCCATTTGGTGATTCTGTGAAGATTTTTCTCTAACCAATAAGCATCCTATACACAATTATTTTGTCAATCAGTAATGGTAAAAGGGGCATTGAATTTCATATTGAAAAAGTAAAATAAAAAAAGATTTTGTTTTTATATTCCTCTTACTAATGAGCAGAGTATCCAATCTAAAAGTTTTTGACTGTTGGTACCTTGTGAGATATAATAGATTTATATGTGGAAAATTTAGTTCACTCTGTTGCCATTAAAGTCAGCTTAGTATTTTTTTTTGTCTAAAGAAAGATTCTTTGACCTTTGATTGTTTTCTCTTTGACTTATGTCTCGTCTGGTTGCTTTACTTTTCTAGATATCTTTCAAATGGGTAGTTGCACAAAATAAATTTAAACTCTTGTTTAGCGAACTGCATATTTTTTTACTGTTCAATGCCTGGTTCAATGACTTAAAACTTTTTTTTATAGGGTACTATTTGAAAGGATTTAATTTTTTCTAATGCAGTTTTTTCGACTTGAAAATTGTATTCTTGTGATATATGCAATTTATATAGCTGGTTATTTTCACACAAAAACAGCATGGCGACTAATTTAGTGATGTCTATATATTTGTTATTGTATGTTTGATGGTGTACACTGTACTAGGGTTGGGCCGGATACTTTTTTGACCGGATACCGGATATCCGGCTAATTTCTAATGCCGGATATCCGGTTCTGGCCGGATATCTGGCCAACGTTCGATATCCGGCAAATTACCGGTTATCCGGCCGGATAACCGGATATCCGGCGTAAAAAAACAGCCGGATTTCCTGTAACCGGATAGTTTTAATATCCGGTGTCCGGCCGGATATTGAAAATGACCGGATATCCGGCCGGATAACCGGCCAAACCGGATATCCGGCCCAACCCTACACTGTACTTGTTGCTTATCTTGAAATCATTTTTATAAAATACACTATCTTTTTTTTTATCTTTGTTTTGTATTTATGTATTGTTTAGGAGATGCTACGCTTCATCTACACTGCACAAGTAGAAGATATGAGCTTGGAGAAAACTATGGACTTATTGAAAGCAGCTGATCAGTACCAACTACTGGGCCTCAAAGGTATAGTATTTAAGAACTGAGTGATGGCAACTTTCATAAAATTTTGTCTTATAACTGGCAAATTTGTTCGAAACTGATTCAGATTTTTATTTAAATACTTTCGGCTACTCCACTAATATATAGGAACTCTGTATTTGTAAGGGTAAGGAAGAAAATTAGTCTAAATCCGTCAAAAGAACCAATATGAAGCTTCCTTAAAATGGAGATCTCTATCAGTTCTGCTCGAAATTTTCGAAATCTTAAGCTAGTTCAAAAAAAAACCTTTCTACTTTATTTAATTAGTTATATAAGTTATTGAGTTTGTTCTGTATGCCTAGCCTATGCAAATCTATTATGTTTAAAATTATTTGTATTCAGAAAAACTTGGCTTTTGCATATTTTTAATCTATAACTATATTTCTATTTAGATATTTGTGGAACCAGATTGGTGAAAAAGCTGACAAATGATACTGTTTTTTCTCTCCTCATTTTGGGAGACACATATCAAGAAGAAAACTTGAAAGGCAAAGCAATCATGCACGCTGTAAAGAATGCCAAGACTCTCATAAAAACACCTGGATGGGAGTTGACTACTAGAGAGCATCCAAGATTGATGATTGAAGTGACATCTCATCTAATTCAAGACAAAGATTCAGAGTAAATAACCAGCTACCTGCCCAGTCTTTCAAGCATTTATTAACAACAATATAAATTATGTGATGATAGTATTAAGTTCCTGTTAATATTCTTAATCCTTGGGTTTTGTTTATTAAGAAAAAGTGTATGATAAGGTTAACATATGCATTACCTACCTAATATAGTTCCAATTTTGATATAGATTTTCCTTTAGTAAAATCACAGAAATAAATATAATATCTGGCCATTTTTAAGATTAATAGTTACCTAGGTAGTAAAAATAGATATTTTTTGGTTTTTCTCATGAAAATTAAAAGTTGACTAAGACTTTAATGGAATGTTTTTAAGTAAATCTTCCAACTTTATTACCTATTTTTTTATAGTTTTATATTTTTTCAGAATTTATATGATAAAATGATTTTTTGTCCAAACTTAATATCAAATGATGTAGTCATTTTGAGTGATTATGGTATTCCATGAGAAGATATTATTTTTCTCAGTTTTCAAAATTTTCTTTTTTGCATGTACCAATAGAAAGTGAAGTATACAACAGGGGTAAAGGAGTGTTTTATCTCCCCCCCCCCCCCCCAGAAAAAAAATAAATAAATTTGGTTATTTGTATCGAACTATGATTGTTTGGTTCCATACTAGTAGTGTACTTAATTTCCAACCATTATTTTTAATCTACAAAAGTGGTGATGAGTGATTTTGTTTATCATCATTGGAAATGTACAACAATATATCGTCTTTTACCTTGTCTCTTATGATCCCTACTTTTTCAATTTTTAACAATGCCAATTTCATAGATTGGCCGTTGAACATGTTAAAAAAAATCTCTTTAGGGGGGTCCCAACCCTGCAGGCCTAGGGCCTACACTTACGGTTCGCTAATCCTGCAGGGCTGACCAATAACCTGACCTAAAGTAAAATACAAGAAAACGAAAAAATACCCTCTCCCTTATTATTCAATTTATTTCAAAACAAGGGGGAGCCGGAGGGTTTCAGTGTTCTTTGTGTGAAGCACCTTTGATTTTCTACCATTTAGTAATATTAAGATTTTTATCAATATTTTGTTTTAATATGCCCATTATGTGTATATTTTTTTAACCAATCTGGCATAACAATCATCTTTTAAATTCAAGTTGTTTAAGAAAAAAATTATTTAAAGTTACAATTCTTTGACTTGTTAAAGGAAGCCTGCAAGAAATACACTGCTCTAACTGCTAAAAGACTGCCACAATTAGACCTAATAACCAAAATTCAAAGCCTAAAGCTTCAAAACAAAAAAATTATGGGTATTTTTAAATGACATTTTATGTATATGAAAATTTTGAAAGTTTTCGAAGCGTTATGATTAAAGATCAAATTATGTCGCCTAGAAACCAAATTAAAAGCTTATTTCCAGCTGAAAGTTAAGGTGCCTGTAACTGAATACACTTATACAATAAAATACCCATTTTCATTTTTTATAAAAATTTATTTTAATTTGCATTGTACTGAGAGTACTGTAGTGTGAAAATACAAATTAATATTACTTCCAGCCAATCAGAAGGCTGAATATGCTCAACAACCAATCACAGCTGAGCATCTGTGGATACTTCATTGCATTAGTTTCTTTTTTTGCTATGATTTTATGCTAACGTTCTGCTGAAAATAACCTTTTAGTTTGCTTCTAGGTGATGTAATTGATTTCTAAATTTCTACCATGATGAGTGGAATACTTACAAAATTTTATATACCTTAAATGTCATTTTAAAATATAACCTTTTTGTTATTGAAGATGGAGGTTTCAAATTTTGGGTAATGGTTCTTTTAGAAGTTAGAGCAATGTATTTCTTGCTGGCTTCCTTTAAATACACTTTATGGCACTATTCTATTAAATAACATCTTATTTCAGATGTCGGAATACTCCTCTAGAAGTAGATCCTCCTCTAGAAGTAGATCTTCTAGAAGTAGATCCTCCTCACCAGAGAACTGTCCTCAAAGCATTCGCAATGGCTACATCATAAAAAATCGAAGCGGATTTTCCTCTAAAATATCATATATATGGAGCATAAATAATTTTTTTGAGCATACGGACATGATATTTTCTCCTATGATCACCTTTGAAGATGGAGATCGCTGTGAACTGGAGCTTCACCCGAATGGGATCTCATCGGATGTCAAAGACTATGTTTCAGTGGTTTTTAGACGATATAAAAGGCATACATGCACTACTTTAACTTTACTGCCATTTTTAAGTTTTCTTAGGTGTCCCTTCATATTTCTTTAAGGCAGGACTTCCTGTTATAAATGTTTGTGGAAAAAAATGTATTAAATAAACACCAAAACTCCTTAGCTAGGTATAAAGGAATAAACTTTATGTTTGAAAAAATAAGTAAGAGACAATGAATTTCATTATTTAGATACGTTTTAATCTGTCAATTTAACTAATGATTAAACATTAAGTTTGTTCTAAAAGTCATAATTAAATATCAAACAATACTTAAAAGCATTAACATCACAAAGTAATCCTTTTATCACAATGTTTAAAAGAACACAAATTTAAGCTTTACAATTTAGCTAATAAGACAGCTAACATTGGATGCCAGATGTCAATTGACTAAATGTAAACAAAGATCAGCTGATTGCAACACATGATACTTGTACATGATCGCTGCGTATCATTATGATAATTATAATGTCGTCTTTGTGTTAAAAAATAATTTTGTTACATTATTTGATAAAAGGATTCTTTGAAGATGACATGATATATGTACGTTAAAATTTTGTTCCCACTTAAAAGGTGAAACAAAATTTACAATATCACTGTTTCTTCCTCAATTTTGAAGCTTTTGGATAATTAGGTTTTAAATATTTTTACCAAATTTCTTGAATCTTGTTTCAATGTAAACCTGAACGTATTTAATGCCTTTTTGCAAAAACGCATCTAGTAATCACTCCACCCATTAATTTAAAACCCCTGAAACATGCAATGCAAAATACAATATTAAAAGTTGTTATCTAATGCATGTATATTGTATGATAGGCGCATTTTATGTGAAAGCTATTGGAGATATTGTTGTTCTATAATGACATACACTTTTGAAGATGCTGATGATGATTCTGTTTATATCAGTTTTGACAAAGAAAAAGATACTAGCTGTATTCCAAAATTTATAAAGCGAAAAGATCTTGAAGCGAAGATACTTGGTTCTCTCGAAATAAAAATTGATATAAAGAAATATGCCGATTCTCCTAGACCAAGATCTGGATGTTTTGAACTCTCCAAAGATTTCAGCACTGCCCTGTCTGACATGATGTTCTCTGATTTTACAATTGTTTGTGGAGAGGAAAAGTTTGATTGTCATGCCTTTGTACTAGCTGCAAGATCACCGGTGTTCAAGGGAATGCTCAATAGCAATTTTAAAGAAAGGATTAATATGGAGCTAAAAATTGACACGGTTACTCCTGAAATTTTGAAGGTATAATCTTTATAATGTTTTTAGTAATGATATTATGAATTTCAGCTGAAAATTTTAAAACAAATCTTGAATCTATTTTTAATTTTTTTTTGTGGGGGGGGGGGGCTACTATATTCAGGAGAAGAAATTTCTATGACAACCCAATATCATTTTTATTTCAGGCCATGTTGAATTTTATTTATACTGGGAAGATTGGTTCAGAAATATTAAGATATCATGCAGTTGAACTTCTGAAAGCAGCAGATTTGTATCAACTTAATGGACTTAAAGGTGAGTATTAAGTTTTAAAGGTTTATCCATACAAATGATATCTCAGTTACATACATCAAAATTTTAACAAAAAAGTAATATTTTTCAACAAACAAATGGAACAAAATTTTCTTAGATGTAGATAATGGAGTTTTGTAGGATAAGCTTTATTTTTAAAGGTGAGTGCAGTAAATCTGTTTTTGACGCGTCCCTGTGTATTTATGATTGAGCTATTAAACATTAACATAAATGAAATAATATTTAGAACTTTGTGGCTACGAGTTGTGTAACATGCACATAAGTGATAGTGAAGCTTTGAAATATCTTATTATCGGTGAAATCTACAATGAGAAAAATCTGCTAGATGAATGCATGAGAATGGTGGTCAAGGATGTGAAATCATTCTCAAAATCTCAAGAATGGGAGGAACTTGCGGCTAAACATCCAAGTTTGATGGTGAAAATTACACAAAGCCTAGCTGAATATATTGAAGATATAAAATAAGGAGTGGCGAAGGTTGTAATTTTAGACTTAATTCAGGGGTGTATATTCTGCCCAAGATTAATTTTTTTCCCCTGCTGCAATTTTTTTTTCTTTCCTAGTTTTTACCAGCAAGGAAGGGGAAAAATGGAAAAATATTTTTAGAGCTCTTAATTTTATTCATATTATACCCCCTCCACATATTCTTTTAGTTTTTTGTCACCAAGAAGGGGGAAAAATGTTTTCAGTTCTCTTAACTTTTACATTTTTTCCCCCCCAACCATATATTTTTCATTTTTTACCCCCCCCCCCCAACCCCCACCCTTAGCCGGATCAAATCTGGAGAATATACACCCCTAAGTTTTAAAAATGTGGTGTTAATTAAAATTATAATTTTTTGCGTATTTTCTGTAAAGTTGTGTGTAACTGTTAAATGCGCTCATTGAGTCAAACTGTTCTTAATTACGGCCATTTCATGTATAGAGATATGGTCACAATTAAGACTTAATAAGCGCATTTGATTAAACGGTTACACACAACATTACGCAAAATATGCGAAAAAAATGACCTATTTTATACCTAAAGTATATTTTTGATAAAAAATTCTTTAAAGATGACATGATATATGTATATTAAAATTTTGTTCCCACTCAAAAGGTAAAAGAAAATTCCTGTTTGTTGCTCATTTTTAGAAGCTTTTGGATAATTAGGTTCAGTTTTAAATATTTTTAAAAAAATCAATGTAAACCTGAAAGTATTTTTATGCCTTTGAGCAACATATTTTATTACTTTCTTTTTGTTTAATATTCATATTTCTATTTTTATACTTTTATATTTTTTTCAGAAACTAAAATGATAATAAGGAATTTTTAAATTGTTTGATGAAAGTTTTAAGTTTGTGAAATGTTGGAGTACGAGAATGAGATGTTCTTGTCCAGCATGCAGGATAGAGCATTTTTTCAGCTTTTTTTGAAATTCAAGTAGTGCAGTTGCCTGAAAAAATCTTTAAGTACCTCTAAAAAACGCTATTTTGAGGATGTTTTGAAAATTGGCCAATTTTTAGAGGTTTTTAAAGATTTTCTCAGACTAGGAACGAGATATTTTGAAAATTTTTATTATTTCTGATTCTACTCCTCAAGGCCTATTGAGGGAGCACCATAAAGTCATAGTTCTGATGCAATGATTTTTTGACCCCCATTAGGGGGGCCTTAAAATTTCAAAGTGAAATTACTGGGCATAATACTTGTCCAAAATGGTTAAAATTTTTACACAAGTGTTTTTTCACCAAAAGGCATAATAATTGCAACTACGCTACTTGAATTTCAAAAAAGCTGGAAAAAAATGCTCTAATGCAGGAGGATGGCCTCACTATTGCCGCCAAAGGACTCTCCATGGAGAAGGTTATTCTTAACATGCTTAAGGTTAGTTCTTAATCATACCAACCTACCATTTTATTAAGGGAGCGCTAGCTCTCGCATAATTCTGTAAAGGACGTGTATTTTAAGACTTTAAGATAGGAGTAGAACTCATTAATTTTGTATAGCTGTTGCCATAAAATGGTACAATATAGAACTGTGAAGAAACGGCGGCAAAACGACCGCTGCTGCCGAAATTCGGTATTTACTATTTATCGGCATTTTGTTTTGCTTTTTATCGCTAAAATACACAAATTTAAATCTTTTAAGACCAACTTATTACTTTCTAATAAAGTATTTTTTTATTTTAATATTAAAAATATGTCCCAACTCTACAAAAAAAAAATCACAAATCCACGTTATACCCCACTAAAGCAACTGCAATGCCAAATTTTAGAGTTCTCCTATTTTAAAGTCGGTTATGCCCTTAGAAGCCTCTGTGGGCTGATTTCTCTTAGGAGGGGGGGGGGGGTGCAGATATCTTTCCCCAAAATAGAAAAAAAACCTTCACTTGAAATCTAGGCAGGTTCAATGTGAAGGAGAACCATATCTGTAAACCAGTTTTAATTTTTTGTGTACCGTCCAGATCAGTCATCACCATTGTATTTAGGTGTATTGTGATCCGGGGAACTTAGTTTTGATGCTCGGCTGCAGTGATACTGAGGAACAATATTTCAGGTTTGGTTTTGATTTATTGATCGATTGATTAGCCATAGTTTCTTAGGGTTTTGACTTCAGTTGTCATGGAGTTGGCTGAGACACTTTTGTATAGCCTCTATGGCTAACTTTTTAATTTAATTTTAGAAAGAAAGAAAAAATATTTTCAAAAATAATTTTGCTGATTTAGATACCGTAGGAGGTTCAGTGATACTTTTTTTTTAAAGAACCCACCTTAGTTGTCTTATTCCTATATTCTTGATTATCCTAGGGGTGAGCTAGAGAAAGATGGGTGTACCTACCCACCCAAAAAGATCACCACTGATGTTTCCACAGGGATGACAAGTTTTTACTTAAATGCAAACTATTTATTTTCTGGCAAAGGCAAAAGTAACTTAAGTGGTAAAAATGACAAAGGGGGAGGTAGGTTGTGCTAAAATTCCGTAAAGGTGTGAGTTTTAAGGCTTAAAAACAGTAGTAGAACGATAATATTCACTAAATATGTGTATTCCTTATTGAAAAGAACTATAGACAAAATATTTTTTTAAGTTAACAAAAATGTTAGCGTTCTACTACTGTTTTTAAGCCTAAAGACTCACACCTTTACGGAATTTTAGCACAACATACCTCCCCCTTAGTAATTTATCGCATCGTATTAAAAAATTTCACATCCTTTCTTCAACATTTGCATAAATGCCACCCGTCAGCCCTCCCCCCCGCCCCCCCCCCATCATACATTCATACATTTTAATCTAAAATGATACAACAACATTTAGAAGATGTTCAGAACTAATTAAGAGGATTTGTAAAATGATGACAAAGATTTTTTGCATGCAAGGCAAATAATCTTTTACAATTTTCCTATAAAAATCCAACTTTTCAGCCTTTCTTGATAATTTGAATAATTTTTTATTAAAAACTGAATACCTTGACAGGAGAGAGAGAACGAGTTTACAGAGAGGGTGGAGTTCTCTATATAACTACAAGGAATGATAATAATAATAATTAGTGGTTGAAACGTTTAAACACTCAACTTTATGAGCTAACTAATCAAAATTCAATGAAGTCCCCAACGAATAAGAAAGACTTATTATAAAATTTTGGGGACTAGTGCAATAAACAGCCCATTGTCCACTCTCTTTCCCCCTTTTAATATCAAAGTTGAAAGTTTCAGATCTTAACCCATCTCTCTTCAAAGTTGTACGTAAATTTGGATGGTATATTTACTAAGATAATTGTCGAGTTGATATGATAAATGTAAAACCCAGACAACTACCTGGCCCCTTTCTTGGGGTCCTTTTTTGTCTGCTAGCAAACTGCTTTCTGCTCTTTTATAGTGACTTAGCTGTGCTAATATTCACGACGTTATTGGCTGAAATTTAAAAACCTAATTGAAAGTCGGCACTGAGTTCACTGGGTGGGGACATACAGTTATTTAACCCCTTCCCCCTCTAATGTTGATATACCTGCTGTTTTATAGTTATTTAACCCCCTCCACCTCTATTTTTTAACTCTATTCTTGATATAATTACTGATGAATGTATATTTATTATATAATCAGAATTTTGGTGGTGGATATGTTAATGGAAAGAATACCTATCAGTCTTATCACTGGAATTATTGTCACCAAAGCACATAGGTAGGTACTTCCCGTAGCGAAGCTACTAAATAATCACTTTTCTGTCAGTATATATCCTTTACAGACCGATTTTGTTTTATTAAGGCTGACAGAACCAGAAAAAGAAATAAGCGTTAAACAGTTGTGTGTAATTTTCTTATTTGCCATAGGTTATAAAATACTTTCTTCATTTAAGGTTTTTTTCATGGTTTTTAGATTAGAAAATATTTTTAGGATCATGGATTCTGCACAGGACAGTTTCATCCTGCGGCTATACAGACAGAAGAACAAGGAAGGGTTTATCAAGGCCTTCTCAGCTTCACCTGTCTCATTTTCTGCTGGTTTCTGTCAGGTTTGGCGCATTTTGTTAAAAAAGCGAAGCAGTTTTGCAACAAATTTACTTACAATTTTTTTTTCGACTTATACAGTCATATTCTGCTTATTCAGTTTTGACACTCTGTTAATGTTCGTTTGTCTCACTGCTGTAAAGCGTTGCCAAATCCACCCTGTCGTTTATGAGATCTTAAGTGTCATATTTGCTGTCATATATTGAAACTAGCTGCTTCGCCCCTAGCCTCTAGGGGCCTCAAGAGGTAATTAAAAAAATGTAGTACATGTAGTTGATCTTCATCTTTATCATATGCATTATCAAAAAAAATGAGGGGGAAATTTTCATTTGGGGGGGGGGGTGTCCCACCCCCCAAGAAAATAGCTTAAAACCACCACTGGACCAATAGCTATATACCCTGAAGAGTAGAATCCGATCGGTTCAGTGGTTTACTGAGATCTTAAGCTTCAGGCGGACGGACAGACATCAAGCTACTTTGTATTATAGATATCCTTTTATAGGTGGAACGAGTGATGAAAAAGGGGGGGGGCGAAAGTGACACTTTTTGAAACCAAAACTAAAAGTTAACAAAGGAACTCAACTAAAAAAAGAGTTACAGGTCTGAGATTTTGCATGGCAGTTGCTTTATAGGGGTACAATATGGAACTGTGAAGAAACAGCGGCGCAACCGCCGAAAACCGCCGTTTCCCGCCGAAATATTTTTTGCCTTTTCTCGGCGGTTTTTGGCGGTTGCGCCGCCGCTTCTTCACAGTTCCATATTGTACCCCTATAAAGCAACTGCCATGCAAAATGTCAGACCTGTAACTCTTTTTTTAGTTGAGTTCCTTTGACTTTTAGTTTTGGTTTCAAAAAGTGTCACTTTCGCCCCCCCCCTTTGTTCATCCGTCACCTTCACTTATGGCCCAGGTTCATAGATAACTATAGATAAAGAGCGGGTAGCTATTTCTCAATTTTATACCAATCAATATTTGTCATTACTTGGATGTTGCATCAGATTTTCATTTACTAAAATAACGATACCCCCCATCTACACCCCATTGCATCCCCTCCCATTCTTCTAGATGAATGAAGTGACCAATAAATGAGGACCATTGTAGTAACGTAAATCTCTTGAAACATGATTTTATACCTATTAACGTAAGTAGTATAATAAAATATCTGGTAATTTTCAGAGAGAGAGGAGACAATGGGCTGTTTTTTACACTAGTTCCCAAAGCTTTAAAATAACGTTTTCGTATTTGTTGGCTTAATAACTTTGGGGACTTTGGTGAATTTTGAGTGGTTGATTCATTAAAATGAGTGTAAAACGTTTCAGCTACTTATTTTAATCTACAGAAAGGTTATTTTTTTGCATCATCATTAAGGATGCATATCAATTTATCGTCTATTGTCTTATCCTTTTATATCCCTGTTTTTTTTCTATAGTTACATATGCGGCTAGGTTTCAGAAAACTGTCGCCACAAGTTTGGAGGTTGCTCAACCTGAGGTAAGCACTTTGATTACTATTAAATACACCAATTTTAAATACCGAAGAATTAAGAGTAGGTAACCAAAAAATTAAGAAAATAGAGAGAAAATATCATTAGTACCTACCTAGGCATTAAGAACGCACTTTTGAAAAGCAATAATAATAATTTTGACAATAAAGAGCTTATTTTCCTCTATTTTTTTTATCACATGATTACTTTAATATGTTTTTTGTGACAATTTACAATTACAACCCAAAAAAATAATATATGCATTATCGTTTAAGTGTTCATGGAATTGGAGGGAACCAGTGAACAACTTTGGGGACTTTCATTTAATTTTTATTGGTGGGTTCATTATGTTGAGTAACAAAACGTTTTAACCACTAGTTTTAATCTACAGAAGGGTTAATTTTGTGGATCATCATAAGGGATGTACAATGTACATCAATTGAATGGCCATTGTCTTATCCCTTTATCCCTGTAGTGTATTTGTATTTCAATATCAAATTTAAGTTTTAAATACTTTGTTAAGGTTGAAAGCACATAAATAATACAGTTGTGAGAGACATATCTTTACTAAACATGTATAGAAATACTTAGTATTTTAAAACTCCTGCGTTTGTCCACTACGACGTTTGTCAATTCTGCTTTTGTCCTGGAACCAATGAAAATGCCAAACCTTAACATCAAAACTTATTGCCAGTGCAGCTAGTAAAATAGTTATTTATGATTTTGTTGGCATATATGATATAGTTTTCACTATTTTTAAGGTTGTTGAACTGCATCTACAATTAACCACAAAGATGAAGGAAATACAAACAGCTGTCTTGGAAATTATTAGCTTCACAGTTAAGGTTTGATATGCTTTTCTCGTATTTATTCGAATCCAGTGGATTAGAACCGATTCTCATCCATACAAAAAAACTATGTCTAGCATCGTATTATATCCAATTTTCCACGAATATAAAAACTGGTTTTAATCTTATAATTGTACATTCTATATCCGCGGAAATCTGTTTATAATACGTTGCGAGAAATGACTAATATTTAACAAAATTCTAAATGAATAATCAAATAAAGAGGATGTAAAGAAGAATAATTCTCTCAATCTTTATGCCATTAAGATAATTGTGTACTAGGCCAGAGTAAAGAGGGCCAGTATTTTGAACTACAAAGGGGGGGGGGGGGAAGGAACTTGAAACAGCTATCTGTGGGATGAAAATGGAAGACATCTTTTCTGCAAAATCATTACACGTTATTTGAACGGTAATATAATTTACCTAAAAAAACATTACAATTAGTAAAAGGTAAATTATATATAAAAAATGAAAAATTTAAGAATTAAATTTAAAAAACTAAAATCATTTAAATTTTACAATTAAAAATTAAATTGACTAGATTACTAAAACTCTTATAGAAGTTTCTTATAAAAAGTTTCTTACTTCAGACATCATGGGTTGAAAGGCACAAAGCATAGGATCTTAAGTATCGAATTCCTCATGAAGGTTATGGCATTAGACCAGAAAGAGGCCAGATTAGCCAAAGGAAAGACCATCAAAAAGGGTTGATACTCCGGGGACGTCACCATAGCTTTGTCCTTTAGGATCACAAGTAAAGCATAACTAGAACATAACTAACAAAGATCTGAAACACATAGTTGACTCTTAAATAAAAAGAAAATATTTGCTTTTACTTTAAAAGAAGAAACAAAATGAAAGTAAAGTAAACTTTGAATTATTTATAAATAAATTAATATTAACTTAAATAAAGAGAATTAAACTAAAATCACTGAATTATTTGAAGTTGATACATTAATTGTTAAGAGACAACTGAACAATTGAATGAAATAATATTGAAAAGTAATTTTACAATGTCATAGAGAGAGAGGGGGGGGGGTAGTCAAGTACAGATGAGTTGGAACAAAACAAGTTTGAAGAAACAAGAAAAGGGGGGGGGGGAAAATGTGGTGACTCGTGCCACGACATACCAGCAATTTTATTTTGGGTGCTACTCCCTTAGTTTTAGAGATAATTGGGTGAAATCTTTTGGGCTGGGTCACTAATTACCCCAACTAGAGGTATCTTTCAAAAAAAACGGCGACGGGTCCGCCGCTCCCGCCGTTCGCCGCCATTTTCCGCCGCCGCCAAAAAAAATTTTTTTAATGCATTTCTCGCCGAATTAGGCAATTTGGAATCATTTGAGACCATGTTATTTTTTTCAAAAATTTTTCTCCTTATAACCAACCCTGCGGGGGACTTAGTCATTTTTTTTTCAAATTCTCGTTTATCAAGGTATATCTTAAATTCAGTGCCTCTCCTGAGCTTTTAAAGATATTGAGACAAAACCTTTTGAGGTAGATCAGTAAAAAATATTTGAATAAAAAATGGCGGCGATACCGCCGCTCCCGCCGTCCACCGCCATTTTCCGCCGCCGCCGCCAAAATTTTTTTTATTGCATTTCTCGCCGAATTAGGCAATTTGGAATCATTTGAGACCATGTTATTTTTTTCAAAAATTTTTCCCCTTATAACCAACCCTGCAGGGGGACTTAGTCATTTTTTTCAAATTCTCGTTTATTAAGGTATATCTTAAATTCAGTGCCTCTCCTAAGCTTTTAAAGATATTGAGACAAAACCTTTTGAGGTAAATCAGTAAAAAATATTTGAATAAAAAATGGCGGCAGTACCGCCGCTCCCTCCGTCCACCGCCATTTTCCGCCGCCGCCGCCAAAATTTTTTTATTGCATTTCTCGCCGAATTAGGCAATTTGGAATCATTTGAGACCATATTATTTTTTTCAAAAATTTTTCCCCTTACAAGCCGTCCTGTGGGCGGCGGAAAATGGCGGTGGATGGCGGGGGTATCGCCGCCATTTTTTATTCAAATATTTTTTTGCTGATCTACCTCAAAAGATTTTGTTTCAATATCTTTAAAAGCTTAGGAGAGGCACTGAATTTAAGATATACCTTAAGAGTCCCCCTGCAGGGTTGGTTATAAGGGGAAAAATTTTTGAAAAAAATAACATGGTCTCAAATGATTCCAAATTGCCTAATTCGGCGAGAAATGCAATAAAAAAAATTTTGGCGGCGGAAAATGGCGGTGGACGGCGGGAGCGGCGGTACCGCCGCCATTTTTTATTCAAATATTTTTTACTGATTTACCTCAAAAGGTTTTGTCTCAATATCTTTAAAAGCTTAGGAGAGGCACTGAATTTAAGATATACCTTAATAAACGAGAATTTGAAAAAAATGACTAAGTCCCACTGCAGGGTTGGTTATAAGGGGAAAAATTTTTGAAAAAAATAACATGGTCTCAAATGATTCCAAATTGCCTAATTCGGCGAGAAATGCAATAAAAATATTTTTGGCGGCGGCGGCGGAAAATGGCGGTGGACGGCGGGAGCGGCGGTATCGCCGCCATTTTTTTATTCAAATATTTTTTACTGATCTACCTCAAAAGGTTTTGTCTCAATATCTTTAAAAGCTCAGGAGAGGCACTGAATTTAAGATATACCTTGATAAACGAGAATTTGAAAAAAAATGACTAAGTCCCCCCGCAGGGTTGGTTATAAGGGGAAAAATTTTTGAAAAAAATAACATGGTCTCAAATGATTCCAAATTGCCTAATTCGGCGAGAAATGCAATAAAAAATTTTTTTTTGGCGGCGGCGGAAAATGGCGGCGAACGGCGGGAGCGGCGGACCCGCCGCCGTTTTTTTTGAAAGATACCTCTAGTTGGGGTAATTAGTGACCCAGCCCAAAAGATTTCACCCAATTATCTCTAAAACTAAGGGAGTAGCACCCAAAATAAAATTGCTGGTATGTCGTGGCACGAGTCACCACATTTTCCCCCCCCCCTTTGTACTTTTTAAACTTTGAAAAAGAAAGGGTTGTAAAAACCAGAATCTAAACACAAAATCTAGTTTGAGCTTATTTGAAAAAGGGTAAATTAATATGACAGTGTTCATACAAAACATATAATATAATAACACATATATGCCAAATAAGAGCAAATAATGCAGTCAGATGTTTAACTACAAAAAAAGGGTAAAAAAGGGGATTGATACTTTCAGTGTCAATTCGACTACAACAAATTGAAAAACTCTTTAAAAAAGGAAATTACAAATAGAAATTTGCAGTGTTCTAAAATGTTAAGACACTAGAACTTCATGTGCAAAATTGATAAAATATCTGGCATATCAGGGAGGGCGGGGACATTGAGCTTTTTTTTACACTAGTCCCTAAAGTTTCATAATAAAGTTTTCATATTCGTTGGCTTAAAAACTTTGTGGACTTTTGGTTGGTTGGTTCATTAACTTGAGTGTCCAAACGTTTCAACCACTGATTTTAATCTACAGAAGGGTTAACTTTGTTTACCATTATTGGGAATCTACACTATTTTATCATTCATTGTCTTATCCCTTAGATCCCTGCTTGCATATACCGCCCCTTTTAAAACTTTTTTTTCAGGAGGTAAAAAGATTAAATCCACATCTATTGACAGAAGTGCTGACTGTTGAAAATACAATATCAAAATCTTTTCACAAAATATTACAACAGGAAAAAATACTTAAATTTTTTAATATTCGAAAAATAATAAAGAAAGAATTGCACGAAATGCATATGAACTTGAATTCAGTGAACCGCATATTTTTTTCTGATTTATGGTTTAAAAACTACATTTATAAGGCATAAAGGTTTTTGAAATAATTTCATTTTTGATTTAAAAATCATTTTCTTGTGATATATGCAATGTCAATTAAGATGTTTATTTCAAATAAAATATAAGTATAAAAAACAGGAGTTAAATCCAATATGGCATCAATTATCGGGAAAAACCCGCCAACTTATCCAAGATCTGAAGACTTTGCGCAACCTTCTTGTGTACCTGACCCAGTACGACTGCATCACATTCTATAATCTGATAGCGGCATTGCGCACAGCGGAGATGGCGATTAATAGCTCTAGTGGATGGGTGCTGCTCGACTCGGCCGAAACTTTGTTTTTAGCTTCTAAGGTAAATGATTTCTTTAACCCCTCTCTATGCTAAAACTATCATAGTCAGATAACAGTTAGAATTAAATGTCTTAAGTATTAGTTGCTAGCTGTTGCGCCCCAAGCATCTAGGGATTCTGTATTCAAATGGTCAGGGATGAACAAAAAATAGCCAAAAACCATCACGAGCCTATGTGAAACTTCCCTAAAATGGAGAACTTAATCTGTGATGGATGGGGGTATCGTTATTTTATTCAGCTACGAATTTCTCTTTATTATAGCACGTAATAATCTGATGCAAGATCCAAGTAATAATAAATCCATTTTTAAACCACATATTTTTATGATTAGGATACCTAATATTTTCATATGATTATAAACGTCATTATTCATTATGTACTTTCATTTAGGAAAGAGTTTTCGCAAGCATTGAACCTAGCAAGCCCAAACAGGCAAGGACAGAAAATAACAAAGAGAAAAGTGACATTGAAGAAAATCCAAAATGGACAATTGTCTCTGAAATACTGGACGAAATTAAGGTTAGAACATTTGATCAGGAAAACAATATTTTGCCTCCTTATTTAATTTCATCACTTTAGTTTCTTAAAATCTAATATGTATATGATTGATCTTGGATGAAGGAAATTTCGGAGGCCAAATAGTATGAATCTAAGTTGATATATCCCCTTCTGAAAGAACTAATGTTTTACGCTTGCAGATGGTCTATGATTTATAATAAGCATTTTTAAATTAGATTTATTATGGTGTTTACTTTTATATATACTTTTAACCTTTTACACTACCTAAAAATTTGTTAGGTATTGCTCTAAGGACCTCTAAAACAGGTGTCTCCATAAAATTTGTCTGTGTTTGTTACACTTTTTTTTTAAATTGGCATATTTTGATTTTTATCGGGTCATATTTTCCTAGGCGAATGGACAGTAATCTTTTTTTCCTTTTAAAAAGGCATAAGTTTTGATACAAACATGTTCAAATTCATTGTTAAATTAACATTGTTGCTTTATATATGGATACAAATATATTTATTATAGGCTGAAGTGAAAGAGTATGCAACAGATGGAAGCAAAGACACTGTTCTGATAATAACTAAAGATGATCGAACAGCCGGACAGGAATGGTACTTAAATTATAGATGCATGCTAAAGTGTCTAATCCTTAAAAGTTGACAATTGCAAAATGAAACAGTCATAAAATTAATTGTGATAACTTTTTGCAGACTTTTTGACAACTAAGTAGATAAATTGAGACGATTTTTCGTTAATAGAGGTATTTTTTTATGAACTACATTCGAATATAGTACCTATTATTTTCTGCTATGTACTTTTAAAGTATAAATTTTAGGAATATTGACGTTGTTGAGTTGGTACGTATATGAAAAATATATACTTCATCAATTTTCCTTTAAGTTTATAATTTATGCTATTCAATATTTTTACTTGATAAACGTAAAGAATAGATGGTTTTATGAGTATTAGGGTAAAGACTAGTAACAAGACTCTCTGTAAATTAAGAGAATATTTTTATTTAAGTATCAGTCTGTCAAATATAATCTTTAAAAAGAAAGAATAAATGTTTAAGTATCGAACATAGGTGCAAGACTATCTAGAAATTGGAGCGAAGGCCCTTCTCAATAGAATGTTTAACAAGGTAATCTAAGCACATTAAAATCGTCCTATCGACTTTACACCATTCATAAGGATTACTGCTAGTCTTTAATTAAAATTACCATTGCTCTAGGTGAAAACGATGGTTGAAAAGTTTGGACATAATTAATTTAGACTCGCAGACTTGCCAGGAAGGGAGGGGACATTGGGCTGTTTATTAAACTAGTCCTCAAAGTTTTATAATAACATTTTCTTATTCGCTGGCTAAATAGCTTTGGGGACTTTATTAAATTCTGATTGTTAGGATCATTAAGTTGAGTGTCCAAACGTTTCAATCACTAATTGTAATCTAATGAAGGGGTAATTTTGTGTATCATCATTGGGGATTTATATCAATTCATCAGGTATTGGGAGAGAAGTATGGTAGACGGGAAGAGGGAAAGCAAAAAGAAGTGAAGAACAAAGGACAGGGGAAGAACAGCTCGGCTGCGCCGCCTGTCAAGAATAACACCGTCAGAATTGTCGGCAAAGACTCCATTTCAGGTATTTTTGTAAGCCGCGTTTTTGCTACTTTATTATGGGACTGTCTTAATAATGCACGTAGAATATACGTTGATATTATGAGTCTATGACAAAGGAAAAATTACCGTCAATTTAGCTTGCTAACATAGAACTAGTTTATTGGCGAGTAGGAGGGGAGGGGATGGGGTAATGCGGGTGGAAGGGGGGAATCATTATTTTAGTCCGCTGCGTGATTTACTTTATTAGAGTACATGAAAATTTGGTGTAAGATCAAAGTAATAACATATACATAGTCTTGATATTCGAATGTTTATGTAGATAGCTGTATCCTAAATCGATTGAGAATATTATTTTATGAGTATTGAAACATAGACAAACAAACAATTTAACAGTTAGGGAGTTGAATCCATTTTTATAGAAGCAAAAATATAATCTATGATTATGGTTTGGACCCTCTAAAACTGTAATCTACCCTTCCACTTTCCCCTCTCTTGGTGAAGATATCTTCAACGCCGATACGATTTTTGAAATATAAGATTCCACTTTTGTCTCTCTTGTTGAAGATATCTTAACCAAGAGAGGCAAAAGTGGAATCTTAAATTTCAAAAATCGTATCGGCGTTGAAGATATCTTCACCAAGAGAGGGGAAAGTGGAATCTTACATTTCAAAAATCGTATCGGCGTTGAAGATATCTTCACCAAGAGAGGGGAAAGTGGAAAGGTAGATTACAGTTTTAGAGGGTCCAAACCATAATCATAGATTATATTTCTGCTTCTATAAAAATGGATTCAACTCCCTAACTGTTTAACCTTTTGTTCTGTGTAAATTTGAGATTTATTTAAGTTTTTGTCAAAAATTAGTAATGTACTTTTCAGGGGAGAATAAGGAAAGTGAAATAAATCTTGTGATTCGTGGTCTTGACTCCGGCTCATATCTGGAAAACAGAGCCTTGCTACACGATATTAAACCCAGGTAATTACGCAAAGCTTCCCTGATAAGTGTAATAATATATAATGATAATAGATGCTTCTACTCAGCCTCTAGGGGAGAATGGAAAATATCGGGAAGAATTATTTCTCTCGTCGTATTGTAAACAGCTTTCCGCGGATATAAAATGTACAATTATAAGATTAAAACCAGTTTTTAGCCAGTGATCATAAGAGATGTAAAACTCAAAAATAAAATCACCCAATCATTAGATTAAAAACTATTAGTTGAAAAGTTTAAACACTGTATTTCTTAAGGTATTTTAATTGGGGAAAAGAAATAGTTCAGCTTTGTCAGAAAATATACATTTCTATTAATTTTTTTAGGTTTATATTGCTGTATGACTCAGATGTAACTTTTGTTCGTCAAATAGAAGTTTACCAAGCCAATAATCCAAACCTTAAAACTAGAGTTTACTTCCTTATGTACAAGGAATGGTTGCAATGCTATTTTATAAAAATTATGAAATAAGGAACTGCTAGTCAGAATTTGGGTGAAATAATAATACAATGAAAACCAGGTAGCTGCTTAAATTTAGAAATTATGCCTATTAAAAATTAAAATAACTTACCTAAACACCAGGGTTTCGGATCCGCATTGATTTTATGCGGATCCGGATCCGGATCCGGATCCTCAAAATTTGGTCAGTGCGGATCCGGATCCGGATCCGGATGCGGATCCGGATCCTACTGGATCCGGATCCGGATCTTTGACAATAAAAATAAAATCACCAAATTTTTCAAAAAAATTTTATTCTTTAATTCGAAGTCAAAAATACTTTTAATTTTCAAGTCTGAACCTAAACCTTAAAGATTGGCTCTCATCAAGAGAATGTCTGAGATTTTATATAAAATTAGGTAGATTTTTCCTTTTTTTCCGCATTTTTTGGAGTCTAAGGATCCGGATCCGCATTTTTTTGCGGATCCGGATCCGGATCCTTGGACTCAAAAATATGCGGATCCTTGCGGATCCGGATCCGGATCCAGATCCGGATCCGAAACCCTGCTAAACACAAAACCTTTTAATCTAAAGTACTTTTACGTATTGATGAATTTCCTTACCCTAGTCATAACCGTAACTGCACTAATAGGAATGTTGCGTATTGTTGATAACAAAATTAAAATAGATATATAATATATGTGGATATAATGACAGGGGAAAAAAACGCTCGTCAATTCAGGTTGATAATATACATCATTTATTTTTCAGTTCATTCATCCAGTAGAAGGTTAAGAAATGGGATAAAGAGGGTGTATTTTGGCGAACGTTTGTCTATCCAGCTATAAGTATAACTTAAATAGAGACCAAGATAATCTGGTGTATATTATAATCAAAGTAATGACAAGTCCATTTAATCTAACATGCAGAAGACAAAAGCAGCTTTAAGTTTTTTGGTTGGCAACCAATCTTTTTTAAAGATACGGAAGAACAATAGTTGTTATACCTAAAGAAAAAGACATGGCCCCGTTCAAATAAAAAAATATATTATCTAACATTGAACTGATAACCAGGGGTCGGTAGAGGAGCAAGCTTATCTTACAGTTATCCGAAGAGAAAAAGAAGCTTTTGAAAAATTAATCAAGGAATATTGTTTAATTGATATGGACCTTTAGTAGAATTAATTAATTTGAATCTTAACATAAAAAGGGGTAAATTCTTCCTTTATTACGTCTTTTGCATAGTTTCTTAGGTTGATTCTCATTGGAATTGAAATAATCTAATATGTAAAGTTACTGTGTTATTATTGGTTTAGTGATGGAGATCTTTTTAAAAAGAATTTAGTTGTGCATGTTAGTTTCATTAATGATATAACTGCATTTAATTTAAACTATCCTATCAATATCATTTAAAGAATTAAGGTTTTATTTGTTTGTAGATTTCGATATCTACTTAAAAGATTCATATAGGACCTGGGATGGTTATAGGCTATTTTGTTTTTATTAGATTTAAGTCTTAGGATTGATTTAGGCTAGTTTTTCCCAGTTTAAGTAGAATAGAATAGAATTTATTAACTAATGCAATAGGTACATTTAATTATTAAATATACATAATCATATTAAAAATTGCATAGCAAGGATCGGAGTAATTAAGCCTTGAAGTAGGCCGTAAATTTACCCCTTTAGTTAGAGGGTCCCTAGATGCTAGTAATATACACATTGCTTACAAATGACCGAACAATTCTTCTTTGATTTAATCTTTTCTCTGAATAATTATAAAAAATGTTCATATTTATTTAAACTAATAACCCAAAGGACAAAGCAACAATGGTTATACCCGAGGACAGAGAGGGCAAAACTGTTGATAATGACCAGCTGTCACGTGACCCTCAGAAACCATCTCAGGTAAAACAGTTGATAATGACCAGCTGTCACGTGACCCTCAGAAACCATCTCAGGTAAAACAGTTGATAATGACCAGCTGTCACGTGACCATCAGAAACCATCTCAGGTAAAACGGTTGATAATGACCAGCTGTCACGTGACCCTCAGAAACCATCTCAGGTAAAACAGTTGATAATGACCAGCTGTCACGTGACCCTCAGAAACCATCTCAGGTAAAACAGTTGATAATGACCAGCTGTCACGTGACCATCAGAAACCATCTCAGGTAAAACGGTTGATAATGACCAGCTGTCACGTGACCCTCAGAAACCATCTCAGGTAAAACGGTTGATAATGACCAGCTGTCACGTGACACTCAAAAACCATCTCAGGTAAAATAGTTGATAATGACCATCTTTCACGTGACCCTCAGAAACCATCTCAGGTAAAATAGCTGATAACGACCATCTGTCACGTGACACTCAGAAACCATCTCAGGTAAAATAGTTGATAAAGACCAGCTGTCGCCTGACCCTCAAAAACCATCTCAGGTAAAAGAGTTGATAATGACCAGCTGTCACGTGACCCTCAGAAACCATCTCAGGTAAAACAGTTGATAATGACCAACTGTCACGTGACCCTCAGTAACCATCTCAGGTAAAATAGTTTATCATTCCAGCTGTCGCATGACTCTCAGTAAATGATCAGCTGTCACGTGACCCTCAGAAACCACCAGCTGTTGTCACGTGACCCTCAGAAACCATCATAGTTAGAATATCTTTATTACAATTAAAGACTTATTTTGATTTTTAAGTATGGTGATATGAAAGAAATATATTTTTTTTAGACCATGATTAGATTACCATATTATTTTTTAAGAGTAACTATTTGTGTCTTTTTATGTACTTAAAATAGATATCTTTATTCATCTTGTAATTTAGATTTGAAAATTAAGATTATATTTATGCTTTTTGGACTTATCTAAAGTGTTTGATAGGTACTTTTACAACATTTCATGCATTAGTCAATAATATTACCTACTAAGGATTTAATAGCGGAGAACTTTATCTTAATTGACTAATTTAAACTGTTGAATCCTAATCCTCAAAATTTTGTATGACAACTCAGATATTTGTTTAGATACTGCTCGAGTCTCAAAATATTACGAGCAGAAAAGGTGGACTGAACAAGCCTTTAGTACAGGGACTAATACTTAAAAACTATTTGACTTTTTTATAGAGACTGTTCTCTATAATACATAATATTTGTATTTTCATAGTAGAACAATTGTGAAAGTTTACTCGTGTACTTATATACATAGAACTTTAAGTTCCAAGATAAATTATCAAGAATTAAGGCTGTTTAGGTAAAACTGAAAAAAGGGATGTCAAATGCTATTACAAAGATTCCAAAAACACTTAGTTTAAGTATTGGTCTTCAGTCAAAAGTAATTGTTGATATGCGTGAGTTTCGGAGCGAGTTGCCGAGCCTCTTGCACAAGCGAGGCATTGACATAGATCCTATCACCCTCGAGGTAAGTTTTATATATGCCAGGAAAGGAGGGATGCCATACCTATTACTTATATTATATTTCCTCATATCGATATTGTTTTTTTTTTTCAAAACATCAAATGGGACTATGCACGAGTGAGACCAAGTGATTCTAAGCGCCTTCCAGCATTGATCCTTAGTATTTTTTTAGTGAATATACTAGGTTTATGTTTAATATTTTTCGTGGTTTTATATGAAAAAACGTTGAAATTATAAGCATTTTTTGATAAAATATCGACAAATGTTTTGTTGAGTTCAAACTGTTGTTTCAAAAGGTTTGATTCAAAAGTGTTATTTCGATAAAAAATGAATATATAGAAAAAGAGTTGGTAACTTGTAATATTGTAAACACAACAGTTTAATTAATGTACTTTTTCAATTTACAGCATTTGATGATTTTTTGCCGTGTTATTTTATTTTGTCCTTTGAACTCAACAAAGCACTTGATGATATGAACGAAAAAATGCTGAACATTTTTAAAAATTTCATATAGAAACCAAATATTAAACATAAACCTAGTATAGGTATATTCACTAAAAGTCACTGAAGATTAACGCTGTAAGATGCTAAGAATCACTTGGTCTCGTTCGTGCATACAATTAAATGTTATATTTATAAAACATTAAACAATTCTAAACAAATTTCTTTTATTTTATTTAAATGTTACAGGTCGGTGATTACATCTTGACACCTGAGATTTGTGTTGAGAGAAAGTCTGTCAGTGATTTAATTGGCAGTCTTAACAACGGAAGATTATATAATCAGGCCACCAGCATGTCCAGGTTATCAACTTTTCAATCTACAATACTTTCTCCCCCCTTGACGGATTTCATTTAAAATAAGTCCGAAAAAGGGTTTAACTTATATAAAAAAGTTATTTTAGAACGTTATCTAATACTAGCGGTTGAGCCACTATCATCTAGGAAAGAAAAATAGAAATATCCTAAAACCTTCCTGGGACCAATACGAAGTTTCCCAAAAATGTAGAACTCAATCGGTTCATTCAGTAACTACCTATCGAAATCTTAAACTACAGACATAAAACCTAACTACTTTATATAATAGGATGTAACCATAAAATGAACATACTCAAATTACTTTACCTTAATTTTGGAATGTTCACGTAATCCTTGTTTTACATAATCAACTTAATATGCTTGCATTTGGCTAAAATAACGTTACCTCTCATACACCCCCTTTACCCCCCTCCCCTCCTACTGGATTAATTACCTAACCAATAAATTATATCATATTAGCAAACAAAATTGACGACAAATTTTCCCCTGTCAATATATCCACGTATATCCTATATCCATCGCTACTTTGTTATTATTATATTTAGATTTTATGAGAGGCCAATGTTATTGATAGAGTTCGATGATAAGGGGTCCTTTTCTTTCCAAGGAAAATATTATCTGTCAAAGGTAATTAGCAACCTTATTGTAAAATGTAATACATTTTCAGTTGTTGGGTCCCTATCCTTGGCTGAAGTCTCTAGATATTTAAAAATGGGGGACCCGGATGTGCAACTTTTTGTTGGCTTAAAACACAAGAACTTAACAAAGGGGGGGGTTTTTAATGCAACCATCTCGTAATCAGTGAGCAAATGACACTTAGAATTCGAATTTCGATCTGAACTTTTGCATGAGTAATCCTTGGTAGGTCTATTTTCCCTAAATCGAACAAAAAGTTGTAAAAGTAACGGCTAGCGGCTCAGCCGTTTTTTGCCTATTTTCAGGGTAAATCCATCATCAATTACCTAGGAATCGACTTTATAAAACATATTTTTGGTTTAATTCATGTTAAATGATAGCAATAACCAATTTTAAAACTTCTAGTACCAACAGCTACCGTCTAGAACCGTTTGACATCGTTTTGGAGTAGAAAAGAGTATTATGTTGAGAGAGGTTTCGTGACTAATTTGCAGTATAAATATCAAAAAAATGGCAAAATAGCTGAGCCGCCAGCCGTTAGCCGTTACTTTTCCAACTTTTTGTTCGATTTAGGGAAAATAGACCTACCAAGGATTACTCATGCAAAATTATAGATGGAAATTCGAATTCTAAGTGCCATTTGCTCACTGATTACGAGATGGTTGCATTAAAAACCCCCCCCTTTGATAAACTTTTTTTTCTACACAGTCTAACATTTCTTAAAAGCAACTGTAATGCCGAATACAAATGCTGTAACTCTTTGAGTTCCTTTCTGTTTTAGATCTAGTTACAAAGGTAGTACAGCCGCCTCCCCCCTTTTAAACTATTAAAGCGTGTCTACTATTTGTAACAGTATTGTTAAAGATGTATTCTCGGAATATGTGTTTACTTTAACCAACTGAAAAGTGTTTGTTGACCTGGTGCATTTTTTGCAGTCTTTAAAAAAATGTTATAGTCATCGTTATTTTAGTCAAATACTGCCCAAGCTTTTTTTTTCAAGTAGTTCTAACCAAATTAATATTTTTCATCTTTAGGATATTCAATATTCTGACATAATGGCCAAGTTACAGTTGTTAACCATACACTTCCCTAAACTAAGAATTCTGTGGAGCCCAAGTCCACATGCTACTGCCGAACTTTTCTATGAACTCAAACAGGTAAGAAAACCACTTCGCATCATAAGAAGCTTGACTTCTGAAACAGGTAAACTTCACTAATTCTCAATGTTATATTTTCTTATGCTTTTTAATAGATTTGCAAATGACCTTTAACAACCTTGATAATAGTAGAATCTTCATTATCTTTGACTTATGTAATTACTGGTTCATATCGATAATTTGATTACTCTGTTATTTCCCGTTACTATTCTTATCTTGATTTCTCTATGGTTTGACTTTGTACATGACTTTACTTGATTGATTGATTGATTGGTTTATGATAGCTTTGTTGAATCTTCATTACACCTAAACAAATACATTATCACAGATCAGCGTTTTTTTTTATAGAGGTTTAATCTCATTTGAATTCACATTTCAAAAGATAATAGTAAAAGCATCCAAAAATACTGAAGCTGTAAACTTACAGACTTACCAAAATATTTGCTGAAAACCTTTTTTGGGTATAATAACCAATCCTATCAAATAAATTAGTGACGTTTTTAATTTTTTTGTCTGGAGCTTAAGATTTCAATAACTTCTAAGCTGCTCAGTGTTGTCCTTTTTAGGCTTTTTTTCTGTCCCCTTCGTACCCCTTTAAATGCAAAGCTCTTAGATGCTAGGGGAGCAGAAACTGTTTTAGAAAATGCTGACAAAATGAAAAATATTGTCATTTTATATTATTATTCACTATTTTCTTAGGGGCGGGACCAGCCTGACCCTAAGACTGCAGCCACTCTTGGTGTGGACATCATTGATGACTTCAACTCTGACAAATATAATCCTCAAGTCAGAGATTTCTTGGCAAAACTTCCAGGTAGGAAAATTGTGAATGTTATTTACAGGCAAAATAGTTTTCAGGTGAAAATTCTCACCATGAGGCCTTGAATTTCAGTCAAAAAGTGAGAATTATTTCAAAATGACAAAATTATATAATTTTTTGTCCAAGCATAAAGGCTTCAATAGGGTCTAAATTAAACAACTTAAATTTCTACATGAATCAACATAAGCTAATTGCATTAAGCAAACTCAATTGCCATTCTAAAAGAGCGAGGTCATATTTTAATCCTTAGGTCACTATGTCCAAACCAGCCTTGACTAATCAATTAACTTACTGTAGAACCTTATTTAGGTATCACCACAAAGAATATTTTCTGTATCCTAAATAATTGTGAAAACCTGCTTGATTTAGTTCAATATACAGAGGTATCCATATTTTCCTCACACACAAAGTGAACATTCAGTATTTCTGTCCTGTCATTATCTTTTTTTTCAATTTTACAGTTAATCATCAGCAAACAATTTTACATTGGATGTTAAAGGTTCGAATTTAGCAAAGTATAAATACCTAAACATTATATTATATATGTATTGTACAATACATTATTAAGACATAAAATTTGATGGCTTGATTACTATTTGCCTTTCTTTATGTTTTTAGAAACCTTTATTTCTTATATAATATAGTAGAATATAGTACATATCCACGTTTTACACCATTAAAGCAACTGCCATGCCAAATTTTGGTGTTGTACTTCTATTTTAAATTCTTAAAACTCACATATTTACGGAATTTTAGCACAGCCTACCTCCCCCTCATTAGTTGATTTTAGTCCAATTTATTATTTAAACATGATGATTTTTTTGATATTTTGACATTTTTTATCATCCTATTAACATGATTTTTATTTTAACTATTCACGGCACCATGAAACAAGCGAAGCATCTTAATAAACTGTCTAATAACTTCAATACGTCGATTTCAATGAAATATTGAATAAGAAACCTAACATCATTATTTTTTTCTCAGCTTTCGAAATTGTTTTCTGTTCGTTTGTTTCACTGATTTGTTAAGCTTTCCTTTTATTAATGTTGTAATCCTTGTTTTCAGGAGGACCTGGCTAAAATGCTGGGCAGTCACCAGGCCGCCCACCAACTCTACACTGCACTCCATGACAAAATTGAAGTACCTGAAACCAGTACCAACCAGAGTAAACAAAACAAAAAACCGGTTTTCAAATCAAGATTCAAGTCAAAAAAGAAGACTTAAAATATTCTCAATTAAATTTATGTATTTTGATTCTGTGATATTTAATTTTTTCTGTGAATCAACTTTAATTTATAAGTATTAAATGATTTCATAATATTTTAATCAATTTTGGTAATATTCGTAGAATCTACATTTTCCAGATCATCTGCGTTTAAATATGTAAAATAAATTAAAATGAATATTTCAGAGATAGAGAGAGGTGAAAATGGTTGAGGTCGATGCTGGGTTGCGCCAGGCTCTTCTGGAGACTGTTACAGGTATACAGCAGGAAGGGAGGGGAGAATTGGTCTGTTTATTACACTAGTCCTCAGAATAACATTTTTCATTCGTTTACATAACAACCTTGGAGACCTTTAACGGATTTTGATGGGTTTGTTCATTAAACTGAATGGTTAAACGTTTCTACCACTAATTATAATCTACAGTAGGGATAATTTTGTGTATCATCATTAGAAATGTACATAAATTTTTTGGCCTTTGTCTTATCCCTTTAGATCTCAGCATTTATTTTGCATAATATTTAGGTCTAATGAGCCCTGATCAGGGAAGTAGGGCACAGGCAGAGGAACAAATCAAAGCTTTAGAGGTATAAATTTATTTCCAGTAGGGCTTCGAAACCGATTAATATCCGCTGTGCTTGAAACAGTTCTAAGCCACACTGAAAATTCATGTATCGTATTATATTCGTAGACTTGAACGCAACATAGAAAATAATTACATATTTGAAAGAAGAAAAAAAACATTACAAGTGCCAATAGAGGCCTCTAGGGGCGTAGCCGCTAGTAACTATTTTAGTAACTAAGAAATATCTTTAGAAATCGAACTTTTATTAGTTATTTCATCCTAACTTACAAAAATTAAACTATTCTGAATATTCTAACACTTTTAAAAGTCTAAAGTAATCAAATTCTTTAATCTTTAGGTAACAGATGACTTTGGAGTACTGTTGTGTCAAATGACCCTGGACAATGAATGTTCTCTGTCAATCCGTCAACTAGCAGCTGTGCTCCTTAGACAATACATTGACTCTCACTGGTCCCAGGTAAAGTTTCATTGTCAATATGGCAGTAATGATTTAAAAAAAACATATAGCGTTTTAATTGCAAAAGAAATTTTAATATAGCAGACCCCGTCATATCATTAATTTTTTGCACATTGAAAAAAATATTGGATTTTCAATAATTCTTTTTTTAATGTATAGCTGAACTAAATCTTCTTATGAAGTGCACGAATATGCGATAAAACGTTATACAGACAACCACCTTTTGATTGCACATTCTTTGTCTGGAAGTCCTAACTTTGTATGGCAATGAGTTTTGGTGCCAAGAATACTCTTACTATTAAAGTCGTGTACCTGACATAGCAGCATCAAAAGAATTATTTTTAAAATCTTTAGTTATGGTTCGGTGTTGGGCCGAGATTCGAACCCACATTCCCCCCCCCCCCCCACTCATTTTTAATCAAAATTAATTTGTTGGCTAGGATGGAGAAAAGTTCCGTGCTCCCGAGACAACTCCTAATGCCAAGGCCATGATTAGACAGATGCTGCCTATGGGACTGAAGGAATCTATCAGCAAAGGTAGGATTGTTAAGACTTTAAACATAGCGTTTTAACTGAGAAATATTATGTTCCAAAGCTTTAGGATTTATACATGCCTGTCTATACGAAATTTGCGCATTATGGCTGTTTTGATTACATGATTTTCATTTTTTGCTTAAAGAATCCTAAAATAATTCCAGTCATTCTAAAAGAAAGTATTTTTTATTATAAAAAGACATAACTAATATTGTGAAACATTATTGTAGTTATGTTTTGATATACATAGAAAAAAATATGTTTTAAATTTCTCTATGTTAGATTGATATTTTAAACACTTACAATGTTTGTTGTTTTTAGTGCGGAATACTGTCGCCTTCTCCCTGGCGGCCATAGCCCATTGGGATTGGCCAGACCACTGGCCTCAGCTCTTTGATATTCTAATGCAGGTTCGAATTATATTATCAGCCTTTAATATCAGCTATAATAACTAACCATATCAATTGCTCTAACCAATAACTTAAAATTCGCGAAAAAAATTGTAATTTCAGCTGATTTTGAAAGAAAGTCTTAATAATAATACTAAGGTAGACCCCCAAAAAACAGCTAAAATTATAAAATTTTTTGTTGTGAATTAATTCTGTTGTTGGTTATACCAATACTATTTATGGCTCAATAAGTCATTAAACTTATATGTATGTGATAGACATTGTAAACGTATTTTTCATGTTCAAAAACAGTTTCTTAAGTTTCAAAACTAAAATTTATTAAAATTTCAAAATTGAACAAAAATATTTCTAAGAGGATTACCAAAAATTTTAATATGCAAAAGTACCTTAAAATTATTAACCTTCAAAAGATACAAGTAATTGTGACCTAAATCTTTAATACTATCAATTCTCAATAATTAAAGTACAAAATGCCACCAATTTATTATGAAAACTTATTCGTGTGTTTATAGGCAATAAAAGGAACAGACGAGTTCGCCGTGCAAGGAGCAGTTAGGGTGCTGAAGGAATTGTCACGTGACTTGACAGATTCTCAAATACCTACTGTTGCCCCAGTAATTCTACCTGACATCTACAGGTTAACTAAACATAAACTTTGCGCACGCATGTGTCCACGCTCGTATTTATATTATTTGATTTTCTCGTCTGATAATTGAGATAGATGGTTGGATTTTATTGTGAAGATTCCCTAGGCAAAAGCAATGAAAAATAACATTCAGTTATTTACTCTCTTGGTCCAAAAGCTTTTTAAGATCGTATGAGAAAATAATGTATATCCTAATATACAAAGTAGTAAGGTGTTTTTTTTCTGTATTTTAAGATTTCCATAACTACTGAACCCTTTCAGAGAAGCTTCACATAGGTTCTGTGATGATTTTAAACTATTGAACTTTTAGATTGAGTCTTGGGATGGTTTTTGGCTTTTTTTTCTGTCGTTCCCTCTATACATTAAAACTCAGAGTCCAAAGATGATGGGGGCGCAGCCGCTAGTATTTCTAAATAGACATTGTTGTTGAAAAATTCCTAATTTAATTTTCTCTAGAATATTCTGTGAGACGGAAAGATACACCGTGGGGACTCGATCCCGTGCTGTGGAAATATTCACCACCCTTACTAGTATGATTTGTACTATAGGTCAGTAATATATATTTCTAGTATGTCTTGAACAACCGCTAGGTCAGAATTATACTGTATAGCCGTATTATATACGATTTTCCACGATAATAAGATAAAATAATGATACATCAATCCATGTTTTGTTAGCCAGGGATTCGGTCTATCTGGGCCAACAAAATTGGATTTCATATTTTATTTAATCTTTATTTTACTATCTGCGAAAAAGGTGTCTAGGATATGATTCGATAAATAAATATTATTTGTATGTGAAAAATTGTATTTTGAAAAAATAGGCCTTTCCTTATAAAGGTGAGTTATATTGCCCTCAAAGTTATGAAAACTAATCGTTACTGAGATGAAAGAACTGATTAATAAATAAGGTCCATGTTGTTGACAACAAATTTTCACCTGTCAATATATCCACTCATATTCAACTTACATTTCTAGGTGAGGTAAACAAAAGCCTCCAGAAGACCTTATTGAACCCCTTTCTGTCGACCTTTTCCGAGGCCCTGGTCTCCTCCCTGGCTGTTCAGGACTCACATAACTCAGACACTGGCCTTAAGACCCAGGTAGACACGAATGATAGTCGTCAAGGAGGTGATTGGTTCAAGTCGAGTCTAAAAACTTCCAGAACCAAAAGTTGCAGAGTTTTCTTGGGAGGGTTGATGTGACGTTTCAAAAGCTACATTGTAAGGGATATCTCTATCGGTTCAGCGATTACTGAGATCCTTCGGTACACACAGACATAAATCTTTTTACTTTATTATAAGGATGTAATTTCTAGGTTGTGAAAGCCTTGACTGTGTTAATCAAGAATGTTCCCAAACAAATGTCGCAATGGATGCCCCAGATACTTCCTCCTGTCTGGGCCACACTCACATCTTCAGGTATTATTAATGGATGCTCCAGATACTTCCTCCTGTGTGGGCCACACTCTCATCTTCAGGTATTATTAATGGATGCTTCAGATACTTCTTCCTGTCTGGGCCACACTCACATCTTCTGGTATTATTAATGGATGCTCCAGATACTTCCTGTACTAGGCCAGAATAAAGAGGGCCAGTATTTTGAACTATAAAGGGGGGGGGGGGGGAACTTGAAACAGCTATCTGTGGGAAGAAAATGGAAGACATCTTTTTCTGCAAAATCATTACTCGTTATTTGAACGGTAATATAATTTACCTAAAAAACATTACAATTAGTAAAAGGTAAATTATATATAAAAAATGAAAAATTTAAGAACTAAATTTAAAAAACTAAAATCACTTAAGTTTTACAATTAAAATTAAATTGACTAGATTACTAATACTCTTTTAGAGGGTTTCTTATGAAAAAGTTTCTTACTTCAGACGTCATGGGTTGAAAGGCACAAAGCATAGGATCTTAAGTGTCGAATTCCTCATGAAGGTTATGGCATTAGACCAGAAAGAGGCCAGATTCGCCAAAAGAAAAACCATAAAAAAGGGTTGACACTCCGGGGACGTCACCATAGCTTTGTCCTTTAGGATCACAAGTAAAGCATAACTATTACATAATTAACAAAGGTCTGAAACACATTAACTATAGTTGACTCTTAAATAAAAAAGAAAATATTTGCTTTTACTTTAAAAGAAGAAACAAAATGAAAGTAAAGTAAACTTGAATTATTTATTATATTAATTTAAATAAAGAGAATTAAACTAAAATCACTGAATTATTGAAGTTGAAACATTAATTCTCAAGAGACAACTGAACAATTGACTGAAATAATATTGAATAGAAATATTACAATGTAACAGAGAGAGGGGGGGGGTAGTCAAGTACAAATGAGTTGGAACAAAACAAGTTTGAAGAAACAAGAAAATTTGTACATTTAAACTTTGAAAAAGAAAGGGTTGTAAAAACCAGAATCTAAACACAAAAATCTAGATCGAGCTTATTTGAAAAGGGTGAATTAATATGACAGTGTTCATACAAAACATATAATATAATAACACATATGTCAAATAAGAGCAAATAATGCAGTCAGATGTTTAGATTACTAAATATTGATAAAAAAGGGAATTGATACTTTCAGTGTCATTTCGACTACAACACTTCCTCCTGTCTGGGCCACACTCACATCTTCTGGTATTATTAATGGATGCTCCAGATACTTCCTCCTGTCTGGGCCACACTCACATCTTCAGGTGTTATTAATGGATGCCTCAAATACTTCCTCCTGTCTGGGCCACACTAACATCTTCAGGTATTATTAATGGATGCTCCAGATACTTTCTCCTGTCTGGGCCACACTCACATCTTCAAGTATTATTAATGGATGCCCAAGTTATTTTTTTTAGTGAGCTATCAAATAAGTTTTATATGTCGGTTGATATGAAGGCTTAAAAAGCCATTGAAAAGTAAAAATATTTTTAATCCTGAAAGCTGACGTAAACATCAGGGAGGGAGGGGACATTGGGCTTTTAATGCACTAGTTTTATTCGTTGGCCTTACAACTTTTGGTACTTCTATTGTATTTTAATTGGTTGGTTCATTAGTTGGGTGTTCAAACGTTTTAACCACTAATTGTAATTTACTTAAGTTGTAATTTAGTGAATCATTAATTGGGATGTACATCAAATTATCGGTCATTGTCTTATACCCTCAGAGCCCTGCGTAAACTTCCTTATTTTGTTTAGCTGAGAAGTATGTGAGAGAGGTGGTGAACGAGGGAGGTGGAGAGGATGAGTGTGTTGACAGTGACGGCGAGGTGCTCGGGTTCGAGGCCCTCATGTTCGCAATATTTGACTTTGTTGATGCCATGGTCGAGAGCAAAAAGTTTAGGTAAATCAATATTATCATTACTGTTAATAATAGGGTTAGCATGTATTGCCTTGTAGAAAAAGGATGAACTTATCTATCATTTATGTGCGCAATTTTTAAATTCTGCAGTTAACCAACTGTATTATTTTCGACTTTTGTCTTGAAATCTTAATCTGATTAATGTCATAGCAGCAGTAGATACACTTTTAACATCTTAGGTTAGTACTTGGTTTTGGTCGAGATTCGAAACAATCAACTCTCCAACGCACGTCGACCGGATGCGCAACGTTTTACGCTACAGTCCCGAATATGTAGAATATGTTTTTATATGATGAAAATAAATTTTGTTTATTTTTAGGCCAGCTGTAAAGTCTGGATTGACGGATCTAATATACTACATTGTCATATACATGCAAATAACAGGTGAGTTTTTTTTATGCTTTTTGAAGAAAAGAAAAACATATTTGGATGAAGTGATAGAATGTTTTTTTGTCCTAATAAAAATCGTGCGTAAGTTGGCAATTTTGCAGTCAAAGTTTCGTGGGTTTACCACTTTTGGTGATTTTGGATTAGTATTTTCAGCAGGAATCTTAAGGGATAAGACAATGGCCCCTAAATTGATGTACTTCCTAATGATGAAACACAAAATTACCCCTTCTGTGGCGTAAAATTAGTGGTTGAAACGTTTGAACACTCAACGCAATAAACCAACCAATCAAAGTTTTATAAAGTCCCCAAGTCTATTAAGCCAACGAATAAGAAAAAATAAAGGAAAATATTTATTAAATATTCCTAGTGTATTTCATCATGTTTTGTACCTTAAATCAGAAATCACAGAATCTTCCATAGAATAATAAGAACACTAATATTCAGAGGAGCAGTGTCAGAAGTGGAGTGAGAACCCGGACAGCTTTGTGGAGGATGAGGATGAGGATTCCTTCGCCTACTCGGTCAGGATCAGTGCTCAGGTAAAGACTAATGTTGTTTGTCGCATCGTATTATAAACAACTTTCCTCGGATATACAATATACAATTATAAGATTAAAACCAGCTTTTTAAGCCGTGAGAAACCAAAGGCACTAGCTAAAAAAACTGACTTAAATTTTATTTTTGTATAGGTATTTTTATATTCGTAGAAAAAATGGATACATTACGATGCTGTACATCATTTTAGTATGGCTGAGAACCGGTTCTAATCCACCAGATATTAATCGGTTTCGAAGCGATACTAGAAAATAGTTTATGTTACGTTTGGGGTGTGACATTTTATAGTAATTGCAGAATAACTGCTTCAAAATATATATAAAGGTAAGTATACCATTTAAACATTCTTAGAGCTTCCGTAATGTCATTTAATCAACCCTTTAATTACATATTCTTTATCTGATATATAAGTTCAATTCTATAAGCCAAGGTATTCCATCAAATGACACATGTTTAATTCTTTTTATGGCTGAAAGTAGATTGGACTCAAAGACACTGTTGATAAGCGGCAAAATTTAACTACATCAATGATGTGTAATTAGTTGAAAATTATCTAGTACACAAAAGCAGACAAATGGTTCGATTAATATTTAAAAATTTAGAAATTCAATACCTACTACCTACTGTTTTTAAGGATCTTTTGATGGCACTATTCCGTGAGTTTGAATCAGACTGCTGTATAAGTTTATGCCAAATCATAGAGAAGCATCTCACAGAAGCTGCTCAGGAATGGATGCTCTTGTTTTTGTATATTAAAACATATTAAAACTAATGTAAAAAAGAGACAACAAACTGGATTCAGTGTTGGGGACCTTTTTCGTCTGCGAGCAAATTGCTTTCTTCTCATTGTAGCGACTTGGCTATGTTAATATTTGCGACGCTATTGGCTGATATTCAAAACACAATTAAAAGTTGGCACAGGGTCCAAGGGGTGGGGACATACAGTTTTTTAACCCCTTCCCCCTCTTTTGTTTTACTCTAATATGTATTTATGAATAAAAGTAAAGTAAAATAAAAACAATATAAATGGGGGAGATATTGGCAAATAAATAAACCAACATTCAACATTTTAATTCACTCAAAAGGTTTCAACTTAAGAATTTGTGAGGTGCAGTGGGGATGTGTTGGGTCTTACACAATGTAAATCAACTGATTATTTTGACATATTAACATAGATGAATCATTATTTGAATTAAAATCCAAGTATACCCATGAACCAGGCTAGAAGTGTAGGAAATGAAGAATGGTGGAAAATCCACGAGGCCGTGATGTTAGCCTTGGGGTCAACAGTCGTGTCCATGGAGCGGCATATTGATGAGGGAAAGGTCAGGGTTACGCGGATAATGAATCATTAATATAAAAATTCTGTAAATTTTTAGTATTTTCCAAATGTAGTTTTAAAAATGTAAGCATGATATTTATACTTTCATAGAAATATGTTACAAGAATGCATATATTACATTTACTTATTGCACATTTTCGTAAACTTTAAGATGCACAATAAAAACTTTTAAAGAAATGTTAACATGATCTAAATAACAAGTTCTATTTCCTCAAACAGTCTTCTAATATTGAAAAATTATCTTGGTCTTATAATTTTATTTATCCCTTTATCCCTGTGGCAAGGTTAACTTTGACATCACCAACTTCCTGACCAACGTGGTGCTAGCCGACATGAACAGCCCTGTCCACCCCTTCCTGCTGGGCCGCTGCCTGTGGCTGGCCTCCAAGTTTCCCAAGTACCAGTCCACCGAGATGATGACCGCTTTCCTGGAGGGAACTGTGCGCGGCCTTGCGCAGGATCAACCTCACCCAGTGCGCATCTCTGCCGTGCGCGCAATTTGGGGCTTCTGTGATCATCTCAAAACTGCCGGGGAAACCGGAAATGTCTCGTTAGCAAGTTTACTCGTCCCCCTGCTGCCTGCGCTAGTTGACGGCCTTGTAAACATGGCTGCAAACTTCAGCCAGTCATCAGAAATCCTCGGATTAATTCTAGAAAACCTTGCAGTTGTCCTGGACTGCGATCAAAAGTTTACCGCCTCTCAAGAGGCCAAAGTGGCCCCACTGGCCATAGCCATATTTCTAAAATACAGTAGTGATCCTCTAATCATCGGTTTGTCCCAAGATCTGTTCAAGATCCTGTCCAAGAACCCCGAGTGTGTAATCTCCCTGCAGACCCGCCTCATCCCGACGATTGTGTCTATTCTGAACTCTACAAACCAGTTCCCTGGGCTAAAGAGCGTAGCCATGGATGTGTTGGAGACCTTGATCAGGTCCTCCCCGTTGCCTTTGTCTGATCATCTCATTCAGATTGCCTTCCCAGCTGTTATTCAGGAATAAACATAATATTTGAGAAAGTTTTAAACTTAAATGCATTTTCGTTACAACATGTATAACATTCTGCATGTATAGAACATTCTCTCCTATAAGCTGCATTCAGCTTAGATTCATGATTTTGGAGATGTCATGATGACTTTAAACCTGGAGAATTTGTTTCCTTCCAATCACTAACTTTAAACTTATTTAATCCTAGTTAGTAAACCAATTTTATAAAAATTTTAAAGTTGGAATATTAATTTCTAGAACAATTAGGCACTATCTATTGATTGCATCCTTATTAAATAATATGTAACTGGCTAGGTGACCCTATCAACTGATGACAACTCTATCCTCCAGAGTGGTGGGGAGTGTCTACGCGCCTATATCTCAGCCTCCCCTGAACAGATTTCAAACTTTGTGGACCCATCAGGCAAATAGCGTTTTTAGTGCCATAATTAAGAATAAATTAGGAAAAAGCAAGTAAAGAGATACAATGTTAAACAATGAAGAAAGGTCGTCTTTCGCCAAAAAATATTAACATGTTAAAATATTAAGTGAAAATATAAGGGAAATTTTATGAGATTCAAGGTTTTCTAATTTGGTCAGAAAAGTAAAAAAAATCGTCAGGAAACGACGTTTTTCAGCGAGAACGTCGCTCCCGAAGCAGTTTCTTCACAATTCCACATTGTAACTTTTGCAACTGTAATGCCAAATTTTAGTGATGTAACTCTCTTTTTATATGAGTTCCTTTTACTTTTAGTTTTGGATTTAAAAAGTGTTACAAATTCCCTCACCCTGCATTTATCCCTTCAATTATTTTGCGCTAAAAATTATATACCTCCCCAGGCAAAACCGGACTGCAGCATATTGTGAGTGTGGCCGGCCATCTGCTAAATCCGGCGGGCGTTGAGTCGTCCGCCACGTTTGTCGGCCGTTTGGTGACCTGTTTGATTAGAAAAACTGGGGATAGACTTGGAGATAATCTGGATCTACTGCTTAAGGAATAAATTAACTATAAAATGAAATCTTGAAATAAAGATGATAATTAATTTTGCATTTTATGAGTGAGGCTACCTTATTATTCACTTTGTCTGTCCGCCAGATCGTCTGTAACGCTATACCAAGAAAAAATGTCATTTTCTTAGCTTTTATTTAAGATAGATTATTAAAATTTTGTTGATTATACCCTCTACCAATGAACACCAATTTTATAAGGGGGGGGGGGGAGTTCTGACACATTTGCGTAAACCTGGTGTATAGGCTTTATCTTTGGACTGAGAGGATAGGTTATTAGGGATAAAATCATTCTTATATGATGAATTTCCCCCAGATTTATGATTTTTTGGACAGGCCTCCAGGTTCCAGGATTTGAAGAAAAAACATACACATTTTGTCTCATAAGCTGACATCTAACTCTTAAAAAAAAAAAAATTTCATGTGTAGTTGAGAGACCACCTGGAGGCCTGGAGCTCCGGAACCTGGAGGCCTATCCAAAAAAATCTTAAATCTGGGGGAAATTCATCATATAAGAATGATTTTATTCCTAATAACCTATCCTCTCAGTCCAAAGATAAAGCCTATACACCAGGTTTACGCAAATGTGTCAGAACTCCCCCCCCCCCTTAACTTGGTCTGTCAGTCTGTGTACCAAGCTTCAAAAGACACAAATATTATTTTTCATAAAGGTTTTTATTCAAAGTATTTCTTGCATATTCTCTTTCTTTTTTTCTTCTGACAGCTTATCATCCACTCTATAACTCTTTTTGTTCGTTTGTCTATCTAAGATTTTTTATGCTTAAAGAAATATTGAATTGAACAAATGACAAAAATTTCAAAATCTCTCATTGTGCGGCTATAGTCTTTTATTTAGGCATGTTTAAGAAATTTTAAGAGCTTATTTTTTGATATCACCAAAGTAGCATTTTGCTTTCTAGCCATTTTTGAGATCTTAATAACACATAACTTACAAGTTAATTTCCTACTGCAGGCTGTATTGTCGAAGCTCCAAAGATCAGAAACATTGAGTGTTGCTCAGAGTCTTATCCTTGTATACGCTCAGCTCATTCATTCTCAGCTGGATGCTGTTCTTAACTTTCTATCTAGTGTCCCAGGTTAGATACATAGATATTGTTGGATAGATAATCGGATATATATTCAGATAGATAGTTGGATAGATGATCAGAGTTAGTTGGATGCAGTTCTTAACTTTCTATCTAGTGTCCCAGGTTAGGTACATAGTGGGATAGATAATCAGATAGATAGTTGGATAGTAATCAGTTACATAGTGTTCAGTTACATAGTTGGATAGATAATCAGATGGAAAGTTGGATAGATAATCAGATAGATTGTTGGATAGATAATCAGATAGATAGTTGGATAGATAATCAGATAGATAGTTGGATAGATGATAAGATTGATGCTTTAATAGATAAGGAGATAAATAGTCAATATAAAATACTTTCCAGTATAGCTTTGAAACCAATAAATATCCGATGGATTAGAACCAGTTCTTAGTCATACAAAAAATATCATGCATTGCATTGTTATTATTATTATTACGTATTTTATTGGTTTTTAATCAGTTTATAAACATAAAATCACAAAAATATTACTAAAAATATAAAATTTAAATTATTTACAATTACTATATAAAAATAAATTTGGTTTCTTTCATGTGTTCCGTCTTCTTTGAAGATGTGTTGAGTGCTGGTAATTTCTCGTCTAGTCAAAGTGAGGGCAATGGCATCTTTTTCATTAACACAAGGATTTTTGGTTATCCTGATTATCTGTTTACCCTGAGCCGTCAGCTTAAGAAACTGAAGAAAAAAAAGAATGAAAGTTTAAGTTAGAAAAAATTCATAGTTGAAAGAAATATTGACCGATATTAAGAAAGAGATACAAAAACTAACAAACAGATTTTCTTAATGGCCCTGTAATAACACTAACCCTTTTATCCTCTTATCCACTTATTATACGCATTCTGATATTTAGGAAAACGCATAACTATTGCTCTAAAATTCTTTAAAAACTCTTTTAACATTGACAATACAGGTTTAATTTTCTTATTTCTACATTCAAAAAGAAACCAAGCTGAAATAATAATTTCTGTATTGATTATTATAGCTTTATAGAATGGTATATTAGACGGTGCTCCCAAGAGAACATAATTGGCAACCCATGTTATATTAGATTGGTAAAGAAAAGTGTTAAAATATTCTAAAAGTAATTCTGTATTTGATGAACAATAAAGATAAAAATGACAAGAAGTTTCTCTAGGGGTGGGAAGATTTAAAGCTATTGTACATTGTGTACATGCTGGACTAGTGTCACTAAATTTTGATAAATTTGCATTAAAATAAAGAAGATTGTTACATAATTTAAAAGCAAAGTCTCTTATGTTCATGGGAAGGTAGGATAATCGCCACATGCACATAAACCTTGATTCTCTATTTATATCTATTTCATTACTGAGCCACGTATTTCTAGTTTTAACGGGTTGACAATTAGTTAACATAGATTTGGATATATCTAAGAAGTATCTAAAATCTTTTGCTCTCAAATTGGGCTTTGAAATAAAGACCAATATTGAAACAGATTTTTGAGAAAATTTTGTTTTACACCTATTTGAAAATACCCTTAGATTATGTTTCATTCTTATAAATTCATTTGGGGTTACATAACAGGAAGATTTCCTGCAAAATTCATCATAATTTAAAACATTGCCAAAGTTTGAGATAAAATTACTTAAGGTAAGATTTTTTAGTTCATTACCATACCTTAACCATGAGTTTATTGTGAAGAAAGTGTTATTGATCATATTTCCTTGATTATCCGTGAATAAATGATTATTAACAACTTGGGCAGCGAGAATGTTTCCACTAAATTTCCAATAATAATCACAAAAACGTAAAAAAGCTTTAACCAGATTGTACAAAATTGGGTTAGATTCTGGAATAATTTTATCAATTTGTATAGATAAAGGGTTTTCGGGATCTGCAAGATATTGTCTCAATTCTTTAACCCATGAATCATTTGCCTTAAGACCTTTTAAAAAAATGCTAACTTTAAGACTAGTGAGAAATTCTTTTGGGTTAGGCAGGCCAAGCCCACCCTTGCTACAGTCAAGAAAAATTCTATCCTTTGCAATCCTTCCCCCTTGTTTTAGAAAGCCTACAACACACTTTTCAAAGTCTGCTAAAAATTGGTCTGTTGGTTCGAAAATTGAACCTAGATATGATAATTGTGAATAAAAATATGTTTTTATAATAGAAACCCTTCCAGGAATACTAAGATTGAATAAATTCCAAAAATTGCGCAATTTTACAACTTTTGCCAATGTTTTATCCCAAATTAAATTAGTGTCATTTAAAGATTTGTGCAAGCTTAGACCTAAAATTGTGAAATTATCTGAAATTTCAAAATTCAGTTCCTCAACTTTTCTTATAAAATCTAAAGAAGGTAACCCACCAGTTATAATAATTTGAGTCTTAGAGTTGTTAACTTTAAGGTTTGATAATTTTCCAAAGCTGGTCAAAATATCATAACATTTTTGGAGAGATTCTGACTTTACTTCCATGAAGTTTTGCATATCGTCTGCAAAACCACTTGCTACATTTACTTTATTTTCATCTCTGTTAAAATTGTAAGGAATTGAATTTGGAATTTTAAGAGTGTTTGTTAGACATAATTTTATAACGAGTGGGTTTATTGCAATTTTAAATAAATTTGGAGATGGAAGGTCTCCTTGAATAATACCTATTTTATTTTCAAAATTTTGTGTTAAACCGCAATCAGTCAAGATACAAGATTTTCGGTTTTTAAAAGTAGAAGATACCATTAAAATAAATTTTGGACCAAAATTAGAGAAATGCAATACAGATTGTAAGTAGGTATTTCCTATTGTATCAAATGCCCTCGAAAAATCAATTATTAGACTTGCTAAAGGAGAATTTGTGGAGTTCGATTTTGAAAGCAGTTCATATACATTTATTAAACATTCTTGTATAAAATACTGATCGGAATAAGCTTTCTGAGCATTGTGTATTATGGAATCTAAAACAGTTTTAATCTTAAATTTATAACTCCACTATATAGTTTATAAGGAGATGTAAGTATACCAATGCTACGCCAATTTTTAATATTAGAAAGATCTTTATCTCCACCCTTTGGAATCAAATTGCTTCTACTTATATTCATCATACCTCTTAACTCCCCTTTATTAGCCATATAGTTAAAACCATGTAACATTGTATCTTTAATTAAATCCCAAAAATGTTTAATTGACGCCATAGGTATGCCATCTAAACCAACAGCAGCATTTAAATTAGCATTTTTAAGCACGGTTTCCAGTTCAGACATTTGAATAGGTAACTCAAGATTTAATTTATCTTCTTGCGATAATTTAAAAGGGTCAAAAATTGGATCATTTTCATTTCTTTCAAAAAATTCTTCAAAAGAAATTTCTGGCTCAACAGACGTGCTAAAAAGTTGTTTAAAGTGATTAACAATAAAATTTTGTCTCTCATCATCATTTTGAATAATATTCCCTGAGTAGTCTTTAATCAAAGATACAGATTCATGAGAGTTCTTATTTTTCAAAAGTTCAGAAAAGCTTCTAGTGCTTTTCTCATGGTTTAATAAGTTAAAATAATTTGTGTTTTCCAAAAGTCTTAGATTTTCCCTGTGTTCAATTTCCAAAAGTTTTGCCTCAGTTTCTTTAAAATTAACAGAATTAAAATCACCAATACTTCTTAAATATGATAATTGATCTGACAAATTATTTTTTTCCTCCTTTGTTGTTTTAACATAAAATGACTTAGATGATATACATGTATTTTTTATTTCATTTAATAAACATTCTAACATTAAGTCCGGTTCCAACTTAGTGTTATAAGATAAAAAAGTTTCAATACTGGGAAAAAGTGAACAGTTTTCTTCAATTTCATTACTATAAACTTTAATTAAATGTTTACAAAATTTGTCATTGGGTAGCTTTAAGATCGTTTTTTCAAGCCCCTGAATATACAAAGATAAAATGTTAATCCTATTAATTAGTAGAGTTAATTCATTTTTATTTGGAGGTTCTGTATTATCAACCATAAAGCTGTACACAGAAAATTTTACTGTAGAATATAAATGTTCAATATTAAGTAGGGAGCTATCAATAACTTTTGGTCTAGTGATATTCTTACTTTTTCCAAAGAAAGTGACAGGTTTATGGTCAAAATATTTTGATAGCCTATTTGGATATTCAACTTTTTTGATTAATGGACTAAATTGTGGGCTTGCCAAACAATGGTCAATCCTTGACCTATTTATAGCTTGTTCACTAAAAGGAATATAACTATAAGTTTTTAAATTTGGATACAAAAGTCTAAATTTGTCTACAATAAATCCATCCCTTATCCATGAAACTAAAGTTTTTGTGTGAATTAAGTTAGGTATTGCGCTCATGTTAAGAATTTCATAATTATTCAAAACTACGTTAGAATTTATAGGCAAATCACAAGTTAAACAGTTCAGATCTCCCAAGATAACAAACTTAGAAATTCCAATACTTTCAATTTTTTGTTTTAAGAGTGAATAAAAATCTTTATTTTGAGATTGAGTTGGACCATAACAGTTAATGATAAGCATTCGTTCATTATTTATATGCAAATCAACGATAATGACATTTTCACACCTAGATTTAAATATTCTATAAACTTTATGACAAAAATTTCTCCTTATCATTGTGATTACACCACGATCCCCTTTTGTGCTATTAAGATAAATATCATAATTTCCGAATTTACTTATCATTAAATAGTTTTTAAGAAATGTTACATTATTACCCACACGCGTGTCTTGAAGTAAAATTATATGTGAATTTGTTTTTAAAACTGCATTAATTTTCATTTTAAACTTCCCACCATCTTTATCTAGAGAGGCCAAACTTAAATTTAGCGAGTTCATATTTTGGCTTATAACTTTTACATTGTCTAAGCAAAAAGAATTTCCAGATGTAGGCTGGTTTCCTGGGGGAGGGGGACTTAAAATTACTTCTTCAAATATTAATTCCTCGCCTTTTTAAATTTAGGATCCCCTAAAAGCTTACAAAAAGACATATAATTTTTCTTAAAGTTAAAAATGTTTAGCCCTTTTTTGAAAGATAAAACTGAACCAAGAGACATAGTGTAATGTTTCAAAATATTTTTTTGCAATTTATGAGAAATGTCAATGTAGAGATTTGGATGATAAAATTGGGGTAAATTACAACCAAGGGCAGAAGGGGGAGAATGTAAAAGGGGGAATAACATTTCACACTTATAGTAAATATACCATTTAAAAGTAACAACAAAAAGGAGCAGTTTATATAAATAATGCATTATTTTGACAAGAATATTTTAAATCAATGATTATTTTGTTTACTCACATTTGTATATATTTACTAGAGAAAGGTTGCAAGAATTTGGTGTTTTCAAGCATTGCTTGAGGCGCAGGAGTTTTAAAACTTTCTAAAAATGTCCAGTTAGTACCTATCCTTGTTCTGTAAGAAACCATTATGGATTTTCCGGTTGCGCTGGGCCTAATAAGAATTTGCTTAGAGGTTAAATCTATGTCCTCAGATTTAACATTTTGGTACTTTTCTCTTAAACTTTTAATAATAGGAAACAATTGTTTAGGCCAATGAAAGTTAACATCTAACCCCTTAGTCTTTAGAGCCTTATCTAAAGCAGCCTTTCCTTGTTTAGTTTTGGATTTTAGTAATACTGGAACGATAAACTTTTCATTTTTCTCAAATGTTTCTTTTGCTAATGGGGTGATTACTACGTCCGATAAAACTTTAGGGGTGAGAGTAGAAGAAAGCTTTGTCTTCACCGTTTCAATCATAGAAATGTCAGAATCCCTATCAATGTGAACGCCTAAATCCAAGTTGGGGACCTTACTACTTAGAGAAGCAAGCATGGTTTCATTACACAAATCTTTATACCCTGCTGACCTTTCGATATCAGACACAAGGTCGCCAGAAGCCACATTGATAGCTACGGTGGCCTCTAGTTTCTCAATTCTTTCAATTAGCGTCTTCTGGTTATTAGATAACCCGAAAACAAACTTAGACAAATCATTCATCTTAGATTCTAGTTCAATAAACCAATTGGTTATTGGAGCTATGATTTTAGCCTTTTCACTAGGCTTCCCACTATTACATTGACTTAGCTTATCAAGTTCTTCCCTAATTTTTCCCGTTGTCTCAGTTATTTTAGAGAAGTGGTCAAAAGTAAAATTATTCCAATCTGCAGGGGTAGTGGAATTTTCTCGCTGCCCTTCAAGGGAGGAATTAGAGTTAGGGGTAATGTTATTAGTCATAATCACTAAGAATAAAATTAATTACCTTCACTAATATATTAAACTAAGGATGAATATCACAAATATCAATACTTTTAAATAAACACAAAAAAAACTTATCTTAAATTTTTCACTAGTGGAGCAGATTCGATGTGTGTTGGGCGGTCAAACTTGATGAGTCAGCTGTAGAATTAATTACAATTGTATTTGTACTGGTTAGCGGGCGGTCAAATCTAGATAATCTAGTCGGTGAAGAGTTATAAGTTGGGGTAGGGGAGGAGAGTGGTTAGGACAACCTTTCACCTCAAGCTCAACTGAATGATTCAAAAAATTGTATTACAGACAATTTTTCACGAATATTAAAATAAAATCATAAAATTAATACCAATTTTGTATTTGGCCCCTTGGGTCTAACAAAACGAGGCTTTATCTTAAATTTTTTAAATATCAGCGGAAAGCTGTCTATAATACTTTTTTACCAATTTCTTCCCCCTCAACCCCTTCAAATACATAACCTCTAGATAGATGCTAGTATAAAGAAAAAGGAATGAATAAATATAATATGTTTTAACATACTTTTTAATGTTCATTTTTGTGAAGGTCCCACTGGAAATTCCGCTCTGCATTTTGTGATGACTGAATGGGTCTCGAAGCAGCACATGTTCTTTGGATCATATGAGACTAAAGTGAGTCTGATGGCCCTTGCCAAGCTGCTCCAGTATGGGGTCAACAACAATGATGACAGGTTTGTATGTCCTTGTGTTAATTTCAAAAATGTTGATTTTGTATAGATATTTGGCATCATTTCCTTACGTGATGTATGTTTTTAAATTCCTATAACTATTAGGCACTAAGCGCAAAGGGATAGTTGCATGAAGTGCATTTCAGAAAATGATTGCAAGAATAATTTAAAAATAAAAACTTATATAATTTTTTATTACAATAAATTTTTAAACAATTAAACACCACTAAAATTGCCGGCATGCTGTTTTTTTTAAAGATAGGCCAGCCATATAAATTGCATCTATCATAAGAATATGATTTTCAAACTACGTGGTAGAAGATTGAAATTCTTCCAAATATATGACCTATAGATGTAGTTTAAACCTGCAATGGACATGAAAAAATATGTAGTTCACTCATTTCAAGTTTAAATGCATTTCGTGCAACTACCATTTTGATCTATATATATTGAAATAATTTTCCATTACTTTATTATTAAAAGTGCTGTTATTCTATGTTTGTCACTGTGTGTTTGCCTTTAAGATTTGTTGAGCTAAAATTTTATTTGATGTTGTCATCCTTGTTATTTATTAGGCTGAATGAGATAACAGTGAAGGGTGACGAAGTGTTCAACGACGCAGCGGGGCCTCGAACCCGTTCCACCCGTGCCTCGCGTCCTGCCCAGTTCAGCATGGTTCCTCTCCTAGCCAAGCTCACCAAGCTTCTGCTTATGGAGGTAAATAGAAGATGTCAGGAGGCCACTATGAATTTGAAATCGAAAAAACACCAAACATTTTCACCATACATTGGCTTTTTTAGGTTGGCAATTAGTTATATTTCAACGAAAAAATATAAAAACAAAATATATGTAACTTTCATTGAATTTTAATTGGTTTGTTCATTAAGTGTCAAAGCGTTTCAACCACTAACTTAATCTACAGAAAGGGTAATTTTGTGTATCATCAATTGGGATATACATCAATCTATCAGCCATTGTTTTATCCTTTTAGATCCCTGCTGTAATAATCATGTCTGTCCCCCTTTGCCTTACTCTAAATAGTTCCCTGTTGTAGGTTGCCAACCTGATGGAGTTTGGAGAAGATGATTCTGATGAAGATTATGACAGTGAGGGAGAGATAGATAGCCAGGATGGTAGTCTCAATGGTAGCAATGGTAAGATATCTTATATGATTTGTGCTTAGTTCCCTTCAGGACGATTGATCGAAAAAAATAAGAAGCATAAGTAAGACAAAAACTCAACTCAACTGGTCATTATAAAAAGCATGTTCTGAAAGTAGTAACATATTCTAGATCTCCATGATACATCAGTTTTTACATCCAATAGACGAATAAGAGAAATAAGCGCCATCCTGATATGTAGGTTTTGTGTTTCTCCTAATTGCAGATAGGCTTTGTAAGTTTTTTTTAGACGTAATGATATATTATCAATTTATTATTCGACTTTCAATAGGCCTTTGATAGTCAGTTGATGGTTTTTATTGATTATCTAAAACAAGACATTTCTAATTAGCGAAGGAAAAAAGTAGAAATACTTTTTATTAAAGGTGGAAAGAATGGAGTGGAATTGTCAGACCTGCTAGACGAAGGAGCTGAACTGATTGATCTCGAGGATGAAGATGAGGATCCGGATGCCAAGCTTGATCCCATCAATGCTGTCGACCTCAAGAAATATCTCATCTCTTTTCTGAGGTTAGATTTATGATTGTTTCTACTTCTAGTTTGATACAGGGAGGGAGGGAACAAAGAGCTATTTATTACACTAATCCCTAAAGTTTTATAATTACGTTTTCTTATTGGTTGGCTTACAATTTTGGGGACTTTTATTAAATTTTGATTTGTTGGTTCATTCAGTTGAGTGTCCAAACGTTTCAACCATTAATTATAATCTACAGATTTTTTGTGCTTCATCATTGGGGATGTACAGTGTACATCAATTTATCGGCCATTGTCTTATCCTTGCCTCCTATCGTTATTTCAAAATTTTTTGACCAACTTTTTAATAATTTTAGAGAGTTTTCCTCCCAGCCAGTGTTTGAGCATTTCCTTCCCCATCTCAACCCAACTGAAGCTCTCACCCTCCAACACATTCAACAAATTCAAATATAAGCTACTTAGCTATAGAGTAGCTGTTCTATTCACATAATCAAGTCTTGATGAGGCACTTAATTTTCAAGGTGACAGGAATAGAGTAAACTAATGAAATGGATATAGAATACACGCGGATATTATGACAGGGGAAAGACTATAGTCAATTTAGGTTGCTAACATGGAACTCTCGTATTGTCCTGTTCGTTTATTTAGTAGGAGGGGAGTGAATGGAGTGATGGTGTTGTAAGGGGGAATCGTTATTTTAGCCAGCTGTTTTACTTTATTAGAGATCATGAAAATCTGGTGTAAGATCCAAGTAATAATACATCCATTGCTACGTACGTGCAAGATCTCGCAAATGGCCGAAAAGTTCAGTCCACAATTTTCAGAGAAAGCTTAAGATTAATCATCAATCAATAAAACAAACATTTATGTTGGTGTCACAGGCTACAATTTTCCATAAGAAGAGAAAATATTCATAAAAGAATAAAAAGGGAAGATTTTCTCTATGTTTTAAAAAATAAAACAAGGAAGTTATTTAAGAAAATTTGAATCTCCTTAAAGAAAGATCCAACCTAAAAAAAACATAGTCAATCGGTTTTTCTTGAACGGAAAAAAACAAATGTAGTAAATTTTTTTAAAAATTGTATGAACTTAACTATGATTCAAAATGTTTACTCTAAATCACTGTAGGCGGGAAACAAGATGTAATTTGCCTGTCAGTTGAACATTTTTATCAAACAAAACCAGTTAGTTAACAAACCTATGATATTTTATGCTAGGGTTAGAATTTAATATGTGCCCTTTTTAAGGAATTAATTTTAACAATTTTATGTAAAATTCGGGCATTATTTAAGTTACCTGATTTTTTCAAAGTTATGTGATAATATTCAAACATTAATTTTGGCTGTTTTTATCAATTTTGGATAATAGGATAAGTTTTATAGAAAAATAAAGTTTATTTTATTTAATAAAGATATAAGAATTTTGTATGATTATATTGTAAAATGAAACTATGATTTGTATGTAATGAGGCGCATCAGATTATGATTATATGCATGTTATTGTACAATTAAGAGGATCACTACTATATTTTAGAAACATGGTTGTAAGTAAGCTTTTTATATATTTCTTCTTTTTTAATCTCTTGTATATTTTTTCAGATAATATTGTATAATGACGGAAAGTGTTGGTCCTAGTACATCTAAATCAACTAAAAAACCAGCACCGAGTCCCAAGGTATTTATTTTTAAAAGCGAAGCTTTTCTATAATTAGGGCCAGTCCGTCCGTAACGGTTAGCTCTTTTCTTTAATGTAGACATATTAGAATTCTCCTATAGATTACAAACTTTGCATGATGATTCCTTTAACAGTTAGGTGCAAATTAGAACGCGTAGCAACTCTATTATCGTTACTAGAAAGTCCGTACGTCCATGTAAGATGTGTTGATTTTTTATTTTGTTTTTTTTTGTATTTATTAGTATATGTCTAACTTTAATCCTCTTGCAATGTCATCTGTGAATGCTTCATCCCCTAGATAACCTAACGTAAAACTTTCAGGATGAATATGATTTTGTGAAGCACGCCAAAGGGTTGAATTCTCCGGCATTTTGTCGCGTGCCCGGTCAACTAACTCCAATTGGCAAAATGCAACATGAAATTAATCAACTGAAAAATGAGGTAAAGAGGACTATCCACGAACAAGAGCAAGTGATTCTAAGCATCTTCCAGCATTGACCCATAGTATTTTTTTAGTGAATATACTAGGTTTATGTTTAATATTTGCTTTATCTACTAAAAAATTAGGTTTCACCATGGTTTTATAAGAAAAAATCTTTGAAATGTTAAGCATTGTTTGGTGCAATATCATCGAATGTTTTGATGAGTTCAAACTGTAGTTTTAAAGCTTTGACACAAAATAAATTATTGTGATTAAAAATGTATATTTAGAAAAAGGGCTCGTAACTTGTAAACAGTTTAATTAATGTACTATTGCAATTTACAACATTTGATGCTTTTCTGCAGTGCTATTTTATTTTGACCTTTGAACTCAACAAAGCATTTGATGATATTGCTTTATTTACATTTAAAAGTTTTTTCATATAAAACTATTGTGAAACCTAACTTTTCAGTCGATAAAGCAAATGTTAAACATGTTAAACAGTGAGGTGTCTTAACTTTAATTTTTATAGCTAGTCGGTGTTTTTAGTAAGTAGTAGATGTAAAATTTTCCATAGAATTTAGATATGCAATCGTTTTTTTTTGTAGACCTCTTATTTTTAAGTAATTTAATTTTTTTTTTAAATTGAGTCTGTTTTAAGATACTAAAACGCACCCAAAATAAGAAGAAAATTGCCATTATGAACAAAAATAGTAAGATCTTTAATTTGACACCTTACTTTTTTAATTCTGTTAAGTAATTATTGAAAAAATCTATTTTTTTTGAACCCACGAGTATAAAAACTTTGATCTTAAATATATAATTACACAGGCATAAGAAATAGGTGATAAAAATATTACAAATCGATTCTAATCAAAATTGAAATAAAAAGTTTACAAAATAGTAAATAAACTACAATAAAAGAATTATACGAAAATATTATACCTATTATATTATACAGGCAACCATCTTAAATTTTTATTTTTTATATTTTTTTACTTTTTTTTTCAATTTTGCTTACAATTGATTCATAATATTTTTCTGATTCTAAAAGTATATATGAACTCATATTTTTTATGCCTGTGTTAGAATATATTTATGTTTAAAGTTTTGATTAAACCGAGGTTTAAAAAAATCGTTTTTTTTAAATAATTACCTGACAGAATTAAAAAAGTAAGGTGTCAAACTAAAGATCTTACTATTTTTGTTCATAATGGCAATTTTCTTCTTTTTTTGTTGCGTTTAAGTACCTTAAAACCGACTTAATTTAAAAAAAAACATAAATTACCTAAAAAAATAAGAGGTCTACAAAAAAAACTGATTTTCTATGGAAAATTTTAAATCTACTACTTACTAAAAACACCGACTAGCTATAAAGATAAATGTTAAGACACCTTCTTTAGAGTTTTATGATTCCCTTTTCTGTACTCACTGCTTAATGCCTAAACAATTGCAAGTATAGTTTTGCTTTTACTTTTCATTATTTTACTAGGTATGTAATTTTTTTTTCTTTTAGTTAAAGAAGAAGAGTTTAGTCGAGTTAAAAGATTTGTTGATAAGTACAAAGAAAATTGCTTCAAATGAGCTTTTATTAAGAAAACTGCCAGACAGGTAAATATATCAAAGTAAAAGGTTTCTGTGGCATAGTGCAGCAAATGTACGGTTTTTTTTGGACATTTTAACTAAGTTTACTTAAAGCTTTATAAATTGATCAATTCTTGGGATAAATCAATGCATAATACCAATTTAGAATCACCAATGCATTGAGAAAACAATAGATCCATTCTTTGGCTTAGCTATTTATGAATTTTATTATTTTTTCAACGTCAAAATATAGCCTCAAATAAATAAACTTTTGTTTAAGGTTACGCTTATAATAAAGTAACAGGAACTGTGTACGTCAGTGTGTGTACTGAAGGATCTCTTTAACCGCTGAACTGATATGATTATCCTTTACAATGCAGATTCTCATAGGTTCTGGGAAGGTTTATAACTATTTTGGGGGAGGGAACCACCACCCTCACAAGAGAAATCGCCTCTAGAAAAAAATCCTCAACCCCACCAAATTTTTTGAGATTTAAAAAAAAATCTAAATTAAATAGAATAGGTCTAATTCATCCCTTGAAATTAAAATTGAAAATTGTAGAAAGCAATAAAAATACTAAAGACTTGGACAAACAGACGAACAAATGAGTTACAGTGTAGATGCGCCTTAAGTCAGATGTTTCATCATACAAAATTTCTACAATCTTTAAACACATGAACATTAAAAATAAAGAAACAATTTTTCTTCAGAGAATTTCCATGACTCTCTTAGCCTTCTTGACGGACTAAGTGAGTTATATAAAGGATGCTTACATAATTGTTTTGAGACATGTTAAAACAAATTTTCTATCAGTAAGAACAACAATTGATAAGTTTATATTAAGGAAATATCAAACTATTTTTTCGAATCTTGTAAGAGGGGACAATCACCATCCCCTTTCAATTAAGGGGCCTAAAATATTTCCTTTCATATTTCCATTATTATTGTTCAAAGAAATAGGGCTATTTCAAGTTGGTTTGGCTTTGCTACGCTAAATATAACTGCTAAAAGAAATTAACAAATGCTTTGAAAAAGTCAAATATTACACACTTTCTCACTAGATAGGGACTGCATAAAATTGTAAATATTTCAAAAAAAGCCTCTTTGGTAAATATTGGACCCACATTTTTATCATTATTTATAACCTTGGTAAATTATAAATGTATGTGGGGGAAGGTTACCCAAGCGGCTTTTTTGAGAAATGATCAAAAGAACATAAAATAAACGTAAAAATGAAACGTAAGAAAAAATAATTATTTCAGAAAAAAATCCTTTAATTCAACATATTGATATGAAAAATATATCTTTTTTAGGATTTTTATTTAGTATTGATATTGCCATTACTGATTTTAACAATAAAAGGCAACTAAAAAATTTTTTTATATGTTAAAACATTGCTCAATTGACTTGAGGTCGAAATCTTCAAATTCCTTTAATTTAGATAATTTCTTGTTTAGGTAGCCAACTTCAATGAGCTGGTACTCAGTCAATTTTAAATATTTTCTAAAAATTTCAACTGCTAGCTTCATCATTATACCTATATTATTTACCTATTAATTAAAAGATAAGGTTCAAATTCAATGGTTGAAAATTTTGAAATGTCCAACTTTGCTGCACTGTGTGTGAGTCTGTCTGTATGCACTGAAAGATCTCGCTAATCGCTTAGCAGACATAGTTTTCCTATACAATGTATCTTCTTAAGGGTACTTGGAAGGTTTAAATTATTTTTTGGGAAGGTACCACAATTCGATAGGTAGTATTGTATAGAAGTTTTGTTACCAACTTTTTTAAAAATATTATTTCTTTATTGATTCAGAGGAGCCAAAGTAAAGCAGAAGCAAGAAATACTGGAATCTTTGATTGAATCTAGGAATGGATACTTGAAAATCACAACTATACATTATACATACTTATATTTTGTAACACAGTCATAAAGTAGCTTAGCTTATTTCTTGTCTATAATGTACTAGAGACTGCGTCCTTTGCAAATAGGGACAATTCAATTATGAAATAAAGATAAAGAGAACAAACTGCCATGAACACAACAAATGCTTAAATAATAATAAAAAAACTAATTTAGTTTAATGGCTAGGAAGGATTTAAGGAAAAAATTACCAGGATGAACCTTTTTCCATCTCTTTTACTTATTTTTTTGTCAATTTAAGACACAATATTACCAAGTATTCTATACAGGGAGGGAGAGAAGGACCTGGCCAGAGCCCTGGCAAATCTTCACCTTCCAGGTTGGTAGTTTGATTGTGTAAAGGGGGGAGGCGGTTGTGACACTTTTTAAACCCAAAAACTAAAAGTCAAAGGAACTCAACTAAAAAAAAGAGTTACAGCACTGAAATTTGGTATGGCGTTTGCTTTTAAGAGGTACAATATGGAACTTTGAAGAAACGGAAGCGGAACCGCCGCTATCGCCGAATTTTTGGCGGTAAACGGCAGTAGCGGCGGTTTCACCAACTTTTCTTCAGAGTTCCACATTGTACCTCTTTGTACCTTGTAAGCGACTGTCATTCCAAATTTCAGTGCTGCAACTCTTTTTTAAGTTGAATTCCTGTAGTTTTGGTTTCAAAAAGTGTCACAACCGCCCCCTCCCCTTGTATAGAGAAGAGGGTTGATATTAAATATTTTGAAATTATTATTAGTTTGATAATACATATCCTTCAATTGTGATTTTGTTATCAGTCATATTGAGTTAAAAATATATTTTCTTGAACTTTCGTTCAATTGACCTTCTAAAGGCGTTTGATGACTGTTATTGGCATTTAAGTTGATAATACAGATTCTCTAATTATTGTTATGTTGACTTTCTAAAGAAAGGGAATGTCACAGTATGTGAAAATCTTGTTTTAACCAATGTAATTTTGAAATAATATTCTTTTAGGGTAAAGCGGGGCGATCTCGGTTTTGAGGTGAAGTCGGTATTTTTTTGACCACCTTCATTAAATGACATTTTTCTCCATGTTCTAATCGACTGACAGAAAAAAACATAAAATCAAATTTGTTCCTTATTAAATTGCCTACAAAAAAGTATAAAATGAAATTTTTGTGAGATGAATTTTTAGGGTACATATTGGGTCTTAAAGTCGGACGACAAAAATTTTTTTTTTCGATTTTTTTGCTTCGGTCGGAAAAACGGTAAGTTGGCGAAAAACTGGTAAGAGCTAGAGCTTAGACGTCTTCAGGGGACTTATTAAGAATCTAATAGGCTATCCATTTCCGTTTAAAACTTTAAAAAAGCTTGTATAGTTTTTTCTTAAATCGACTAAAAGTGAAGCGGGGCGAATTCGGTTTTTTCACTTTTTATACTAACTTTTTCAATTTTTTATAAAAAAGTGAAATTTTCGAGAAAAAAAGTCAAATTTCTCGTACTTAGAAAAAAATTATTTTTTTTTGTAGAAAAAATTGTCCGATCTTCATAATTTTTTTTGTGAATGCTCTTTATTACATTTAGCAACTTTAACCTTTAGGGCATGCTGTAATTAAATCAATATGTCATAGGTTTTTAGAAGCTGGAAAATCGACCACAGATTTTGCCAAACTTTTCTCTTTTTTCAACTTGATTTTTTTAGGAAATTTTGCTAATAGAACTAATTTTTTTTTGGCCAAATCTATTCAAAATTGCCTGAATTTTAAGGATCAGACCTTTAAAGTCATAAAAAGTTATTTTTTCTAGTAGTATTTTTATGTTTTTTATCAAAAAAAATTTCGAAAAAAAAAGTCAAATTTCGCGTACTTTGGAAAAATTATTTTTTATGGTAGAAAAAATTGACCTAACTTAATAAAAATTTTTGTGCATACTCTTTATTACATTTAGCAACTTTTACCTTTTGGGCATGCTGTAATAAAATCAATACGTCATCGATTTTTCGAAGCTTGAAAATGCCCTACCGACTTCGCCTCAAGGCGGGGCGAAGTCGGTGCCGTTTTAGAGATCAATTTTGACAAACTTCCCAATGTCCTAGGTTTACGTCCTTTAAGGACCTGATCGACTTTTCCGAGATCTTTCTACTGGTCTTGGTCCCATTTAAAAAAAATAATTTTTACGATTTGCAGGTTCAAAAAACCGAAAAAAAGACCGAGTTCGCCCCGCTTTACCCTATATATTTGTACATAAACAAATTTTATCCAACTTGAATATTTTGAATCAGTTTTAAATTAATATTGTTATACTTTAAATGTAATTTTTTGTAAGTAAATGATAAAGACAAATAAAGAATCAAATAATAATAATAACTTTCTAAAGGCCTTTAGTGGATGTTCTCACATTGCGTTCAAAAAACAGATTATTGTTAGATTGACTTTCTAAAGGCATTTGATAGTTGTTGTCTTTTTATACTTCAGTTGAAAATATATATTCTTCAATTGTTGTTAGTTTGACTTACTTAAGTCCTTTGATGATTTCAGTCAAATTTGTTGATAATACAAATTCTTTAACTTTTGTAAGGTTGATATATTAAAGGCTTTTGATAGTGGATCTCAGTCATATGTGATTTGAAAATCACATTCTTCAATTATTGTTGGTTTGATTTTCTTAAGGCTTTTGATGGTTGTTCGCTGTCATATAATTAAAAAAACTACAAAACTACTGATAAACGCCTTATTTAGATACAGATGCTATGGAGTGGAAAACAAAGGCTGCTGTTATGAAACCAACAGATACAACCACGGTTAGTTTATTTGAAACTAGCGGCTGTGCTCCTAGCATATAATGGCCATGTACCGGAGTAAAAATAAAAAAATTAGCCTAAAACCATCCCAAGCCTCAAATTGAAAAATACAATGGCAAAAAATTTCGGGACCTATGTGAAGCTTTTCTTAAATGGTGAACTTTATCGGTTATCGAAATTTTGAGCTGCAGACAAAATAAACCTTACTACTTTATAATAGGATAGTATACTTGAATATTTTATTTTCATTGTATGCCTTTCTTGAGATATTATTAGCAGATGGGTTTCGGATCCGCATTGGTTTTTTGCGGATCCGGATCCTCAAAATTTGGTCAGTGCGGATCCGGATCCTACCGGATCCGGTTCCGGATCCTTGACAATAAAATTAAAATCATCAAACTTTTCAAAAAATATTTATTCTTTAATTCGAAGTCAAAATACTTTTAATTTTCAAGTCTGACCCTAAACCTTAAAGATTGGCTCTCATCAAGAGAATGTCTGAGATTGTATATAAATTTAGGTAGATTTTTCCATTTTTTCCGCATTTTTTTTGAGTCCAAGGATCCGGATCCTTGGCCTCGAAAATATGCGGATCCTTGCGGATCCGGATCCGAAACCCTGGCAGATTGAACGATTTTTATTGACTCACAAAGATGAAACTACACAGTAATTTTTTTAAGAAAAAGTATAGGATTATTTAAGTCTATTATTTTATATTATTCGCTTTTATCAAATATGCTTTAGATGGGAGAAAAGTTTCATCTAGAGTGTTGTCAAAAAAGTTTTATATTTAAGGATATGGATAAAACCTTAAAAGTATTAGCAGAGGGGTCCCTACCAAGCAAAGATCTGGAGGAAGACGACATTAATCCCAACTCTTCCCACCCATACCTCACACATAAAGTCCAAGTTCTGGATACTGTTCAGAGAAAAGACAGGTGCGTTAATGGATATAGAATACACGTGGATATTTTGACCTTTTGTAGCTTCAGATCTCTTGTAACATTAGAGTTAGACCTTTTTGTAGCATTAGACCTTATCTAACTAGATCTTTTGTAGCAACGTCCCTTAATACTGAATTCTGTTTAGTTACAAGACAGGTTTTTTACTTTTGGAATAAGAAATAAGATAATTTAAACCTCTAATTTTATGAACAAAAAAACATTGAAAAGCTTGAAAGGTTGTCCTAGGATACTGCATACTACCTATTTAAAAGATTTTTAAAGTCAATTTCTGTTTATTAATATATTTTGTATTTTAGATTTGTACCGGTTGCTTCACTACATAGCTCTGATTTGAGTGCTGCCAAGATCACTTTTCCAGAACCTAAATCAAAAGCACTTTCAGGAACAAAACCTTAAAAATCTGTAAAATCTGTGTTTTTTTTCTCTCAAAAACTTGTATTAATGTTCTGGCAGCTTTAACCATGCAAGAAAATAGCCTTGAAGGGTGGGGCTAACGGGGGGTGTTTACCTCCAGAAACCTTTGAAACCCTTTAAATTACTCTCTTCAAAGTACAAAGCTTAGACGTCCCTGTCTGCTGGCTTTTATGAACTTTGCCTACTCTTTAAAAAGATTCACAAATCTTTTAGCCCATCTCTTCATTTAGAATTTATGAAAAATCATATTTGGAATTTATTAAAAAGTAATTTAAGGATTGACTTTAGAGCATAAGCGAACGCCTGCCGTAAAAACTGAAGCAATTCCGTTACCAAAATATACCAGTACAGCAACTAAACAGTTATCCCTACAGGTGGGATTTTACTTTGGAGATTCTAGCTCGAGCTAGAGACTCATAGTACCTAGTAAGTTTACGTAATATTAAAGAAAGACTAGGAATCTTAGGGGATAAGAAAATGGTTAATAAATTGATAAACATCCACATCACAATGTTTATTAACAAAATACCCTTTCTGGAGATTAAAATTATTGGTTGAAAAGTTTAGACAATAATAGTTCAGAACGAAACTAAATTCGATAAAGTTAAACAAAGTTTTAAAGCCATGAGTAAGATGAAGTGATTATAAAACTTTGTGTAATTAACAGTCCAATTTCCCGTTCCTGCCTGGAAAAGACCCATTGTTTTATTGATTCTAAAAGTGATTAAAAATTAACTAAACCTTCAAATTTCTAGGAGAGTCTAGAGATCCAACGACACCAAGCTGAGAAGCTGCGGGAAATAACTGTCCGCCAGGCAGCCGCTAGATTAGCTGCTAGCTCCAGCAAACCTGCTTTAAATTCAGGAAATAAATTTGTTCAGACGCTGTTTTCTTGCATATAGTTAAGATGATATAATTGCATATAATTAGGATAGAAACAAGGATGACAACATCCATAAGTAGCGAAGCTCAAAATTATGAATGGATATCGGAAAAAAATTACTAAAAAGCAGTTTCATACAATAAACATTAATTTTGATAAAATAGGGAAATAAGGAAACCTTAAAAATCACGCAACCTTAAAAATCACGAAAATCTAGGAATCGATCTAGCATCGCAATTTATCGACAAATCTTAATGAAACACGATAAAAATATGTAGAATATGAGCATATTCAATTCCTGATAATTTCAGCCGCAAATTATGAATAGAAATCGAGAAAACCATAGAAAACCTAAAAACCTAGGAATCGATCTAGCACCCCAACTAATAGATAAACCGTAATAAAACTTAAGGAAAGTATGTAGAATGTAATTTTAGGCAATCCCTGAAAATTTCAGCCCATTATCTTAAAAAGGAGTTGAGAAAATTACGAAAACATGAAAATCTAGGAATCGATCTAGCACCCCAAACAACAGACAGATGGACAAAATAATGTATAGATTAGATGGGCATATGTTATAAGAATCTTAACTAAAAATTTCAGCTGTCTATCTTTTCTATGAGCCGAGAAATTCACGTTTCCCCCTATTTGTCTCAGACGGACGGACATTTCGAATTATAGAGTAGCTTCGCTACAAAAAATGTTTACAAAAACAATAGAGAAAATAACTAAGTTAAAATATCAATAAATAGTATTAGGTAAACGCAATTAAAATTTTTTTTCAAATATAATCTGAATAAAATAATTCGTACAGAGTCAGCTGTCGCGGCGCCTAGTGTACAGCACATTGTGGACACAAGATGGCGGGACACAACTGAGAAGGGGGAGGGGGACAGTGACGATGAGCTGGATGGGGGAGAGGGAAGGGAAAGGGAAGAGGAGAGGAATCTTGCCGCTCAGCTCTTAGACTCAGATGATGATGAGGCGTGATGGGGAGAAGGAATAGGGAAGAGGAATAGCATTTGGACACAGGGAGTAAGGGAGGGGACAATGGGCAATTAATTCAATATAAGAGTTATCAAAGAAAGGGCATGAATTCCAGTTTAATCCAATAAATTTGTAGGAAGTTATAAAGGGATTGATAATTGAATAATAGATTTCCATAGCGTCATGTAAAGTGAAATCACAACTTGTTTTTGATGAAATACATTGAGGTTTTTTGGTGTGATTTTTATATTAAATGATTATTGGACCCGGCCAGCTGCTAGCAAGAATATGACTGCCCCTTTTTATTATGTTTATTTCCCTTGCCCCCACCTCCCTTCTCCCTTCTCCCCGTCTGCTACATTCCAAACTAACACAACGAGTGTTTATTTCCCTTGCCCCCACTTCCCTTATCCCTTTCCCCCGTCTGCAATATTCAAAACATACATAACGAGTAGCGGCATTTCATGCGCAAGTCCCCAAACTCAGTCAGAAACTGCTAAATTCTTGCACATTCCCTTTAAGCCAGTCCCCAAAGTCTGAGACTCCTAAAAATTGAATATTCGATCCATTGTCCCCTCCCTTACTCCCTGATTTGGACAGCAATTTCAAATCTACTAAAATAATTAGGAGAGAAATTCTATCATTTTTTTCTCAATTGATTTTCATGGAAGAAAAAGTTAATTTCATAATTTGAACAAATTGAATTTTTTATAAATCAAGAATCATATTTGAATCATTATTCATTATCATTGTATATGTATTTTTTAGCATCTTGTAAAATATTAAATAATAAAAGACTGTGATACAAAAATAATTGTTTTATATAAAAAAAAACAAATAAAAAGTTTCAGATAAAAATAAAAATGAAGGTGCTGTTAACCGGAGCTTCTGGTCTATTGGGCAGAGATGTCCATAAGTTGTTTAAATCTAAGGAAAGGACGTGCACTAGATTTTATATGTTGTTAAAGTTTGTAAGGAAAGGTAAGCAAAGATAATGTGGAATTGGGGAGTGTTAAACCTATGCCTTAACATCCTCTGGGTTTACTTAAGTACTAAATATGAAAATAGTACAGTTTCTAGCCCCTGCGAAGGGCTCTAACTCTGCGGGGCAATCATTAACATTTACTTAACCAAAAATAACCCAGGGGTGTATATTCTGCATGGGATCCCCTGCTCAGGGGGGGGGAAAAAAAATAAAAAATAAGTGGTTGGAGGGAAAAAAAATGTAAAAATTAAGAAAACTGAAAACATTTTTCCATTTCGCCCCCCTCCTTGGTTAAAAAAAACTAAAAAAATGTGTGGTAGGAGGGATAAAATAAATAAAATATAGAGTTCTTTAAATATTTTTCTATTTTCCCCCCTACTTTTTAAGAAAAATCTAGGGGGGAAAAAAAATAAAAAATTTTGTAGCAGGGGAAAAAAAATAAATCTTGTGCAGAATATACACCCCTGAAATAACCTATCAGAAGCTACTGTGAAAGTACTACGAAACCCCATACTTTGTTTTCTGTCCATGAATCAAATATTAATTCTTAAATAAAGCATAAAAAGAGCCTTGGAATTTTAAATGTATTAGTAAGCAATATGCCTTAGTATCAGATTCAGCAACCATAAGGGGGGGGGGGGGTTTAATGCAACCATCTCGTAATCAAAGTATAAATGGCACTTAGAATTCGAATTTCTATATGAAATATTGCATGAGTAATCCTTGGTAGGTCCATTTTCCCTAATTCGAACAAAAAGTTGGAAAAGTAACGGCTAGTGGCTGGCAGTTCAGCCGTTTTTTTGGCTATTTTTAGGGCAAATCTGTCATAAATTACGTAGAAATAAACTTTTAAAAACATATTTTTGCTTTAAATCATGTGAAATGATACAAAAAAAACTTTCTAGTACCAGCAACTAACGGCTAGAATCGTTTGAAAACGATTTGGAGCAGCAAAAAGTATTATGTGGAGATAGGTTTCGTGATGGATTTGCATTGAGAATACCAAAAAAATGACTAAACGGCTGAGCCGCCAGCCATTAGCCGTTACTTTTCCAACTTTTTGTTCGATTTAGGGAAAATAGACCTACCAAGGATTACTCATGCAAAATTTCAGATCGAAATTCGAATTCTAAGTGCCATTTATACATTGATTACGAGATGGTTGCATTAAACACCCCCCCCCCCCCCCTTTAGATGAAAATAAATTAAACCTTTCCCCCAATTAATCATTTTAACCTATCATTGAGAAAAATTTTTAGTGAATAAAAGAAGCAACATTAGATGATCTTCTTAAATACAACTTTTTAAAATCCATGAAATCTCTACATTGAAATTCTGCAATATATCGTTGACTAGATTAGATATGGCCACTCCAACTTGCAAGGCCTTGTAACAAATATTCCTGTCTTTGAAAGAATCCGATGGAGTAGAACCGGTTCTCAGCCATACATAGCATCGTATTACAGACAATTACCAACGAATATTGAAAGAACAATGTAAAACTAATATCGGTTTTGTTGACCCAGGCCTTCGGCCCCGCAGGGCTAACAAAACTGGTTTTAATTTCATATTTTTTCATTTTAATATCCACGGAAAACTGTTCATAGTACGATGCGATAAATAACTATTATTTTATCAATTCATAAGCACGTTTCTTCTAAAGGGTATTGAGATAACTGGCCTCTGTTTTTCTCGACCTGTCGAGGGTCTTGTTCAGCTGGATATCACGGACAATGATGCCATGGATAAACTTATTGCCTCCACTAAACCTAATCTGGTCATTCATAGGTGATTAATTCTATTTATATGCAGGGTTGACATTAAAAAAAACACTTGGTTTAAACCAAAAAAACAAGCTTAAAAAAACCAAGGTAGTGATGTTTAAAAAAAAATACCTATTTATGCAAAGGCCTATCTTTCCAGTTATATCTTTTTATAGTGTAAAGAATAGAGTAAATAAGTATCAAAAACCTAAATACCTGATATAAAAATCTTTTAATAGTTTAAATCTTGTACTTTGGTGATTATATCTAATAGCATACAACAGTAGACACAGTGAAATAGAGACATACAGATATATAAAATATACAGATAACTAACTTTATACCTACTAAATTAGAATACTATAAACTGGATATTATTAAAAAAAACCAAAAAACCTGTTTGTTTTTTTTTTATAAAAAAACCGGTTTAAATCAAAAAAACAAACTGGTTTGTTCTTTAAAAAAAAACCTGATTTTTTACCAACCATGTTTATATGTATGGCTTCACAACTAATATAAATTCGCTACCTGTTCTATAAGCAGCACTTAAACAAGTGTGACAACATCCATAAAAGCAAAGATCATAAAATCAGAAGTATGGACAAACGAACAATAAATAAGCAGAACATCAATTTGTAAGTTTAATCAAAATTGTATACATATACAGGATACTGTAAAAAAAACATACTTTCATTTTAAGTATGCTTCGCTTAAAATATTATGCTTTGTTGTCCTAGGACTGATGGTTAGACCGGCCCTAACTATAGAACAGCTTCGCTTTTTAAAAATGTCTCGTATCGTATTATAGAAAATTTTTCACAAATAATACCTAATCACATCATTTTTCTTTTTACTGTCTATAATACAATCAGATAAATAAGTGATACACTACAATACAGCCAAATATCACTACTCAGTTATGATTCTATGAAAACAAGGATGACAACATCCATAAAAGCGAAGCTCTGAAAAGGACAAACGAACATTAACACTTGTAGATTGTCAGAACTGAATTAGCAGAATATTAATGCATCAGTACAAACATTAGTAAATTTGTTGCAAAACTGCATAAATAGATGATACTGTTTAAGGACATCGACATGTTTCAAATGGACGTACGGACATTCTGGTATTGATTATAGAGTTGCTACGCTTTCTAAATTGTACCTAACTACTACAGGAATCATCATTCATCATGCAAAGTTTGGAATCGATAGGACAATTCTAACCTGTTTAAATTAGCGAAAAGAGCTAACTCTCTGTGACGGACGGACGGACCGACCCTAATTATAGAAAAGCTTCGCTTTTAAAAAAGAACTGGAATAGATTCTTATTTGTAACTTTGTTCAGCGCAGCACAAAGATTTCCTGACCAGATGGAGAAAGAGCCAGAAAAATCATGGAAACTTAATGTTGACACAACACAACATTTAGCACAGGCAAAATAATAACACCACATCTCAAGTGGGTGCCTAAAAATAGAAACTTAGAATCGGCTATAGGGTAGCTGTACCGCCAAATTTATATTGTATAAATCAATCTCTAAAAGGTTTTTAGAGGAAGATAATAATTAACTTTTGAAGATCTTTTATGCAATTTTTAGGATTTTTTTACAAAAATAATTTTGGTTATCAGGTTAGGTACATTATAATAGATTCGCCAAATTGCTTTTTAAGGACCCAACTCCAGTTTACCATTTCATTTTAAAACAAGTACATTTCTGTCCAATAGAGTGTATTAAGTCAAATTCAATTATGCGTGGGGAAAAATAGACTAAATATGAATATCTAGGTTGATTTTGTGAACTTATTTATCTCTGTTTTCTATATATATCTTTAGTCATGTGTATTTATTGTTAATACTTAACGCGCGGTTTATGTAAATACGAGCGGCTACGCCCCTAGAGGCCTCTAAGGGTACTTGAAGTGGTGGGGGATATTTTTTAGGGGGGTACGAGGAGTGTAGCCTCTCCGAAAATAGTTACAAACCTTCACAGGACCTTAGCAAAGATATACATAGGAGAACCCTTTCGGTTCAGCGGTTAGTAAGATCCTTCGGTGCAGACATACACAGAACCTTTTACTTTTATATACCCCAGGATTTTATGTTGTGTTTTTATTGATTTACAAGACGACCTCAGCCAATGGAGGAAGATTAATTTACATTAGCACAGATTATGTTTTCTCAGGAAAATAAAAATTTTATTTTGTTAATAATTTTCAGTGCTTTCACATAAAGTACCCCGTGGAGCATTGATACCCATCCCCCCCCTGTAATTTTGCAAAATATATGCAAGTTGCTTTAATGTGGCACAAAATGAAAAACGGCAGCGGATCTACAATTTCCTGAAGTTATTGTTTTGGCAATTATCATCAATTAAAATAACGACCCACAATCCTATCCTCTTTTACCGGATAAACCAACTGACCAATAAGTGATGTCCATTCAACCTAAAACGACGACAATATTTCCTCTGTTATAATATAATATCCATGTATATAATATCCTATTTCCATTCATAAATATGAATTGTAATAAAATAAGATCCTTGAAAGTAAAGGTGATAACCCTCCCTATTCTGCTGAAACGGAGGGCAACCCCACAAATGTGTATGGAAAGTCAAAGCTAGAAGGAGAAAAGGAACGTTCATACAAACTAGAATAAAATGTCGCTTTTTTACAGAAGCAAAAATAATGAGAAGAAAAAAAATGGTTAAGAGGAGTTATATTTTTTCGCATATTTTCTGAAAGTTTTGTGAAATGAAATGGTCATAATTAAGAACAACTTGACTTAATAAGCACATTTGACTAAACGGTAACACAACTTTACAGAAAATACGCGAAAAAATATAATATCATAATAAAATGTCTATGCTTAAAAAATGTATAAGTTGTTGTAGCATAATGGGATAGGTAGGTTGTGCTAGAATTCCGTAAAGGTGTGAGTTTTAAGGCTTAAAAACAGTAGAAAAAAGAACGATAAAATTTATGTTAACTTTAAAAAATATTTTTTTGTCAATATGTAGTTCTTTTCAAAAAGGAATATATATATATTTAGTGAATATTATCGTTCTACTACGGTTTTTAAGCCTTAAAACTCACAGGAATTGTAGCACAACCTACCTGCTTTTAATTACCTACTTTTTTCTAATTTGTATGAACACACTACTCGTACAGGTCGTACTTGCAGCTGATCCTAATCATTGTGTACTGCGTGTACCCGTTCTCTATGGCGATGTCAAAACTTTAAAGGCATGTCAGGGTTTATTATCCTTTTAGTAAAGTAACAGGATCTCTATGTGTCTGTTTGTACTGAAGGATCTCGTTAACCGCTGAACCGATATGGTTCTCCTTTACAGTGTAGCATAGGACATAGGTCCTGGGCAGGCTTATAACTTTTTTGGGGGAGGATACCACCACCCTCCCAAGATAAATCACCAAATCAAAAATTATTCAAAAATATATATAAAAACTTTTTTTATTAAAACTTTTTATTTCAATTAGATTAGGTAGTAAAGTAATATTTGTTGTACATAATAATTTAGCAAAGTTTTGAGATAAAAAAATGATGAATATAATAGAAAAAAATCTTTCCTAAATATCAAATACTGAATCCTTAGCAAATAACCCTAGCCTTGTATTAGGAGAGTGCCTTGACCTGCCTGTTGGATACCGTCAGAGAAACCAGTAAACCTGCAAAAATTTCAAGGAATGCTAGTGTTAAATTTCTATATTTGGAGGGATGTATTTTTGTATTAAATTTAAATATGAGTAAAAATCAGGGATCTAAAGGATAACAATATGGCTTTTAAAATGAGGTACATCTCAATAATGATAAACGAAATTATTCTTTCTGTAGATTATATTTAGTGGTTGAAACCTATGGATACTGAACTTAAGCCATCGAATAAGAAAACATTAATATAAATCTGTAGGGACTAGTGTGATAAACAGCCCAATGTCTCTCCCTCCCTGCTGTTTAGGAGACTAAGAAGGAGAGGTAAAATACCCAACTTTTAAAAGCCGCATTGAATTAAATATAAGAGCAAGGCGTTTTGGATAATTTAAAGTAGTACCGAAAAATGAAAAAAAATCGTAGATGAAAACAATCTATATATTTAGTATCCCAACTACTCCATAACTTTAGTCTGCGCGCCTGTCAATGTGTACGTCCGTCCGTCCACAGATCAGAAATTGAACATTTTCATGTCCTGCAGTTATGAGAAGCGTAATCCCGCGCATACTGAAGACATTGCCGGGATCTTGTTGGACATGGCTAATAAACTGGACACATTGCCTGGTGGTAAGTTGATTGGTTTTTGACTCTCATTGAGTATAACTTAACTTTGCCATGCAGAAAAAAGCCCTGGTAAAAAAACATTATCAAAAATTATAAATTCTTTACGAGGGCGGATTCAGCTTATACCAACAACGAAGTTAATTCAATAAAAATCACGAAACCTATACTTGATTTTCCGCTGTTGTGGGTGTCAGGGATGTATATTTCCTGATAATGTCTCACCTCTTTAGGAAGAGAAAATGACTGACAGTTCTTAAGCTCTTATAAGGCAGAATCACGACATATTACCATTGTTAGGTTCTTAATGATAATAAGAAAATGCTGATTAATTGAGTAATAGTGGGGTAATAGTAGAGTGGTAATAGAGGAGTGGTAATAGAGGAGTGGTAATAGAGGAGGTGAAAAAACTGTTCCAATCCTGAGCTTTAGGAATCTGACATTATTTATTATCTGAAAGTACAAGACTTTCAGTAATTGAGAAAAAATTAGGGGGGGGTATGCTCAGGAGTGAAAATAGTTTATGTAGGCTTGCTTTGCTCCTCATGGGTGTGCCTCTGGTCATCTAAAATATAGAACATTTGTATTGTACATATAGTACACTGGGGGGGTGGGAGAAATGACCAGTAGGTACTCCCATGATTGCAAGCTGAAATATAACAAATAATAATAAATGTATTTTTAAATTATTATTTGATAATATTTTATCACAATTAATAAACATATATGAATACAATGTTAAATATTGGGTTTTTTAGAATTTTGATATTTTTTTTTTTGCTTTGTTTTATAATTTAAAGGTTATGTACATGAATAATACAAACATAATTAATCTTCTTCCCATGGTGAGGGTAGAATGAGTGGGTAAGCTTCATTGTGCCTAAAATCATTAACTTTCTGATTGTTCTTCAGATAGTTGAAAAAGAGAGCATTAGCATGAAGGCTACTCTCATTTAGCTGATCAATGAAAGGGATCTCATCTTCAGCAAATAATTTGGCGATACTCCTAGTTCCTCTAGTGGTTTCACGGAACTTATTTTTCCAGTCTGTTCTATACTGGATACGGACAGTGCGAACAATGTTGTCTTTAGACACAATACATTCAGTTACACGTCCAATACGCCAAATATGATCAGAACTTAGTTCTTCCTGATCTTTCTTAAAGATGACAATGTCACCTTCTTCTGGTTGAACTGTTGTTCTGTTGAACCTAGAAGGTCTAGGAACATAATTCATTATATGTTCCGTTCGCCAGACTTTCCACCAGGATTCTGTCATTAACTGGATCTGTTTTAACAGTCTACCTGGTTGGGCTAGTGATGCTGGCCCAGTAGGGGCTCTACGGTTGTTGCGCCCCATTATGAGTCTGTTAGGACTTATTAGGTCAACATGTCCTAAATCATCTGTTTTAGATGAAAGGCATAGAGGTATGTTGTTGAGCTCATTTGCACAATAACTAAATGCTGTTTCATATGAGACAACATTCAATTTTAAACCACTATAGGTTTGGTGAAAGATATTTTTAATCTCTTTTATATTTCTTTCAACACAACCTTGGAAGTTAGGGGTAGCAGTAGGACTTACTGCATGGTCAAAAGTGACATCAAATTTACCATTAAGGGTACGAGTGATGTCAGCATAAGACAACATAGTGTCTTTGCCTGCTTTGACCAATTGGGATCCTGGGTCAGAAAAAACTTTAGCAGGTACCCCATAGCGATGTGTCAATCGCATGAAGGCTTGTAGAAAGGCTTCAGTACTATATTTAGTCATTACATGGGCAGCTATAGCGCCAGATGATGGATCTCTAGCTACCATGCCCCATACCTTGACTGATGATCTGTGATTGTGTTCACAGATTGCTGTAAATGGTCCCATAAGATCCACCTGTGCAAAGTAAAAAGGTGGTGCTATGGTCAGTTGATTTTCATGGACTGGGGCCATTTCAGCTTCAAGAAGGCGAGCTTTGTACCTGCGGCAATGCACACAAGCTGCTCTTACTTCCTTTGCCAAGTCTCTGCCTCCTAATATAAAGGCAATATTCCGAGACTCATTCAAGGTAGCATTTGTGTTTCTGTGGTGAACAAGTTCATTGTGAGCATATAACATGATACTGTATGCCACTGGTGAAAACCTATCAATGATTGGTCTGACAAAACTAAGTGGTCTTATGTCAGACATGATCTTTTCAATATCATTGATAGCTTGTCCTTCTAAAATTCTTCCTGAGTACAGCAATATCTCTTTCTTAACTAAGGAATTATTTATGTACTCTTTTGGATTGCTAAAGCGATATACTTCTTTTGTTGCTTTCTTAAAGAAGTAATTTTCTGCTTCTGCTAACTCATCATGTGTAAATGTGAGAGAGTGTGATGTGGCTTTTTCAGCAGCTTTGGTCTTGCTACTACGTGTGACTCGCTGGTCAGCTTTTAACCTTGACTTAAAATCATATTTGCAGAATCTGTTGCAGATTGCAATGACTCTGACAGCCTTACACCATGGTAAGGCTGTAGGCAAGTAAAGATACTTACTGTATACTTTCCTTTCCTCAATTTGAGACTTGCCTGGTAAGGGATCAGTATAGTTCACTGATATCTCTTTGCTGACAGCAATTTCAGCTTCCTTATCCAAGTTTATCTGAGATATTTTCTTGAGTGGCATGTCCTCGTACTTTAAGTACATCCATCTCTTACCATTCTGCCATTCTGAATGTTCATCAATGTCTTTTACAGAAGCATTCATCCTGGAGCCTAAATCAGCTATGTTTTCTGCCGATGGTATATGTCTCCATTGTTCTACTTCAGAAAAACGTCTGATTTCTATAACAGAGCTTCTGATGCCAAGTGACATTGGCCTAGTGTCCTGACTAATCCAGGACAGAACAACAGAGGAGTCTGTAACATAAGTGACTTTTTGCACTTTGCCTTTTAAATTTTTAATAACTGTTTCAGCCAGGGTAACACCAGCTACAGCAGCTTTTAGCTCAGCTCTAGGTATAGTGGAGCCACTGACTATCTTAGACTTGCCAGCAACTAACCTGACACATACCTGTCCATGCTTATTCTCAGTTCTGGCATGAACACAAACTATAGCAAGATGCTGACTAGCGTCCATGCTAACAAAGAGGTCTATGTGTGCTAAGGCATCTTTGGGCATTACTGCTCTTGGAAACTTAATATCAGTGACTTGGACCATCATATTAATGTTGTCAACCCAAACATCTAGATACTTCTCTGGCAACAAATCATCCCAACCTTTACCTTCATGGAGTATTTCATGAAAATCATATTTGAATTTTGCAGAACAGGGTGTAATTAACCCCATCGGGTCAAAGTTGCCACCCATTTTACTAAGAAGGGTTCTCTTAGTAAAAGTCAATGCAAGTGCATCTTTAAGATTGCCTTGGACTGGCAATGGGCGCTTGCCTCTTTTGATTTTGCCAAAATAGAGTTCTTTGGCATCTAACATAAGGCAATCCTTGACAGGATTCCATCGGTAGCCAAGGAAGGATACTGTTTCTCCATCCTTGGAAACACTTTCATCTGGAGGTACTCCAGTTCTAGTGTATGATTTGGCAGCCATTCCTCCCTCTTTAAGAGTGAAGACTTGGCCAGCAATGATCTTATCAAGTTCTTCATTTGATGAAGCAGTATCATTTGTATCATCCACATATGTTTTGTTCTTTAATGTGGTTGCACCCTTAGCATGTTGAGGGTGATTCTTGATCACATGATCTGCAAGTTTCTGGATACCTTCATAGGTCTGGTTTCCAGATGAAGTGACACCATATATGGCTGTCAAAATAACCCTCTCTTCAATAGGACCATTTGGATCAAGGTCCTTATACCATAGGTATCGCTGCCACCTGTAATGTTCTGGGTTCAGTGCAATCTGGTTGTAGGCCATCTGAATATCACTACAGAAAGCATATGGACCAGATCTAAAGTTTAAGTTGAGATCTAGAATCTTTTCCAACTTATTTGATCCCTTAGCAAGGACATCATTTAAAGATTTTCCAGTTGCTGTATGGGATGATGCATCAAAAACTACCCTTATGGGAGTTAAAAGAGAGCCTTCTTTGGCAACAAACCTCCAAGGGAGGTAATATTCACCTGGCAAATCTACCAATAGTTTCTGGTGCTCTGGAGGTAAGTCTTTAACATTGCAGCTGTATCCACGGCTGGCAAGTTTTTCATGGCTGGCAATGACTTGAGCTTTAGCTTCTGGGTCTTTAGCTAGCTTTTTCATTTGCCCTTTCAGGATTTTCAGAGCAATATGCCTGTTAGGCGCTAAATCCTTTGTAGGATCTGAGGTGAATGGAAGGGAAGCAGTTATTTTCTTCCTTTCAATGTCATAATGGGTCCTTGACTGTATAAGAGCGTCTTCAGACTCTTCTTTAAGGCTGGTGGCTTCAAGCTTGTCTCCATGCTTGCAATCCACACATCCTCTACAAGATATACACCTGTATGAGGCCTCTGTACCAAGCAGCTCAATTTCAAGGTAACGTTTGAGCTTTTTCTTAGCACTGAGATCTTGAAGATCATAATCCTTGTTGAGTTTTACAGGTTCTTCAATGCTGTAAACCAACTCATTTGAGTCTATATTTTCCCAAGACTCATCCTCATTAGCAGCAATCCAAGACTTTCCGGATTCAAGCAATGAGTTGTTAATATATCTGTAAGCCTTAAGTTCATTGGTAAAGAACGAGGCTGTACCTATAAAGGACACAGTTTCCTTGGCTTTAGCCCAAGAGTGATGGGGTCCTCCAAGAACACCTGCATGGCCATCAACTCCATCAAATGGACTATGATAGAGTGATAACCCACAGGGTAATGTGCATACCAAGTATGGATAATAGGTATTGTATTTAATACCTAATATGATATCAACCTCACAGCCCCCTATATTGCTGGGTATTGTAGGTAAGATTTCATTGCCCTTGTAGTGGCGGACAAGATCTTGAAAGGCCTCTTGCAATTCCCAGACAGGAAATGGTGCAGTAAGGCGATCCATCTTGGTAGCAATGATTGTGGCCTTGACATGGGATTCTGTCATAGGCAGGTAGAATTTATCACTACCATGTGGTAACATTATGGTATTACCCCCTGCTACATTCATAGTAGTAGGGCCAGGGCGAAACACTGTGCTGCCAACTTTGGAGGCAGCATGTGTAGAAATAGCTGCAGCACCACAGCCACTATCAAAGAAGACAAATATATGAGAGCCATCTAGCGCCTTTATTTTCTGGCACATAAATATGGCAGGTGTTCCTACATCTGGAATAGTACCATCTTCAGATGGAACTAATGCATTAACTGTTTCATTATCCGTTAGAGTAGGTCCATTAAGATAATTGATTTGAGAGGTGTTAGGCATTTGACCAACTGGAAGTGAATTTTTGAACTCATTCATCCTCTCAGCATTAGCATCACCATGAGTGGCGCACACAAGAATATGTTTTTGCATTCTATGGACAGAATACTGACATTTCCCAACTTTACAGGTAAAATTGGTTCTGCAATCATTCTTGTGTTTGCTCCACCATTCTTCAATTGAAGTAAACTCTACCTGTGCATCCAGTCGCAAGCACCTGTAGCAGCTCTTAGTTGTTACATTAAGCTTTTTCCTATCTTTAATAGGAGCTTGAATGTATTGCTCACAGTTGTACATGTGAGTATGTCTCCCATGACATAAGTTACATTTCATGGGAGTTGGTTTCTTGCCAGCACCTGTGTATACTAGAGCTGGGGTTGGGGTACCCATATTTGATATTTGAGTACTATTTGAGGGTGCAGATGTTTCTGAAGAAACATATGTAGCACCTTGGGCCTTAGGTTGGTTCCTGGCCCCCCTAATTCCATTATTAGATTGAATTTGGGGTTGGGCTGATTGCAACACAGATCTACTTTCGCTGTGTGCAAGCCAGTAAGATATTTGATGAATTTCTTCATCTAAATAGCGCAATAAAGCATTATAGCATAATTCGCCATCAGAGCATCCCATGCTAACCTGAGCTCTAAAAGTTCTTGTGATCTCTTTAAAATGCTCTTTAATCAAAAGTCCTGATACAGCATTAGCAAGATCCAGCTTATAATAGAGCAAGTTTTCAGCTTGGTATTTAACAGCAAAGGTTTGGATTGATCCAAGTTGGGATCGCACCTCAACCAGCCAATTCAATTGCTGCTCCCACCCAGAGGTTGGGCAGCGTCCAAGTTCTAGTATTTGCTTTTTCTTTCTGGCAAGAATTAGGTCCTTACTGCCATAGAAAGAAGCAAGCTTATCCATTACAGCTGTAGTGGTTTCCTCAGAGGACACCATTTTGGCTGCAATACCTTTAAGACATTTCTCTCTAAGGATGGACAAAATTTCACAATTTGCTAGGGAGGGGAGTGAATCAATGTATGTATCAAATTTCTCCCTGAAGGTGTAGAAGTTTAGTTCATCTTCTTTACCTCCTGAAAAGGTTGGCAATGGTAAAGTTGCCATCTTATCTTTGAAGGGCATATTACCATGTGAGAATCCATGTTTTTCTTTTTGATTATCAACATGGCCCTCACATTCATATATTAAGCTTTCAAGCTCAGTAATAGCTTCATTGAGGTTATGAGCATCCTCAGCAAGCTCGCATGACATTGCATCATCACACAAGTCACGAGCCTTCTTCAAGGCCCTTTGGCTCTTTTCAAGAAGTTCCTTGAATCTGCTGTGAGCTTTGTTGAATTTACCAAGTTGATTACAGTCCATAGCAATTAACTCAGAAAACGAATCACCAAGATCTGCTAGTTCAACTAAAACAGGATCTCGTTTTTGATGGACTCTTGCCTTTTTAATTGCTAGAGTCAAACTATTGTTTTGGCAGTCCGTAGTTCTGGTTGCCATAGGTAGCTGACTAAGACCAGTAGGAAGCAAGGTTGATGGAAGTCCTTGCTTATTACCATTCTGATCATTGTCATTGCTACTACCTGCAGATTGTTGGCCATTCACTGCAGGTCTAGGAATTTCCATTTGTTCAATTCCAGAAGCCAAATCCTCAGAAGTTTTCTCTGAGTTGGCAGATTTGCTCAAGTGAGCCTGGATTGCAAGGCTCTTTTCCATTAGCCGTTTTCGTAATGCCTTACCTGCCTCCATATCCTGAGGTGTAAACTCAGGAGTTGGGTATCTCCTGAAAAAATTAAGGTTGTCACCCAACCTTCTAACAGCATAGTCTATTTCTTTGCTCTGGCTATTCAAAAAGTCATGGGTCCGACTAAACAAATCTGCAATATATATTTTACAGTCTTCATCTAGAGTGTGAGCATTATCGCACTCTAGCATTAATTCCCTAGGATCTTTTTGAGCCATGGTGGATAAGTTACTCAAGGATCCTACAGAAATATTGTGTGTACTAGTGGAGGCTCTGGGTAAGCTTCCAGGGAGGTTATCGTCTTGGCCTCTCTTAGTTATGTCTAATGCATCCTCAAAAACAGAGTCAACAATAGACTGTATATTACTATAAGTAAGATTAGGGGAAAAAGGATCCCAATCAAGATCCTCTCTATCTTCAATCCCAGATAGATGATCAGGATTATCAGACTCAACTTGGAGCTGTGATCCAAATGGTGTACTAGCACTTAATGGTTGTTCTGGTACTAGTTCCTGGTTATCAGTATAAACCAGATTAGTGTCTTTGGGTCTGACACTGTCTAAAGATACACTTCTCTTAAGTTTTACTCTAGAGAAGTCCAAAGGTGGGTGTAAAGTACGCTTACGGGACCTAGTTACTGGTCCAGATTCAGTATCTTCACAGTCATGAAAAACAATATCAGTGAGCTGGCTTGGTTCACCTGCAAACACTTCAGATTCAGACAATGTCCGTCTGATAGGTCGGGAGTTCTTATTTACCGGAACTCCTCTTCTTAACTTACATCTGCTAAACTCTAGTTGTTTATTAACAGATCGCTTGCGAGCACGGGTGTCTGTGCTTGCTTGTTGAGATGGTTCTGACTGTTTAGTAGTCCAGACCTCCCTCATTTGATTATAGCTGTATACAGCAAATTTAGAATCTTGATCTGATTCTAAACTCCTGAGGTAATGCTTGTAAAACAACTATAAAATTTACTATAACCTAATGCTGTTCAAGTCAACATTCAGTTATAGGTGTCTTTCAAGGGTTCCTGAAAGACTTTATAACTAACTATAGGTAGTATGTTCTCTACCATAGGTCAGTTTTTTCACTGTCAGGGATGTATATTTCCTGATAATGTCTCACCTCATTAGGAAGAGAAAATGACTGACAGTTCTTAAGCTCTTATAAGGCAGAATCACGACATATTACCATTGTTAGGTTCTTAATGATAATAAGAAAATGCTGATTAATTGAGTAATAGTGGGGTAATAGTAGAGTGGTAATAGAGGAGTGGTAATAGAGGAGTGGTAATAGAGGAGGTGAAAAAACTGTTCCAATCCTGAGCTTTAGGAATCTGACATTATTTATTATCTGAAAGTACAAGACTTTCAGTAATTGAGAAAAAATTAGGGGGGGGTATGCTCAGGAGTGAAAATAGTTTATGTAGGCTTGCTTTGCTCCTCATGGGTGTGCCTCTGGTCATCTAAAATATAGAACATTTGTATTGTACATATAGTACAGTGGGGGGATGGGGGGTAAAACATAGTAGAATTGACGATCTAACTATCTGCCCCCCAAATATTATTTTAGATTACTTTTGCTTGTTGGCAATACTTTATTCCTGGGACATGTTACTTAGCGTATTTATATAGACTGTTTTTTAGCGCATTTCTTGGATTTTTAAACTTAAAAATGTAACGTTAATATTATATTTTTTATTTTTCATTTATAAGGTGTTTATCAGTGGTCTGGTAAAGAAAAGTGGAGCAAATGGGATATTGTCAAACTCATCTCACAGGAAAGTTCATAAATAAAGTAAATGTAGGAATTTATTTTAGTTTTGAAACAGATAAAGCGATTCGTTGAGCTTCTTATTCATAACTAATAGTGGCTTTCCCCCTGTTATTATGGCCTATGAAATTAAAGGGATAGGAAAGAGAAGAAGATTAGCCTCATAAAATCTTAAAATAAATGGCCCAAAATCATCCTTGGACCTAAGAGTGAGAAGCTTCACTAAAATAAATAACTTCATTTTGATAGTTATCAACATATTAATCTATAGAAAACTTACAACCTAATAGTGGATGCTCCCTCTGTATTCGACGATTGAAAATATAGGGCCTAAAACCACTCTTGGAGCTATGTCAATTTTCCTTAAATTGGAGAACTTAATCAGTTCAGTAGCTAAAAAATTCTTAAGCTTCAGACCAAAAATCCGTACTACTTTATATGATAGGATGTCATTCCTGATTTTGAATGAAATGAATACTTTTTACCAGGAACTGAGCATGCCTATGGACCATCTGGAAGAGGTTGCTGGTCCCTCACCTGGAGGCGTTCCCAGACCTAGGAACACTATTTCATATTTATATTTGCTTCTTAACAAGAACTATTGTGTCCACTGGTAGCGCAACAAAATAAAAAGATAATATTATAATGGTTATATCATTATTTGGATGTTGCACCAGATTTTCATGTTCTCTATAGGTGGAATTCACAGCAGGCCAATATTATGGTACTGCCCATCTACACCCTTTACCTCATCCCCTCCCCTCCTACTGAATTATCGAACTGACCAATAAATGAGTTCCATGTTAGCAACCTAATTTGGCAAAAAAATTCAAAACCACGTATATTGTATATATATTTTTATTTTTTTTGTCTTATATACAGTTAGATGGCACATTTAAGTTTGCATCAAATAAGGATTTAAAACCAGCGAATGATATAACGTGTTTACCAGTATTTCCTCCCTCTCTGATTATTACAGTTTGATGACACTATTATTTTACCCTAATAACGATTTGAACGTATCGACATAAATATATAGTAGCTGCGCTACGTAAACTATCAAAAATATAAATCTGTGTATACAGGGATGTAGAGATGGACAGAAGCAAACTCACGGACAAAGGGATTGATCATCATACAGATTTCAAAACAGGATTCCTCAAGTGCCTGCAACCTTTTCTGTAATTAAACTGAAAGAATAGACAGGAATCTAAAGGGATAAGACTATGGCTGATAAATTTATGTACATCCTCAATTATGAAACACAAAATTACCTCTTCTGTAAATTATAATTAATGGTTGAAACGTTTGGACACTCAATTTAATGAACCAACCAATCAAAATTCATTAAAAGTCCCCAAAGTTGTTAAGCCAACTAATAAGAAATCGTTATTATTAAATTTTGGGGACTAGTGTCCCAATGTCCCCTCCCTCCTTGGAAAGTAGGTGAATGTAAGAATTAATCAGCCCACGAATCCCACCCTCAAAATATATGGAACTAAAATCTTTATAAACCTTTAAATGTAAAATGTGCAGATTCAATCAGCCATTGTCTTATCCCTATAGATCCCTGAATCATACCAGTGAATTTATATAGTTATACTTTAATATGTATCCTTATATTTTTGTATTTTATTATAGCATTTAGATGTACAATAAAAAACTTAATTTTACTGATATATATGTTTAACAGCTTTATATTTTATAACATATCATATGGTATACATGAATAGATAAATGTGTTTTGGGAAAATTAATATACTATTATCTTTCTAACTTGGGAAATATCTCATAAAAGAAAGAAATACTTTAATTCTTTTTAAAAAAAATATATTTCCAGTATGGCTTCGAAACCGAAAAATTTTCGCTGGATTAGAACCGTTTCCAATCCATACTAAAAAAAACTCATGTATCGTATTGTATTATATCCAGTTCTCTACAAATATAAAAATGTACGATCGTAATATTAAAACCAGTTTTGTTAGCCCGTGCTTTCGGCATATCGGGGCTTGGTTTTATAATTGTTCGTATAATTGTACACTTTTTACATTCGCGTAAAGCTATTTAGTGTTTATAATACGATGCGGTAAAAAAAACTTTTAATAATCCAAGATCCATAACATAAACTCTCCCAATTCACAGTTCGCCATTCATGTTTCTAAATATATGAAAAAATAACCTATACTAATAATTTCAGATGTTTAAAATTGGATTGATAAGACAGTGTCTTCACAATGTTGTCAAGCAGACAATTAATATAAAATTAACCTCTGTCCACCTGTCTACCACTCGCCCAACATATTTTGACAAGTAAAGAACTTTATTATTGTTTACATGATTTGATTATAATGTCAGGGATCTAAAGGAATAAGACTATAGCCTATAAATATCCGCAATAATGATACACAAAATTATTCCTTTCTGTAGATTACAATTAGTGGTTTAAACGATTGGACACTCGATTTTTATGATTTTTCAGTATTTTTCAGTACTAACTTAATGTATTTTAATCGATTTTGAAGCCATACTGGAATAGTTATTTCTCGTATCGTATTATATACGGCTTTCCGCGGATATAGAATGTACAATTATAAGATCAAAACTAGTTTTTTTAGCCCCGTGGTGCCGAAGGCACCGGCTAAAAAAACTAGTTTTAATCTTATGATTGTACATTTCTATATTCGTAGAAAACTGGATATAATACGATGCTAGACATAGTTTTTTCGTATGGATGAGAACCGGTTCCTATCCACCGGATTCGAATGAATACGAGAAAAGATATTAAAAAAACTATAAAAAAAATTCTGTTCTAATGTCTAGTCTTAAACTAACTAATCTCCATCTATTAGGGAAATAATAATCCTATTATATAAGCTTGTAGAGTATTTTGTCTGTAGCGTAAGATCTCTCTAACCACTCAACTGATAGTGTTCTCCATTTTAGAGAACTTTCACACAGGTCCTAGGTTAGTTGTAGGCAATTGTATTTTTTTTTCTTGGGGTGGTTTTAGGCTCTTTTTCTGCTCTTTTCTACTCTTTCAAATACAAGGGGCACAGCCGCTAATGAAAATCTAATTGTTTAGAGTTATTGCATCATCAAATCTGAAAGTTGAATACAAAAGATTTTTTCTTGATGTTCAAGAAAATGGAGCTGGTGATAGATACATGAAAATTAATGAGACTTCAAAGGTATGAAATACTAACTGAAGTGATATTTATGAAAACAATTTGGAAAGAAAACGAAGTAGCGGGTTTTGACGCATTTCACAGCAGCTTTGTATAGGTTATTTAAGGTTGTAATGATAATAATGTCGTATGGGTGAGTTGCACCTGGACTGAACAGTCAACTTAAGGCAGACAACCAACTCTTTGATTGCACACAATCTTTGTCTGGAGATCAGAACTGTTTTGTCATTTTACAACTTCTACCTCATGTATTTAACTATCTCTCTTAAATATATTTCCTTTTAAGTTATGATAACTTTCAAAATGACAAACTAGGCTTTTACATGTAAATATCCCTTGTTTATTATTGAATTGTTTTTGTTAAGGGACAAAGGTATAACATAAGAATAAGCGTAGAGGATACTGAAACCTTAATGTCCAAACTTCAACAAATTGATTCAGGGAAAAGGATAAATTCTTAGAAAGATTGAATTTTATTGTGTAAATTCCTTGGACACTTTTTTATTCAAATATAATTTGTTGGTTCCAAACTTTTCAATAAATATTTTTAATCTAAAGAAGAAAGGTATAATTTTGTTTATCATCATTGGGGTGTATTTGTATACAAATGTATCGTCCATTGTCCTATCCCTTAATATTTCTGGTTTTCATTCCTTTATCCATTTCTGTGTGTGTTCAGAATCTAAAACCTCACAAAAGTTTACTGGAGTAAAGTCAGGAAAGACGTATTTGGTTGAAAAGTAAGTTTTTTAAACAAATGAAATATTCTAAAACATGGCTCTCATTTTATCAATCCTTAAAACAAAAGTAACAAAATCTCTATGTGTCTGTGTGTCTGCCTGTACTGTAGTATCTCGCTAACCGCTGAACCGATATGGTTCTACTTTACAGAATACCTTCTCATATGTCATGGGAAGGTTTATGACTTTTTTTGGGCGGAGGGTACCACCACCCTTCCAAGAGAAATCGCATCTATAAAAAAAAGATTCCCGCCAAAAAAATTTCATTTTTTTCTTTTTGAAACTACTATAGAAAGTTGGTGGTCGATCTCCCCCCCACCCCCCTTTAAGGTCCCCTAGGGGCGTAGCCGTTAGTTAATCATAATACAAAATATTATCATATTCGCAGCGTTTTTATAATACCAAAAAATAAGTCACGAAGCACATTTTATTGTGCAGTTTTTTTTTTATAAAATATCATATCAATGCAAATCTAAATAAATGAAACATATATAGAAGTAAATGTAGGACATATTTATTTTTAGGTTTGGTAACAACTTTGGAGATTACTTCATTATCACTGAAAAGGTAGAGTTTCTTTGTTTCTTACAAAGAAACAGTAGCCTAGCTGCTCTCATAGTAACACATGTCGGCCAGTCTGTCCGAAAGAATTTTCTTGATTCTTAATCTTCTCGATTTTTAGCTCACTGAAATATGGACTAGGTATCGATTATCTATTTTTTGAAGAAAAAAAAGGCATTTAGTGTTAACTTCTTCCACCAATTGAAAAAATTTACTTTCTCACCTTTTCTCTCTTGGCACTACGAAAACAGAAGTCTCAAAAAAGTTTTTCCTTTTGTGTGTGTGTGTGTGTGTGTGTTCTTCGTACATAGGGATGTTACATGGATATCTTAGTCTCTTAGGAATATCTTTACACGAAAGAACAGTCACCTTTTTTTTCATTTCAAAAAGGCATCAGCTTTCATAAAAACTAATCTTGTTCTATCTTACTATGACACCTTACCTCGCTCACAATAGTGCACGTTTTAAAAAGAATTAAAAATAATATTAAATCTTGATTTCTTTGGGCGGCGCGGTTGACTTATCTCACCGCTAAATAACCACTCCTTGGACCCACTTAGACCAATTAAAAATATATATTTTTGTATGCTGAATATACAAACATACACATCACAAACATTCATACATCCAGTTACTTTAGATTAAATAATGGTAATGTCAGAATTCATCCATCTATCTTTTAATCTAACCCATTCTTTTGTCTATCTTTCCTCTAGCCCCTCAAAATGAAACAAGGATGACAACATCCATAAAAGCGAAGCTCTGAAACGGTAGGACAAACGGACATTAACACTTGTATAATGTCAGAACTGAATATACAAAATATAAATATATATAAATGCGAATGTATAAGAGTCGAAGCAAAATTGTAAGTAAATTTGTTGAAAAACTGCTTGATACAGGATAATGATTATGGACATACTTACATTTTTAGGACTTGATTATAGAGTTGCTTCGCTTATAATATTGTACTTTGTTGTCCCAGGAATCAATATACCAAAAATCAGACCAATCGGATAATTAGGTCACATACTAATTTGTTGTTAAAAATGTTTAAAAAATCAACATTTTTAAAATGGACGTACGGACATTCTGTTAACGATTATAGAGTTGCTACGCTTTCTAACTCGTACGTAACTATTACAGGAATCACCATGCAAAATTTGAAATCGATAGGATAATTATAACATGCCTAAATTAACGAAAAAAGCTATTTAAAAAAGTAAATAAATCAACATGTTTAAAATGGACGTACGGACATTTTGGTAATGATTATAGAGTTGCTACGCTTTCTAAATCGTACCTAACTACTAAAGGAATCATCATGCAAAATTTGAAATCGATAGGACAATTATAACATATCTAATCTAACGAAAAAAGCTATCCGTTACGGACGTACGTACGGACGGACCGACCCTAATTATAGAAAAGCTTCGCTTTTAAAAATACCTAGCCAATCCTTATTTTTATTTATCTATGTATCTCCTTTTCTAGAAAGACCAAGAGAAGCTGGGTAGAATCTCTGTACCGGCGCAAGGGTTGTCATCTATACTATATGAGTATAAAAGGAAAAATAACGGCTTTAAGCTTCAAAAATAAAAAAAATTTAATCTAAGCAATTTTTAAGTTGATTGTTTTTGGACCCTTTGTAACTTTGCTACTTTGATTGTTTGAAATCTCTAACATACCAGCTGACGCCAATGACACCACTTTTTATAATTTTTTATTTCTTAGGTCTTTTAATATTTTGTTTGCTGAAATCATAAAAAAAAATTTTGTGTCATCCTATGGGGCCTGTTTGTATTCGTGTAAACATAAGGCACAGTGCGTATGAAGGTGCTTTGACTTTTGTGTCAGAACCTAACTTAGGTAACTTCATTTCACGCTTCAATAAAATCTAATATGCACCCGTTTTGAGAAAATTAGATTTGAAAATTTCAAGTTCAATTTTCATCCACTAGGAGTTACCGCAAAATCATGACAAGAAAATCAAAGATTAATTATTTAAAATTTTGAACAACTTTGCTTTTATAAAGTCTGTCATAAAACCTTTAACTTGAAATTTTCAAATATAATTTTCTCAAAAACGGCTGCATATTAGATTTTATTGAAAAGTGAAATAAAGTTACCTAACCTAGGGTAATGAAATTTCACTATGTCCCAATTTAGGTTCTAACACAAAAGTCAAAGCACCTTCAAACGCACTGTGAAGGACAGATATTTTTTTCAATTCAAGAAACCATAGGATATCATGAAAACTAATCTTGTTTAAATCTAAAAATAGACAAATTTTTTAAAAAATCTTTCAAAACTTAAAGCCTTTTTTTTAGTAAACTGAAACGAAGTCTGTTAAATTTGGAAGATACTAATATAGTAATAACGAAGAACGAAAATAATCTAGCTTGAAAAAAGGAATATGGAAGAATTAACAAAAATGTTGAAAACAAACTTAAAAATAAAGGATTCTGTGAAATTAGAGGAGCTCGCTCTTAATATTTGGCTCTTACAGGTATTCAATTAATTCCGCGTGATTTATTTGCATATTTTGTAAGTTTTTTTGTGTCTGAACCTTAAGATTTCTATAACTTCTGAACTGAGTTCTCCTTTTATGGGAAGCTTTACATGGGTACTTAGGAGGTTTTAGTATATTTTTTTATTATATTTAATCATTTAAAGCTATTATATTCTCTATTCTAACTTACCCCTTTGAAGAGCCCCAATGTGTTATTTTGCCCAAGATTTATTTTTTACCCTACTGGTTTTTTTCGTGCAAGGAAGGGGGGAAATGGGAAAATATTTTCAACACTTTTCATTTTATTCATATTATCTCCCCTCCACATATTCTTTTATTTTTTCACCAATGCAATGAGGGGAGAAATTAGAAAATGTTCTTAATTTTTACTTTTTTTACACAACACCACATTTTTTCCCCCACCCTTTAGCAGGGTCAACCATGCAGATTCTGCAGTATATACACCCCTAAAGGGCACTTAAAAGCTAGAGGTGAAGCCATTAGTAATTTAAATAGCATAAACGTAGTCGTCCAATTTAAAGAAAGTGAACTATGTTGGAAAGCTACAATCAATCCATAAAGACTAGGGTTAAAGTGATAATTTATGAAAAACCAAGAAACTGTACGGAATTGATTGATTTCAGAATAACCTGAAACCTTGTGTACTACTGGATTACTGCCAGGTCATACCAGAACAATTTAACATCATTGCTAATCAAAGTTTAGGTAAATTCAAGCATTTTAATTCCTTGTAGGGTAATGTTTGCCTGAACAAAGTAAATGTTTTAAGCAAAATTTTTTTTGTAGCTTGCTAAAATAGGCAAATTCTATTATATTAAGTAATTTTTTTTCGTCCGTTGAGATCTTGCACTTGAACCGATTCACAAAGGCATCGGGATGGCTTTAGGCTATTTTGTTTTTTAATTTATGTCCTGTGAGGGTTTTAGGCTATTTTCTCTCATTTTGGCCCTATATGACCACTAGATTCTAGGGACACAACCGGTAGTTAATAAAATATTAATTTTTCTAGGAGAAAATGGCATGCTGATACAACTGGGCAGTGACTATCTACTGTGCAATTATGATTGTCTGTTCACCCATCTAGACAATATTCTTCACAGTCCACCCGTCATTCTTGATATTACAACAAGGAAGACATACATACAATTATTTCATTGAGCGCAACTTCAAGATAATCAAATAATATTAGTCCAATTTGAAACTGTTACTTATGATTTGATTTAAAATTCTGTTTTTGTTTCGTCCTGAGCTGGATCTTTTTTACAAGTACATGGGTCAATACTTATAAAAGGGATTAAAATAGTTCTTTAAAAGTATTGTTGCTTTAAACCTTACAGTGCTAATAAGAAGCTTCATATAAAATATCCATGTCATAACATAAAATCGTTATATAACACCCAGACACTTAAAACAAATGAGTAAATAATGACGTATGTCCTTTTTATAGAAATCCAAATCCATATAAAATACTTGAAAATTATCCTGAATCTATCCTTAACTGTATTAAACATTTATATCAAGTAATTGGGCAGAAAACTTCAAATTTCATTGATTTTTCAGGTAAAAAACTTCTAGCTACTTCTTTATTTTACCAAGAAATACAGGGAGGAAGGGGACAATGGGCTATTTATTGGTGGAAGTGGTCCCTGAATTTTAAGAAAAACGTTTTCTTATTCGTTAGCGTTAATATTTTTATCGGTTGTTCCATCAGTCCAAACGTTTTAACCACTAATAATAATTCATAGAAGGGGTAATTTTGTTTATTTTGATTAAAAACCTGTCCATCATCCAAACTCATTATCTGTTTTGTTTTAGATATTGATAAAGACATAAACTTGTGTACAATATTTGGAATTCTTTTGGGTTATCCTGTTGTTTACTATTTTCAAACTGATAAGGTAATATTTTATGTTCTCAATTCCACGAAAAGCATTTAATGAGTCAGGGTTCTTAAAGTAGTGATTCTGAAATATTTTTTATGGAATATAATAGCAAGAAAAGTTAACTTTTCTAGGAGCTTTTATAATAGACTATAAAATATCTGTTATTGTAAAAAGTTTCTATTTTAAAAAATTATTAGAAGCATAAATCACAAGAATACCATTTACATTCGAATTTTATATTGAACTTGATAATAAACAATATGGCACTGCTAAAAATTTTGCCTTGCTGCTTTGATGTAAATAAGATATCTCTAAATGAACCACTAAATAATCATATTTGAAAACTATAGAGTAAAAATTAAATTTTGTTTGATTATATGCTTTATATATTAATTTAATATCATAGAATACAAAAAAATACTCCTAATTTAAGTTAAATGAATTTATTTCACAAAAGTAAAGATTAAAAAATTTCATTTCAGGAAATCTCAAGTTTGAACAATCAGGACCTTCTAGTTGTCAGCCTACAATATAACTCCAACAAAATCTCTTCTTATTCAATACCTAAATCTGTGTACCTTACCAGTACACCTGTACAGCAGAGTGTACACAACTGGGTATCAAAACTATGTCCTGGTGCTAAAATGAATCTAAGTGAGATAAACTTAAGAAAAAGTATCAACATTTGTGACAAAAAGTTCTTTTTGGTTAAAGAAATTGTTAATCTTCCATATGTAGCACTCTGAACCGTGCCATTATTTGAACAAAAAAAAATAATGAAACTTATATTAAAAAAATGTGATAAATAAACATCTTTAAATGTGGCCAAAAAAGTTACCAAAATAAGAGAAGCATTCTCTTTTTACCAATCCAAAATTAAACTTTATTTCTTGTCTATATAAAGCTATTTCTAGGATATTTAAAAATGTTTCATGGGATCCACACATTAATTTTTTAACATTGAAGTATTAAAAATTCATCAGAGTTAATCTATATAGGTACCTAGTGATAATATATTTATATTATTTACCATAAGTATGTGATTTTTTTATTTTCTAAAGTTTTTAACATGGTCTTATAGATCAAATTTTTTTCAGACAAACTCAACAAAATGAATGATCCGCAAACAGAGGGAAAAAAATATAAATGTGAAATTTGTAACAAGATATTTTCACATGGCTTTATAGCTATGCACAATAATAAATACAAATACTCTTGTAATACTTGTGTAAAGATTGTCTCACACAAAAATGATTTAGTTAAACCCAAAAGAATAAATTCAGATGAAGATTCTCTCCAGAGACCTTACTCTTGTGATATATGCAAGAAGGCATTTACTAAAGTGTATAATTTGACTAAACATAAAACAATTCATACTGGAGAGAAACCATACCAATGCGATGTATGCCAAAAGGCATTTCGTATAAATAGTGATTTGATTATACATGAAAGAATTCATACTGGGATAAAGCCTTACTCTTGTGATTTATGTGTAAAAGATTTCCGTACATCTCATGAGCTGACTCTCCATGAAAGGGTTCATTCTGGCGAGAAACCATTTACATGTGAATTTTGTAAAAAGACATTTTCACAGAAAATTACTTTAACAATACATCGAAGGATTCATACAGGGGAGAAACCTTTCTCTTGTGATGTTTGTAATACATCATTCATTGCCAGCAAAGACTTAGCAAGACACAAAAAATCAATCAAACATATGGAGATGTTAGAATCTACGAAGAAAGCTTCTAATGCTTCTACTTCTAAAAATGCTAAAAGTAATGTCAAACAAGAAGGAGCATATGATTATCTTACTGTTGAAATGGAGGCTGAGAACGTTGACAAACCAATTAAAAATGAAATGAAAGAAAAGAAAGAAACTTAGCCTCTTAGGATTATTTCTACTGTTTTATTTGGATAGATTTGATGTATTGTTAAACCTATGATTGAGAGAAGGATGGGGATTGCGAATGTGACGCTTTTTGTAACAAAACTTAAAATACAAAAATACCAAACCAACCAAAAAAATTGCAGTGCTGGAATTAGATATCTGGCAGTTCCTTTGGGGGAATTTTTAAAAATAAAACATTCCCATTATATTTTCATCAGATATATGTTATATTTTTAACACATCAATATTCTAAAAAAATATTTAAAATTAAAAAAAAAAATTGTAAAAAGTTTGTATTCCTAATTGTTTAGTTTGGCGAGATAGCCTTTAACCCTTACAGATCGGGCCCCTATTCCCACCTTAATAGATCGGGGGGGGGGGGGGGGTCATATTGACCCCCCCCCTCTATCTCGGCTTCTGTTACAGATAAAGACGTAAAATTTTTTTCTGGTGGTTCATGTGTATTTTTAGAGAAAATTACTTTTTCTAGTCATAGCGGTCAGGCCGCTCCTTAGCCGCTTTTTAGCGGCCAGCCGCTAAATTTTAAAACAGCTGTAGAGCGGCCAATTTTGCAGCTAGGATGACCAAATTTTAGGACGAACTTTTATTTTTCATAACAAAAAAAATACTTTTTCTGATCATCGCCAAAAAACGGCAAATAACGGAAACCGCCATTTTCGGCGGTTACGGCGGTAAAACGGCGGTTGGCGGTGCCAATTAATATTTTTATCTGTTTATTATTGCTCAAGGATTTTCCAAAAAAAATTATAGGTCTCTAGCTGTAATAGAAGCCACGATATTCATGATATATGTCTGTAGTAAAAGCCGGACAAAAATCGGTCATAAAGTCGGTCAGGGTGCGGTCAAACGGTCATAACACCACTTTTTTCATAAGGTCATTGATATCTCAGTATTCACCAAAAAAATTTTAGGTTTCTACCTTATATACAAAGTCATAATGTAGAAATTAAGATTTATTTAGAATTTTTTTAAAATTTTGGTGCTACCCAACCGACTTTGACCGGACACCACGACCGACACAGACCAGATATCTATATAAAATCAACTCTTGCCGACATATAATTACTAAACTTAAAAAGTCATGAAGTCACAACTCTCTATCTTACCTACAAAAAAAATGACATTGAAAAAATAGAGGGGGGGGGTCAATATGACCCCCCCCCCCGATCTGTAAGGTTTAACGAAGTTAGCGTATTTCCACCACATTTTCTGTGCAGTTCTACACTATCTATAATACAAAGTAGCTTGATGTCTGTCAGTCTGACCGTCTGTCTGTCCGTCTGAAGCTTAAGATCTCAGTAACCGCTGAACCGATTGGGCTCTACTCTTCAGGGATTATACCTACTGGTCCTGTGATGGTTTTAAGCTATTTTCCTGGGGGGTGGGACACCCCCAACACCCCAAAAAACTAAAAAAACACCCCCACTAAAATTTTTTTTCTCAATTTTTTGTAAAATCTCAGTAACTGTTGAACAAATTGGGCTCTACTCTTCTGGGAATATACCTACTGGTCCTCTGGTGGTTTCTAGGAGGGTGGGACACCACAACCCCCCAAAAATAAAAAAATCCCTATTTCCAAATTTTTTATTTTTTTTTTATTTTTGTAAACAAAAACCAGTAATTGGGTTGGGGGAACCCCACTGCACCATGGGGCGAAGCCCCCATGAACCCCCCCCCAAAAAAAAAAAAAAATTTCACCAAAAAATTTTTTTGAGCTTTTTGTAACTTTTGAAAATTTACATCTTTAAAAAGTTGTTGCAATTATAGGTATTAAATAAAATTTACAGAGGAGAGTTTTCAATTTTTGTGTATATGTGGTCCAATCAGTGGGACTATCAGAGCTTGCGCCGCATACAGGGTACTCGCTTATGCTCACCCCGTACGAGATATACGGTGAACAACCTGGGTTTAATTTTTACGAATTGAAATTTTTGTGCATACGGCGCACAACCTGGGTTTAATTTTACCAAAGAGTAATTCGGCAAAGAACTTTTTTGAAAATATAACTATAAAATTATTCTGGAGGGTTGACTTTCCATTACCTCATGGGGCGAAGCTCCTAGAGGCTAGGGGCGAAGCCACTAGTGCCTCTTTTAAAGTATTATCCTTTCAAATCCCAGTGATTAACTGCTTTTAGGTTGGTTGCAAGAAGTGTCGCATCATTATTCGTTGTGGTCATTGTGTTTTTAAGTCACAGTGTATCTATTTTTGTAGAAAAGTTCAATGGCAGTCTTCCTTTACAAATTTACGAGTAAAAATATGATTTTTTCGGAAAATAATTTTCCAATATGGCTTTAATACCGATTAATATCCGCTGGATTAGAACAGGTTCTGAGCCTTACTGTAAAATCATGTAGGTATAACATCGTATTGTAGACGATTTTGTTCGAATGAAATTAAAAATCACAATACTGGTTTTAATTTTAGGATTTTCATTTAAAATCCACGATAATATCTATAATACGATGCGATTAATAACTGTTATAATATTTACATAAATTAACGGATTGTGACTGAATGATAGAACATTTATTAATAAAAAAACTTTATTTCTTTGATATGTGTGCATTTGTTAAAATAAATTTAGATAATATTAATAAATAGAGAAATTATCAAAATAGCTTTGTCTTATCTTCACTTTTTTCTTTCTTGAAAGATCTTTACAGAATGTATGGATAACAATGCTTTTGTCCCTGAAAATAAGAATTATTATATCCAATAGGTATAAATAACAATGCTCTTGTCCTTTTAAAATAAGAATTATTATATCCAATAGTCTCGTAGCTCCTACAATGTTTTGTTTTTTAGTTCTTATAAAGGCAACATTTAAAAGACAACCAACCCTTTTTTAAATTCTCTAATACAATTACTGTTATAATTAATTCACTTTTCAACTTTTCATGCTGATAAAATTTAACTCTATAATAGCAACAGATACTCAAGTACTGACAAAAAGATGAAATGCATTATATACAAAACTTATAGGTTTGTAATTCAACAAAAATATCGGCAAAAACTAAAGACCTCAATTGTCAATGTAAAAGGAACTTGAAATAATACCTGGAACCAGAAATTAGATGGCCTGGACTGTATACAAAATCATACCTGGAACCAGAAATAAGATGTCTAGGACTGGACTGTATACAAGATAATACCTGGATCCAGAAATAAGATGTCCAGGACTGGACTCTAAACAAGATAATACCTGGATCCAGAAATAAGATGTCTAGGACTGGACTGTATACAATATCATACCTAGATCCATGACTGGACTCTAAACAAGATCATACCTGGATCCAGAAATAAGATGTCCAGGACTGGACTGTAAACAGGTGACATGGCTGTTATGCTCCAGGAAAGTTGTGTGCTGCATCACATCAGCTACGCCCGCTAAAGAATTATATTAAGATGAGTTATTTCATTTGTAGCAGAACTTAAACAAATGAAAAATCTATTAATTTTCTCTCAAAATGTTACTTTACGGTTCAATTGACTTAATCTAGGAGAGAGTGGACATAGGGCTGTTTAATACACTAAACCCCAAAGTTTTAAAATAACTTCTTTATATCGGGTAGCTCAACAACCTTGGTGACTTCAATGTTAGACTTTAAACATAAATGTATGTTTTCTTTTAGATACATTTATCTTTGTGCAGGGATCTAAACGGATAAGTCAGTGGCTTATCAATTGATGTAGGTCCTCAAAAGTGATACACAAAGTTATGCCTTATGTAGATTAGAATTAGTGGTTAAAACTATTGGACACGCAACTTAATGAACCAACCAATCAAAATTCAATGAAAGTCCCCAATGTTTCTATTTCTAAGCTACCAAACAAGAAAACGTTAATATAAAACCTTACAATGTCTCCTCTCTCCCTGATCCATGTACCTTGTCTTGGATGTACAAGCCTTCCATGTCTGACTTTGTAGATAGGTTCATGTTTTACATTTGCACTAGGTGTGCTCTTGTTTTCTTCCTATTTCATCAGCCAATTTTATTATGGAAGCTATCAAATTTTTCAAAATGTTGGCTAAAAAAACATTTGTTAAACATATTATTTTGTTCAAGCATTCAGTATCAAAACTTTTCTACTAATAATCAAACAATTCCAAACATGAAACCTCAAAATAGTTCATAGGTTTATTATATAAGAAGATTCTTTTTTATCTGAATCCCAAGTACAATTAATCATTTGTTTAATATTGATAAATTGAAGAGAAAGGGGAGGTAGGTTGTGCTGAAATTCCGTAAAGGTTTAAGTCTTAAAAACAGTAGTAGAACTATAAAATTTATGTTAACTTAAAAAAAAATTGTGTCTATAGTTTTTTCAATAAGGAATACACATATCTAGTGAATATTATCGTTCTACTACTGTTTTTAAGCCTTAAGACTCACACCTTTACGGAATTTTAGCACAACCTACCTCCCCCTTAATCCTAATAATTCAATCATAATTGTCAGTTTCCTTATGTTTATTAATTTCAGCTTGTATAGTTTGTTTGTCCCAAATCATTATAAATCCTCTGTAATCGCCACTTATGACACAGTCGTTAGTCACCTGAACAAAAGTATGTTATTTTTATCTAGGTAAGAAACGAATGAGGGGAGGGGTTGTAGTTGTAGTTTAATAGATTTTTTAACCATGGCTCAAAGGGCACTTTTAAAATAAATCCTCTTTAATCACCACATATCACTTAGTCATACTTATTGGTCACCTGAACAATATAAAATATTAGAGGGAGGAGTGATTAATTTTGTATATTTGTCATAATTCTTGTGCGATAGCAAAAAAAGACGGATACTTCAATTGACAGTTTATAAACATCAGAAAGGGAGAGGACATTAGACTGATAATTACACTAGTCTCCAAAGTTATATTATATCATTTTCTTATTCGTTGGCCTAACAACTTGGGGGAATTCTATTGAATTTTGATTGGTTGTCTCTTATGTCGAGTGTTGAAACATTTCAACCAATAATTGTAATCTACAAAAGGGTTTATCCCTGAAGATCCTCGATAAACATTCAATATTTATGGTTAGAAGATGAGGCCAAAGTAATCTCTCCCCAGCTAGAGTTAAAACTGTACTTGTTAAAATAATAAGTGTTATAGTAAAAACAAGGATTATTTTAATTTGTCAGTGTGTCTGATCTGAACCTCGGTACATCAAGTTTAAACAGGTTTTTCTTAAAGAAGCTTTATTTTAGTCCAGGGCGTAAATTCTGCACAAGATTTATTTTTTCCAGGGCTGCAGTGCAAAATATTTCCTTCCCCCCTATTTTGTCCTGAGGATGGGGGGAGGAGGAATGGAAAAATATTTTCAGTACTCTTTCTTTTTCTCATTTTTCTACCAATACACATATTTTTCTAATATTTCCTCTAAGGAGGGGAAAAAAGGACAAAAATGTTTTCAGTATTCTTTATTTTTCATTTCCTCCCTCTTTAGCATGGGATCCCATGCAGAATATACACCACTGATTTATACCAGAGTAAATTATACCTGTAAAGACCTAACAGGATGTGTATGTCCAGTTAGAACAGCCATACAAGTCCAATCTCCACATTTCCATAGTCTACAAGTAACAAGAACAATAAGCAGCAAAATTTATGAAAAATGAAGGAAATAAGCTCAAAAAAATTTCTTAAAATTTTGTACAAAAAAACTTAATAACTTTGTTCGACTAATAAATAAAGTCATTTGTATCAAATGATTACCTTACAGTTGTGTCAAAGCTTGATGACCAAAGATAGTTGCCATCCTTTAGAAACAAAAATAATATTTTTTTTATTGACTAGGGGCAGTTTAGATGCATTAAAAGAAATATTTTCTAAGCGAGACATTCTCAAAATTTGAAAGCAGGTACAGAATACTTGGATTATCATATTTGGAGTTATTTTAAAATTCACTAGTCATTTCTGTGCTAAAACAAATATTAAGAATAGACCCTGAGGTCATATGCATTTTTAAGTTTAGTTTAAATGTGAAGAAAAATAGAACAAACTGATAAATGCTTGATTTTTACCTTTACAAGAAAAGTAATTCCACAGCTAGTTTGATGACCCTCCATTTTGTTGATAACAACACCATTGTCAAGATTTCTTACCAACAAATCTCCACCATCATTGCCACTTACTATACAAAAAAGGAATTTAGATCATAAAAATTCGGTCATAAACAAAGAAATTGTAGAGTTGAGATAGTTGAAATCTATTCAATAATAAAACAAGAGGGTTTAAAAAAAAAGCTGCTTGGTTATCAAAAGTAATAAAATGATGAAAAAAAGTTGGAAAACATCTTGATTCTTGATAAATTAGAAAATAAATTTTGAAATTTTACAGACAAATACATATTTGTTTAAAATTAAAACAATACAAAGCCTAAAATTTTACCCAGAACCTTGTATTGATTAAAAATAGCCAGGGAATTAACCATATCACCATCCTGGTGTTTCCAGCAAGGCTGTGGCTCTCCAGGTCTAAAATAATCAAGGATTAATTGACTATATCTCCATCCTGATTCTTCAAGTAAGGTTGTGGCTCTTCAAAACTAAAATAATCGAGATAAAACATATCTGGAATGACTGCTTATATGCCAAAGTTTGTATTATATGTAGTTTGATATTTGTCCGCTGGGCATCTCAATTTGTAATAATAATATTTAAGATTTTACTACTGGTTAAAAGAATTAAGACGGCAATGCATTTATTTTACTTTAAAACATTAAATTTACATAAAATAAATAATTTGATAAAATTTATTAAGATTATTATTTAGACTATCTATATTTTGCAATATATCTTAAACAGTAAGTAAAATATACATTTCTACAGTACAACACACAGACAGACATCCTGTTACTTTATATAATTTAATTAAATTAAACTAGTGGCTATGCCCTATAAAGTAATAATTTTCTGGAGCCTCGCGAAAGCGAAGCATTTAAGCAATATTCAAAATAACAAGTTTGTTCAAATTGTTTACTAACGTCTCTATTATGGAACTATAAAGGCCAACTTAGAGTAGCTACGCTCATCTGACAAAATTTCATAGCCGTTCGTACGTTGTACATTAAGAGCCAGTGCAAAGAATTCCAAATCTTGAGACATTTATATTTTTGTAATGTTCTATTTTAATGAATTAGTGTAAAAAATGTAGCAAAGTGTAGTAAAGTATACCTGTCACTAAAAATATTTTCTTGTATATAAATATCTGCAGAATGTAGAACAGGATATTGTGAGATGTGGCCCATGTCACCACATATGTATAAAAATCCACTCACATTGTTGTCTAAACAAAGAAAACAATAGTCAAAAGTAATACCATAATTGACACTAGAAACCTATATGGGTACTTTAGGGGGGGGGGGGGGGGGGTTGAATTTAAAGACCCAATTTTTATTTTAGTTTTAAAAAGAAAAGGTTAAAATTCTTTTGAGGTTGGTCTTTTTTATTAGTTATAAAAAAAACTTATTTAGTAATAAGTACTTCATTACAGGGATAGAATATGTGAATATTATGAAAGATTCTTGCATACCCATTGATAAATGTTTTTCCTAGCTAGCTGAAATAACGATTCCCCATCCCCTTATGAATTTACCCCTTCACTTCCTCTGATCATGGAGAACCAATATCAGAGCACTCTAAAAGCAACGTAAATTAACGACAAAAATTATCCTTCAACAATATACACATATTTTTCTGTTTTTAGTAGTGAAACAACTCTACAAAGCAGTTAGTCTTTCTGTAACACTATTTGTTTGAATATAAACAAAAATAGATTAAATATTACCTTTAATTTGCTTTAAATAAGAAGTTTCATAGACAATTTCTGTTATTGAAACACCTACACTGAATCTTCTAAAAATGAATTATATGAAATGGTCAAAATTAAGAACAGTTAGACTTAATAAGCGCATTTGACTAAGCACTAACACAAAACTTTACAGATAATAATTTTTACAATTTCAAATTGCAGAATGCTGCAATCTAAACAATGGAGAAGCTTTGATACATAACCAAATATAAGGGCTTCATTTTAAAAAGAATAATAGGCAAATTAACAGTGTAAATCAAAGACGTTTTATGGTAAGGTTATTTTACCTGATGAGATGCCAGTCCTGCCTGGTCCATATAGATACACAGCTGTCATTAGATCCTAGCAAGTTCTTTACCTGATGAGATGCCAGTCCTGCCTGGTCCATATAGATACACAGCTGTCATTAGATCCTAGCAAGTTCTTTACCTGATGAGAAGCCAGTCCTGCCTGATCATATAGGTACACAGCTGTCATAAGAGCATAGCAAGTTCTTTACCTGATGAGATGCCAGTCCTGCCTGATTCATATAGATGCACAGCTGTCATAAGATCCTGGCAAGTTCTTTACCTGATGAGATGCCAGTCCTGCCTGGTCCAAATAGACACACAGCTGTCATAAGATCCTAGCAAGTTCTTTACCTGATAAGATGCCAGTCCTGCCTGGTCCATATAGACACACAGCTGTCATAAGATTCTAGCAAGTTCTTTACCTGATGAGATGTTAGTCCTGCCTGGTCCATATAGATACACAGCTGTCATAAGATCCTAGCAAGTTCTTTACCTGATGAGATGCCAGTCCTGCCTGATTCATATAGATGCACAGCTGTCATAAGATCCTAGCAAGTTCTTTACCTGATGTGATGCCAGTCCTGCCTGGTCCATATAGTCACACAGCTGTCATAAGATCCTAGCAAGTTCTTTACCTGATGAGATGCCAGTTCTGCCTGGTCCATATAGACACACAGCTGTCATAAGATCCTAGCAAGTTCTTTACATTCTTTTCTTTGAAACAAAAGTTTGAAAAAAGTATGATGATAAATGTTTATGTCTTTATTTGATTATTTTAGCATACTAAAAATTGTTATTAGGTCATTGAGAAATATGTATGTACAATGCATAATAAATAACATTAATAACACATAACAAGTTTCCTGAAATTTTAAAGAAAATAGTGTTGAATATTAATATATTTTATTTATAATTCTATACATGATTCAAAGTAAGGTAAAGTTCATGTTCCTGTAACTATAGTACTATTCTCTCCAACAGTGACTGTCTTTAAACCTTTCAAATGCAAATCTTGCTCCCTAAAACAAGAATAAAGATAATATTTTTTTCCAGTATGGCTTCGAAACCAATTAATATCCGCTGGATTAGAACCGGTTCTCAGTTGTAATGAAAAACTATATATAGCATCATATAACAAATTTTCCGGGCTAAAAAAACTGGTTTTAATATTTTATTTTTTTCATTAATAACTATAAATAAATAACGATAAATAACTATAACCCAACCAAAACAATGGAAAAAATGTCATTTTTTTCATACCTGACCAGACGGCCGTCCAAGGTCCATTCCTGGAGGTATCCATTGTTAAGACCAACCAGGCAAGTGTCCTCCAGCAAGCAAAGACATAATACAGTTGATCCAACGTCGTATTTTAAAACATCTGCCTAGATTTAAAAAAAACTAATCTAGTGCAGTTCACGGCAAAATGATCCTGGTATCGATCATCTCCAAAAATCTATGAACTTTAAAGAGCGGTCAATGAGCGGCCAAACGACTTAACGTTTATATTATGTTTCCTAAAAAAAATAATCAAAAAAAAGGTCTACAAATAGTCTGAAACAGCCATGCTCAGTTATAATGCAATACACATGCGCGAAAAATACTAATTTAATTATGTTTTCTTCCGCCAAGCTTTCAGTCAATTGCTAGCAGCCATTAAATATCATAGATTTTTCGAGATAATCGATCCCAGGAACATTTAATCGTGAACTGCAATAGAACCAATTAAGCTTGATTCATAAAAAGGGGGAAGTAGGTTGTGCTAAAATTCCGTAGAGGTGTGAGTTTTAAGACATAGCTACAGTAGTAGAACTATAATATTCACTAAATATGTGTATTCCTTATTGAAAAGAACTATAGACAAAAATTTTTTTTATTAAAGTTAACATATATTTTATTGTTCTACTACTGTTTTTAAGCCTTAAAAATCACAACTTTACGGAATTTTAGCAAAACCTACCTCCCCCTTATTTAAAACTGAGAAACATACCTAGTTTATTGTTAGCAAATTTAATGTGTTTGGCTTTCTTTATCTGGCTGTCTGTCCATTGTAATATTAATATTATTGAATATAGTAAACTTACCTTAGCTGCACAATAATTTTGTCTAAGTTTGTATATTAATAAACATTTCTCCTTATCTGATTTCTCTATAAATCCCTGGTCATTGAAAGAAAAACATCAATACAAATTTTATGGCGATTTTTACTAAATCATCATGATAAAATTTACTTTAATCATTAAAAATTATACAAACTTTATGTTTCAAACTAAATCAAAGACTTTATTTAGCTACTCTGTAAATAATTTCATGTAAAAGATTTTTACATTTATGAAAAAAAGTTTTTAGAAAAGCTTTTATTTTAGATTAGAATTACATTGCAGTATAATAAAAGAGGGGAAGGGGTTTAATAACTGTATCTCCCCACCCCGTTGGCCCTGTGTCTACTTTCAATCGAGTCTATGAATATCACCCAATAGCGTCGGAAATAAAATAAACACAGCCAAGTTGTTACAATTTGCTAGCAGACGAAAAAGCTCCCCAACACTGGATCCGGGTAGTTGTTTGGGCTATATTCAACACAGTTATTCTACCGACTTGAATATGATTCTTTTTCTCCTTCCTGAATGTGTTTATGCATCCAGTTAACATTCCTGGAGCCGGCTGCCTGCAGCTGTAGCCTCCAGATTGTGTCACAGTCCCAGTCATTCCAGCTACCACTAACTGAAAGTACAAGCTTTTTTCCAGTATGGTTTCGAAACCGATTAATGTCTGCTGGATTAGAATTGGTTCTCAGCCATAATGAAAAATAATGCATACTATCGTATTACATCGAATTTTCAATGGATATTAAAATAAATATCATAAAATTTTAATTTACAATTTTGGCATTCAAATAGTAAAAGTTTCAAAAAATATTTTTAAGAAATAAGATGATTTATTGGACTGTAATTTTACTGGTTCCCAAAGTTTTATTTTTTGAAAAAGAGTTAGTAATTCTTTGGGATTAAGATAGTTAATAATCTTAATAGCAATATGATCTAATATTACAACATATATACCTTGAAATAGAGTTAGTAATTCTTTAGGATTAAGATAGTTAATAATCTTAATAGCAATATGATCTAATATTACAACATATATACCTTAAAAAAGAGTTAGTAATTCTTTAGGATTAAGATAGTTAATAATCTTAATAGCAATATGATCTAATATTACAACATATATACCTTGAAATAGAGTGAGTAATTCTTTAGGATTAAGATAGTTAATAATCTTAATAGCAATATGATCTAATATTACAACATATGTACCTTGAAATAGAGTGAGTAATTCTGATCTAATATTACATCATATGTACCTTGAAATAGAGTGAGCAATTCCTTAGGATTAAGATAGTTAATAATCTTAATAGCAATATGATCTAATATTACAACATATATACCTTGAAATAGAGTTAATAATTCTTTAGGATTAAGATAGTTAATAATCTTAATAGCAATATCATCTAATATTACAACATATGTACCTTGAAATAGAGTGAGTAATTCCTTAGGATTAAGATAGTTAATAATCTTAATAGCAATATCATCTAACCCACTCTCTTCTAGGGCTGTAAGTATATCAAATCCGGACATTATAAAATTTTTGTTTACATTTTTTTCTGAAAAAAACCTCATACATGTTAATGAATGCATTAACCAGATCTTATCCAGATTTTCATGTTCTCTTATAAAGTGAAACATGAAGCGGTCTAGAATAATGATTTTTCCCTTTACTCCAACCCCTTCCCTTCTACAGGATTAACGACCTGACCAATACGGGAGTCCCATGTTAGTAACCTAAATTGTTTCTCCTGTCATAATATCCACGTATTCTTTATATCTATTAACATGTTTAAAACAAGGATGGCAACATTCATAAAATCGAAAAAATAAGTGAAATTGCTGTAAATTCTTGATGCTATTTAAGGTCCTATGCGCTTTAAAGGAGGCTTTACTATATGTAATATTGTGCCTAATCATCTTGAGAATCGCCAATAAAATGTGGGACAATGTAATAAGTAAAACTTTAGAATGTTAAAATAAAATTTAGGTAGGTAACATATTTATATTTGTAGATTATTCTTTATAGCAAAGTATGAATATAAACAGAATTTTTATCACTTATAATTACACTTTTAAACTCAAATAGGTTAACCTTTTTGTTAGATGAGTACATCTTTTCACGTTACTAAATATTATCGTTAAAAACTATATTTCATTACGTGTACTGTGAACAATTTTTCACATAAATAAAACATTTATGTGTTCCTAAGTGAAAATGACAACAAACTAAAAAAATATTGGGGTAGAAAGCTATCAATATGTGTACTGTGTAGCAATACAGTAGCAGACTAGCTTACCTAAGCTGGGACATATTCAATATTATAGCTTTTCAGTTTTGAAGCTACTATATAATAGCAGGTTATGTGCGTAAGTTTGTCCGTCTTTAGGATAAGAAAACATAGTACAAAATAAGTCTTCAAGTCATAGCACAATTTGGAAAAATACAAAAAATTATGTCTCCGGCTCCAGCAAAATATGGCGGCTACACGGCTCCGGCTACGCAACACTGGTTTACACAGACAATACATCAATTATCTTAAAAATATCATTTTTAGGAACAAACGAAAAAAGTATATTTTAGCTAACCTTTTAAATTACATATAGTAAAAAATGATGATAAACTCGAAGAGTAGCTATGCTTTAAAAACTGCATTGCAAATTTAAGATTGAGGCTAGGAAAGCTATTTTTGACATTTTATTTCATAGTGCAAGAAGATATGAAACAAGTATATGCAATCATAAGAGAGAGAGAGGGGACATGGGGCTGTTGATTACACTAGTCCCCAAAGTTTTATAATAACGTTTTTTATTCGTTGGATTAAAAACTTTAGTTAATTCATTAAGTTGAGTGTTCAAACGTTTCAACCACTAATTTTAATGTATTTAAGAGGTAATTTTTGTCTCATCACTAGGGATGTACATCAATTTATCGGCCATTGCCTTATCCCTTTACCTGTCAATATATCCACGTAATCTATATCCATTAGCTTTGGTGAGTATTATGTTAGAAGACATTCTTATTTTTTCATATAATGTAGTAATAAAGTTATCAAATAAAACACAATTTGATCGAAATTATTCTTATATCGTAAATTGACTAAAATTTTTACATGTTGAAAAAACGACATTACCCATAGAGTAGCTACATTATTCTAAAGTAGTTCAAATCCTATGAAAAAAGTCACCGTAAATATCAAACAGATATAGGACAAATTATACATGCATGTAAGGCCAGAGAAAGAGGAGACAACTGGCTGTTTTTTACACTAATCCCAAAGTTTTATTATTACGTTTTCTTTTCGTTAGCTAAACACTTTAGAGACTTTGATTGAATGATTTATTATGTTGAGTTTTCAAACGTTTCAACCACAAATTTTAATCTACGAACGGAGTAAATTTGTACATCATTAATGGTGAAACACTGAATTTATCGTTCATTGTCTTATCACTTTAGATCCCTGATATAAGGCTTACTACGTGGAATTTCCAAGGATGGGAGGGACATTGAACGGCAAATTATTCTAGTTCCCAAAGTTTTTATTAAAAACATGATCCCTCACTGGTTGACTTAAAAACTTTGAGAATTTTAATTGAATCTTGATTGGTTTGATCAAACTAGCCGTGTACAAACTTTTCAACCAATATTTTAAATCTCAATTTCTTGCCTAATATCTTATTCCTTAAGATCCCTTGAATAATGTTACACTCGTAAAAATAAAGTTATATCTGACTGCAGTTTCAGATGTACTTTTTAAAAGGACATGGCCTATTTCTTTATTCAGCTACTTAATGCTGCGACCCTAGCCTCAAGGGGTGGGCTAATTTAATCTAGAAAACCTAAAACCACCAAAACATATTTATGAATCTTTCCTGAAAGGTTTAACTAGCAGTTTTCGAGATCTTTCACTTCAGACAAAAATAAATTACAGGATAAACAAATACACAAAGCAGAAACGTATCGTTAAAAAAACGAATAAATTCTAAAATTTATGTTTTTAAATTTAAAAAAAGTATTCATTCATTTTTTTTTATATTTAGTAAGTAGTAAAATTCTTGTTTGTTTACAAATATACGCAATGAAAAACTTTTAGATATTTTTGTATATGACTAGATAGTTAAGTAGTTTTTTTTTAAATAAAATAAACAAATTTGGAAGTATTTGGTACGCAATCTGTAATGTACGTATAACAAGGATGGCAACATCCCAAAAAACGAAGCACTGAAACACAGACAAACGAAATTAACACTTGTATAGTGTCAAAATTAAATAATCAGAATATAAATGTATAATAGTCGAAGCAAAATTGTAAGTAAATTGGTTGAACAATTGCTTGATACAGGACAATGTTTAGGGACATTTTTATGATAATTAGATCACATAAAAATTAGTTGTTAAAAAGTAAAAAAAATCAAAATGAATGTATAATGATTATTGAGTTGCTACACTTTCTAAATCGTACCTAACTACTAAAGGAATCACCATGCAAAGTTTGAAATCGATAGGACAATTCTAACATGACTAAATTAACGAAAAAAGCTATCCATCACGGACGGACCGACCCTAATTACAGAAAAGCTTCGATTTTAAAAAGTGAACCTTTTCTACATTTAGGCGAGCAGGGGTGAAAGGAGTGGTTACAAAGGTTTGTAGGGGTAATTAAAATCATTTTAAAAAATTTTGATGGGGGTAAAATGATGGTATTAAAAGTATGAGGAGGATAAACACCCTTTACCCCACCCTTGGACGTATATTAGGAGAGTCCATTCGTCGAGCGTAAAAACGATCCTTTATACATAAACAAGCTAGAAAAGTTCTATTAATGCGAAACCTCAAACACGGAAATATAAAAATTAGCTTGAATTATTATATGTATTAAATAATCTTTAATAAATATATTAAATCAATTGCTTTGTTAAAGTCAAAGCTACACAAATATAAATCAATTTCATATTTGATTACAAAATTAACATAGGCTAAGATTTTAAACAAAGAGGTTTTTACTTTTAGTGCCTTCACATAAATTCCCATTTGACCACTATTACATTCCCTGTTTACCCCCACCAACCCCCAGCCCTCCATTTTTATAAGCGTAGAGAAGATGTGTAACTAATTTCAGAAGAAATCACCCTTCTATATTTTATTTTTTACTTTTTTTCTTTTAATCTAAAACTGAAAATGGAGGGTTGACAACCATCCTCCCTCCCCATAATCCATAATTTCCATAGAATCTATTCATTTAAGGGCGTAGCCGCTAGTATGATTGATAACGTAGTCCTGCTGCTAATTACAACATTAATATTGTTTATTAAAACCCCTTTGTGTTAAGTATTTTCACGTACGTATGTAAATTAACTCCAAATGGTTTCGTAGAAAGAGAGGTATAGATATAGAGAAACACTTCAAAATAAAGTTGTGAAGTTCTTAAAAATTAAAAAAAACACTTTCAAGATTAATAAACCTTCCCTTAACCTATTAGAAACTTTACTGCGAAGGAGAACCATATCGGTCCAACAGTTTGTAATTTAGTTTTTTACCCGCGACTGTGGCGTAACACGTAACGCATCCGCTCGCTGTCGGGAAGGTGATTTGCTTCAGAGATCCAACAAAATAACACCTTATGGTGTATCCCGTCCTCTAGAGGTTATCCAGGTAAGACAGACAGACATCCTATAACTTGTAAATAAAGATTAACATAAAACTAATTAATACGATATCGAAATTGATATTTAATTTTGAAATTGACGTTTATTGTTGAGGTCTGGCAAAAAAGTTGTTTGTCTTTTTTAATTGTAACTCTAATGTTTCTCTTGGTTTATAATGAACAAAGAAAGCTAAAATTTGGACGCTAATATTTATTTCATTTGTTTATACATTTTAAACTAGCTTAGTTTCTAGGCTATTTATAATCGGAGGAGAAGGGTGTGAACATAGAAATAACATAAAATCTTTCCCAATATCTTTTTAAAAATGGCCAAATATGAAAGCTTCCCTAAATTGGAGAACTTAATCAGTTCAGTGGTTAGCGAGATTTTAACATACTTACATACAAACCTTATTACTATATATAATAGGATTTATTATACAAAGAATTTGGTTTTAAGAATTGCCTAGATGTATATTATTACTTTTGGCATGTTGGAATAATCCTATCGTTTTCATAATTGAAATGGTCATTCTGTAAAAGTTAGTTACGATTTAGAAAGGTGTCTCAACCATGACACTTTGGTTGAGTGTGACTTCCGAATTAGCGGGAAGTTCTCGAGATCTGTTGGCGAACATACAAACCCCCAATACCAGGAACCATCAAGTTTCAACAGCAGGTTTGATTATAGATTTATTGATGAAATTATTTCAAAGTCCTGAAATTATAAAATCAATTAATACAAAATTCCAGTTTTTATAACCACGTAATCTTAATTGCTTTTTAAAATCATTTTTCTCTACGGTTAAGAATCTTTGGAAACTTTGGCTTTAAAGGAAAATTATTTGGTTTAATAAATCTTTGTTAAATGCAAAAATAAAAGCACATAAAAAATTACTAAAACATAATATTAATCATAATTAAGTTTCATGCTTAGCTGGCTAAAGCCTTTTTAAAACTACATATAATCGTCCTATACACCATTCCACTTAATAAAATTAACAAATTCTACCTGAAGTTCTTATGGTTTCAAATCCCTGGTATACTAGGGTTGTTCACGCACTATGAGACCAATGATAGGCCCAATTTTGTTCTCCGAAATCTTCACACACTCATATCTCATTCAAAAGTAACGAACGTGGCGCATCCAAATATAAACAATCCATACCGCGTCACTTTAGAAAGGAAAGTCAAACAAGACGACATTTGCGCTTAATTTGGGATAATGATAAGGAATTAATTTCGATCTTGATAAACACAAGGCTTCCTCGAAAAGAGGTTAAGACAAAAGGGTATCAACTCTATAATTGATACCAGAAAGTCCGTAGGTCCAGTTAAAACATATAGTTTTCACTTGTAAATTTAAATAGTGCTTATAAAAATCTAACACTCTTTAAATATTAATGATCGTTTGTCCTACCATCTGATTCTTGAGCTTCGCTTTTATGGATGTTTAACATTCATTGGACATAAATCTAGTAGGTAAAAATTGTTAATGTTAAGTTAATTGATTTTACATGCGATTCATTTAAGAATATGTAGAAATATATAAATTTTTGTTGTGGGGATTAACAGCCGCTTGTAATGTTGTTATATATTCATTAACGTAAGGGAATAGAGGTGGCAGGGGGGTTAAATAACTGTACTTTCTCAAGGTGAAGACTTTCAATTGGGTCTCTGAATATTAACACAGCCAAGTCGCTACAAAAGAGCAGAAAGCAATTTGATAGTAGACGAAAAAAGCCCATACCACTTGAACCAAGTTGTTGTGTTATTATAGATTCATAAATAATATAAAGTATTTTATGGTCCACAATATTATATTTTAACTAATTCATTTAAAGAGCTCAAACTTACTTTTCCAAATCTATTTTTGGTTAAAAATCCGCAAAAAAATTGCGGTTACAGGTGGTGATCCCTTTGGACCTTTTACGTATTGTATGTGTGTTAAAGTTATGCTAAACATGAAATTTTATTTACTTAATTTAAACCAAAAATAAATCCTTTATTTTAAAAGGTAAAAACTTTTTTAAATGCATATTTTTTGTTTATTAAGTTTTTAATTAAAATATTTTGTTTCATTAAAGAAAAAATATTTTTATGAATTAAAATTTTAGAAACCACCCTGAAAGATTTTATGGGGAAAATATTTTTAGTATTTTCACATTGTAGAGAATTTTGAAATTATAAGATTTTAGTAAAGACAGATAGACAGCTTAAAACCACTGAAGGGTTTGAGTATAGAAATAAAATAGCCTAAAACCAAGGACCGTTGTACAGCTTCCTTTTAATCATTATTATTGATTAGTGAGATGAGATCTAAACGAACAGACGAAAAAACTTTACTTCTTAATTCAATAGGATTTAATAGAACTTATTATTGTCAAAAATAGATTTTTTTAGCTTATAAAATATAACTTCCTTGGTTAGCTATAATGATAAAATCTGTTATTAGTAATATTGTTGGACATACTAACATGTAACATTTATTCATGTTTATGTGTTTATGTACACAAGGTTGAATGTTATTATAATAACAATTCTAAGTGAAAACTTAACAGTTACTCAATAAATATAGAAAAGTTAAGAGTTACATATTCAATAACAAAGTTTATAATTACATTGTAATATCAGTTTAGTGTATTATAAGCATTTTTAAAAGAAAAAAATGCGAAAAGATGCTTTCACATAAAGCGCACGTTGAGCAATGATAACCTCACTTCTCATTTTGAAATAATTAATATAGCCCCCCGCAGGATATATTTTCTCATGCCTACCCCTGCGGAGGCCCTATTACTGCGGGGCCACCAAGTTGAGGGGGGGGGGGCGGGGATGATCAGATCAGTTAACTCAAAACTAATCAAATTTTGCAACTTTTTTGGTTTACATACAAATAATAAAAAATATTAAGCCAGATATCTGTCAAAATTTTAAAAAAGTTCTTTGTTGACTTTAAGACGAAAAAAGCTACCAAAATTTTGTAAACATGATCTCACATTAGTTGAGTGTTGAAAATATTAAAACAGCCAAGTAGCAAAATACACTTTGCTAGCAGACGAAAAAGGTCCTTGGAAAAGGGAGGCAGGTAGTTATTTGTATATACATTTATAGATCTGTTGGTTAAACCATGGCATATAGGAATATACACGGTGTTTCAGAAAAAACTGCGTTTTCCGTTTTTCTGACACAACCAGAAGGAATACAGAAAAACGATTATATTTCCTTATTCTCTGTAAAAAAGTACATCAAATTTATAACAGGTGTTTTTCATTATCTCTAAAAATACGGCCTCTATGATAGGTACATAGTTTCCAAAAATGCATTATGTGAAAAATGTTGTGCAAGAAAAATTAAAATAACTCTTCTATTATGTATAAAAAAATCGTAGAATTTCAATATTAATTTAGAAAAAGGTATAAGAAAAGTACCTTAATGAGTTTAAAGGTGAAATGCTTTTTAGCTCCTCACAAAAGCATTTTTAAGAAACTGCAATTTGTCATTTTTTCACATTTCTTGATTGTGATGCATTTGCAGTAAAAGAATCTTCTTTAATAACGTAGGTTATAGTAAAAAGAAAATAACTCCTTTTTATTTGACAAAAAAATCTCTAAAGACAAAAAAGTTATTGAAGTTTGAATTTTTTTTATTAAAGCATTTAATTACAAATTATGGATAAATTATGAATTTATATCTTAACCTGTCAATAAAATTAAAGGATTATAGGAATAAATGAGGGGTGGGGATTTAAGAACATGAGCAATTTTTAAGGTCATGTTTCTTAAGTATACAAAAAGAAAAACTGAATATTTGTTTTCAGTGAGGGAATTTTAAATGAAATTTTTAGTGTAATTGGTAGAAAATTGTATTGGCCATATTAAGATGTTGTTTTCAAGTGAATAAATTTTTGAAAACCAACCTTAAGGCACAAAATTCTATCAGAAAAAAGCATCATACGCATCTTTTGAAATATTTATCCTTTAAAATGCGCCGTTATTTTCAGAGATATTAAAAAACACCTGTAACAATTTCGATGCATATTTTTATAGAGAATATTGACATATAATTCTTTTTTTGTACTCCTAATGGTTGTTTCCCAAATTTGGAAAACGCAGTTTTTTTTTAAACGCCCTGTATAATACTATAATATTGTGATAAACTTGAAGAGTAAGGGTGATCCATAAATGCAAAAATTAAAACGAACCTGTTTACTAATTATTAAAGTAGCTTTGCTGAAGAAATATTGCCAAATATTATAATTATCAAACAATGTATACTCTTATTGCTCAAAATTTTAGATTTTTTGTAGATTTTGTTAATGCTAAAAAATTGTATTTGATCATGATATTTGTTTTCAACAAACATATATAGAGCTAAAACTTCAGGAAAACAGGTTCTATTTAGATTTTAAATAAAGTTGGAGGTCAGAGCATTTTACATTTACATCAGAGTGTGTTAAAATACATTATATTTTTTAATGTGAGTAACCTGGAATTTGGATAATCATAAATAAAAATTTTTATTCTAGCTCTTCTTAATTAGGACGTTTAAATCTTTAAATTATAGCAAAGTTTCAATTTTACATACTTTCATGAGGGATAAGACAGGATAATTAATTGATTTAGAGTAAGAAAACTACAAGTTTTTTCACCTAATTATGATCCAATAAAAATACAAAAGTTTTTATGCCCTGATTAAAAATAAGATATTCCATCTTCTTAACTAAGTCTATGAAAACATTTTATTTCAGAAATTTTAAAAACCTAGAAAGTAGTCAGTTTTGTTTTTCAGATTATTTGTCTGTTACACTGATTAAGTAAGGCAATATTTGCTCAAAAAATCCCTCAAATAAAGGCAGAAAATGTCGGAGGAGGGGGGGAATATTCTGGGGGAGAATTTGTCCCTTGTGGAAGGGAGAAAAAGTCCAGGGGGAAATGGTCAACCACAGCTGGATAATTTGGGAAGTCTGGGTGTTCATATGTAATTACATAAGTCAGTAATGCCTTCAAATGTTAATATATTTACCTAGAAAACAGCCCAAAACCGAGCCAGATCAATAAGGAGCTTTACTTTTAATTTTAGATCTGATGCTCCAGTCGTTTTTAGACCTAAATCTCAATACTTTTTAGGAAACAGATTATAGTGCATAATAAAAAATGCCGTAATATAATACAAATGACCAATTATGGGCTAGTATACATTTTACCATTGGTCAATTCAAATGTAATCTGGCCTATCATTGGTCATTTCTATTGTATTTTTTTTATTTGGCACTATAAGCTACTTCAGTTTTCAGCAATTAAAATACTTTTGTCCCTCCAACTTACCATTTGCATATTGTATTCAATTATAGAAGAGAAAAAAAATACAATAGTTATCAGACTTTACGACTTTATCATATAATCATCCATTTTTCCATAAAGCTTTGCTAAAAAGTAATTCCACTGAAATATATGAACACCGAAGCCTATTAGTACAGCATACTGAGCAAGCCATTAGCAATGGATCAGAATTTGGCGGGAACACAACAACAACAATAATTAGCTCAGAGCATATCAGCCATACTCAGAACAGTTCTCCCACGCCCAACAGACAACCAACTAATTATGTAAATGATAACATTAATGAAAGTAATACTGATGAAATTATTGTTGATGTTCAAAAAGAAATTAAAGGAAAATTCTACTATTTAAATAAATGATTTCTTTGATTAAAATTGATTAAAATTTTGAAGTATGTTTGTCTAAAACTAAATATTAGAAGGACCATTGAAAAGCTCCTATTTGTCTTTTGTTAAATTGGTATTACAGACAATTTTCCACGAATATTAAAATAATAGTAAAAATCATAAAATTGATAACGGTTTTATTATCCCAAGACTTCTCACCTCGGATCTAACAAAACTGGTTTTAAACTTATAATTTTCATTTTGATATCCGTGGAAAGCTGTATATGATACGATGCCATAAATAACTATTAATGCTATGAAAAGCTTTTCTAAACGTCAATCGATTCAAATGTTACAGAGGTCTTAATTTGTTAATTGAAAAAAATAGCTTCTTTAATTATCGATAAACTCTAAAGTAAAGAATTTGATTAAAGATGGAACAGCCAAACTCTCTACCCTGGCTGAAGTGAATCACGCGCCTGACACAACAGTGGCTAAGGCTGCTAAAAATATTGACTCAAACATTCAGGAATATTAAAGCAAACTTATTCTAATCAAAAATCATTATTTCTTATTGTTTTTTTTTTATGCTTGAAACTGTTGATAATGCCTAAAAAATGACGTCATACAATACAAATGACTAATCATAGACAATATACATTTAAATTGACTAATGGTAGGACAGTATAACGTCATTTTTTATACACTATCATTAGATTCTTTATGCTTATCTTAATTTTTGGTTTTTATTATTTAGTCGTTTTAGAGGTCTTAAGAAACGGAAAGAACTCCTTTCTATTTATTTTTGTGGGTTAAAGGGCGATTATATAACTATAATATTAAATGATTTTTATTAAAAATACAAAAAAAATATTCCCTTCTTTACAATGAACCCTTATTATGAGTAAATGTGGGTTGAAAAAATGTATTCTATTTCAGGGTATTTAGGGATAGGTCAATTATGGACAAAACTAATGTGGCTAAATTAAAATTATATATAAACATATTTATAATGTACATACATGAATATTATGACAGGGGAAAATTGTCAATTTAGCTTGCTAACATGGAACTCGTTTATTGGTCATTTAGTTCATCCGGTAGGATTAGAAAGATATGGATGATCGTTATTCTAGCCCGCTGCAAGTTTGGTTTCATTAAAGAACATGAAAAACTGGTGTAAAATCCAAGTAATAACAATTATTTTCCCTCCAATCAGATATTATTTTTTGGAAGATAAAAATCAACCTTGAAGAATTAGAAAATTTTTCCAGTATGGCTTAGAAATCAATTAATATCCGCTGGATTAGAACCAGTTCTCAGCTATACTAAAAAATCATGTATAGCATCGTATTACAGAAATTTTCCATGAATTTTAAAATACAAATCATAAATTTAAACATGTAATTTTTATTTTAATATCTTCGGAAAGCTGTCTGTAATACGATGGGATAAATAGATATTATCCCCCCCCCCCGATCTACTTATCCCTGTAAACTTGTTTTACTTAGTTATTGTAAGTAAATGTGGGTTGAAAAATTACTTGACATATGAAGGGAATAAAATATTAAATATTTACAGGAAGGAAGGGGACAATGGGCTGTTTATTACACTAGCCCCCAACGTAATTTGATATCGTTTTCTTATTCGTTGGCTCAACAACGTTGGGGACTTTTATGAAATTTGATTAGTTGGTTCGTTAAGTTAAGTGTCCAAACGTTTCAACCAGTTAATTTTAATCTAAAGAATGAGTAATTTGTGTATCATCATTGAGGATGTACATTAATTTATTAGCCATTGTCTTATCCCTTTATATCCCTGAAATAAAATGGTAAATGTTTACCTATTTGTCATACTATGTCTAAACACATTATTATAAGTAAACAAAAATATTAACATTAATCTTTAGACTTTTAAAAGCTCCACCCCTTTTACAAAAGATAAAAACCAAAATGGGATAGCAATTTAAGAAAACTTAAGTAACATACAGAAGACCAACCAACAAACCACTTATCTGCAGAAGACGAACACAAAATTTCGTTAGTGGCTTGAGAATTATAATTAATACGAATGGATATAGAATTTACGTGACTATTATGACAGAGGAAAAATTGTCTTCAATTTATGTTGCTAACATGGAATTCGTTTATTGGTCAGTTCGTTCATCCAGTAGGAGTGAAGCGGATGGTGTAAATAGCAAGATTGGGGTCATTGTTATTTTAGCCAGCTTCGAATGTTACTTTATAAAAGTACATGATAATCTGGTGAAAGATCCAAGAATTATTAAATCCATTTTAATAATAAACGCATTTTAATTACACCTTAACTTTAGCAAAACATTTGATAATATACATAAACGTTGCTCTAATACAGAAGAGTGAGGAATATCTTTCTGATATTTACAATCTGACTGGAACCCCACAGTATGATGATACAAAAGAAGATAAATTGAAGAAAAAAGTATTTTTTACAAATCTTTTTCAACCACAAAACTAAAAAAGGGTGGGAGGTGTCGATCCTCTACTTTCATCTAATTTCATGGTCGATTTCTCTTGTAAAGAATTGTTGTATTCTCCTCTTTAATAGTCATAAAATTTCACTGTAAAAGAAAGCCAGATCCTTTGCAACCGACATATGCAAAGACTTTTGTATTAGGATGAGCTAAGCTATCATTCAAATTTAACGATTTCACGACCTTTGTCTTGGAGTCTTATCTGTCATGAGGGGGGGGGGGGTATTTACAAATACTAACGAAAGTAGCCTTAAACCTGCCTTGGATAAAAAAAATATACTGTTCATATTAAGACTAATTGATTAACCATTTTTAGGATAAAACTCCGGACAAATTGACAGAAAATAATATTTTGATCATCAACCATGATACCAAAGAAAATGTGGTAGAAAATCTTGACAAGAAACCTCAACTATTTGACGATATTCTTAATAATAAGAAAGGAGAGACGTTTTCCTCTATTTCGCCAGTGAATCAATCTTGGGGCTATTTTATTTCCAGAGGAGAGGGGGCAAAATATGGCATTTTTTCCATCTAAGGAGGGGAGGGGGGTGAATGAATTGGGGGGTTAAGGATGGCTTTTTTATGTTAGGGGGAAAGAGCATTGGTCTCGTGGGGGGGGGGGGGGGCTTCTTAGTGGTAAAGTGGCGAAATAAAGGAAAAATTTCCAAAGGAGAAGGAAAGCCGAAGAAAAAACTCAAAGAGAAAATAAAAAAGAAAATCGAGGGTTTTGTATCTGATAAATCCGCGAACTCAATTGTTGAAAAATCTACAGAAAAAGAAGACCTAGCTGCTACAAGTTCAAGTCTTGATACTGTCAAAGAAAAGTCTGAACGCACAAATTCAGGAATTTTTAATTCTAAAACTTCTAACTTTTAAAAAGATCCTTTAAAAGAAAAATAAGGATGACAACATCAGTAAATATCGAAGCACATATAAACAAAGTGAGATGTAAAGCAGATGTTATGTTGAAAGAGAAAGAAAAGAAAGAGAAATAATATGTAAAAACTTAAAGAAATTCACGAAACCTTTAAGAAATAAAATTTATTTGTTTTGAAGCATGACCGACAGAAAGACGTACAAAATAATGTATAGACTAGATGCAAATATTAATAGATAACAGCCGAGAAATTTTCCCTATGGAGTTGTGGACTGACTGACAGACAGACAAAGTTAATTATGAAGAAGCTTTGCTACCAAAAAAAAATGGTGTAATACTTATTGAACTTTTTATACCTAGCTTCCTTATGAAAATTATGGACTATTTGATACAGTCGTTTCCAAGATATTACAAGACACGCAAAACTACTTTTTTTCTGTAGTCATTCTTATCTCTAATACAAAGAAGCTTGATGTCTGTCTGTCCGTCCGTCCGTATAATTACATAGTATATGCATATTAAGTGCAGTCAATAATTTTTTTTGGGTGGAAAATTAGTGCAGCTACTTTAAAAAAGGTATTTAAATAATAATTAAATTATGAAAAACTAATTTTATGGTAAAAGATCCATATTAATCACAAAAGAAGTTCAAAAATTTGCCAGAGTAAAATTTTCGTTTCAAAGACGACATTATTATATTTATAATATACGCAGCATTTATAACAACTTTAAAATCATTATTACGCGACAACCAGTGGACCGATTTTAGATTGGTCAACGGATTTGAATTTATTACGACCAGGACTATTTTTTTGCCACCTTGGACGACTAAATCGGTCAAGGAATAGCCGGCTACGGTATTTTTAAACTTTACTTCTATTTTATGCAATTATTATCATGTCTACAACTTTAAAATCATCGTTACGCGACAACCAGTGGACTGATTTTAGATTGGTCAACGGATTTGAATTTATTACGTACAGGAATATTTTTTTGAAACCTTGGACGACTAAATCGGCCAAGGAATAACCGGCTACGGTATTTTTAAACTTTACTTCTATTTTATGCAATTATTATCATGTCTACAACTTTAAAATCATCGTTACGCGACAACCAGTGGACCAATTTTTGATTGGTCAATGGATTTGAATTTATTACGACCAGGACTAATTTTTTGCCACCTTGGACGACTAAATCGGTCAAGGAATAGCCGGCTACGGTATTTTTAAACTTTACTTCTATTTTATGCAATTATTATCATGTCTACAACTTTAAAATCGCCGTTCTGTGACAACCAGTGGACCGATTTTAGATTGGTCAACGGATTTGAATTTATTACAACCAGGATTATTTTTTTGTCACCTTAGACGACTAAATCGGCCGAGGAATAGCCGAATACGATATTTTTAAACCTAACATGAAGAAAATGTGGGCCGATTATTTTAATCGGCCGAATCCGTCCGAAATCGGCCGATTTCCGGCCGGCCGATAACGAAAACAGCTTGCTAATACTGTTCCAATTTGGTTACACTTTTAAGGGAAGGTTTATAAATGTCTTAGGGTTGGTTTTAGGCTTTGTTCCTGACCTCCATCAGACTCCCCAACAGGATAAGGATCAAACAACTAATATTCTAATATTATAGCTTCTAAAATCCTTATTTCTGAACCGATTTTAAAAAAATAAAGGTCTAGCAGCACAGTTATGGGACCTGGAAAAAGATTAAAGCAATCATTATATGCGTGGATTGAATCATAACAAAGATATTAAAAACCGCATGAAGATTTCGGGTTTGCAGAGTTATAAAATTTCAAAAAAATTTCATATCAAGGATATAAACTTTTCAGATAATTGGCAATTAAAATCCTTATTTGTATCATAAAAGGTAATAGCTGCACTATTTTTCCAAATGTTATAGTCATTTTAGAGAATATTGACTGCACTTAATGCATATGTATATTATTTATTGATCAAATGCTACATATAAGTCTAACTAACAATAATCAATACACCTTATTTTTATTTCAATTATTTTCATTTCCTTGAAATAACGATGAAAAATTAAAAAAAATATGTAAAAGGAAACTCCACATCTTCTAATACTTCAGTTGTTTTATCTGTAGCTCTTGTTGACGACAAGGAATGTACCTTTATTAAAAGATTATTTTTGTTTTTCTTCCTTCTTATATATCTTTTATTTCAAAATTGTTGACATTCTACCATCAATATGCATTTTAAGTTGTCATGTCGACTTCATAGCCTTTAAAACAAGTGACTAATATCTACATGCTACTTTTAAAATTGGTTTTGGACAATATTTACAACGTCTATATGTCGTTAATAAAAAGTTGGCATTGCAGACATAATATCGACATTAATAAATGTTAGGTTAATTTCTGCTTTTTAATTTAACTAGTACCCAGAGTTGTTTTTAACGGCCTTATCTTATTTGTTAACCTAAAAACTTTGGGTTCTTGTATATAATTGAATATTGATTGGTTGGTTCTAAGATAGTAGTTCCCAAACTTTTCAACCGATATTTTCATTTTTGTAATTTTGTATATCATCATTGGGGTTTAGCCTATATTTTTTCTTTCTAATGCCTATGGTACAGGAGGGTAAGAGGCCAGAAACAACGTCACGCAGCAAACTAAAATCACGTGACTCATCACGACCCAGGAGAAGTCCGACAACAAGTAAAACTAGAAAAGTAATACGACCTTTGACTCAGTCCTCAAGTGAAGGCGACCTTAAACAAGGTAAAATTATTTGTTATGAATTCTAAAAATATTAATTGACAAGGTTGAAACCTAAGGACCAATTCTGTATGAAATTTCAAACTTACAATACATGAGATAGATAACTATCCCTTTCATTGGAAAACCTTTGTTAGTCCATACTTAATGAAATGTTAGTGAGTTATATTTGATTATGAGCCAAGGCATATCTCCTTTCGAATCAACAATGTCTATCTATAATACAAAGTAGCTTGATGTCTGTCCGTCTGTCTGTCCGTCTGAAGCTTAAGATCTCAGTAACCGCTGAATCGATTGGGCTCTACTCTTCAGGGATTATACCTACTGGTCCTGTAATGGTTTTAAGCTATTTTCCTGGGGGGTGGGACACCCCCAACCCCCCAAAAAACTAAAAAACCATCCCCCCCAAATTTTTTTTTTTACATTTTTTTGTAAAATCTCAGTAACTGCTGAACAAATTGGGCTCTACTCTTCTGGGAATATACCTACTGGTCCTCTGGTGGTTTTAGGCTATTTTATAGGAGGGTGGGACACCCCAACCCCCCCAAAAACTAAAAAACCATTCCCCCCAAATTTTTTTTTTTTACATTTTTTTGTAAAATCTCAGTAACTGCTGAACAAATTGGGCTCTACTCTTCTGGGAATATACCTACTGGTCCTCTGGTGGTTTTAGGCTATTTTCTAGGAGGGTGGGACACCCAAACCCCCTAAAAATAAAAAAATCCCCATTTCCAAATTTTCAAAAACCTGTAATTGGGTTGGGGGAACCCCACTGCACCATGGGGCAAACCCCCCCCCAAAAAAAAATTTCACCCAAAAAAAATTTTTGGGCTTTTTGTAACTTTTAAAATTTACATCTTTAAAAAGTTGTTGCTATTATAGGTATTAAATAGAATTTACAGAGGAGAGTTTTCAATTTTTGTGTATATGTGGTCCAATCAGTGGGACTATCGGAGCTTGCACCGCATTCGGGGTACTCGCTTATGCTCACCCCGTACGAGATATACTGCGCACAACCTGGGTTTAATTTTACCAAAGAGTAATTCGGCAAAGAATAACTTTTTTGAAAATATAACTATAAAATTATTCTGGAGGGTTGACTTTCCATTACCTCATGGGGCGAAGCCCCTAGAGGCTAGGGGCGAAGCCACTAGTGTTTATTTAAAGAAAGTCTGTTAATGAAGAATACATATATGTGTATTTTAAAGCATAAAAGCGTACATGTACAGTCTTATATTACAGTCTTAAATACAGTCTTATATGTTGTCTGTCTGAAGCTTAGGATCTCAGTAACTGCTGAACAAATTGGGCTTCACGCTTCTAGGAATATAGCTACTGGTGGTTTTAAGCTATTTTCGTAAAATTTTATTTTTATCTTTTGTAAACAAAAACAAGTAAGGGGCTGGGAAAACCCCATCCACACATCCCTATGAAAAAATACCCCATCCCCCCCTTTAAAAACATTTTTGAAGCTTCAGGAACGATTTTATATAGGAGGTGAACTAGAGGCTAGAGTACTAAAATTCAATAATTTTTTAAAATTTAGAAACAAAATCTACAAAGAAAATTGTAAAAAATCCTCCAAACGACCAAGCTACAACTGATAAATATCCTAAAGTGTCTATTGAAATATTTGATGCTGAGAAGAGAACAAGACAGATTGATCTTACTAAAAATTTCCAGTCAGGCCAGGAAATTAATATAAAACCTGCTGATATTATCAATGAAAATTCAATCAAGTCTACAAAACAAAAAGGAAAGGTTTTATTTAATTTGTATAAATACAAACATTAAACGAATCAATGGAATGGAAGCTCTTTATAGTGCCTATAAAAAGGGGATAAATTAAAAAACTTTTGGCTGAGGTATCCGGAATGATGTCATATTTGATTAGTCCTTTATTCCAATATGACGTCATTCGGGATTTCCAGGCCAAAAGTTTTTTAATTTATACCCTATTTTATTGGCACTATAGGCTAATTGTACTATATACATTTTTTTTTATATAATCATAATAGGTAATAAAGAAGATGGAATTATTAATTCAACAAAGTTCCTAAACTGGGTTGCCTTCTAACTCATACTTTTTTTCCCCTAAATTTTAATACTTTTTTATTATATTATGTTTATTTTGACCTGCGGAATATTTAAGGGCAAACAGTTTTCTCGTAGGAGCCAATTTTATTAGCGATTCATAAAATTCAAAATATAACCTTAACCTCAGTTGTAAGTGTAGCCAACACTATTGGTGTGACCAAGTATCTGGAAGCTTCTATCAAAGATACCAATTCTCTGGTAGATGATCTAGAAAGTAATACAGAAGAAACTGATACTTTCTCAACCTTCTCAAGATCTATTTCAAAGGTGACATAAATTAATTTTTGGTGTGAGCCTTGAGCAGACAATCAATTGGATTTTTGAAAATCAGCCAATAGCGTCGCAAATAAAAACACAGCCAGTCGCTACAAAAAAGAAGAAAGTAATTTCCTAGCAGACGAAAAAATTCCCTTCCTCTTGGGCCAGGTAGTTGTCTAGGTGATACATCTACATTTATTGTTGGGATATTATTCTCCTTTTTTCTTAAAAAGAATATAGTAAGTCTTAGAATGTAGTTTCGGAGTAAACTGGCGGCTGTAACCCTTGCATCTAGGGGAGTCTGGGCAGTAATGTAGCCTAAACCAATCTCAGGGCTTTAATAAAAAAAGAAAAAGCCAAAAATCTTCCGGGAACTGTGTTCAGCGAGATCACAACGGAAAACCCAAACTAATTCTTTTTATCTAGGTAGAGGGGGGGCCGGGGGGGGGGGGGTATTTTAGTGTTAATTACTCTGGTATCCAAGGTTTATTAACCACATTATCTTATTCGTTGGCTCAAAACTTTGGGTTCTTATAGTGAATATTGATTGGATGTTTCCAAACAAGTAGTTTCCAAACTTTTAAAACAATAATTTTAATCTACAGAAGAATTAATCATTATTGTGGATATAAATTAATTTATCGTCAATTGTCTTATCCCTTAAGATCCCTATTTTTATTTGAACTTTCCATTAAATAAGGATAAAAGTGAGGAAGACTATTCTACGAAACCATTTGATGCCCTGATCAAACATACAGAAAAAGATGTCTTTATAGTGAGAAAAGACTCAGAGGCTAACAGAAAGGTTGAATCTAGAAAGAATTCAAGAAAGGTAAAAATATTTAAATCTGAAAATGCCGTTTTATGGTCTGAATTAAAACTCAAGAAAGTATACGGGATCCGTGTGTGTCTGTGTGTGTGTACCAAAGGATCTCGCTAACCACTGAACCGATATGGTTCTCATAGGTTCTGGGAAGGTTCATAAATATTTGGGGGAAGGTAAAAGTACCCTCTCAAGAGAAATCACTAATACATATAATAAATTGACCCCCTCTCCAATTTTTTTACTTTTTCTTTTAAAAACTTTAATTGGAAGTAAGGCGGTCGACCCCCCCCCCCCTAGAGTCATCTAGGGGCGTATCCGCTAGTTAAAGATATACATAGTTTTAATCTTTATCGAAGTCTTACAAAGAAAAAAATATCATTTATAACACAAAAAGGTTTTTTTGCTTACAATTATTCTCTGTTTTTATTTACAAGGAAATCATGTGACATTTTAAATGTTGATTTGAGAGATCTTGATTTACGTAATACATTAAAATCTAAACTTCTCCCTAATAATCCATTTATAATATGGTTTGTCAGTAAAAAAGTTTATATAAAAAGAATGTAACATTTTTAATGGCCTATATTTCTACACTACATGATAAAGCTTTTCTAAATTACAAATTCTATAGGTAAAACAGATTTTGTAGACTGCTCAAATTATCAAATGTGCATGATTTTAATTTTTAAATCTGCAGGGAAAAGAATAAAGCATTTAAAATTGATAAATGTATCATATATTACACATTAGATAATGACAAGTATCCTAATATATATATAGTAGTAAGCCTTTTTGTTTGTAGCGAAGGATATCACTAACCGCTGAACCGATATGTTGCCCCTACAGCAATATTAGTAATAATATAGTAACCTACTTAACACATTTGAAATAACTATGAAGAATTTTTCCAGTTTGGCTTCAAAACAGATCAATATCCGATGGATTAGAACCGGTATTTGAGTATGTAATACATAATACAGACAGTTTTCCACGAATAATAAAATTATACCAGTTTTGCTAGACCTTCAGGTCCAACTTAACTGGTTTCAATCTTATCATTTTTCATTTTAATATGCCAGAAAATTTGTCTGTAATTCGATGCTATAAATAACTATTACCTAATTATTTTTTGTTCCTCGCAAACAACTTTAATGTCTTTATTAAGACTTGAACTTAAAACAAATAATGATTCTAAACTAACTCTATTATATGTGAGTGTAAAAAGAACTATATGTATTCATTTTTCTCACTAAATATGAAATTCTAAATAACATTAATCTAGGGTTTAAACATGATTACAAAAGTAAACCCTATTATGAGATTTTACTGTAGGTATTATGCAAAATCAAATAAAAAATAGCTTACCTACCCATCTACTAAGAAAATTTAACTTAATATGCTTAGGTGATAGTTATTTCTAAATATTGTATTGAATTCTAGCTATTTATGTCTTGGTTGATTTAAATAAACACATTAGAAATATTTCAGCGTGTTTCAGTGGATAATTTGCTAAGTGGTGGATTACATTCTACCCAACAACAACAACAAATTCCACCACAACCGCAGAAAAATCAACAACAGCAAAACAATAAACTTAACTTATACAGGAATATACACCTTTTAGAACGATAATCAATGTATGTGTGTTTGATTAGATTTTGCTACTTTTCACGATTGAAATAAGCAGGTTTATTACTATTTTAGAGAAAGGATACAACAAACTTTTGAATTCTTATTACTAAAACTGAAAACAGTAAAAGTGTCTAACTATGACGTCAGAAAAAATTAACAATTAACCAATGAGAGGCCGCTATATATTTTACCATTATGAATACTGACGTCATAGTTAGACACTTTTACTGTTTTCCTAAAACTAAATTTAAAGTAAGGCAATGGTTGCTTGTTCGTTTGTCTGTCATGGAAACTAGCAATAATAGATTTTGTATTTATAACTTATGGATGCGTTCTGTTATTCGTTGCCTTAAACATTATTTTGTCTGATTTATAGTTGGTTCATACAAAGAAACCATGGACTTTTCCACTAAAACTTTTAATCATCCATTGTCTCAACCTTTTCCATCCCTGAGATCCAAGTTTTTATATCTATAATACAAAGTAGAATGATGTCTGTCTGTCTGTCCGTCCGTCTGTCCCTTAAAATCTCGGTAACCACTGAATCGACTGACAACCCCCCAAAAAAAAAATACCCCCACAAATTTTTTAAAAATTATTTAAAATAGTGCTGGAGTGGGGGCATCTCCAGGTAATAAAAGATGTAATTATATTTCTTGGGGCAAAGCCCCTAGAGGCTAGGGGCGAAGCCGCTAGTATTATATATAATAATTCCTAGTTAATATTCTTTAAAAATATGATTAGATATTAGACTGTTTTCAGACAAAAACAAGTATCTTGTAAAAATAGTGTACAATAATCGAAACTACTGGGTCAAAATTGTAAACAAAATTGTAGGTTATTATATCATTTATCATTCCCTTATTGTCCTTGATAAATGTAATAAATCATTTATTTTGTTGGGTTAATTAAGGCATTTAAATTCAAATAGTCATATTAGAGACAAATTGTTATTTTAACTAACTACATATATTAGAATTGCGACGAGTATTTATTATTTTCTGTAAGACTAAAGTCAAATTTTTCACGTGATTATTGATTACTCCTGGTCCTATAAAGTACAATAGTTTTTAAAGGTAAAAGTTCCGCAGGGGTTATGCCCTCCGCAGAAGTTGGGCTCATAAAAAAATATTCTATTTATTTTCGATATTTCTAAAAAATTTGTTTAAGGTTTAGATAATTATCAATTGTCGTAATTTTGACTTTATCAAAGAGTTGGACCCGAGTTAAATCCATTAACATTTATGTATGTAGTACACATCTATTTTATTGAAAAATTATACGTTTGTTCGCATTTCCTTGTAAACTCTGACATATTATTTGTAATTTTTTTATCCTGGTTAAAATTGGTATAAAGAGAAAGATATTTTTTTCAAAAAAAAGTGAGGTTGATTCTTCTTGGCCTCACTAAAAATTCTTTTTCTCACTAAAATTAGTGAGGCTCGCTAAAAATTTAGAGGGGATAATTTTGCCTCACTATTTTAGTGAGGATAAATGCAAAAAAAGTTTTTTAAGAATTCACCTCTGATTTGCTTTTAAAATTGTACCGAACACTATCTAGTTTATTTGATGATTGATGGCTTATATTTGGTTTTAAATTCTGGTTTTAGTCAGCTGTAAATTTAACAAATATATTTTGGTTTATATTTTGTCAAACTTAAGTTAACTCCACTGCATTTTGTCAGGGAGGGAGAGGACATTGGGCTGGTAATCATTCTAGTCCCCAAAGTTTTATAAAAACGTTTTCTTATTTGTTGCTTCAAAAACTTTAGGGACTTTTGTTAAGTTTTCATTGGTTTTTCCATTAAGTTGTGTGTCCAAGCTTTTCAACCAGCGTTGCAGAGCCGTTCGATTTTGGTGCGGCTCCGGCTCCGACCTAAAATCAAGAAAAACTCGACATATTTTTTTTCTACGTCTATTTTTGACTTTTAAAGGTTTTAAAAGTTAAATTTTTGATAAAATGGACTTGAAAAACTTAAAAATGGCATTTGCACATGACAAAACAGAGTTACCAAATCATAATTTATAAAAAATATCTTTGTTCATATAGTCCAGAGCCGGAGCCGTTTTTTAAAGAAAATTACGATTCTAGCTCCGGCTCCAGCAATATATGGCGGCTCACGGCTATCGGCTCCGGCTCCGCAACACTGGTTTCAACCACTAATTGTAATCTTTAAAAAGGGTAATTTTGTTTATCATCATTGAAGATTTACATCAATTTATCGGGCATTGTCTTGTCCATTTAGATCCCTGGAAATGTGTACTTATTTTAACTTATTAATAACCGACTATCTTTTTAGTTGTGCAGCTATATATTTATAACTAGGGTTTTTTCCTACTGTCCATTAGTCAACTACCATTAAGAGTTTTATCTAGCAATATTAATATTATGCCTTTTTCCAATCCATACGTCTAAGTAAGTTAGCAGAAAACTCTTATTTTAGCTTTACTATAGCTGGAAGAATAGTTCTTTCAGTTTTTTTTAAAGTAATCCTTTTCATTTCAAAAAAGATATCAGTTTTCATGAAATCTTGTGAATATTTCTGATAAGCTACCAATGCATATGGCCAAAATTGAAAGGATATAAAGGGATAAGACAATGGTCGATAAATTGATGTATATCAAATGATGATACACAAAATTATCCCTTCTTTAGATAAAATTAGTGGTTAAAACGTTTAAACACTCAACTTAATGAACTAATCAATCAAAGTTGTAAAGCCAAACAATAAGAAAACTTTGGGGATTGTGTAATAAACAACCTATTGTTCCCTCTCTCTCTGTCATAATTGTCACAGAACAAAATATTTTATTAAAAAAATGTTGTAAAGCTGTATAAAATGTGCCAGGATGAACGTGAGTGTACCCAAGTCAGGTTTAGACTTTCATGAGCTGGCCAGAGGAGGCGACAGGAACTGGCAATTCCATCAAATAAATTGGAATAATTTTTCCAGTATCGCTTAAAAACCGATTAATACCCGGTGGATTTGAACTGGTTCTCAGCAATACTGAAAATGAAAAAAATGTGTATAGCATCGTATTACATCCAATTTTCTACGAATATAAAAATTTAAAATATTATTAACCTTACTATCCTGTTATATAAAGAAGTAAGCTTTTCTTGGTCTGTAGCCAAGAATATCGCTAACCGCTAAACTGATATGGTTCTCCTTTACAGTGAAGCTTATCCCTTCGAATATAGTGCCTCTGGATGCTAGGGGCACAACCGCTAGTTTTATATAATAGGATAGTTTTTCTATACCTATTATTTTATATTTATGAATATGCCATATTTGTAGAAATTATTCTTTTTCTTTCCTTGTGAATATTGAGTGGGATCCTTTTTTTTTATATATATTCTGGTGTGCAAATGTATAGAGAACAAGGAAATATTCGGCTCTTAATGATTCACAAAGAAATATGCGCTGCTAACCCAAAAAATATCTTTTGTGGGTCCTACTGTAGTTTTTCTTAGTTCTATTTTATTTTTATGAATATGCCATGTTATGTAGAAATTATTCTTGTTCTTTCCTTGTGAATATTGAGTGGGATCCTCTCCATCTTACTAAACCATCTTCCAGGTATACTTTGTAGTTTGTACTCGTCGACGGAAAGGTGAAAGGTTCGAATATCGGGCCGACACTGTGTCATAACTAAAGATGATAGGAATGTTTCCTACTGCTACCAAATAAGATGCGTGACATTAATTGTTAGAGTAGGGGAAATGCATTTCCCCAAAACAAGCGTAGCTCATTGCAAAATAATGGCACAGTTAGGACTTTCAGACAAGGGTCGTGCAATCAAAGAGTTTGTTGCCTCTTGGGTGTTACTTAACCTGATACCTCGGGTATTTGGACAAAAAAGGAGGAATGGCTCCCCTTATTTATCTTTGTGTGTTGGACCTGACGTTACATTGTCAAGGACAGCACCCTTGCCCTTTTGTGGTCGTTGATAATATAGTTAATACTTTGTATTTTTTGTACTGTAGATGGTCTACAAGACATCAGTCATTTAATCTGTAACTTTCAAAACAAAGTTTATTTTATTAAACTAAAAACAATTAAAAGTTCTTTGTGATAATAATATTTTCACCGTTGTAAAAAATTACTTATTTGTTTAGTTACACTGATATTGTACGTGATGTTTTGGCAGCTCATACCTTTAGGATTCTGGATACTCTAACACAAAGGTAAAACAATTTCCAGTATGGCTTCCAAACCTATTAATATTCGCTGGATTATTAAGATAAAAATCATAAGATTAATACCAGTTTTCTTAGCCCCGAAAAACCAAGCAAAACTGGTTTAACATTATAATTTATCATTTTTATATCTACAGAATACGAGGCGTTAAATAACTATCATAGTTATATAATAGTGGTGATGCTGAATAATTTACTTTACATAGGTCTTGTGTTGGTTTTAAGCCATTCTATTTCTAAATTTTAGCGATTTTTAATGCCCTTCTCAACCTCTTTAAATAAAGAGCCCCTAGAGGCTAGGGACGTAGCTGCTAGTATGTTATTATACTACTAGCGACTTCGCCCCTAGCCTCTAGGGGCTGTGCTCCAAGAGGTTTGATCAACCTAATTTTTCGTATTTTAGATTTAAAAAGAAAAATTAAAAAAAAAAAATTTTTTGGGGGGGTATTTTTCATTTTTTGGGGGGGTTGGGGGTGTCCCACCCCCCAAGAAAATAGCTCAAAACCATCACAGGACCAGTAGGTATATTCCCTGAAGAGTAGAGCCCAATCGGTTCAGTGGTTACTGAGATCTTAAGCTTCAGACGGACAGACAGACGGACAGACGGACAGACAGACAGACAGACATCGTTCTACTTTGTATTATAGATGTATTATCTGTCACTAAATTTACAAAAGTTTTTTAAACATGAGTATTTTAGTTTTTTCTTTGTTTAAAATATATTTATAATAATGTATTTAGTGGTGGTGTGTACTTTGTACAGATATTTTCAGAAATATATTTATATTAATATGTGCAACCTAAAAGGAAAGGCATTTTTTCCCCTCCCCTAACCTAAGAAATTGTACTTCCCCTCTAAACACACTTATGTACGCCTATGTATGTATTGCATGACTTATATGCATTACAATTAATATGTTGCTCCAAGTTCACATACAAATTCCATTTATAATTCCTATGTATTAACATGGAATAATATTTACAGGGTGCCCTATAAACATTTATAATTCCTGTGTATTAACATGGAATAATATTTACAGGGTGACCTATAAACATTTATAATTCCTGTGTATTAACATGGAATAATATTTACAGGGTGACCTATAAACATTTATAATTCCTGTGTATAAACATGGAATAGTATTTACAAGGTGTCCTATAAATATTTATAATTCCTGTGTATAAACATGGAATAATATTTACAGGGTGCCCTATGAACATTTATAATTCCTGTGTATAAACATGGAATAATATTTACAGGGTGTCCTATAAATATTTATAATTCCTGTGTATAAACATGGAATAATATTTACAGGGTGATCTATAAATATTTATAATTCCTGTGTATAAACATGGAATGATATTTAGAGGGTGATCTATAAATATTTATAATTCCTGTGTATAAACATGGAATAATATTTACAGGGTGTCCTATAAATATTTATAATTCCTGTGTATAAACATGGAATAATATTTACAGGGTGATCTATAAATATTTATAATTCCTGTGTATAAACATGGAATAATATTTACAGGGTGATCTATAAATATTTATAATTCCTATGCCCTATAAACATTTATAATTCCTGTGTATTAACATGGAATAATATTTACAGGGTGACCTATAAACATTTATAATTCCTGTGTATTAACATGGAATAATATTTACAGGGTGACCTATAAACATTTATAATTCCTGTGTATAAACATGGAATAGTATTTACAAGGTGTCCTATAAATATTTATAATTCCTGTGTATAAACATGGAATAATATTTACAGGGTGCCCTATGAACATTTATAATTCCTGTGTATAAACATGGAATAATATTTACAGGGTGTCCTATAAATATTTATAATTCCTGTGTATAAACATGGAATAATATTTACAGGGTGATCTATAAATATTTATAATTCCCGTGTATAAACATGGAATGATATTTAGAGGGTGCCCTATGAACATTTATAATTCCTGTGTATAAACATGGAATAATATCTACAGGGTGTCCTATAAATATTTATAATTCCTGTGTATAAACATAGAATAATATTTACAGGGTGTCCTATAAATATTTATATTTCCTGTGTATAAACATGGAATAATATTTACAGGGTGTCCTACAAATATTTATAATTCCTGTGTATAAACATGGAATAATATTTACAGGGTGATCTATAAATATTTATAATTCCTGTGTATAAACATGGAATAATATTTACAGGGTGATCTATAAATATTTATAATTCCTATGCCCTATAAACATTTATAATTCCTGTGTATTAACATGGAATAATATTTACAGGGTGACCTATAAACATTTATAATTCCTGTGTATTAACATGGAATAATATTTACAGGGTGACCTATAAACATTTATAATTCCTGTGTATAAACATGGAATAGTATTTACAAGGTGTCCTATAAATATTTATAATTCCTGTGTATAAACATGGAATAATATTTACAGGGTGCCCTATGAACATTTATAATTCCTGTGTATAAACATGGAATAATATTTACAGGGTGTCCTATAAATATTTATAATTCCTGTGTATAAACATGGAATAATATTTACAGGGTGATCTTTAAATATTTATAATTCCTGTGTATAAACATGGAATGATATTTAGAGGGTGCCCTATGAACATTTATAATTCCTGTGTATAAACATGGAATAATATCTACAGGGTGTCCTATAAATATTTATAATTCCTGTGTATAAACATAGAATAATATTTACAGGGTGTCCTATAAATATTTATAATTCCTGTGTATAAACATGGAATAATATTTACAGGGTGTCCTATAAATATTTATAATTCCTGTGTATAAACATGGAATAATATTTACAGGGTGATCTATAAATATTTATAATTCCTGTGTATAAACATGGAATAATATTTACAGGGTGATCTATAAATATTTATAATTCCTGTGTATAAACATGGAATAATATCTACAGGGTGTCCTATAAATATTTATAATTCCTGTGTATAAACATGGAATAATATTTACAGGGTGTCCTATAAATATTTATAATTCCTGTGTATAAACATGAAATAATATTTACAGGGTGACCTATAAATATTTATAATTCCTGTGTATAAACATGGAATAATATTTACAGGGTGTCCTATGAATATTTATAATTCCTGTGTATTAACATGGAATAATATTTACAGGGTGACCTATAAATATTTATAATTCCTGTGTACTAACATGGAATAATATTTAGAGGGTGACCTATAAACATTTATAATTCCTGTGTATAAACATGGAATAATATTTACAGGGTGTCCTATAAATATTTATAATTCCTGTGTATAAACATGGAATAATATTTACAGGGTGACCTATAAACATTAAAAATTCCTGTGTACTAACATGGAATAATATTTAGAGGGTGACCTATAAACATTTATAATTCCTGTGTATTAACATGGAATAATATTTACAGGGTGGCCTATAAATATTTATAATTCCTGTGTATAAACATGGAATAATATCTACAGGGTGTCCTATAAATATTTATAATTCCTGTGTATAAACATGGAATAATATCTACAGGGTGTCCTATAAATATTTATAATTCCTGTGTATAAACATGGAATAATATTTACAGGGTGACCTATAAACATTTATAATTCCTGTGTATAAACATGGAACAATATTTAGAGGGTGACCTATAAACATTTATAATTCCTGTGTATAAACATGGAATAATATTTACAGGGTGTCCTATAAATATTTATAATTCCTGTGTATAAACATGGAATAATATTTACAGGGTGTCCTATAAACATTTATAATTCCTGTGTATTGACATGGAATAATATTTATAGGGTGTCCCATGAACATTTATAATTCCTGTGTATTAACATGGAATAATAACAAATTGTTTGAGGCTGTCAAAAGCATTACAGATTTAGAGTGAAAAGTTATACAAAATATTTTTATTTTGTTTGGACACCCTGTAGATTACATACTTGTATATTATAAGTGTAACACGTTGATTACACTATATAATTATAATATTACATTTATAAGTTAATCATATAATATTAGAATAAAGTATAATAAACAATGAAATACACATTTTCAAACTTTTAAAAAAAGGATGTCCTTATTTAAGAAACCTTTGTTATTAATATAATTTTGGCAACTTATATAAAACAAACTAAAGTAAAAATTTTTGTTCAATAATATAAATATTTTATATAAAAGTTTTCTTCTCATTAAATAATTATAAATTTTAGTTTGCAATTTTTCATAGAAATATTTCTTGCGGAATTTTTTCAGCTTAATTATTTGTTTAATTGGCTAACTAATTAGTTATTTATAAAACCACAGTTTATATATTTTCAAGCTTTTTAAAATAATTGGCAAAAAATGTTGATATTGAAATTAAGAAAAAAGCTTGCTTTTCCCTTTGTTTTACCCCCATTGACAAAATCCTGTGCACACCACAGTTCCTCGTCTTGTTTGCTGCGCAGGTGTTTTATAATAAGGGGACAGCGGAAAGTGTCATGTGTAACGTCATAAATTACGTCTATTATCCATCTCTTCATTAGTTTTTTCCTTTCCCGCTTCTCCTCTCATCCTTCACTTTCATACGTATTTTTATGACGTCACATATGACACTTTCCGCTGTTCCAATAATAAGTCCGACTATGACTATGACAAACTATGAATCGACTGAGTAAAATTACTAGAATTCGCTATTATTCTTACTTTATTACACTACACTGTTCTTTTTTCTTAATTTGAGTTAATGATGGGCAATAATTTTTCTTCAAAAGTTTCTCGTAGATTATCACAATAAGTCTATAATAAATGATATTCTATTTTGGAAATGAAAGCAAAAGGATCATGGAAAGAAAACGAAGTAGCGGCTTTTGACGTATTTTTACAGTAGCTTATGATAGGTTATTTAAAGTTTGGTTAGGTTAGGTAAATGTTGATGATTGCCCCGCATGGTTAGACTCCCCGCAGAGGCTAGAAATAGGAGAAAAGCTACTGTGGGTGTGGAAATACGACGAAACCCGCTACTTCGTTTTCTTTCCATGATCCGGATATTATTTATATTTAGGTCAGGGAGAGATGTAGAACAGTTTTGTTTTGGCTCCACATACCTTCAGCTTAATCAAAATTACAGGTTAAGTTAAATGCTATTATATAAAGTAGAAAGTTCTTTTGTCTGTAGTAAAGGATCTTGCTAACCACTGAACCGACATGGTTCTCATTTACAGTAAATATTTTTATAGGTCCTGAGATGGTTTAAATCTATTTCATGTTTTGAGTCTGGGTATGGTTTCGAATATAGAGCTCCTAGATGCAAGGGGCGAAGCCGCTAGTTTATAATATAAAGTACTAACGTGTCTGTTAATCCGTCTGTCTAAATGTCGGTTTTCCTCTTTATCTGTTTGTTTGTCTGTCTATGCTATCTGTCTGTCTGTTTTTCTGCCTATCAGTTAGTCTGTCTTTTTTTTGCCTATGTTTGTTTGTCTTTCTATCAGTTTGTCTGTCTTTTTGTCTATGTCTGTTTACCTATCTCTCTGTCTGTTTGTCTGTCACTCTGTCTTTTTTCTGTCTGTTTGTTTCATTTATAAAAGCAACATTCATTTGTCTGTGCACTTCAGAGAAGCTTCTTACTTCTACTTAGGTACTATTTACCAGGGATCTAAGAGATAAGACAATGGCCAATAAATTCATGTACATTGTACATCTTCAATATTGGTTGAAACGTTTGGACACTTAACTTAATGAACCAATCAATCAAAATTATTTAAAACTTTCGGGACTAGTGTAATAAGCAGTCATATGTCCCTTCCCTCCATGAGATATTAACAAAGTACATTGGCACCGACCTAGAAATCAAAATTTATTAGAAGGTTGATTGAGCAAATTTTACTGTTCTTTTGTTTGTATCATATTTGACATGAAGTAAATTTTAATTGTAAAGGGAAACATGATTGATTTTATAATGTATTTCCTGAAATGACGTTTATTGTACACATTTATAAATATTTGCTGATTATATTTATTGCAAAATTATACATTTTATACGAAGCAAATAGAAATATAATACGTTCAATTTTGATAAAATATGATTTTAACAAAGCAGGCGACTGAATTTAATAATTTGGAGGATGCTAGAAATTCAAACACATTTTTTTTTTTAGGGGGGGGGGGTATTTATTTTGAATTTTTATTAGCAAGTATCCACAGTGGCGTGTACATTGTTTCACCAGGGGGTATGAAACCATGAAGGAGTGATAAAGGAGGTGGTAGGCGTTCCCAATTTCATTTTTAAGGGGGGTTTTGACGCCCCTACCGAATCCAATTAAAAATACACACAAAAACGCTTTCAAGTACTTTAGTAAAAGGATCTAAATGGATAAGACAATGACCGATAAATTGATGTACAATGTACATCCCCAATGGTTATACACAAAATTACCCTTTCTTTACATTAAAATTAGTGGTTGCAACGTTTGGACACTCAACTTAATGAACCAATCAATAAAAATTCAATGAAAATCATTAACTAATTATTTAACTTTGGGGACTAGTGTAATAAACAGCCCAATATCCCCTCCATCACTGACTTTATTCATGAATACTACTTTGTACTGGCTGTATTTCCAAATTTATTTACTTCTCATAATGGTTTCTAAATATTCTTAATTCATTTTTAGTGTTAAAATACTTTGTCTAATTATGCTTTCATCATTACTTTAAGTAAATTTAAATTAAAGTAAAATAATTAATCAAATTGATGATAAAGAACTGTTGTCGTATTTTAAAGCAGGGAGGAAGGGGATATAGACTTTTGATTACACTGGTACCCAAAGTTTTATACCCTCGTTTTCTTATTTGTGGCCTTAAACCTTTGGATTAGTTGGTTCTAATTAGTAGTGTTTAAACTTTTCAAAAAATAATTTTATTCTACGAAGTTTTAACTTGGTTTTCTGTCATTGGTAATGTATATTATTGTTCATTGACTTATCCCTTGAAATCCCTGAATATAAAGGTAAATTACAGGTTGCAGAATATGGAAATAAGTATACTAATGAAAGGGTATACTACATCCTAAGAAAGTTATAGTCAGATGGATTTTTATCAAGTGTGTTCTATAAAGCTTTGTTTCACTTAATCTGTATGTATGATTTTTAAAAAAAATATGTAAATCTTGTAGTTGGTTAAACTTTTATTTATCATAAAATTTGTACCTTGACGATAAAGGTTCTACATTGTGCAATTTATGAAGCATCATTAATTGCATCGTTTTAATTTTAATTTTAAGGTTTTTACAAAAGATGTGTTAAATAAAAAAGTACACCAGTGTAACTCTTCAAACTCAAAACATTAAGTTGGACCAATTTAGTAATCTCAGCTGTTACAATAAAAAATCAAAAAGTATATATTTACAGGATTATCATTTAATATTAATATTGATTCTAGACGATTGGAACGAATGGAGCCCCTGACATGGAGAAAGGAGAGTATTACCAACCAATGGGCAGGACCCAGGGGCCTTAGAAAGTCTTGTTGCAAGGTAGGTAGTAAGGAGAGTATTACCAACCAATGGGCAGGACCCAGGGGCCTTAGAAAGTCTTGCTGTAAGGTAGGAAGTATTTGTGGTATTTTTATTTTGTTTTATAGTTTTTAATACCATCTGAAAAAAATATTTGTGTTTGACTCCATTACTTTACAATTCTATAGAGCAGCCTGTTTGAATTTTTTCATAAATAAATATGAAGCGTATCCAAATTTATTTTATATTTTTTTCTATTAAAGTTATTCTAAATTTAATGCAAAAGGACTTTTCTTTAAAAATTTTCTTATTACTTATCATGTATGTTGGAATTATGTGTTATGGTGGAATTAAGGACTATCTGAACATGATTAATCTTATAAGGACTGTATTAATGAATATTTTAGTTATGTTGTATGGATAAGGGTTGTGGTGGATGTAAGGACTGTCTGTGAATATATTAATCTTATAAGGACTGTACTAATGAATATTTTAGTGGTGTATGTAAGGACTGCCTTAACATGATTAATATTATAAAGACTATAAAATTAATATTTTAGTTATGCTGTATGGATAAGGGTTGTGGTGGATGTAAGGACTGTCTGTGCAAACAAGGGCCAATCAGGAACTTTATATATTTATTATAAAATAATTATTAATCAAATGTTGCATGTTTATTTTTAGTAGCGAAGCTACTCTATAATTTGAAATGTCCGTCTGTCTGTTCGTCTGAAACGTTTTGGAGGATGCTCCTATAAAAGATAGAAGGCTGAAACTTCTTGTCAACATTCCCATCAATATGGAGCATAATTGGTCCTAGGGCAAACGCAGGATTCCCAAACGTCGGAATGGACAATCTTCGGAATGGAAACTATTCCTAACCTAACCAATTTTAAACTATCTTGTAGGATTTTAAATGTCTATCCCCTGCGGGGGTTTATTTGTATATTCAAATCTTAACCTAACTTAACCTGTATAGAAATACTTAATTAAATTAATATTTTCACACTCCTGCGTTTATCCACTCCGACGTTTGGGACTCCTGCGTTTGTCCTGGAACCGCATGATTAAGTATAAAACACCTATAGCAGTCGGACTGCTTTTAAGATTTTCTCTGCTCCAGCAAAAGATACACGGCTGAAACTTCTTGCCAATATTCCTATCTGTATGCTCCATAATTGGGTATTAAAATTTTTATGGTAATCTGACTGCTTTTACGCACCTTTTTAGCTGCTATTCTTTTTAAAACTTTAGACATAAACCTAAATTTTTTAAGTGTTCGTGATTTTATTTTTTTTTATATTTATTTGCATATATCTCTCTTTCTTTTCTTTGTTATGATAACAGCTAACTTGCTCTATAACTCACTTTGTCTGTTTGTTAATTTTATAGTAGATTTTGTGCTTCGCAACATGAGGATGGATGTTGTCATCCTTGTTTGAAAATATTTAAACTTGACTAAAATCTCATCAACAAAGTATAGAATCATTAAATGCTAAATTACAAATTATATCAATATATAATCAAATTAAAGAGGAGGCTATGATGGAATGGTCGTGCTTACTGCCTTAACAAAGTAAGTAATTTATAAAGTAAAAGCAAGGGGGGGGGGGCTGGGGTTATATAACTGTATGTTCAAGGGGTGGGGTGGGGGTGGGGGGGGGGGGAGACTTTCAATTGGATCTTTGAATATCCAAAAGCATCGAAAATATTAACACAGCCAAGTCGCAACATATAAAAAATATTTGTTATTGGTTGTGGAGTAGGATTGCAATATAAAAAGGTGTTTAAGGTACTAAAATTAAGTAGGTTAATGTAAAAGTAGTTTTCTATTATTACTATAATGCAAAATATCATATTATCTACAAAATACAGTAAAGACAATGAAAAGTATTCTCACAAAATAAGAATAAATATGGATTCTACCACAATTCTATTGATATTCGCTGGTATTGGAGTATACAGCCTTTTAATTGCACAACCTTTATGCGGTTTGCTTGAGCCCTGAAAACCTCCCCAATTATTTTTCCTATAGGGGGGGGGGGGGGGATAGGTAATATAATTAGCACCCAACTAAAATTTTTATAAAACAACCACCAAAAAAATAATTCTACCTCGGGAGTAAAAATTAAAAACATTGTTCCCCATGATATTTTTCTGTGTCCTAGATATATATCGAGAGAGAAATGAGGAAGAAATTTGATCTATGAGAACAAACATATCATATTTATACTTTATCAGGGATACAGGATACAGATATAGATTATATATTTGATCTATGTGTACAAACATAACATATTTGTACTTTATCAGGGATACAGGATACAGATATAGATTATATATTTGATCTATGTGTACAAACATAACATATTTGTACTTTATCAGGGATACAGGATACAGATATAGATTATATATTTGATCTATGTGTAAATATATATCATATTTATACTTTATCAGGGACACAGGATACAGATATAGATTATATATTTGATCTATGTGTACAAACATAACATATTTGTACTTTATCAGGGATACAGGATACAGATATAGATTATATATTTGATCTATGTGTACAAACATATCATATTTGTACTTTATCAGGGATACAGGATACAGATATAGATTATATATTTGATCTATGTGTACAAACATATTATATTTATACTTTATCAGGGATACAGGATACAGATATAGATTATATATTTAATCTAGGTGTACAAACATATTATATTTATACTTTATCAGGGATACAGGATACAGATATAGATTATATATTTGATCTATGTGTACAAACATATCATATTTATACTTTATCAGGGATACATGATACAGATATAGATTATATATTTGATCTATGTGAACAAACATATTATATTTATACTTTATCAAGGATACAGGATACAGATATAGATTATATATTTGATCTATGTGAACAAACATATTATATTTATACTTTATCAAGGATACAGGATACAGATATAGATTATATATTTGATCTATGTGTACAAACATATCATATTTGTACTTTATCAGGGATACAGGATACAGATATAGATTATATATTTGATCTATGTGTACAAACATATTATATTTATACTTTATCAGGGATACAGGATACAGATATAGATTATATATTTAATCTAGGTGTACAAACATATCATATTTGTACTTTATCAGGGATACAGGATACAGATATAGATTATATATTTGATCTAGGATTACAAACATATAATAATTATACTTTATCAGGAATACAGGGATAGAATATGGAAGATAAAAAAATATGGGATCAAGGAAAGAAAACAAAGTCATTCCTTAATTAGGACAGAAGTCACCTTCCTAGGAAGGACATAAGAAGCTTCCCTTATGTGAGAATTTGTTAGATGAAGGGCATAACTTGTCACCCTTAACAAAGATTTTGCAAGATGGAGGACATAAGTAGCCTCCCTTCATCACACAAAACCTAGCTTTTTGGTCCTTCACATAGCAAATTCTTGCAAAACATAGCATTTCTGTCCTTCACATAGCAAATTCTTGCAAATCATAGCAAATTCTTGCAAAACATAGCAAATTCTTGCAAAACATAGCAAATTCTTGCAAAACATAGCAAATTCTTGCAAAACACAGCAAATTCTTGCAAAACATAGCAAATTCTTGTAAAACATAGCAAATTCTTGCAAAACATAGCATTTCTGTCCTTCACATAGCAAATTCTTGCAAAACATAGCATTTCTGTCCTTCACATAGCAAATTCTTGCAAAACATAGCAAATTCTTGCAAAACATAGCAAATTTCTTGCAAAACATAGCAAATTCTTGCAAAACATAGCAAATTCTTGCAAAACACAGCAAATTCTTGCAAAACATAGCAAATTCTTGAAAAACATAGCAAATTCTTGCAAAACATAGCATTTTTGTCCTTCACATAACAAATTCTTGCAAAACATAGCATTTCTGTCCTTCACATAGCAAATTCTTGCAAAACATAGCAAATTCTTGCTAAACATAGCATTTCTGTCCTTCACATAGCAAATTCTTGCAAAACATATATATAAGGGTCCCAAACTCAAAACAGAGTTTCAGTGCTCTCCGACCACCCGTTCTTTGAGATATGGGCACCTGGTGTCCTTGGTACCCACGGTTAGATTTGGGAAATGGTTCGAATCCTTAAAAAATTCCAAAAAAGTCCAAAAAATTTTTGGACTTATTCATTTTTTTGCATGTCCACCTGGGTATTTTCTTCAAAAATTATATAAGGATTTGAACCATTTCCCAAATCTAACTGTGGGTACCAAGGACACCAGGTGCCCGTATCTCGAGAATGGGTGGTCTGAGAGCGCTGAAACTCTGTTTTTGAGTTTGGGACCTCTATATATATGTTTTGCAAGAATTTGCTATGTTTTGCAAGAATTTGCTATGTGAAGGACAGAAATGCTATGTTTTGCAAGAATTTGCTATGTTTTGCAAGAATTTGCTATGTGAAGGACAGAAATGCTATGTTTTGCAAGAATTTGCTATGTTTTTCAAGAATTTGCTATGTGAAGGACAGAAATGCTATGTTTTGCAAGAATTTGCTATGTTTTGCAAGAACTTGCTATGTGAAGGATAGAAATGCTATGTTTTGCAAGAATTTGCTATGTTTTGCAAGAACTTGCTATGTGAAGGACAGAAATGCTATGTTTTGCAAGAATTTGCTATGTTTTGCAAGAATTTGCTATGTTTTGAAAGAATTTGCTATGTGAAGGACAGAAATGCTATGTTTTGTGAGGTTTTGCTATGTGAAGGACAGAAGAGCTAAGTTTTGCAAGATGAAGGACATAAGCAGCCTTCCTAATGTAAGAATTTGTCACACAAAGGACATAAGTCACCTCCCTTATGTTAGATTTTGTTAGATGAAGGACATAAATAGCCTTCCTTAGACAAATTTCCAGTGACTTCTGTCCTAATTAGGAATGACTTTGTTTTCTTTCCATGATCCACAATATGAAATGCGTTTTAAAAGTAAAAGATGTCTATGTGATTCTCTGTTTGTACCAAAGGATCTAACTAACAGCTGAACCGATATGGTTCTCCTTTAAAATGTAGCTTCTCATTTTTACTTTTTCTTTCAAAGCTAGTTTTTAAAATGGGGGTAGGGGGTCGATTTTCCCCCTACACTCCACCCAAAGTGCCCATAGAGGTCTCTAGGGGCGTATCCGCCAGTAATAAACACAATTGCTTTGATAGGTACGTTATAATATGATGCGAGTAGAAAAAAAGGTAAAATAAATGGTAAAGAATAAACATTTTATTGTTTATTGTCATATTGAAATTAGTTTGTATTGAATTATTCATTCAACTATCTATCCTCAAACCCTGAAAAGGATTATGGTAAACAAATATTGCGCAATTTATATAATGAATGAATATTATGCATTTATTATAATAGGTCTAAATTCTCTATAACCCTAACCCCTAACTCATTTTTAAAAGCTAAGCTTTTCTATAATTCTCTGTACGTAACGGTTTAGAATAGTCCTATAGATTTTAAACTTTAGATGATGATTCCTGTAAAGATTACGTATGGTTTATATAGCGTAACAATTCTACAATAATTACAAGAAAGTCCGTATGTCCATTTAAAACAAGCTGATATAGAATAGTGATGTCTATTATTATCATTTATTAAATAGAAATAATCACTCGGATCATGGAAAGAAAACGAAGTAACGGGTTTCGTCGTATTTTCACATTGGTTTTTGATAGGTTATTTTAGGTTAGGTAAATGTTAATGATTGCCCCCCAGGGTTAGGAAATTGAACCCACAGAAATACGACGAAACCCGACGAAATACGACGAAACTTCCATGATCCTATACTTTAATAGTTGTATTTGTATTTAGAGATTCAGTGTCACGGTCAGTCAGCAACGGACAGACCACAGGAAAGTTCATCAAACTAAAAATTTTAACAGTTATAAATCTATCTCAATCATAGCATTTAAATTAGTAACTATATACTGCTGCTTCAAAACGAAATATATTTCAAAGGAAATAATCTTCATTATCAATAGCATCTGTAAAACTAAAAACAAAGATGAGAACATCCATAAGTAGCGAGTAAAAGGGTATCTTTTAAAAAACAGCACTTAAATAGTGCAAATATTTTAAATATCAAGATAGCATTACAGACCGAAGCACGGACGGACGAACTGATAGACATATAAAGTGATTCATAGAGTAGTTTATAAAAATAACACCTCTTTTTATACTTTAATGTGTTAAAGCCCCTTCACATTCCCCCCTTTAATCAAAAAAAGAATGTAGTTTGGAAATATGAATTTTTCACAATCGATGATCTTTGAACCAAACAAATGTTTTTCTTGACTTGATGAACATTTCTAACAGGAGATCCTGAAGATTTGAGCCTGGCATTGGAGTTCAGTCTCACTCTTCTTTTCATGGAGGTAAAACTTTATCAGCGCTTACCCTTAAAGTGCCAAGTAGAGCACTGCACACACTCATCCCTTATTTTAAATAAATTAAAAATATGAGTGAGGAAGGGTTCGTTTGTTTGTTTAAGTTTACCTAGCAGGATTAGGACACGGCATGTATAGGTCCTGCAGGATATATTCATAAAAAAACTTAACCCTTCCCCTTAATAGATAAGGGTGGGTTCAGTGCTCGATAGATTTCTTGGAAGCTTTGTAATAGTCAATTGGCAACGTTTCAGATTATTTTCAAATCATAATAGCTATTCTAAATTAATAACTATTAAAAAAAGAAAATCGTTAATCTATATGATTTTTGTAATTCATGAAGAGGGTGCCTAATGTTTCACTACCTTTGTCTTAAAGTCTTAAATAATAATATTTTTTTCTACTAGAATGATCTCCGAGCAGTTCATAGTGGCAGAGAAAAATTTACAACTGAACATAATCCTAAGGTTGGTACACATTTTTATAACTTTTGAAAATAATTAATTATCTCCTGATGGAATTTGTAGTCTTATAATTTTAGCAAATAATGCATGAATAATAGTTATTTATCTAAGCTGGATCTTTAAATCATCTTAGTGGTGAGCCAGATCTGGGTGCGCCGAATTTCAGCCAATCACAGCGCGGTATTTCATGAAAAGCTGTGCTCTCACTAAAATGATTTAAAGATCCAGCTCGTATCACATTATAAACACTTTTTCGCATATTCAAAAATTAAACATTGCAAAATAAATTTTTTGTTTTATGGCACTGGCAAGGTTTAATTTTTTCATACGACTGAGTCCCCTCGATGCCAATAATCCTATAAAAGTAACAGGATATCTGTGAGGTTTCTATCTTTTTGTCCATTGAAGGATCTCAGTGAGCAGATATAGTTCTCCTTTACAATGTTGCTTCTCATAAGGTCATAGAAGGGTTTATAAATATTTTTTTGGAAGGGTACCACCACACTCCAAAGATACCAAAAAAAGTTGAAAGTTTTATCTTTGTATTGATTATTATTATTTATATTTAGTTAGGAAAACTAAAGAAATATCCTGGATATTGTGTCTATATGGCTTATAGATTGGATAGAAGTACAAGATCCTCTTCAGATATAGGTAAGACCTCTTAAACGATTTGGAATATAACAGGATGTCTGTGATCTATTCACTGTAATGGCATGCAATATTCTAACGCCTTCCATAGGATATTAGATAAGGTAATGTCCAATAGGCAAAACATAACCTTTATTCAGAAGTCTTACTGTGTATGGTTGCTGTTTATGGGCCGAGGCATTATCCCTACTCTAAAGATTTATGTTGCGCACCTGACAAATGAGCAGTAGGAACCATTTCTAACGTCTCTAGTATGACACGATGTAGACCAGAACCTGTCACCATATTTGAATCATTTTAAAATTGAAATGAAAAAAAAACATGCGTTCGTAACAAAATGTGTACACAATTTCAACCAATGAGATTAAATGTATGTACCGATGCGATTCTCCTATTGGCTCAATCAGACATTACCTCTCTTTCTTAGTACCTTTATTTGCGAAAGCTAGGATGTTGTATCCATTCTCCTAACACTTAAATACCCTTGGTAAAATCGTCTTCACGCCAAAGTTCAATATTAATTAAAAATATTAAAATTGATGTGTGATATTTGAGGAACAGTAGAGAATGGTGTGGACAGAGTAGTTCTGGAGACAAGAGATGGCAGAGATATAAAACAGGGACAGGGATAAAGTGTATCAAAACAATACAGCATAAATTTGTAATAATTAAACCACAAAAAAAAATGCTACATTGCATTGTAAATAAAAACATTTTAGCGCTTTCACACAATAGCCACTGATACTGATAAATAAATTGAAAATAGTTTTTGTTTGTTTGTTTGTTTATTACTTCAGGTCAGGTAAGGTTGGGTAGTGTTTGGTACTGGGTAGCAACGCGAGGTTATGACTTCGAGGGATTTATAGGATTTAGAGCCCCCTAAGGGGATAAGCACAGGTAAAATTGCTCAATTTACCCTTTGTATGAAAGCATCAATGTTTTGATTTTGTTTTATCTCTATCCTTGTCCTTGAAACTGCAGGATGCTCGGGAGGCCTCCATGGATGGAGTGGCAGACCTGGACCTGGAGGATCTGGACATACAGGATCCAGATTATCAGGAGAATGTGAGGAATGTTCTGGAGGTAAGATTTCTTAAACTTAGTCACTGTTATTGCACAGGGATTTAACGGGAAAAGACAATGGCCGATAAATTGATGTACATCCCCATTGATTATTCACAAAATTACTCCTTTTGTAGATTACAATTAGTTGTTGAAACGTTTGGATACTTTACTAAATGAAGCACCTGATTAAAATTCAAAAAAAAGTTCCAAGGTTTTAAAGCCAACGAGTAAGATAACGTTATTAAAGGCTTTGGGGACTAGTGTAATAAACAGCCCTTAATACATTTAAAAACCTGAGGGATGGCATGCTCACAATAGAATTTATTCAATAATTATGGATGTCAGACTCAGATAGTATTACATTTTCAATGTGTTTTCTAGGAACTAGAAGAAAGAAACCCAGAAAGAAGAATAGGTCATCTAGAGACGGTAAAATTCTTGTAGATTTCTTATTTGGGGGAAAATTTCCTTCCTAAATATAAAAGTAACAGGATGTATGTATGTGTGTTTAAGATTGCTATAGGGTTAATAATTTCTGGTAATTTAAATCTAAAGCCAATGTTAACAGATTTAAACTTAATTATCAAAAATTTTTTCAACTTTTTAAACTTAAATAAACCGAATTTTTATAACAATGTTCATATCTAGTGTAAATCTATTAGAAAGTAAACAAAAATAATTTTGCTTCATGATTTCTTTAATCATTAAATTCATATCCTAGGAAAACAGTGAGTTGAAAGAAAGAATTTCAAAACTGGAACACAGTAGAAATTGGATGGAGGTAAGTTTATACCTTAATATGCTTGTTCATTAAAATCTGTAAAATGCTCAACAAATAATTATCGTTTTTAGAGTAGGAAACCTTATAGTGTAATTTTTCTTTTTTGTACATTTCTTTAAAAAATCCTAAAAAAAAGGTTGCGTGATTTTTAAAATAAAATAAATGTACTAATCTACTACAAAATTATTTATTTAGGAAAGATTTCTAGCTTTGGAAGCAAGATTTTCCAAAGAAAAGAATAATAATACTGGATCCCCAACCAAACCAAGCCTAGAAAATCCGCCATTTGAAACTAAGAAGAAATAGATGTTTTAAAATGTCGTCTTAGACATAAGATTTTGGCTTTTAATTTTTGAATTATATTAGAATTAGGTTTATTAAGTAGCTGCGCTAATTAATTTAGACTTTTATGGCTCTTTATTGATGTTAGATGTATTATACTTTTTAAAAATCTTATAAGAATATTTATTTCTAAAAGATATACCTATTTAATGTTAGAAATAACAATTCAATTTAAGAAATAGTCGTATATTTATATTGTAACAAGGACGATAAGGTCTATTTGTAGCGAAGTTCATCTAAGTATTAAGCTTTGCATAAGTCCATACGTTCAAATAGATGGAGTTTGAAAGCTAAAGGGGAAGAATAATGAAAAAGATATCAAATGAAATATATAATACAGAAAGGTTTTTAGTTAAAAATTTGAATAATTATAAATAATTAATTGGGAAAAAGTGAACCGAGCAGAATTCCGAATATATTGCACATGGATTTGAACTCTTACAGAGTAGCTTTGCTAATAAAAATGTTAAAAAAGCCAATTTTTAAAATTAACGCAACTTGATAGTAAAATAGAAATTTTCCTTGCATATTGCATATTATGTAAATGTTATTTTTAAAAAGTTTTAAATCCCATAACTTGATATTGATTAAAAGTGGGAATGATAGCTGAACAAAAGTGTAAAGTAGATGCGATACAAATAAATCCTATTATATAAATTAGTAATGTTTTTGATATTGTCTAAAGCTTAAGATCTCAATAACAACTGAACTGATTGAGTACTTTCTTTGGGGAAAACTTCACATTGGTCATGCGATGGTTTTAGGCCATTCTATTTAAAGATTTACGTCTTGCGATGGTTTTAAGCTATTTTTCTAGCCCCTGTTTGCCTTTTTCGAATACAGACCCCTAGAGGCTAGAGGCGCAGCAGCTAGTATGTAATATTGTATAATGAAATCTTTCATATTACTGCGTAATAATTTTTATGTGTGTAAATTGAAACTTTTTTTTGTCTGTATTATACTATATTCTCTTTTTTTCAAAGAATTATTAAAGCTTATTAATCACAATAAAAGATATGAAATTTAGTTTTTATTATTTTTAAGAGTTTTACATTTACATTTATATTTTTTATTTTAAGTTTAGTTACAATGCCAGAATAACGTGAACATTATATCAGATGTTTTGCATAGAGCACTAGAAAGATTATCGTAAATATTGTTGTATGTTTTCATTGGAGGATTTTTTCTCAATGTTTTTTTCAGTTCGGAGATTTTGTTCTCTCATTGTTTTTGAACACATTGAAAAAAAACATTGAAAATATAGAAAAAGATTGAAAAACTTAAAAAACATTGAAAACATAATTTTAATGGGCATCGATAAAACTTTCTGGTGCTTGTAAAAATGTTAATATTTCCTCTAGTAACAAAAAGACAAAGGTAAAAAAAATCGCAGCTACTTGCGTAGCCGTGGCCGATGTTTTGATTAGTAGTTGGAACATGACCTCATATTTTTCATGCAGGCCAACCAATCTTAATTATTAACACAGCATGAAAGGTGCCTATAGTCAAGAAAGAAGGCGACATTGGGCTAACATTTTCCTATTCGTTGGCTTTACAACTTTGGGTACTTTTATAGTATTTTGTTTGTCTTTTAATTAAGTTGAGTGTCCAAACCTTTCAACCACTCATTGTAATCTACAGAAGGGGTAATTTTGTGTATCATCATTGTGGATATACATAAATGTATCGGCCATTGTCTTATCCCTTTAGAATCCTGGCCTCTAGTGGCATGGTGTGAATACAAGGTCAACTTTCATTAGAAATATTATCAATAATCTTTAAAAGGTGCCTTAACAAAACAACAATTTTTTTATCATAATATCAAATCTTATACTGTAGTAGGTCTGTGCGTCCGTGTATTACAGTTACTTAAATAATGATAATTGAATATAAGTGAATTTTAGAAGAAAAAAAATTACAGAAAAGTTTATTTTAATTATTAACTGAATATATTCTCTAATATATTAATCTTAATTGATTTTCATTCTTTTTAAGGGGATTTAATGGGGGAAATTGGGGACAGAAAAAAAGCCTATAAATCCATTCCAAGGATTAAAACTAAAAATAAAATAGCCTTTAACCATAACAAGAACCATGTAAAGCTTCCCTAAAGTGGAGATCTCAATCGGTTAATTAATTATCGAAATCTTAAGCTACAGATAAATATTCCGCACTAATTTATATTATAGAAAAACTTCACAAACAATATAAAATGTTAGTTCTTGAACCTTTATTTACTTAAATGTACGAACACTAATCTTAAGACAATAAGTCAATGTAGGGGGCTTCTAAATTGAAGTTTTCTAATCCTTTGTTCTTCTAGAGGTCATTCAATATTCCATACCTCTCTACGATAATCAATTCATTATTGATATCTTCACACTATTTATCATTGTCCATTCATTACATATACTAGCGGCTGCGCTCCTAGCATATAAGTGTTCTGTATTTGAATGGGAAAGGAAGGACAGTCCCCAAACTTTTTCTTATTCATTGACTCGGCAACTTTTGGTAACATGATTTTGAATTTTGATTTGTTGGTGAATTATGTTGAGGACCTAAACGTTTCTACAACTAATTGCATTCTACAGAAGGGGTGATTTTGTGTATCATATTTGGGGATTACATCAATTTATCGGCCATTGTCTTATCCCTGATATCTGTATGTAATTACACCTAACCTAACCTAACTCATTCATATCGTGTCATAATCAATTAAAATATTTAATATACCAAACTTATCAAGAAAAGGGACAAGTATTATGAAAACAATGATAAAAACATCCATAAGAAATGAAACAGAAATAACATGGATGGACAAACGGACAAAGTGAATTATAGAGCAGATGTTCAGTTGTCATAAGAAAAAGATAGAGAGAATTGGCAATAAATTCCTTTAGAAATCACTATATCTCAATCTCTTGTAAATTGTATACTTGATACTCATTAGTACATTGAACAATTGTCAAAAATTTTAGCTGTTATAACTTATATATCTTATGTAGCAGCTGAGAAAATTATATTTCCGTATAGCGTTCTGTACGGACACACAAAAGTAAAGTATAGATTTATTTTATTTTAATTCAAACTAATAATTTTATATTTCTTTTAATTTAAACATTAACTCTCTTGGTTTACTCTTTTTAGAATAAATGTCTTTTATATTTCAGAAATTATTAAATGGTTTAATAGCAACCATCAAAACCACAAGAAGGCCCCCGTAATATTATGTGAAAGTGTTATTTGTAAGGCATATAAATTGGATATTGCATAGAAAAATTGGATATACGTGTTTTTTCTCATTTGTAAATAAAAGTTCTTGGTTGAAAAGTTTAAACCAGCTAATCACGAAAGTACACAACGAATGAGAGAACTTGTTTATGAAACTTTGGGTACCAGTAAAATTAGCAGTCTTATGTCCCCTACGTCCATGCTTTCTGTCAAGCCATTTTCAAGATCTTAAACAACACAAATCTAACTTTTTGTTGTAATACAAAGTCATATTTAAATGAAATTTAAAGTTAAAACTTTCAACGGAATTAATAAATCGATATTTCAAAAATCTTTTATTTGTGTTGACTATGTAATTTTGAATTAACAAGGATGATCATGTTTATAAGAAGAATTGATATATAAACAAAATATGATTAAGAAAAGAGCCACATTTTTATAGCAACCATTATTTATCATTAAATCATTGTATATTAAGTTATATTAAGTTTCAATGCTAAAAATAATCCAATAATTAAATATAGACAAGTGCCTCGTTCGAACAGACAATGGATTTATTTTAATTGGATCTTACACCAGAATATTATGTACCTTGATAAAATAAAACTCGCAGTGGGCTAAAAATCAAACAAAAAAATTCACCCCTTTTACCCATCCCCTCCCCTCCTCCTGGATAAGCGAACTGATGTAAATGATGTCCAGCCATGTTAGCACATAAATTGACTACAATTTATTCCCTACTATAATTTCCACGTATATTCTTTATCCATAGGACAGACAATAGTTTTAGAGTAGCTTCGCTGGGAATATTGCAATAAAGCTATAAATATGCAATACATATAAACAGAGAGAATGATTCAGAAATGTATGGAAAAGTAAAAAAGTTAAAATTAAAAAGTATTTAGAATACATAGAAAGGACTGCTAAGCCAAACATTTAACCCGCGGCCGTGGCTCAACAAGAAGCGCATATGCTCGTCGTCGGGAAGATGATAAGTTCGAATCTCGGTCCGACTTTGGTTTCCTTCTGCTCCTATGTTAGGTGCGCGACATAAATAGTAAGAATAGGTAGAAAGTCTTGACCCATAAACAGGCACAACTCATTACTATGCACTGCACAGTTAGGACATCTTAGACAAATGTCGTGCTATCAAAGGGTTAGTTGTCTGTTGGATGTTACTTAACCTAATATAAATTAGTGGGTGTTAGAATCTTACATCCAATTAAAAGTGGATGATGCCCTTGGGTTCTCAAGCTGATCGCTTGAAATCGAAGGAGAATCTCGCTCCAATTAGGTAATAGTAAAATTCAGGCATGTCGATAATATGTCAACTATTGAAATTAAACTTTCCAAAAATGTTTCGAAAGTTCACCTAACATTCTCCATTTTCCTGTATCCCTGGCCGACTGGTCCCAATCAATTACATTTAATTCTGGTTAGATGATTCAATTTTTACACAATTATGGAATTTACATCCAACAATAGGCCTTCACTTGCGGTGCTCGGACGAACCAGTCAAAATCATATGATATTTAGCGAATAAAATTTTTTTGGCAAATATTTTGTGTTACTTAGCATCTCTAAAACAGCTAAAGCGATTTTACGTCTTAAAATTTCAACTTTTAAAGTGCTCATAACTAAAGTTTTATCGTTATTCCTGATTTGCCTGTTATTTACGACGTTGATAATATGACAAATGTAGTCGTTACATATAAAACCTTTTCAAGTATGGGTTCGAACCCGATTTAGAACCGGTTCTCAGCCATACTGAAAATCGTAAAATTATTACCAGTTTTGTCAACCCGGGCATACGGCCACTTATTATGTCTGTATTCTTTTTAAAAGCGAAGCTATTCTATAAGTAGGGTCAGTCCGTACGTCCGCTAGTCCGTACGTAGGGGATAGTTCTTTTCGTTAATTTAGGCATGTTAGAATTATCCTATCGATTTCAAACTTTGCATGATAATTCCTATAGCAGTTAGGTACGAGTTAGAAAGCAAAGCAACTCTATAATCGTTACCAGAAAGTCCGTACGTCCATTTTAAACAAGTTGATTTTTAACTTTTTTAAAATCAAATTATAAAAATAAAAATTATCCAATTGGTCTGATTTTTTGAATACTGATTCCTAGGACAACAAAGTACATTGTTATAAGCGAATCATCTCTATAATCGAGTCCTTAAACAATATCCTATATTTAAGCAGTTTTTCATCAGATTTACTTAAAATTTTGTTTCGTTCGACTTTTATACATTTATATTCTGATTATTCAGTTCTGACTGTCCTAACGTTTCAGAGCTTTGCTTTTATGGATGTTGTCATCCTAGTTTTCATAAAGATAAAGGCTAAACAAGAGTAAAAATACCTGCATAAGCTAGTATATATCTATAACGTATAAACACCTTTGAAATTTGGGGGAGGGGCAAATTTAAAAATCTTGTACTTATACCCAGTGGCGTGCGAACCGAAGGGGGCGTTTGGGGCAATCGCCCCCCCCTAGCGACCAAAACGCCCCCCCCTGCCCCCCCCTAGCGACCGCCCCCCCTGCCCCCCCCTAAATGTTGAAAAATGCCCCGTTTTGCCCCCCCCTGGTAAACAAAAATGCCCCTTTTTGCCCCCTACCCTACAAAAAGCAAAACTCTCCCAATTTCCAAAAAAAAAGATCAAGAAATACTCAACAAAAAAAAATTTTTGGCGCTTCGCGCCAAACAGACAGTTACTATTCATTTAACCTTAATAGGAAGTATCTTTTTTTGTATAATATAAACTTTTTACCAAAGAAATTTTGTACATCCCCAATGATGATACACAAAATTACCCTTTATATAGATTACAATTAGTGGATGAAACGTATGGAAACTCAACTTAATTAACCAACCAATCAATATTCCATTTAAGTCCCAAAAGATGTTGAGCTAACGAATAAGAAAATGTTTATATGAAATATTGGGGACTAGTGTAATAAAAAGCCCAAAACACCTTCCCTCCTCCCTGCATATTTGAAGAAAAAAATTTGCGCTTCGCCCCCTTCCAATTGGTTTCTGCTTTTTATCACATTGTATAAAAACATTTGTAAAAATCAAATATTTAATCAAAAAGTTATTTAAATAAAAATGAAACAGCGTTGATATTTATCTAAGCCTTTTTTTCAACATTGTATGTCTGTCTAAATTAATAACTATATATGATGTCATATGATGTTCAGGATAAGTTTATGATTTTTTTGTGTACATACCCTTACAAAAAGACATGTTTTTTTATGGCAATTTTCATTAAAGAGCCTTAAAACTAACTACACTCTATATTCCTAACTTGTTAAAATACGTCACTCTTGTTGTAGTTAATTGATTTTAGTTCAAAGAGGAAATAAATATTTTTCGGTGCGCTTTGCACACTGCCCTAATAAATCCTTGAAAACACCACTTCATGAAAAATTGACATATTGTTAAATTGCCATTTAAAGAGGGTAGGATATGTTGATATAACTTTTTATCTTCTCTATAATAACTATGGCTGTCAGTTTGTAATGCTAATGGGGAAATGTAATTTTCTTAACTGCAATTAAAGATAGAAGGCTAAAACTTAATGTTAACACTCCCAACATTATGGAGTATAATTAAATATTAGAAATTTCTGGAGGTCGGACTGCTTTTTAGGACGTTTTTGGCAATTTTGTATCTTTCACAATTCCCCCATTGTTTGGTCCAATTCACAAAATTTTTGTAGCTAAGGGTATCAAAATCAAATTTCGGGTATAGTCCCTTTGTGACATTGCCTCTTAATTTCTTCATATTTTCACAGTAGCTTTTCCCCTATTTATAGCCCCTGTGGGGCCAATTGCCTAACCTTGCGGGAAAATTACCTAACCTAACTTAACCTATAATAAACTATTAAAAGCTACTATGAAAATACAACGAAATGCCCCTGAAGAGGCGTTGCCACAAAAGAGACTATACCCCAAAGTTTTCCATATTTCTAAGAGATTTTCATATCTGTAGATGAAAGGACAAGTATTTTTTTTATATTTTTTACAAAGTTCTTTATATCTTTGGATTTTATAGCACAATAAATTTTTTTGTGGATTATAATATCAAAAAAATAAAATCTCTCGTTGTTCCGAGCATCTAGTATGTAATTTACTTTGACTGTCATCACACAACATACAAGAAAAAGGATTTGTGACTTTTTCTACCTAAAATATATATTTGTTTAAACTAATGCTCTTTAAATCTTCTTGTCTATATTCTTATTAATGATTTTTTGTGCTTTGCTACTTATAGATGTTGTCATCCTTGTTGTCATACAATAAAGAAATATTTAAAATCAGTTCTACATATTAGGTTTATTTTTGGTAAATTATTTCCAAAATGAGTGTTTTTATCTCCCCCCCCCCCAAAATTTTTTTAATGGGGTTATTCATCCTTCCTGCTGAGATTTTATAACATCCCCTTCCTCCCATAAAAAATGTTTTGTGGTGGGGGGGGGGGGGAAGGTTAAACTGTTTTTAACCTATTTTTTTTATCATATATCAAAAATATACTATGACACCAGTAGAATCAGACTGCAGAGCCCAAATTTGAATTAAGTCCCCAATAAACTTTTTTTGGGGGATTTAAAAATTAATTTTATATGTTGCTGTGATCATTTTGATGGAAGCAAAAGCATTTTTTAGTTTGGGGTTAAATTGTTTCTTACAGAACAATTTGATGTGATTCAGATTATATCAATACAATAATAAAAACTCTACTCTGTTCGTTGCAAATAATATTTTTCTAAAACAATAATTTATATAGAAGAAATTTAACATTAGAATAAAACATATTATTCTGAAGTCTGAACCAATTAAAAGTCTTGTTTCATTTCAGTTTTTTACAATTCAAAAAAGAGTGTTTTCACAAAGTGACTTATTTCCAATGTAGTTAAATAATGTTTATTTAATTAAAATGAAAAGAATGAAAACTATATACATAAAAGATACATGCTTTTTAAAAATATTTTAAAAAATAAGTTTGAATAATCTTATATTTTATCATATTTGTATATGTGACAAAAAAAAATTTGTTGTATTGCGTAAACGTTTGTTGTCATCTTTCACTATTTAACCCTTTACAGCCAATTTTTTTGTGTTTTAAATAAGTGATGGAAAACAAGCACGATAAAGTTAATTCATTGATATATTGTAAAGAATTAAGTTTTTAATGAATTAATTTAGATGAAATCAAAAGGCCTAATTTTACTCTATACCAGAATACTATATATATGAAGCAAAACACTCTAAAAGCTACGAATTTTACCCAAATAAAAAAAGACCTTTTGCTCTGATCAAAAAAGACCACAGCAACAGTAAAATTAATTTTTAAATCCCCTCAAAAAAGTTTATTGGGGACTTAATTCAAATTTAGGCTCTGCAGTTTAATTCTACTGGTGTCATAGTATATTTTTGATATATGTTTTAAAAATAGGTTAAAAACAGTTTAAATTATCTTCTGTACTTTTTTTTCGAAGATGCTTTCTAGCTCCCTTCCCTTCGGTCATTGCAGGGTGGGGAGAAGGGGTGGGGGAGAAGAGAGGGGGGGAAGATATGGGGGATATAAATGGGAAATAGGGATGGGGAAGAAGGGATAAGGACTAGAAGGCCCATAATCAAATAATCCCATCCCTTAAAACGCCCTTATTTAAAATTAGTATATATAATCAAAATGCCCCCCCCTAAAGCAAAGTGCCCCCCCGGGGCACTTTGATTTAGGGGGGGGCAAAATTTTACAAAATCTTCAAAATGCCCCCCCCTAGACAAAGTGCTTCGCACGCCACTGATACCTAGGAAATGGGGGGAGAGGGCGGGGCTTTAAATGGTGGAGGGGGTTGGGGAATTAAAGGCATACCATTGTGATTTGAATTCATTTTGATACAAGATGGATTTGGGCAATGTTTATCAATTGTGTCACAATAATGGGGGGGGGGGGGGGTTGCTAGAATGACAGCTGTAATGCGAGTGTTGTAACTAAGTTAAACTTTCCTGCTGTAATTATATCAACATATGATTTTTTAAATTTCATTTTCGAGTAACAAAAATAAGTTGTTTATTACACTAGTCCACAAAGTTTTATAATAACGTTTTCTTATTCCTTGGGTTAAAAACTTTGGGGACTTTTATTGAATTTTGATTGTTTGGTTCACTAAGTTGAGTGTCCTAACGTTTCAACTACTAATTGTAATATACAGAAGGGGTAATTTTGTGCATCATAATTGGATATTTACATCAATTTATCGGCCATTGTCTTATCCCTTTAGATCCCTGCTAAAATATATATCCTTTTAATTGTTGTCGTAAGTTCGACCAAAATCACTTATATTGTATGTCAAGTCTATACCTCCAGGTTCAACAGGGGAATGCCACGGCATTCCAAAGGCACATTGCGCGCACCATTAATTGTAACTTTTTCTATTTAAACGGATTTTTCCGGTGTCTTCAAGCAAATTTAATTTTTCAAATATCGCTATATTGAAAGCATAGCTTTAATTTTGTATTTGCTTTTGTTGATATTAGATTTGTTCTATTCCATGTGTATGTCCTGAACGGCTGGTCCGATCGTTTTACAATTTCCATTGAAGTTTTTCATTGGTTCAGCTTACAACAATCCATGCATAAAATATAGACAGAGTAATCTTTTGTGCTTTTTGTCTTTGATTTGTTATAATAAAAAATTCTAAAACCATCCCAAGACTTAAATCCGAAACTGAAACAACCTTAAACCACCACAGGACATTTGTGAAGCTTACCTAAAATAGAGAACCTAATAGGGTCAGTAGTCATTAAGATCCTGAGCTTCAGACAAAAAAAAACCTTACTACTTTAAATAACAGGATACAATCAAAAAAAAAAACAATTTAATAAAATTTTTTATTAATAAAAGTGGTTAAAATAGTTGTTGATAATACAAATGCATAAAAAATATAATACAATCATAAAAACATAACAAAAGTTAAATAACAAAATTCTTATAAAAAGAAGCGTATTAGTTACAACATATAAGGTATCTAAAATATAACCTAAATTATTTTAGGATTAAGAGTAATAATTCATTTTATTAATGCCTCCATGATGTCAGAGTTTGAACTCATTGAAAAAATTTTGGAATAGAATATTAAAAAAATTAGAATATAATTTACATTAGAGGTCTAAAACAAGATTCAAAGTCTAAAAGGGAAAGTGTGAAGCTATTTATTTTGCCTATAAAAATGACGTCATACAATACAAATTACCAATAATAGGCCAGTACACAGATAAATTACCAATGACTAACCAGTATACAATTGAATTGATCAATGGTAGGCCAGTATTACGTCATTTTTATATATATAGAAAGCTTCGAAAAATATATCATCGTATTGTAGTTCAAATACACCAAATTCAAAACGCAGGTTCTTAAGTAGAGTTCAAACTCATATTCCAAGGAGTTGTGATTTGAGATCAATACAAGTTTCAAAAGCAAAATTTTGTACTTTATTGTTAATGCCATAAACAATAAATGCCAAAAAAAAAGTTCTAATAAGATGCCTCAAAAATTAATCAAATTAAAAATGCGTATTAAATAGATAAATTTGATCCTAATAACTTAAGCTAAATTTATAAACAACAAGGATGACAACATCCATAAAAGCGAAGCTCTGAAACGGTATGACAAACGAATATTAACTCTTGTAAAGAGTCAGAACTGAATATACAAAATTTTAATATATAAGTGTTGACAAAATTATACGTAAATTTGTTGCAAAACTTCTTAAATACAGAATAATGTTTAAGGACATACTAACATTTTTAGGACTTGATTATAGAGATGCTTCGCTCAAAATATTGTACCCTATTATAATAGAAATAAAAAAATCCAAAAATCAGATCAATCGGATGATTTTATCACATAAATAATTGTTGTTAAAAAGTAAAAAATGTTTAAAATAGACGTACGGACATTCTGGTAACGATTATAGAGTTGCTACTCTTTCTAAATCGTACCTAACTACTACAGGAATCATCATGCAAAGTGAAATCGACAGGACAATTCTAACATGCCTAAATTAACGAACAAAACTATCCGTTACGGACTGATGGACGGACGGACAGACGGACTGACCGACCCTAATTATAGAAAAGCTTCGCTTTTAAAAATACAAATATTGCAAAGACAAAAAAATCAAAATGTAAGTTTAATGCAAATAACAAAATTGAGAAAAAGTTTTTTTAATAGTTATTTCTCGCATCGTATTATATACGGCTTTCCGCGGATATAGAATGTACAGTTATAAGATTAAAAAAACTGGCTTTAATCTTATGATCGTACATTTTATATTCGTAGAAAGCTGGATATAATGCGATGCTAGACATAGTTTTTTTCGTATGGATGAGAACCGGTTTTTATCCACTGGATTCGAATGAATACGAGAATATTCTTTTTTTATACTAATTTAAATAAACAAGGATAATAGTTTATATTAGTAGCAGAGCAAGACTGAAAATTTTAAAATTAATATTTTAGCCTAATTTATGGTTATAAAATCTACCAAAACATGTAACTCTTCAAATTATATGACAGAAATTAGTCGATTTTGGTTATAACGGCCAGATAACTGAAGTAATTTGATAATAATTATTATAATGATCATTCAAAAAAAAAATATTCTTATACTAAAGTAATATAGATAGCAATAAAAAAATTAGACAGAGAAACAAGACTACAAAAAAACACATTTCATACAAACTTTGACAAAACAAATAATAGCAAAAGTTTATAATGAATATACATAATAATTTACAATATATAACTGGTTCAAAATTAGTCAATGCAAATATCTTTAAAAATTTTCATTGTTTTTGACAATATGAGGGATAATTTAAAGTAAATTTTGTAAAGAAATAAAAAAATTCAATAAAGCCCTGTTTAAAGCACTCTAAAAGTAACTCTGTAATGAGAATTGTTTTTCTTGATTTTTTTGGTTTTCACAAAATTTTGTTTAACTTTTAATAAAATCACTGCATCATGTTGGAGAATAAATTTTTCTCTAACCAATCACCCCCCTGTAGCTCCAAATCCTCTGACTGGATATTCAACTCTTCAGACTGGAGGTTCAGGTTCTCCAGCTGGTTGTCTGACCAGCTCAGCATCAGATCAGGGTCAAGAGCAGTTGAGAAGATATCATTTAGGTCAGGAAGATCATCCCCACCTGTCTGGTGCATTCTACCAGCTGTTTCTTCAATACTGTCGCCTGATTGGTTCGTTGGATCAGATGATATTTCCATGCTCTCACCTGATTGGTTGGTTATATCAGCTGATTCTAGAATACTGTCATCTAATTGGTTGGAATTTCTTGTCGTACCATGTGGAAGAATAAAAATTGGTAAACTACTGCTGCTTTGTTGGTTTCCTGTCAAAATATAAGTTTGTGGCTGTTGGTTTCTAGTAGTAGAGCCGGAAGGCATTGAAATTGTTGTAGTTATACTTGATGCTGACGCTTCTAAAGTATTAGATGATGTTGTAATCATTGATTTATGCAATTTTCGCGGGGAAACAACGGTTATAGGCTTCAATTCAACCGGATAGCTTGAACTTGAAGAAACCGGATAGCTGGAATCCATCAGGATTGAGGTTAAATTTGACTGAGCCGGAATGCTGGATCTTATGATAATTCCAGGTAGAGTGGTGCAGGTTGACCTGCCTCCAGCTGATAAAACAGGATGGGAGGATAAAGTGGGATCTTTGGTGGACCAGGAGTAGGGTGACACGGGTATGCTTCCCCGCATGGCCAACATATTAACCGGCGTGGTAGGGCAAGAATTGCTAGGCGTCGAAATTGGACTTTGTTTAGGGATCAGCAACTCTGGCGAGGTGGGCACACTTTGGGACAACCGCCAACTAGCATCCTCGAAATTACCACTGCGTAAGGCGGAGCTTAGGGTTGCCCCGCCTAGGGCAACAAAACCTGGCGATTTTTTGATGGAATTGGAGCTTGATGTGCGGCGTAGCGCATCTTTAAAATTCTTGTCAATAATCACTCTCTGGTGAAGTCGATTGGGGTTCAGGGACTTTAATACGCCGCGCTGTCCCTGAGATATTGAGATTCCCGACACTTTGTTGGTCCAGGAGGAAGATATGGTTGGAGAGTTCATAGAACTTGAACCCGGAAGGTTAGCCTCACTACTAGCCTCACTCAATTTGCCGCGAGATTTTCGCTTGGCCGCCGGTTTATACTTGTAGTTGGGATATTCCTTAGTGTGCAACTCACGCAGTCGTTCAGATTCGCGGACAAAGGGCTGGCGCTGGTCGTCGGTCAGGTTGTTCCAGCGGCGGCCCAGCTCCTTGGACAGCTGAATGTTCTGGAGCTCGGGACACTCGGCCACCAGCCGCTTGCGCTCGTAGTAGGAGAAGACCATAAAGGCGTTCATGGGCCGCTTCACACGCACTGGGCTGCTCTTACAACTCTGAAATAAAAAATTGAAATTAGTTTTTTTTTCATTTGAAAAAAAAAATAATAATATGAAGAAATATTTTTTCTGAAGAAAAACTGTTTTGCATAACATGTTTCATCAGTCAGGGACAATGGCCGAAAAATTAACCCTTCTGTAAGTTAAAATTATTGATTGAAAAGTACGGACACTCAACTGAATCAACCAATCAAAAAAGTCCCCAAATATGTTAAGCCAACGAATAAGAAAACGTTTTTGTCTCAATTGTCTCCTCTCTCTGGTTAAAAGTACAGTTCCCAAACCTCATCAATTTCCTTTGATTGAAACAATTATTGCATGCCAAAAACAGAATTATTCTGACTTTTTTTAAGTTTCAAAACAGGTTTTCTAATAAGAGTCAAAGGCATTGTGATTAGAGTATAAATTTAGTATTTTAACAGATGTTAGCTTATAATAATTTAAGCTTTAATTATGTGTTAAAATTTCATTTAAAACAATTAGCTACTGATATTAAATGATAATTAATATATATTTTAAAAATATTAATTATCCATTAGGCCTATATTTAACAAGTTGTGAACTTTTTAATAACCCCTTTGTTGCAAAAGGGTTTAAAAAGACATCTGCTCCAAAAAAGTAATTACTCAAAATACAAGAATATTCAAGTGTATAAGAAACACAGCTAAAAATAGTAACAGTACCAAAAAGAACAGTAAAATGTCATACATAAAGAATTTCAGTTTGTAATGTCCTATTGTAAAAAAATAATAAGGTTTTTTTTTGTCTGTACCTTAAGATTTTAATAATAACTAATGTACCGATTAAGTTCTTCATTACAGAAAAGGTTTACATTGACCGCGGAGTGGTTTGAGGCTATTTGATGTTTAGATTAAATTATAGGGATGGTTTTCTGTCCTTCTCTTCAAATATAAAGCCTCTAGTTGCTGAAGGCGCAGCCGTAGGTACAATTTAACAACTTAAAATTTCATACCAACATACAAGCCAATCTTAAATATCAGCTTTGCTCATAATAAAATAGGTATTATATAATTAGACTGCTAGTTATCAACCTCCTAATTGATCATAATTAGAGGGGTCTTTGCACTCATATTAGACCTACGGCCTAACTTGTTGAAACCTAAAAAGAAGACCTATTATCTATGTATGTATATCTATTACCCTCACCAACCAGGGAGGGAGGGGACATTGGGCTGCTTTTTACACTTTAACCAAAAGTTTTATAATGACGTTTTCGTATCCATTTGCTTCCAAATTTGGTAACTTTTATCGAATTTTGATCGGTTGGTAAATTAAGTTGAGTGTCAAAAAGTTTAAACCCCTAAATTAATCTACAAAAGAGTTAATTTTGTGTGTCATCATTGGCGATGTACATTAATTTATCGGCCATCGTCTTATCCCTTCAGATCCCTGCCAACCACCTATTATTTTATAACTAGAGTGGGCAGGTGGTCTCAAAAATATTTTGGCAAAATACATATATATTGCTAATGGTCCTCTTTGAACACTTCAACCCCTAACATCTATGTTATGGCAAAAACAATGTTTTTTTTTTAGGTTAGGTAATAAAGGTTCAGATAGGGCCCTGGGTGGCCAGGGAGGGGACTTTAAACTAAAAATACACCTTACTGGGTCCTAAAGTTTATAAACGTGATTACTCAAACATCGCGTTGGTTTAAAATCTGTGAGTACTTTTATTGTTTTTTCTTGATTTGTTGACTCAAACTAGCAGTGTAAAATCTTTTCAACCAATAACTTTAAACTACAGATTGGGTTATTAAATTATCATGATTTATTTAGCATTGTATTATCCCTTAGATCCCAGTGATAAGGGTCACTTTTTGGTAGATCTTTCTGTAGGGGAAGGAGAAATATTTCGAATCATTTAGAATGTGGAGGGGAGGGTTATGTTTTTTTTCCACTGGCCTTATAGTTGACTCTACTCTTTCTAATATTTTTGCAAGGCAAAGACAAATAATTAAAGTCGTAAAGTTGAATAATAAAAATTTGTTTCGGTCATATTGTACAACAAATTAACAGTACAAAGTTTAATTTAAAGATAAAAAATATTCTTGATTTTGTTTTTAGTATCTATATTTATGCAAATAAAAAGAGTTCTTTTTCAAAGTTTTTAGACTCGGAGAGAGAGTTAATTTCTTTAAAAATCAAGAGTAAAGATATTTGTTTGTTATTTTGAGAGTCAAGAATAATGGAAGTTACTTTATACTTTTTAATAACTATCGGCTGGGCCTAGCATTAGGGGCTCTGTATTTAAAGGCAAAAGAAAGGCTTAAACTAATAAACTATCCCTAAAACCTATGTGAAAGGAGAAATAATTAATTTAGTAGATTTTGAAATGTTGAGACAAAGGAACTTTATTTCATAGTTTTAAGCAATTATTAAGTAAGATAATAAACAATAAATAACAAGTTTAATTTTTCAGGAAAAAAGTCCCATTCCTGAGTGTGATGGGAGGGTAAAGTTAGACACTTTTATGATAAAATAATCTGTGTGCAAATGTGTCGGTTCTTTTATCGCCAGGGAGGGAGGGGACATTGGGCTGTTTATTACACTAGTAACCAAAGTTTTGTTATAACGTTTTCTTTTTTATTTGTTCAATGTAAGTTGAGCGTCCAAAGGTTTTAACAACTAACTGTTATCTTCAGAAGTGATAATTTTGTGTATCATCTTTGGGGATGTATAAAAATTTATCATCCATTGGCTTATCCCTTTACATCCCTGCGTTTCTGCAGTGATTGCGCTATAAAACCCTAAAATTAATTAGGGCGCTGATTAATTTTATTTTGGGTATTTCAAACAATCAGATTAACATACTTTTTAATAAAAGAAAATACACAATAAAACTAGGTGGTTAAGGCTCA